>NC_091002.1:14675000-15300000 GCF_041146395.1 Eulemur rufifrons
TTTCAGGATGATTCGAGCACATTACATTTATTGTGCACTTTGTTTCTATTATTATTACATTGTAATGTGTAATGAAATAATTATACAACTCACCATAGGTTGAGGACCTCTACATTTTAGGATGTTTGGCATCTCTGGCCAGTGCCTGTCAGATGTCAATGTTGCCTCCCAGTCTGAAACCAACCAAATTGGTGGGGGAGGGGGGACAGCCACACATAGATGCAGGTATCCAAGGCTAGATGGTAGTGTCCCACTTAGAACCACTGCACCAGCAGTAGAAATTACTGGGTCTTAGGGTCCCAGGGTTTTACTGGCGATTGCCAAATTGTTCTTCAAAATGGTTCCCTCTGTTGACAGTTCCTGCCAGCCCTTGGTTTTTACCAGTCTTGGTTATGAAATAGTGTGTTATAAATTTGTGTAATTCCCTGTTCTATAAAGGTTAAACTTTTTATTCATGAGTTTGTCAGAATATTTCTTCTCATACAAAGTATGTATTCACATTCTTGAATTGTCTAGTTCTTAAAATTTCTTTTTTCCTCCTTTTAGGAGGTAGATGACTTCTTTGAGCAAGAGAAGAACTTCCTTATTAATTATTACAATAGGATCAAGGATTCCTGTGCGAAAGCTGACAAAATGACCAGATCTCATAAAAGCAAGTACCATTCATTCCCTAGCCACTTAGAGCTTTGCTAATGGCCTGGCTTTGTTCCTCTAAAAAGGGCTATCCTTGTTTCTGCAGACGTTGCTGATGACTATATCCATACTGCAGCCTGCTTGCATAGCCTGGCTTTGGAAGAGCCCACGGTCATCAAAAAGTAAGTTTTTGTTGGAAACGCATTTGCCATTACTTAATTGAAGACTGCTGAGTGGTATACTTATAAGAATAATAAGTAATGGCTACATAGTTTCAGTTCTACCTTAGAGATGAGATACAAGCTCATTAAGGAAAGTCTTCAGCTCTCAAGTCTTACATCCTCTGTACTTAAGACACTTCTAAGACAGTAGGGGACTCAGAAAGCTCTTCTGTAGATGAACAAATGTGGTAGCTGTTGCCAAAGCCTTTATTTAAATGTCTCAGTTTTAATTTTGGACTTGTCTTTGAGAGAAATTTACCTTTTATCTTTTGGTACTTGGTGCTTGTCATTTTGCCTCTTAGTGCCCTGGACTTTATTGGTTTGGTTGTGGTGGTCGTGAAAATACTATAATCACCCCAGTCTGATCTTGCACTTATTTTTATATATGGTTTTCACAGTTTCTCCCTCCTGGGCATTTCTGGTGTTTTTTGCTTAACACCTAGGCTTGAAATAACAGGTGGTATTATTTCTGGTTTGAAATTGAAAGTCAAGTTAACAGCAGAAGACAAATGAAGTAGTAGCATATTTTATAGCTGTGATGGTCACAGTGGTAGCTCACTAGAACCTGACCTTGATTAATACAGCATTGGTGTCTGATAAGAATTATCCTGGTCTCATGGCAGGATGACTGAAAGGCCACCAAGAGAGGTGCCACTGAGTGGCACTGTAAGCATGTGCGGTTTGTAGCCATTCTGTACTGTTCTAGGCCAATTGGAATGAAAGCATTACTTTAGATTGCTAAAGGCTAGGAGTTTATTCATTCATGTCTTGGAGTATTGATCAATAAGATCATATTTCATAGCTTATTTAAGACTTTAAACCAAAATTATGTGTATGTTTTCAGGTACCTATTGAAGGTTGCTGAGCTATTTGAAAAACTTAGGGTAAGGATTTTTGTGTCAGTCTTTATAATACATATTTTATAATCTGTAGATTTCTGCCTTGATGGTGACCTTTACTTTTTTAAATAGAAAGTAGAGGGTCGAGTCTCATCAGATGAAGATTTAAAGCTGACAGAGCTGCTCCGATACTACATGCTCAATATAGAGGCTGCTAAGGTAAGACAAGAAGTTATTTTATTCATTGGAACAGTACAAGACCTTGCCATGAACAGAGAAGTTTCATGTTAGGAGATGTATTCTCTTTGTTTAAAGGGGAAGTTACTTTATCCTCAGGAGGAAGATAGGAATTTGTCAGGTGTGTTTGTGTAAATGATAGGCCTTTCCGTGGCATTGTGTCTTTAAAGCTTATATTGTTGGCAGCACTATAGGGGTCATATGGAGTAATAGTTTTTGGCATTATAAGTTACTGGGTGTGGATGTAACATGCTGAAAGGGCTATTTCTGAGGCAGAAAAGGTTGGAGGGAGTTGTGAGTTTTTATGGAATTGTAGCTGTCTCTGTAGACTTTGAGCCATAAAGCGTTACTTATGAAAAACAAGACTAAGCAGTAAACAGAATATTGTTTGGAAATTAAACATGCATTCTTAACTGTCTGAATAGCCCCAAACAAAAATGTTTAAATTAATTTTACATGAAATGTGTTAAATCAGGCAACATAAAATTAGGTAGGTAGGGTTCTATACCTTCTAAGGTTATATATAACAAGGGGAAATGTCATCAGAAAGTAAAAATACATTTTTCCCAAATAGTGTACTTTTATTTTTGGTTAATTTGCCTTTTAACATGTTTTCTTAGTCTTATATTTGGACATCTTTTATGCATTTTAGACGTATAGTTTATTTTCCTCTTTCATGGAATTAAGAGCTCACTTTAAATTTTTTGAGTATATACAAAAGTAGGTAAGATAGTTTTACCTGGCTTTAATTATTGTGCCAGTTTTTAAAAACTGTGTAATCTATACATCATAATTGCCAATGTTAGATACTGAGGTACCTTCTTTGCTTATAAGATTTGTGAAGAATCTTTATTTCGGATTAGATGGATCCCCAGGATAGACTACCAGAAACAGGATTTGTAGGGAAGGGTGGGTTATATGTTTCTTACTATCTCATTGCCCAGTTGTATTTTAGCAGCATTTCACTTGACTGCCCAGCAATAACTGTACATGTGTTTTGATACACAGTGTTTAGTTTTTTGAAATTACCTACAGTTATTGAATCAACTGAGAAAAAAATCTTCTGTTTTTACTCTGTTGGAGTTTTTCCCTGGCCATATAAAGAATTCTGGAAAAAGCTGTCAACAATGCTGTCAGAGTTGCTCTTTCCTATTGAAGCTAGAGATTAATGGGAAAGGGAGGTGTAGGGGTTGATTAGGTTCTTGCCATCTAACAATTTAGACAGTGTATTGGCACTGGGTACATGGTTAGACTGGTTTAGATATTTATTTAGTACTCCAGTTCTCTGTAGTCTTTTTATGTTGTGCCTATTAATTTCCTTCTCAGGATCTCTTATACAGACGCACCAAAGCCCTCATTGACTATGAGAACTCAAACAAAGCTCTGGATAAGGCCCGGTTAAAAAGCAGAGACGTCAAGGTGGCTGAGGCACACCAGCAAGAATGCTGCCAGAAATTTGAACAGCTTTCTGAATCTGCAAAAGAAGGTCAAGCAGGGATATTCTTTTCTTTGGAAATAATTTCAAGCTTACAGAGGAAAAGTTGCACAAATAGTGCAAAAAACACCCATCTTCCTTTTTCACCTAGTATCACCCAGTGTCAGCACTTCGCCCCCATCTGCTATATCACTTGCACACGCACGCTTATTGTCATGGTTCCTGAGTGTTCATAAACACTCTGGGGCTTTTTTGGTTTTTGGTTTTTGTTTTATCGAACCATTTGAGATTAAGTTGCATACATCATGGTTCTTTTATCCCTAAAAACATTGTTATATATATTTCGTGTGACTGTCGTCATTCTTTTACGTCCCTACAATACAGTTATCCACTGCAGTATACTTAACTCAGTCTACTGTCTGTAATCTCGTAGTGTTTGTCCCAGTAATGTACTCCGCTACAAGAACCGGCTGAGGATTGCATCTGGTTATCTTAGCTCTTAGTCCTGTACTCTGGAACAGTTCTTGTTCATTTTTATATCTAATAATGCTAAGTGTGTTCGTTGTTCCTGTGTTGTCTGTCTCCAGCAGATGGAGCCAGGGGATATAGGTGTGTGTGTACATGCACAGAGTTGTACACATACACAGGTTTCAGGGATCATGAGTCTACACCGACTTCTAGTCCATGTCCACAGGATTCTTTCTTGCTTTCTATTCCAGAGCAGGGGATTTTTTAAATACGGGTTAACTTTATTGGGAGGCAGTACACCATTTCCATTGAACATGAATGTAATACATAGTTTTTCTTTGTTTCTTCCTTTCTTTTCCTTTTTAAAGAGACAGGGTCTCACTGTCACCCAGGTTGGAGTCCAGTGGCCCGATCATAGTTTACTGCAACCTTGACCTTAGCCTCCGAAGTAGCTAGGACTACAGGTGTGCACCACCGTGCCTGGCTTTTGTTTGTTTGTTTGTTTTGTGGAAACCTCCATCTCACTATATTGCCCAGGCTGGTCTTGAACTCCTGGCCTCAAGCAATTCTCATGCCTTGGCCTCCCGAAGTGCTGGGATTACAGATGTGAGCCACCACACCTGGCCGTAATATGTAGTCTTTACCCTAGAGGATCTTGTAAATCTTCTGTGGCGTTCTTAGAGGCCATGGAACGTTCCAGAGCAAATGTTCAAATGTATCTCCCAGAATGTGAATGAAATAATAGTAGGACACTGCACTTGACTCAACTCCTTCCCCCCTAAATAAACAAGCTTTCATGAACATAGAAATCCCTATTTCATTTAGTTTTCTCAGGTGTATTTTGTTTTCCAGTGATAGGGAAATCTAGGCATGTCTGATAGTGGTCCCTGTGATACCAATGATCTCTGCTCAAGTAACATGCTTGAAAGCTACCTGCCATGTCTAAACCTAGGCTTTCTGGAATTTGTCTTCCTTTGTCTATTCAGGACTATAATGCTTTAACTGTAAGCCACAGAGCTTCTCTTTACTGGAACTTGGCAAATGTCATGCAGACACACTGACCAGGCTGTTTTTGGGTTTCTCAATTCTTGTAGTTCTTTTTAAAAAAAAAAAAAATCTAATAAGTTTATAAGGAAAAGTAGGTACTTCAAGCTACTGAGTTGAAATCTTAGGTTATTATATAGGCCAATTTAGTGGCTCTTGACAGTTTTGGAGGAGATAAAAGAAAAACCACAAAAGTCAGAATGGTGCCAATTTAGGCCTGTCTAAACTACCTACGTTATCCCCTTGTGTTGTTTGATTATATCCTCTTTATTCAAAACGCAAGCCTGGGTATACTATACTAAAAGTATGGTATTCTGTAGAATGCTGAGATTGATAAGTATGAACCTGTTTGCCTTTGGTATGAGTTCTTTCTAAGATTTGTATCTGAGCTGACTATACGAGTTGAGTCAGTTTAAGGAACATAGCACAAATGGTGGTGAGGGCTGGTATCACAGGAGATGGATGTTAGTGTGTATCTGTCTCCTGTGATCCTGTGTACAGATGGCCTGGACCTATGTGCAGGTATAGAGGAAGAAGGGGAGCTTACATTGACCTCAGGGAAGACCTGTTTGACTTAGGATATCCAAGGGGTTGTCATTTGTGACTTTTTAATGTGGCTGCATTCATTGTAGTTCTTTTGGGCAGTTCTATAGAGACAGTGAGACAGGAGAGTGACTCCTCTGAGTGCCCTTGAGTACCAGCTGGAGCTACACAGTTTTTTACCAAAGGAGTGATGGCCAAAGTTCTAGCCAAGTAAATCTGCAAGGCAGAACTTAATGTCACAAACCTAGTAAAGGGATCAGAGGGAGTACATATTCTTGGCTTACTCCTATTTCCAATAGGTCATTAATCCTGATAGTGGCAATAGGAAAAGAAAAGATAGAACGGGGACATGTCTTACAGATCATATCCAAAATAAATCCATTTTGAACAGGAGAGTAACTATTTTCTCCCTTTTTATTTTTTAATTTTTAAGATATTACATTTAATAAGTCATAATTGGCCGGGCACAGTGACTCACGCCTATAATCCTAGCACTCTGGGCGGCCGAGGCAGGTGGATCATTTGAGCTCAGGAGTTCGAGAGCAGCCTGAGCAAGAGCAAGAGAGACCCCGTCTCTACTAAAAAATAGAAAGAAATTAGCTGGACAGCTAAAAATATATAGAAAAAATTAGCCGGGCATGGTGGTGCATGCCTGTAGTCCCAGCTACTCGAGAGGCTGAGGCAGTAGGATTGCTTGAGCCCAGGAGTTTGAGGTTGCTGTAAGCTAGGCTGATGCCACGGCACTCAACTCCAGCCTGGGCAACAGAGTGAGACTCTGTCTCCAAAAAAAAAAAGTCATAATTGTGTTGTATTTATGGAGTACAATGTGACTTGATATATGTGTTATATAATGTGAGATGATAAAGCTATCAGCATCTGTCTCCTCACTTAACATTTTTTGTGGTGATAACATTTGAAATTGACCTAGTTATTTTGAAATATGCATTACTATTGACTGTAGTCATCCTGCTGTGTAATAGATCTCAAAACTGTCCAGCTGAAGCTTTGTACCCTTTGAGCAGCAATTCCCTCATTCCCTTACTCCTCTCACCACTGCCCCACCCCGCCCCCAACTTCTGGTGACCATCATTCTTCTCTCTTCTTAGTTTCGCCTTATTTTTTAGATTCCACCTGTAAGATCATTCAATAGTTGTCTTTCTGTTTCTGGCTTATTTTACTTTGCATAGTGTCTAGATTTATCTATATTGTCCCAGATGACAGAATTTAGTTCTTTTTAAAGGCTGAGTACTACTGTGTATCTATTAATATACCACATTTTCTTCATCCATTGATGGACGCTTACATTGATTTTAATATCCTGGCTATTCTGAACATGGGAATGCAGATATCCCTTTAACGTACTGGCTTCAGTTCCTTTGAGTATATTCCCAGAACAGGGATTTCTGGATCATATGGTAGTTCTGTTTTCCATAATGGCTGTATTAACTTCCATTCCCACCAACAGTATAGAAGAATCCCCTTCTCTCTGCATTGTTGCCAACTTCATCTTTTTGATAAAATCTGTTCTAAAGGTGTGAGGTATAATCTTACCGTGGTTTTAATTTGCATTTCCCTAGTCCTTAGTGATGCTGAAAATTTTCATGGGCCTGTTCTCCACTTTTGAGAAGAGTTGTCACCCTGTTTTGTGAAGTATGTCTGGCTCACCACCACCCCTCCTTCAACCCTGTCCTCAGTCATCGGCACCTATGCTGCTCATCACCCAAGCAGTCAACTATTCCCAGGAACGATGCCTGGTGATTGGGTGCTATTGCCCACTTAAAGGCAATGACATCCATATCCCCACAGTGAGCATAAGATACTTAGTATGTGTCGCAGTCACAGAGATAATGTGAGAAAATAACGGTTGTAAGTGAAACGTTTGGAGATTATTTGTTAGGAATATTTGGAAGTTAAAGTGAATATAAAATTTGTTTAATTTTTCTTGGATTTGTAAACTTTATTTTCTTCCTTATAGAACTGGTAAATTTCAAACGGAAGAGAGTGGCAGCATTTAGAAAGAATCTAATTGAGATGTCTGAACTGGAAATAAAGCATGCCAGAGTAAGTGGGGGTTTTGTTGTTGTTGGGGTTTTTTTCCCTCAAATTAAGCCAACTTATTAGGGGGTCCCCCCAAGTTTTTATCCCAGTGTCATCAGGCAGTGGGTTTGCCTTGTTGCATTAACTTTCTATAATACTTGTTCAGGGAACCACTAATGAGAGTATTTTTGCTACAGCAAACCATAAATTCACATCTTGAAATACTTTCTTGAGAGGAGCATTCTTGGTGGAGGCTGTCCTGCCTGACTCTAAGGCCTTTGCTTGGCCACTCTCTGAAGAACCTAAGTTATCAATAAGCTCTTCAATATCTTGCTTTCTTGGAAATCTTTTTTCGAAGAAATTGTTTTCTGGTTTGCTAAGTGTGTATTCTGATAATCCTGTTGTGGCACAGAAACAGTGGCAAGCCAAGGGTGCTCTGCTAGGGAGCTCTTAGGAATGTGGTGCTCCCCACACTCAGTTTCTGGGGGTGGTTTCAGGACTCAGCTCAGCTCTAGAGTGCCATCTGGTTCAGGGCAGCCTGGTCAGTCATCAGACCTGAGAGGCCAGAGGAGGGTACTAATTGTCACTGGCTTTCAGCTTTGATTAAAGTGGGAAGACTTAAACATCGGGAAGACTCAAATATTATGTAGTTTGGAAAATCCTTTGTTTTGACTAGAACATAGATGTGTTTATCGTTACTTGCCTTTTGAAGTTAATGTGAGAACTTTATAAAGCAATTTTTGCAGATTCCTATATGAATATTATTTATAACCTCATCTGTAATCTTACCCACAACTAATTTTTAGCAACCAGTCTTTCTATGGCCTTCAACTTCATATTCATAGAACGCTTTTTTTTTTTGTATTTATTTATTTATTTTTTTTATTTCATCTTATTGTTATGGGGGATACAGAATTTCAGGTTACATACGTTGTCCATGTACCGCCTTTCCCCCCAAGTCAGAGCTCCAGGCGTGTCTGATCCCCAGATAGTGCGCGTTGCACCCAGAACGCTTTTTTTTTTTTTTTGAGACAGAGCCTTGCTCTGTCACCCAGGCTAGAGTGCCATGACGTCAACCTAGCTCACAGCGACCACAAATTTCCTGGGCTCAAGCAATCCTCCTGCCTCAGCCTCTCGAGTAGCTGGGACTACAGTCATGCGCCATGATGCCCGGCTAATTAGAAGAGATGGGGTCTCTTGCTCAGCAACTCCTGACCTCAAGTGATCCCCCGACCTTGGCCTCCCAGAGTGCTAGGATTTCAGGCATGAGCCCCGCACCTGGCCTGAACAACTCATTTATATAGCATTTAAGACTAAGTAGGACTGGCATGATCACATTTGGGGAGGAAACAGGTGGGGGCAGGTGAGGGCAAAGGTGCTGTAACTCTTTTTTGCTGGGAGCCTCTCCCAGCAACTAACAGCCCAGACCCACAGAGAGAGGAACTCTTCCAGCATGACATAGGGATGAAGGGCAGGTTTGCAGTCAACTGAGATTTAACGAAGAGTAGTATCAGCCTAGTCTGGCTGGTGTCAGATCTCTCTTGAGAAAAGCCGTGGCTATGTCTGTGGACTTGTGTTGTATTCTTACAGCTATATAGCAGATCTTAGACTTGAGTGATTCATTGGTCTACCTTGATTTTTTTTTTCCAGAACAATGTCTCCCTCTTGCAGAGCTGCATTGACTTGTTCAAGAACAACTGATCTGCCTTTACTCTGAAGAAAGGAAATGAATGTGAAAGAAAGCCAAGCATCACTTGCGCTTAAATCATTACCATGGAAGACTTACTAGTTTTGACTTTAGTTTAAAATTATGTGAATAAATATTTTGATTTCTAAAAATCTTAACAATTAACCATGTTGGTTTAAAAATTTTTATTGCATGGTACTTGGACATAACTAATCTTTTCCTTCTGCATTTAATACCTCAAAGGGGGCAGAATCTAAATACTGAGTTCTTCTATAGTTTGTCTTTAGTTACTAAGAAAGGGTGTAGGGGACATGTGCCTTTTGGAAACAAGTAGAAGCAGTCACCTGGCCCTTGTTTGTCTCATGTTTTGTGTGCCCATGTCCCTACTAATTGTCAGGGAGGTGCCAGTTACAATAAATAGCTACTTTGTTACAGATAAGACATTCCATTCCTTAATATTTTTTTTGCCCTAATACTCCCATAACCTCAAATGTTTGTACTATAACAACAAGAAAATCTCATATATCTTTATATACTGTTTGCAGCTCCATTTTTATAGTTGTGATATAAATGCTTGAGGGGGAAGAGATGTATCTAAGGCTACATAGAGAAACAAATAATAGGGCCTCCTTTAGAAGATAGCCACTTCACCAGTAAGAAAGATGTGAACTCCCTCCCTAATGATAGTGGGAGATATATGTGTTTGGGCTTTTGTTTTTTATAAAGTCTATAATAAAATAATAAATCATGCTACTATATGAGTGTTTTTGTGGAAAACAAGGCCAGGGTGTGCCATGAATGCAGTTGCACTTAAGCCTTGGCTGTGGCGAGAGGGCTTCAGTGTCTTCTTGCTCCGCATCCTGGGGGCCTTTGTTCTAATCCTAACATTTTTGAATGCTACTGGCTTTTTTTAAAGAAGCTCCCTACATCTGGGGGTGTCTGTTTGCTCCTGACCTGACTGAGGTTTGTGATTTTTGCCAGGGACTTCAATACAGGGATTCTGTGTGTGTCTTGAGACTTAAGGTGGTGTCTGCCGCATTTTCTGTAGTGTGAAGTTTACTGGTTACATTTGTAATTAATAAGTAGCTCATGGGAAGATCCTTTGAGACTGTTAAAAGCATTTTACCCGCCACTTTTAGCATCAGCTGGTTACAACTGGTATGAGGGTTGCAAAACTGATTTCAACACCATATGGATGGTTTTTCTTACATTTAGCTGGTCTTGATGTCTTTCCTCCCCGGCTAGCTACAGGCAACTAAAGCTTAACTACATGCCTTCTCCTACCTTCAGGGCACAGGCACGGTTGGGAAACATGGTGCAGGAAATGAGGGAATTTAAACTCCGCAGTGGTAGCTTCAGTGTGGGCTCCTAATCATATCTCTGTCCGCCTCCCTACCTGTCGCCTCCATAGTGTCCATAGTACTGCGCGCACACACACTGGTTGTGGTGGAGGCTCTCAGTAGATCTGGTGCTCCTGGCGTCAGGTATCTGCGCCATAGCTGCTTGAGCAGCAGGTGTGATCAGAGGATCTCCGGTGACTGGCCTTTGGGGCCTTGGTGTAGAGCCCATGAGGGCAGATGTGAGGGAAGGCAGGTTCTGGACAGGCCTCGGCAGGAGAAGCTCCATCTACAGCTGCGGAAGAGCTTTGCGAGAGGGGATGGGCTTAGGTCACACTTGGAGAAATGTTCTGTTGGAATTTAGGCCACTTCAA
Organism: Eulemur rufifrons; assembly: GCF_041146395.1. NCBI lineage: Eukaryota > Metazoa > Chordata > Mammalia > Primates > Lemuridae > Eulemur > Eulemur rufifrons. The sequence goes on from NC_091002.1 coordinate 14,685,856, forward strand.
GACGTGGGGGAGGTTTTTTTGGTTTGTTTTGCCTTCTAGCTTAATGCTTCGGTGTTCTGTGCTATGTTTTGAAAGACTTAATAGCTAGCAATCCTCCAGGAAAACCCACATGGATGCCTGAGTCCTATTCAAGAGTCAGGAAATGAAGGCAGTGGGAAGTGGTTTAGAGGGAGTCCAGCCTAGAGAGGTTGTGACTTGCCCAGGTCATGCAGCTGGGAGAGCTACACACAACCCACAATTCACAGGTAATGCATCTTCCCCAAAGAAAAATGAGCTGGTGATAAAGCAAGGGAAGACCACCTCCTGGGCTCTAAAGCCTTTGTAGAAAGTTGAGGTCACATGGGGTCACTTGTGGTGACAAAAGCACAAGCAGTGGGCCGGCTCACTTCCCAACATGTTCATTTGTTCCACCCCCATTTTTGAGTCTGTTTCCTGGACATTTGCCTTGCGTATGTTTTGGGGTTGTGAGGTTTCTTTCCCTGGGCTCAGCTCTGTGAAGGGCACTTGCTGTTGGAAGGTGTTTTCAGCAGAAGAGGAAGTGAGTGTCACGCACCATCAGCCTTTCAGCCTTCCTCCTGTGGGCGGCAGAGGCGACCCAGCACAGCCAGCCGCCCACCACTTGGGCCTCTCCACAGCTGAGGGGGAGCCAGGAGTCCCTGCAGACCTGCTGATTATCAGCTTGCAGCTAATATTCCCACAGTAGCAGGAAGAGAAATGTCACGCTATTTCAAGTAGTTCTGGATGGTATCGTCCTGGACGAGCAGTCCCCTCCAGAATTGCTGTAGGCCTCACATGCGTGGGGACCCAAAACACAACCTCCATTGCCGAAGCCATTCTGTCCCAGTATCCCTCATCTGGATGTTCTGTCAAACAGTTGTGAGGTGATGGGGCTTTGGATCTGGGCCATGTGATGTGCCTGGAAGGTGGCTGGTTATGAACTTCAGACAGCTGGGGGCTGTCAGGTCCAGGGGGACCCTCCCACGAGCACTCTCCACCCCCGCAGCGCGCACACGTACACATGGTCTCTTGTCTGGGTGGGCCTCCCAGACTCTGTCCTTACTGAAGGTTTGGTTTGTCACTATTCAAAGGCGTTGACTTTTTTCATTTTTAATCTTTATGTCCAACTATAATAGTAATACATACATGCAGGCAGTTCAAATAATACAAAAATGAATAAACTAGAAAGTAAAAGTCCCCTATTTTGCCACATCTCATAAATAAGTCAATTGTTAAATGTTCCCAGATTTTTTTCCTATCCATATATGTATGAGTATTTTATAGAAAATGATTCAAGCTGACAAGAGTTGGGGTTTCTAGAGGTTTCTGGTTGTTAACTATTTTCTCCCTTTGGAATGGTTTCCATGGAGATTCACAGGCCAGCTTTCCAGGGCCCCAAAGCAGCTCTTGTGCATCTTTGTCCTTCCACTGCAGGTTCCCCCCAAGCCCCCTGCAGACAGACAAAGGTATCTCCCTCTCGAACCCCCTTCCCTCCGTTAAACATCCATCCCCTCCCCACCCCCAAAGCTTTCCTTCCCTGGAAGGTGTGAATGATTTAGGGAACTATTTAGGAGGACTTTAATTTTAACCAAATGCCAATTAAATTTTTAACCAATTAGATTACTTTGTAATACATGCCCTACAAAACTTTAAAGTTTGTTAAATTGTGGGACCTGTAATATTCAAAACACGAGAAGAAAAGCCCACAATCCTAGGTCACAGCCAGTTATTTTTGATGGTTGCCTGCCATCTCTTACCAACGTGCATTAATTCATTGGTTGCACCCACAGCCAAAGAAAGTGCCTATTTGGGGGGATTTTTTTAGCATCAGTCAAAGGGTAGGGATTTGGGGCATTCGGAGCGTAGGGTTCCCACTGAAGCTTGTTGCAGGGATAATGTGGCGGAAGACTGGCCAGCTGCTTCTGTTTCAGGACTTATGTTTTAACTGCCACGTTGTAGATTCTTTCCTGTCCTGATGGGGTTTAGAGATCATGTGGTGTTTGCGCTGTCCCCTCCACATTGCAAAACCACAGGAGGGGGGGATTCACGCTCCCAATGGTCACGGTGCTGCTGGGGTGTTAGGCTTGTGCGTATCAGTTATTCTGATTCAGGCCTGATCCCCATGGCAGTTCTTGGCATAGTTCACATAAGTCCCAGTTCCCCATGGCCCTGCCCTGCCGAGGTTAGGCAGGCTTCTGAGAAGCAGTTGAGCACTTGCTTGAAGGTGGAAACTCTGAGCTAGAGCCAACCTTGGAGATCCCAGCTGGACCCAGCTGCTGCTTCCTGGGGCTGTCCGCTGCTTGCATTTGTTGTATCATGAGCCCGAGATTTGGGTCTGTGGACAGGTGGGTGGCGGGCATTTATCTGGGGGCAGAAAACGTAGCACGAGTAGGAGGAATACCTGAAAAGGACCCAAAGGGGAGGAGATGAAGGGAGCTAAAGAGAGCCTGCAAACAGCCCTAGCGAAGCCCCTTCCTTCCTTTTTTCCTTCCTCCCTCACTCCCCCATGAGTGAATGAGAATACAGGAAATCCCTGCAGCGCGAGAAAAACATTGGAAACGCCTGCTGTGAATCCCAACAGGGCTTGTACTATGTGTTTTTCTAAAGTCTGGTTTGTGTCTGCAGGGCTTTTGACCCCTTCTGCACTGTCTGTTAAAGCACTTGTCCCCGTGGGACGGGGTTGGGAGGAGTGAAACTGACGGGCTGTGACTTGCCCCAGAGTTGGGGGCAGAGGTGAGGCCAAGTGAGGTGCTACTTGCTAGGGGCCTTGCGGGGAGCCAGGAGGGAAGTGGGGCCCAGAGGGATCTTTGTGAGTCAGATTGTGATCCTTCTCTGCAAATACCCTCTGTGACTCCCCAGAAAAGCCCAAGTCCCTCCCTCATTTGATGCCTCCCCCTCCAAGATTATATTTTCCAAAGGGGTCAAATTTGAATTTCAGATAACAAATACTTCTTAAGTATAATATGCCCCATGCAATATTTGGGATACACTTATATTAAAAAAATTATTTGTTGATTATTTAAAATTCAAATCTCACTGGACGTCCTGCATTTTTATTTGCCAAGTCTGGCAATTCTGTGTTAAGCACCTGGAGTGTGGCTAGTACAAGTAAGGAAGCAAGTGAGTTTTACCCTTTAATTTTAATTAGTTTACATTTCAATAGCCACACCTGCCTAGTGGCTACTGTATTGGACAGTTGTCCCCCCAAGACATTCCCCTCTTCCTAGCTGAAGCCCCAGACATTGTGTGATAGACACACATTCCCACTAAGCCCTGTCCACACTCCTGACCCCAAAAGCCCCAAGCATAATAAAAGTGGTTGTTTTGTGCACTGTGGGGTAGTTTGTCACTCAGCAAGTGTAATTGGAACTCCCCTGAGCTCTCTGACCTTGTCTCCTTGTGCCAGCTCCCTCCCTCATTCCACTCCAGCCTCCCTGTGTTGTCCCTGTGCCTGGATTGTTCCCACCCCTCTACCCACAAAGATTCTGGTTTCAGTGGTACAGGGTACAGCCCAAATGTTAGTAGTTTCAAAAATTCACCTGGCGATTCTGATAGGGTTAAAAGTTAAGAACCACTTGCAGTTGGATCACAGTCATAGCCTGTGAGCCCAGGGTTCTCATCAGCCCCATTTTACAGATGAGGAAAACGAGGCTCTGAGAGGCTAGGCCAGGTGCCCAACATCAAAGGGTGAGAAACGGCATATCTGGGACTATCTTTGGGTCCTCCCCCTGCAGTGAGGGGACAGGTTCACCGGAGGTTTGGGCCTGGGCTCGGCCCTCTGAGCTGTGGAAGGGCCCTCTGTTCCTTAGGAGGTAGAGAACAGAACAAGCTCCCCCAGGCCTTTCCTCCCCCTGGGCCTCCTTCCATGGCTAATAGGGCTGATGAAAGGCTGTCCTGCCGCCCTCTGTAATTTGCCCGCTGTCCTTCTCTTTAATTTTATTGCCTCCTCAGCAGTTTCCCAAGGACTGGGGGCTCCGTGCCCACTGGCAGGCCCCTCCCTGGCTTGATGAAAGGGCAGCTTTGCTGCAGCTGCTAACGGGGAGGCTCCTTTGCAGAGCCCCACGGGGTGGAAAGGGGTGTTGGCGAGGGTTTTAGAGTAGGGGCCCACAACCCCTCCCATCCACCAAGTGCCACTCTAAGTATTCTTGGGGACACTTCTTGAGAACGGGCATTACAAGAAGGAGCGAGCAGGCGGCAGCCACGCAGACCGACCCTGGGTGGGGGACGTCTGGCTCCAGTTGTAGCCACTCTTGTATTACTGCCTGTCTTGTGGTTTAACTTCTCTTGCTCATTTTCCTCAGGGTCTTGTTTCCCCGACTGGACTGTGGCTCCATCGGGGTCAGGACTCTGTGATGTGTTTGAAGCACCGCTGTGAGGTGGGGGAGGTTAGTCTGAGCACAGAAGGTGGGGCAGCTTGTGAAGGGGCCGGCCCCCTGCCCGGCCCTGAGGGGCATCCGGAGTGTCAGTCCCACCGCAGAGAAGGACAGTGGCTGAGACTAGCCTGAGGGGCTGTGAGGATGGGGGCAGCAAGTCATCCATCCTCAGTAAGTGCTTCAAGAATGTGACCTTGGTGTTCTATTACAGGTCCCTGCCCATATTCTGGCTGCGGCTGTGCACACAGTAGGCCCTCAGTCCATGCTGTCTGTACCTTTGCATGTGGAGCCATTGGTCTGGGGGCTAATTCCAGGAGCCCCATTTCTGCAGTAGAGTTCATACCTCAGGACTTCCATGGTGTAGCCAGAGGCAACCGTTGTGGCTTTTCTAGGCAGCTGTCCTGCGGTGGCTCAGATCCTGCTCTCTTGTAGCTAGCAGCTCTCTGAAAGCTCTGGCCTTTTGCTCAGGTGCCTGTGCGGGCAAAGCCCTCAGCCACGTGGGCTTGGAAGTCAGTCCCCAGCCTGAAGGGGGCGGGCCCTCCCACTCCGAGCTGGTCCCCTCTGCTGAAATGCCCCCCTAGAGGGTCATCCTCTGCTCTCTGTCCCCTGGGGCCGGGGCCCTGCAGGTCCCCAGGATCAGCAATGCTGTTCTCTGTTGTCCCCAGAGCCGTGGCCCACCAGGCCACCTGCAGCTCCTTCCTGCACACCCAGCAGCGTCCTACCTCAGGGTCTGCCTGCCTCTCTGACTGACCACAGGGGCATCCCTGACCGCAGGGACAGGCTCTACCAGGCTTGGAATGCCCAGAGTTGGCACTCTGGGCATGACACTCACCCAGCAAGGGACAGGAGCTGGTGGGTCCTTGTGCTCCTTCCCCATGGAGTGAATTGGATATGGGTTCCACACGGTCCTGCAGAGACCCCGTCTCACCTGCACACTCGCCCCCTGGGGCCGCCTCCCCATGAAGTGCTTCTGCCCAAATCATCCTGCTGAGCAGTCACAGGTGACTCTCAGAGGTCCTGGCTCTGCGGGTTCCTCCCAAATTACAGAGGGTTTCCCCTGAGGCGTCCGGGAGGCATCGCTGGCTGCTGAGCTGGAGGGAGACAGGTGCAGAGGGGGCCGCTGGGTGAGGCCATCTAGGGGGACCCTCCTCCTTGTCCCTCTTCCTCAGTCTCCCTGACGCCCTGAGAGTCGAGGGGACCCTGACCAAGGTTTAACAGCCCCTGTTGTGTTTTTTCCCTTCGGCAGCTTTACATGAAATGATGTTAACGGTCAATTTAATGAGGCGCTGGTGTGTCAAAGGCTTCCCACTGCAGGGAGGGCTTTTGCTCTCGCCACATTAGGGACAATTCAGGCCTCAGTGCAGGTTGGGAGGAGAAAAGGCTCAGTCCAGGGTCGCCTGAATGAGCCTGGCCGGGCCCTTGGCAGTCGGAGGCGGCACCTCCATCCAGTGGTCTGAGGGAAGGACACCTGCTTCCTGGTACCAGTCACTCAGGCTGTTTCCTCATCTGAAAAATAAGGTGGGCAGTGGGGCCTGCAGACACCACTGGCAGATTGAGGGAAAGGAGGACCAAGTCGGGAGGGCTGGAAGTGCAATGACCACTGCGATTCAGGGAGTGAGGGTCCGGAGCCAGGCAGGCAGGTGGGGGGACGCCCAGAATGTGTCTCCTCAGGGTGGGTGGTGCACGGCCGGCGGGCGGGGATCACCGAGGCGCAAGATGAGCTCATTCGTTCCACACATCTGTGAGCCCCTGCTAGGCACTGGGCACTGAGGGTTGTGGTGGACAAAATAGACACTATCCTCACCCATGCAGCTGATATTGCAATGTGTGTGTTGGGGAAAGAAAGACAACGAACACACACGCAGGTAAACACATCAAGAGGCGAGGTGATGAGTGCTATGGCGAGATGTATATGAGGGAAAGTGGCAGGAGTGGGGCTGTTATTTTACGTGGACTGGCCAAACTGTAAACCAAAACTATCTACATGGACAGCCCAGATTTAAGGAGGACAATAAACTCCTTTTTTTTTTTTTTGAAGACAGAGTCTCACTCTGTTGCCTGGGCTAGAGTACAGTGGTGTCATCATAGCTCACTGCAACCTCTAACTCCTGGGCTCAAGTGATCCTCCTGCCTCAGCCTCCCGAGTAGCTGGGACTACAGACAGGCATGTGCCACCATGCCCGGCTAATTTTTTTTATATGTTTTTAGTTGTCCAGCTAATTTCTTTCTATTTTTAGTAGAGACAGAGTCTCGCTCTTGCTCAGGCTGGTATCAAACTCCTGAGCTCAAACAATCCTCCCACCTCGGCCTCCCAGAGTGCTAGGATTACAGGCATGAGCCACCTCGCCCGGCCTATTTGTTTATTTATTTTTTAAATATTTGTATTTTTTGGAGACAAGGTCTTGCTCTGTTGCCAGGCTATATAGTACAGTGGCATCATCATAGGTCACTGCAACCTCAAACTCCTGGGCTCAAGCAATCCTCCTGCCTCAGTGTCCCGAATAGCTGGGACTACAGCCAAGTACGACCACGCCTGGCTAATTATTTTATGTTTTGTAGAGACAGGGTCTTGCTGCATTCCTCAGGCTGGTTGAACTCCTGGCCTCCAGCAGTACTCCCTCCTAGGCCTCCCAAAGTGCTAGGATTACAGGCATGAGCCACCACACCCAGCCAAGTCATAGTTTGAAAAGAATTTCTGGTCTGATAATTCCAACATTCCTGCCATATCTGATTCTGATTCTGATGCTTGCTCTATCTTTTCAAACTATTTTGTTTTGTCTTTTAGTATGCCTTGTAATTTTTTCTTGATAGTCAGACATGATGTACTGGGTAAAAGCAACTCTGGCAAATATGCCTTTAGTAATGTGCTGGTAAGGTGTTGGGGAGGGGAAGGGTTCTATAGTCCTGTGTTTAGGTCTCAGTCTTGGTGAGCGTCTGCTCTGGACTGTGGACTTTATAAGTGCTTCTCAGCCCCTCCCTTAGGAGGCACAGGATGGCCAGGGGGAACTGAAGCTGGATATTTTCCTTTCCTTAGGTCAGATGGGCTCTGATAAAACCCCAATAGGTTAGGCTCTGGTGAAATAGTTTCTTTTGAAGGGAGGCCTTGTTCAGAAGGACAAAATGCTCTAATGTATTTCAAAATGGTTATTTTCCCCATCCCTCTGCCAGAAGTGCAAGGGAATTTTTCTTCATTCCTTACTGTGAAACCCTAGCAGAGCTCCTGCAGGTAAAACTCACTAAAGTAGGGACATTCCCCTCCCCCAAGACTGGGCCCTCCTGGAGTTTTAACTCTCAGACTTTTGTTTGTTTGGTTGCTTTTTTTTTTGTTTGTTTGTTTTGTTTTCGAGACAGAGTCTCACTCTGTTGCCCGGGCTAGAGTGCCGTGGTGTCAGCCTAGCTCACAGCAACCTCAAACTCCTGGGCTCAAGCAATCCTTCTGCTTCAGCCTCCCGAGTAGCTGGGACTACAGGCATGCGCCACCATGCCTGGCTAATTTTTTCTATATACTTTTTTAGTTGTCCAGCTAATTTCTTTCTATTTTTAGTAGAGACAGTTATTCTCTGATCTTAAGGTCAGCTGCCTTGGGACTTTAGTTTTTCTGCAAAATCCCTTCACAACAGTATCTAGATTAGTGTTTGATTCAATAGCCAGAAGATGGGAATCTTGGGGACGCAACTTTAGAGTTCTGCCTACCACAAGCACATGAAATCGGGAAGCCGTGTCTAACCCCAGAAAGGGAGGAAGCAAACTCCACATCTGCCAAGCTCTCACCTTGGGCCAGGCGCTGTGATAAGTGCATCATGGGCATCGTCTCTCTCGACTGTTATAAGCAGCCTGTAAAGTAGGGATTGTTATTCTCATTTTAAAGGTAGAAAACTTATGACTCAGACAAAGGAAAATACTTTCCCATCATTATTTAGCTAGCAAGTTTTGGAGCCAGGGTCCCAAGGTGGATCTGTCTGACTGTAGTTCTTCCACTCCACCATTCCTTCCCCCCTTAGAGGTAACCTAGAAGTCATACAATCGAACTCAGATTGGTCTTGAGTTTACCAGGAGCCAAGGGCCAGAGTTAAGCCTCCTGACTTCTATTTCCATGATGTTTCCACCATTCCTTACTAATTTCCCCTATCAACCAAGATACTGGAGGAAAAGGAGTTAAGCAGTAAAATATTAAGTTTCAAAAAGAGAGGGGAGGCCGGGCGCGGTGGCTCACGCCTGTAATCCTAGCACTCTGGGAGGCCGAGGCGGGTGGATCGCTCGAGGTCAGGAGTTCGAGACCAGCCTGAGCAAGAGTGAGACCCCGTCTCTACTAAAAATAGAAAGAAATTATATGGACAACTAAAATATATATATACAAAAAATTAGCCGGGCATGGTGGTGCATGCCTGTAGTCCCAGCTACTCGGGAGGCTGAGGCAGGAGAATCGCTTGAGCCCAGGAGTTTGAGGTTGCTGTGAGCTAGGCTGAAGCCACGGCACTCACTCTAGCCCGGGCAACAGAGTGAGACTCTGTCTCAAAAATAAAATAAAATAAAATAAAAGAGAGGGGAGCTCCTAAGTTTAAGGCAAGGGTCTAGGTCCTCACCTAACCCCTTGCCTTGCTATCCAAGATCCTTCTCCTTCTGTTCCACCTGGGCACGAATTCCTGATTCAGATCCATCTAAATGCGCTAAGAGTGGTAAGAGACAGACCTGGCCCCTAAATATAAGCAGATCAAGAACTGAGAATTGAAAATAGAGGATGGGTCTGAGAGAATTTCATATTCCCCTTTGCCGTGGGAGGAGAGCTGAAAGTCTCAAGAGATGTGAGTGTGGACATTTATTTCTTGCAGAGAAACCAGGAGTGTGCCCCGGAGAAAGGATCACCTGTCACATTAAAATTCAGGACTATTGCAGAACGGATTTCGACTGCTCGGGACACCAGAAGTGCTGCACTTTTGTCTGTAGGAAGAAGTGCTTGGATCCCTATCAAGGTAGTGGCATCCAGGTTGAGGGCAAAGTTGCCTTTTGAGGTTTCCTTCTTGCTCTGCCCAGAACTGGAGGGATGGCAGGACAAAGAGGCCAGGGCTCATGCTTTCCTCATTCTCTTGTTCAACTCCCAAGCCTTGAGTACAGACCATGAGTCTAGACATGGTGGCCACCAACGGGATAATATTAATGTTAGTCTTCTTTGGTCAAAATTCAGTCATTCACAAATAACTAATACGTGTCGCATGCTCACTCTGCCTCAAGAGACTGTTTTTGGCACTGTGGCAAAATCAAACCTCAGTCAGTTTAGATGCTGGGGTCATTTTTGGACTCTTTGGCTTCAAGGAGGTTTTCTGGTAACTCAAGGAACTGTGCGTTTTATAAAGATTTTTTCATTCACTCATTCATTTATTTATTCAACAAATATCTATTGTCAGTGTCCTTTGGACAAAGACCACCAGGTACACACCTGCAGTTGAACAAGTTGGGTTTATTCCTTGCTGCAATGCGGTAGAATGTTCACCATAGTCAACCATGAGGCATCTCAGTAAGAAGCTGTTAGAAAGAATCTATTGTAGGATTTGGGTTTTGACTGGATAATTTGGGGAAGGGTTTAAAGGAGTGAGGGCTTGCTCTAGATTGCATCTGTCAGAAAGTGGGAAAACTCTATGACTGGGTATCCCAGTGAATTTTAACTACACAGAGGACAGACTAGAGTGAAGGTAAAGCTATAATTGGTAGAGAAGTATAAATCACTCATGTTACCTGGGAGAGGGAGCTGTTTGTGGTATCTTGTAGGTTTCACAGTGACCTTGTTTTTGTCTCACTTTATCATGATCTCAGAGTGATCTTATCTGATTTTTTTATGTCCAAGAAGGGTCTTGTCCTCCTGAAGCTCAGAGCAGTGGAGAAGAAAGATCAGCTCCAAAGTACAATATTCTTATACACTCTTCATAATATTCTTTATAAGGAAGAAGTGATTCTCGGAGGTGCCGTATAACATAGAGTATCAGTAGTAGACCCAGGACTAGAACCTAGCCTTTCTTTTTTTTTAACTGTGCCCCTTTCTACAACTTGGATGACAATACCATGAACTATGACAATGGCTGGGGACCTGACCTCCTTCTTTTATCTCTATCTTTTATGTTCTTTCCTCTTTTTTTCCTGCCCTCAGAACCCGGCACACTGCCCTTGAACCAAGGAATATGTAAGCTTAACCTACGGTGCTGGTATTTTGACTTTGAAAATGGTAGCTGCGAATCCTTTACTTATAGGGGCTGCCTGGGGAATGCGAACAACTTCTTCAGCAATGATGACTGCAAGAAGGCCTGCATGTCAGTTGGTGAGACCCAAATCCTGGCAGTCGGAGGGTCTAGTTTAACTAGAAATAGTATACCAGTGAGGTTATAGGCTCAGACTTTGAGATTCAACTTCCTTGGTTCAAGTCTTAGCTCTGTCATTCAGTGGACAGGAGGTCTTGGGCCAGTTGCCTGCCTTTGTGAGTTTCAATTTTCTTGTCTATAAAATGAAGATAATGATTGTATTTACCTATGGAATTATTCTGCCAAAAAAATGACACAGTATACATAAAGTGTTAATGAATTTTGGCCAATGGGACCTGAAAGCCAGATCTGTTCCCTTGTAAGAAGGTTCCTCATCATATCAACCTGTTGAGGATCACCCTGAGGATTTACCCAAGAATGAACCATAGAAAAGCCAGCTCTGGAATCCCATGGAGTAAGTGTAGACACTGGCAGTGGAGAGTAGGATGGGGTGGAGGGGAAGGCTGTGGATTCCTTTCTTAGTGTAATGATCTCCAGTAATGTTGGGAGACAGTGCCCTACAGCACTTAGGAGTCAAATGACCTGGATTACAATCTGACCTTTCCCACTTACTGCAAGTTTCTTCACCTCTCTGAGGTTCAGTTCCCTCCCCTGTGATACTGGAATAATAGCAAACACCTCATTGCATTGTCGGTAGGAGTATATGTGATCAAAAACACACAAAGACTCAACATGGTAGCCGTCCAGTGGTGTGGGTTCACCAAATGGTAACAACTGAGGTGGTGACCATTGATCTTCAAACTGCAGCACTGTGTGATGTATGAGGCACGTGGAAAGATGTACCATCACTGCTGCTTTACACATAAGGAAATAGAGACAGAGGTAAAGTTAGTTGCCCGAGCACCCCCGATTGGTCAGGAGTAGAGCTGGAGTTTTAACTTCATGGGCCCAGTGGCAATCCTGTGGCCTGACTTGGTGAAACACAGACCACAAGCTTCCCTTTGTGGGAGGCTCTGAGGAATAATGGTGCTGTAGACAAGGCCTCTGTCCTCTTTCCTGGGAGCATCAGGAAGACAAAGCCAGGGAAATGGGCTTGGGCTGTTTGTGGAAAACTTAGATTGGGACTCAGAGACACTCTGAGAGTCAAGCATGCCATGGCCTGAGCCTAACTGGGGGAAGAAGAATTTCCTGGAGAAGCCCTCATAGAATTTGTAATCAGATAAGGACAACAGCAGACATGCACAAAATCCCAAAGAATTGATTTAAATACCATCTGTGTCCTAATGACCCACACTTCACTTGTCTAAAATGGAATCACTTACCTTCCTCCCCCTACCCCAAATCTGCTCTATTCATAGTTCTCCTCACTTACTAATAGGTTGAAAAAAATTTAAACCCACACTTGATGCCCCCTTTTCTCAGTTAACATCCATTAAGTCAGGAAATAATTTTAATTCTACCTTAAAAGTAGATTCTGAATCTGACCACTTCTCACCACCTCTGCAGCTGCCACCCTGATCTGAGGCTCTGTCTTCTCTCCTGGATTGCTGCAGCAGCCTCCTAAAAGGTCTCCCTTCTTCCATCCTTCATGCGGTCTATTATCAACACAGTAGCCACAATGACCTTTTTAAAACATGGGTCAGACTATGTCACTGCTCTGCTGAGAACACTGCAATGGCTCCCCATTTCATTCACAGTAAAACCAGATATCCTAAAATAGCTTACATTGATTTGTGTAGACTTCAGAAGGAAACTGAAGTCACTCATTAAGTGGCAGAACTGGGACTTTACCTTGGGGCTTCAGGCACGAAGCCCAGCCCTCTCTCTACCATATCCCATGATATGGTGAGGAAATGTCATTCTTGGATATTTCTAAGAATGGATAGGGTGGCATGAACCAAGTTGCAGAAAGAAGTACTAGCTTCAAAGAGAAGGAAAAGCTGTTTTTGAAGGGTGGTGAGATGGGGTAGGCTTTGAAGAAATTCACATCTGCTCTTGTTTTAGTCAAGGAAGGACAGTGCCCACTCTTTCCTTTCACTGCCCGTATGGAGTGTCCAGCTTCGCGTATGAGTGACATCGATTGCCCCAAGTGGAACAAGTGTGAATCCATGTGTGGCTTTGTTTGCTCCAGGGCCTAGACAGGTGAGGACTGGAGATACACCTGCTCAAGTCTACTGGGCATATGCCAAGGACGCCATGTTGTCCCATGGAATAGGGGTGTCTTGAATCTCAGATTCCCCTTGGGTTGACCTTTGAGGAACCTTGGGAACCTTTCCCCTTTTGATGCCCAGCCAGTGCCTTGATGTTGACCTCTTGACCTCTGAAGACTACTGTGCTGTTCTTGGAAGCCAATCATCACTCTCCATCCTTCCCCAAGAAAACTTACTTGTTCTGAGTCTCATTCCTCAATGACCTACGTGCAAGGTGACAGTATCCACTGATTCATAAAAAAATTTATAACCATTAGGTACATTCCTAATAAGCTCTCATGTCTGCATAGAACTTCAGAGCATGAGCATCACAGTCATATCCTGTAAGGTGGCCTCGGGAAAAGATTGGTAGCAAATGCTCTTGGAGTAGAAGCCAACTCTAAGCTGGTGTTTATTCCCACCTGGAGCCCCAGGGATTGTCAGTGTTTTAAGGTACACCATGTTAAGGTAGCAAGAATTAAAGGCTTTTCAACAGACTTCAACTTTTCTATTTGCATTCTGTGTGGCCTTAGGCAACTCACTTCCCCCATATGGTCCTCGATTCCTACAATTCATAAAACAAGAAAGTTCTGGGTGCTTCCTAATACTCCTTCCACCTCTGGTACTCTGGGATTATATAACTCCAATCCATTAATTCTGTAGGAGCAGGCAGGTATCCTATCACATTGCATAAATCAGAGATGGCAAGACTTTTTTGATACTCTTCAAGTTATTAGCCATAGAAAGTTGATACTCCACCTCCTCCAGTCTATTTGTTACTGTAGGGGAAAGGGTAAGAAGCTTAATCAGAATAAAACCCTGTTTGAGAGTCCCAAATTTGTCTCAAATTATGGCAAAGTATTTCAACATCAAGTATCTTATTTTACCCACGCAAGCCCTTGGTGTGTCCCAAGATTGATAAACCCAAGTGCCTGCAGGATGATGACTGCCCATTGGCAGAACAGTGCTGCACAGATTGTGGACTGAAATGCGTGGAACCCCAGATTTGAACAGTAAGTAGAAAATGCTATCATCAAAATAATTATGAGTAGCATAATCAAACGCTATCAGTTTTGTCTTGTATCCAACTACCTTGCCAAATTGTCTTATTAAGTATAACAATATTTAATAGGGTTACTTTGATTATATATATTCATAACATCTGAAAATAGTGATAAATTTGACTCTTTTTATCCAACTTCATGACTTTATTTTCTTGTCTTGTTTATGTGGAATCTCTGAAATAAAGTGGAAAATAAAGGCAATAGCATCTATGTCTAGTTCCTTATTTTCAAGTCAATAGCTACTGCAGTAGTATAAAAAGACATTTGTTGTTGGATTTGGGATAAATAGATTTTATGCACTTAGGTTATTTCCTTTGTTAGGGTTATTTCCTATCCACTTACAGCTGGTATTGAAAATGATTGCCAGGCCGGGCACGGTGGCTCATGCCTGTAATCCTGGCACTCTGGGAGGCCGAGGCGGGTGGATCGCTCCAGGTCAGGAGTTCAAGACCAGCCTGAGCAAGAGCGAGAACCTGTCTCTACCAAAAATAGAAAAAATTAGCCGGGCGTGGTAGTGTGGGCCTGTAGTCCCAGCTACTTGGGAGGCTGAGGCGGGAGGATCATTTGAACCCAGGAGTTTGAGGTTGTAGTGAGCTATGATGACACCACTGCACTCTACCCAGGGCAACAGAGTGAGACTCTGTCTTAAAAAAAAAAAAAATGCAACCTTAATTGGGGACCCTGGGAACCATTTACTGACTCCGTGAGTCTTGAGCCTCTGTCTCCACTAATGACATCACCTTCTCCCCCCTCCTCCTTTTTTTAAGGTGTGCACTTTTACTGAACTAGTCTTGAGTCTGTGTACAGGTCAGCCCTGGCTACGTCGACACCTCCACCTACTCTCAGGGAGACTGAAGGCCTTCAAACATCTCAAGTTGGGGGACAAACAGGGGACCACGATAGCTGATCATTCAAAATAAACCAAAGTTAAAAAGTATCACTCTGGTTTCTCGTCAAATCGTATGAATCTTTTGCCTTTTTAAAAAGTATTAGCCAAAGATTTTAAGAATTTGCGTTACATAATTTACACAAGAAGTGCTGTCACCTCCCCTGTGTGGACTCGGGAGAGGACTGGACCATTCTCCTTAGAGAGAAGAGGGGTGCTTTTCAGAGAACAAGGGACTTCCTGTAACAGTACATCTCATGACATTTGGAATGATTGTTTGAAAAAAAAGAACAACATACAAAGTCCTTGGCAACATTGTTGAATTTCGGGGATGTCAGCTCCAACTGCTATTGCCTTTATCATTCCAGTTTTTAAATCCTGAGTCAAGGCCGGATTTGGTGGCTCACGCCTGTAATCCTAGCACTCTGGAAGGCCGAGGCGCGAGGATCACTCGAGGTCAGGAGTTCAAGACCAGCCTGAGCAAGAGCGAGACCCCGTCTCTACTAAAAATAGAAAAAAATGATCTGGACAGCTAAAAATATATATAGAAAAATAAATTAGCCGGGTATGGTGGCACATGCCTGTAGTCCCAGCTACTTGGGAGGCTGAGGCAGAAAGGTTGCTTAAGCCCAGGAGTTTGAGGTTGCTGTGAGCTAGGCTGACGCCATGGCACTCTAGCCCAGGCAACAGAGCGAGACTGTTTCAAAAAAATAAATAAATAAATAAAAAATAAATCCTGAGTCAAACAAAAAACCAAGGAAAGCCATACCGATCTCATCTTGTTTTCTGAGCAAGTTAGGTTTTGCCAAGGTGGGGTGTATGTAACGAATGCAACTAAGGAACAGTCTGCCTAGAATCATTTGTGGTGGATGGTGGAGGGGCAGACTCCTTGTACTCCTGCTTGCTGATTCACATCTGCTGGAACGTGGACAGCAAGGCCAGGATGGAGCCGCCAATCGACATGGAGTACTTGTGCTGGGGGGGGTGGGGGGTGGGGAGCAATGATCTTGATCTTCATCATGCTGGGAGCCAGGGCAGTGATCTGCATTCTGTTGTTGGTGTCTGGGTACCTGGTAGTGCCACCAGACAGCACTGTGTTGGCACACAGGTCCCTGCAGATGTCCATGTCACACTTCATGATGGGAGTTGCAGGTATTTTAATGGATGCCACAGGATTCCACACCCAGGAAGGAAGGCTGGAAGAGATCCTCAGAGAAACAGAACTGCTGTTTGCCGACAGTGACCACCTGACCAATGGGCAGCCTGTAGCTCTTTTCCAGGGAGAAGCTGGAGGCAGCGGTGGCCCTCTCCTTGATGTCACACACAATTTCCCACCTGGCCCCGGGGGTGAAGCTGTAGCCGTGCTCCCTGAGGATCCTCATGAGGTAGTTGGTCAGGTCCTGGCCAGCCAGGTCCAGATGCAGGATGAGGGCATACCCTTGTTGATGGGCACAGTGTGGGCGACCCTGTCACCAGAGTCTATCATGATGCCAGTGGTACGGCCAGAGGCATACAGGGACAGCTGAGCCTGAATGGCCATCTACATAGCCAGGGTGTTGAAGGTCTCAAATATGATCTGGATGAAGTTCTCACAGTTGGCTTTGGGGTTCGGGGGGCCTAGGTCAGCAGCACGAGGTACTCCTCAGAAGCCTCATGCAGCTTGCTTGTAGAAGGTGTGCTGCCAGATCTTCATCAAGCTCCCAGTTGGTGACAAGGTCATGTTCAATGGGGTGCTTCAGGGTCAGGATGCCTCTCGCTCCAGGGCACACTGCCCACGTAGGAGTCCTTTGGGTCCGTGCCCACCATCATGCCCTGGAGCCACTGTCAACAAGAAGTGCGGCAATCTCGTCATCCGTGTTGAGCTGCAGGGTGGGTGTGGACCAGTGGCAGCAGCAGGGTGAGGGCCAGGGGTCTGTGCTCACAGGGTGGACACGGTCTTGGTGGTTCTTCATCCCTTTTGGACTCACCATTCCTCTCCACCTTCAGCTCCACAGTGAAATATCAATATTATATCCACATGGATACCAGAAGCTTCCCTAGGGAACTGTGGCAAGAACTGATGTGCTCAGCTCCCTCAACCTTATCTCTGACACTCACTTGCTGGGTGACAGTCAGCAGCCTCACTTCTCTGGCCTATGATCCCTGTCTATAAAATGAGAAAATGGGGCTTGATGGTCCCTCAGAACCCTTCCACCTGGTTATTCTGGGTTTTCACTTCTCCTGGGCTGAGTTTGGGAGAAGATGGGAAGTAGAATAAGAGGACAGCGCTGCTGAGGATGACTCGGTTACTCATTAGGAACTCTATCCCTTATCTCTCGTGGGATCTTCCTTAAGCGAGATTGTGAAGTTGGCAGGATGGGATTCCCATGGGGGCTCTGTCTGTGACCCCAAATTTTGTGACCATGTAGTCACTCACTGATGATAACGGTGGCTTCTGTCTGTCATGTAGGAAAATTTGGAGAATAAAGCTTGGCCCAAAAGGCTAACACCTGGTTAGGGAAGGAAATGGGAGCCCTGAAGATAACATTTACTCTTTGAAGAGTGTCTCTCTCTGCCCTCAACCAGGCCCGACTGAGTGGCTGGTGTTCTGGATTCCATGGCTGCAGGATGCTGCCCAAGGTCGCCAGCACCCTCTTTCCTGTAGCTCTCCCACTAGCCCAGTTAGAACCCAGAAACTCTGCGGTGTTACTGAACTGTATTCAGTTGTAGTCTCTTGGACAGTTCCCTTCATCTCACGGCTCCTCCTCAGACAATGAGGAGTTTGCGGCAGAAGGTAGAAGCTCCCTCATAAGCTCTGACCTTCTCTGCTGCTCTCAAAGCAACATGACTTGGACAAACACCCGCTGAAGACTCTGTAACAGCCTGATTCTTCCCCCACACCCCAGTCAATGGCAACATCTTTACTCTGTGGCTTTAGTCAGAGAATATGAGTGACCCAAAGAGAAGATAAAAGGGAGAAAGATGGGAGGAAACTGTGGGAGAGGGAGAAGGGACATAGAAACCACGGGAGACTCACAGAAAAAGAGAAAAAAGTTAGATATAGGCACAAAGTGTCCCAGAGGAACAATGAGTTACCAAGAGATTGATAGAGACACATTGTCAGGGACAAACAGAAGGGGTGTGCTAGTTGGCGTGCACATACATGCGAAATGAATGAAGGATGAGGACATTCCACAGCTCTCTAGGTTACCAAGATGAAGATGAGATGGTGGCAATCACACCTAAGGCAGCCTGGAAAGTGTGAGATCAGCTCACTCCCCGGGTTGATCAGAAGGCCCAGCCCAGCACAGCCCAGGGGGCAGGGCCAGGAGCCATCCAGCAAGAGACCCTCCCCCAGCACTGTGAGCTGTGGGTGCCAGTTAGTCCCATGTATGACCTTGGAACTTGGTGTTCCTAGCAGGAACGGGGGTGGCTGGCTTGTCTCCAGTTCTTATACCTCACTTGCTGGCTACTGAAGGAATAGGCAGGGCCAAGGCAGCCGGACATTTCCAGGTTCTGGAACCACCAGACAGGCAGGTCACTCTTCAGAATGAAATCGTCTGGACTTTTGAGCCACCTGGTGCCATGCATCCTCTTCATGAATGTCCTGGGACCTGGTCTTAGTGAACAGTCCTTTTCCAGTAAGTACTGGGCCTCAGCCCTTGCCCCGGGGAGAGGGCAGTTCGCTGGGAGGAAGAAAGAAGGAACAAATCATCAGATCTGGGTTGCTTTCCACCATCTTAGTCCCGGTCCTGGGTTGGGAGAGGAGGGAGAGGTTTGGAAGACCCATTCTGTGGACGCAGAAACCCTGACTTACGCAATTCCCACTTTCAGCCCCCTTAAAGTGGAGAGTCTTTCTTGGGAAGGTGGCCGGGGGCAGGTGGGTAGAGTCACAGCGTCTAACACTTTTAGGAAGAGCTTATATTAATTGGAATCTGGGAGGCCTACGGGACCTTCCCCTCACCTCATGAGAAAGGCCCCCTTTTCAGGATATCATCTCTATCTGCTCCTGGTTCTTTCAAATGTAGCTCTAAAAAGTGTCCCTGCATCCCCAGGGGTTCCTTGACTTTGGGATGAAGGACAGTATCCAGAAGTCCCTCTAAACTTGAGACACTAATACTCCATGACTCTATGGTAATAATGATAATTGTTACCATTTGCTGAACATTGAGAACGTAGGGATTTCTGAGTAGGGATTTCCAAAAAAACAAACAAAAAAAGAGGACTAAATCTTGGCAGCCATGTAACCTTGGCCAAGTTCCATGTGTTTCGGTTTCCTCATCTGTAAAATGGGGATATTAATAGGACTCGTGTCATAGAGCTGTCATGAGGATTAAATGAGACAATACGTTTAAAATGCTTAGAAGAGTGTTTGGCTTACAGTAAGTACTTAAGAAATGTTAGCTAACATTACTGTGCATCACTTACTATGATTAAAACTTGACACACTTTGTCTCATTTCTTCCTCACAAGTCTGTGAGGCCAAAATGCTTTTACAGATGAAGAAACCAAGGTTCAGAGAGGGTAAGTGGCAGACCAAGAGTTAGAATTCAAAAACTAAACTGACTCCAGGGTGAGTGACATTAATCACCGCTGCAGTCCCCAAACCCCAGGCCACAGACCGGAATTGGTCTGCAGCCTGTTTGGAACCGGGTCACACAGCAGGAGGTGAGTGGCAGGTGAGTGAGCGAAGCTTCATCTGTATTTAGAGCGCTCGCCATTGCCTACCACTCCCCCCACCACACCCCGCCTCCCAGACTGTGGGAAAATTGTCTTCCATGAAACCGGTCCCTCATGCCAAAAAGGTTGGAGACTGCTAAATCATTGAATAACACTGCCCTCCAGAGGAACTTCCAAACATTGACAAAAGAGCAGATACGCTTAAACCAAAAAAGGCTACTTTGCCTTCCCGGGGACATATGCAATGTCAGGAGGCGTTTTGGGCTGTTGCAATTAGGGGTGCTACTCTATATAATGGGAAGAGGCGAGGGGTGCTGCTAAACATCCTACAGTGCACAGGAAAGCCCCCACAATGAAGAATTATCCAGCTCAAACGTCACTAGTGGTTGAGAAATTCTGCTTTTTAGCGGGGATGGGGCTAAGGACTGGGGTAAGAAGGAGGTCTGCAGGGAGGGTGATGCACACAATAGGGAAACACGCGAGGCCACCCCAAGGGAAAGGACTCCCGGGATCAGGCAAGATGAAAGCAAACTTCCCTGTCTCCCTAGAATCGCCATGTGTCTAGCAAAGGACGGGCACTGTGCCCTCCGAGGCTCATGTTGTAAGACTGCTCCTTTCCTAGGGGGATGCCCCAGAGTCAAAGAGCAATGTGAATTCCAAGAAAGGGACCTGTGTACGAGCGACAGAGAATGCCCGGACAACAGGAAGTGCTGCCTCTTCAACTGTGGAAAAAAATGTTTAGACCTCAAACAAGGTAATCGTCAGAGCCTCGTGATAACCAACCAACACCCCTACCCGCGTCCTCACCTGCTGCCTGCCTGGACTGGCACTGTCCCCTGGTTCACTGAGGGGTGGGCTCTGGACAAGATTGCTGGATTCGAGAGATCTGGGATGTAGGTTCGTTACTGCCTCTAATATGGTGTGTAACATCAGTAATGTTCTTGTCCCATCAGAGAATGTCTGAGACTCACCTTCCCCAAACAAAGATAGGTGAAGGAGTGGAATTGAATCAGATGGTTTTTTTGGCTACGTGGCTACTTTTTGCTATCATGATTTTCTGAGTTCCCAGGTGGCCATTATTGTCCTAACATATACCGACATTGTTGCCTCCAATGATAAGTTAAGAAGTTTATATTTCCTAGCTTTTTGCTCTGGGGTGACCACCTCTCTGCCTATACAACTTTGTACCAGGAATCCTCCCCTGCCCACTCCAGACCAGAGGGTTTTTCCTTTGCTGCTGCAATCTTTTTTTTTTTTTTTTTTGAGACAGAGTCTCACTCTGTTGCCCGGGCTAGAGTGAGTGCCGTGGCGTCAGCCTAGCTCACAGCAACCTCAAACTCCTGAGCTTAAGCGATCCTCCTGCCTCAGGCTCCCGAGTAGCTGGGACTACAGGCATGTGCCACCATGCCCGGCTAATTTTTTCTATATATATTTTTAGTTGGCCAGATAATTTCTTTCTATTTTTTAATAGAGATGGGGTCTCTGTCTTGCTCAGGCTGGTCTCGAACTCCTGACCTCGAGTGATCCACCCATCTCGGCCGCCCAGAGTGCTAGGATTATAGGCGTGAGCCACCTCGCCCGGCCTGCTGCTGCAATCTTAACTCCATGCCCATCTTCCGGGGCTCCAAAAAGACTATCAGAGATTCTTTATTTATTGGTTTAACAAATATTTATTGAGTGCCTCTGAGACCCATACTAGGATTTGGCCTGCTCAGCATGGTCAGGAAGGTTGGGAAAGCCTTCTCTGAGAAAGCAAGCCTGGAGTTGAGTTTAGAAAGATGGGTGGTGTTTTAGGCACAAAGCGAGTGGAAGGGCTTTCTAGGCACAGGGCACAGCACACACAAAGGCTCAGTGGTGCGGCCCAGGGAGGCCAGAATGCAGAGTGGACGTAGAGGGTTGGAGATGTGATCAGGTTTGTACTACGCCTTCAGAGAAGGAAAGAGGAGGAACGGAGTATCTTGGAGGACATCAAGGTGAAAGAAAAAGGTAGCCTGGACTAGAGAGGTAGCGGAGGGGATGAGGAAGAGTGGGGTGCCAGAGAGGTGTTTAGAAGATGAAGTGGACTGGGTTTGATAGGGGAGTGGAGTGTGCAGGCAGGGGCTACGTCGTTCACACACCTGCAGGCGAGGATCCTGAACCCAGACTTCCTGGTGCACATTTCAGTCCAGTTTTTACCAGCCTTTTAACCTTGGGCAAATTAACAACTTCCTCTCACTGTGCCTCAGTTTCCTCAGATAATGAAAGGATCAGTGTTAAAGGTCATTTTGAGGATCAAATAAATTGATGCATGCAGAGTGCTTCAAGCAACACCGGGCACATAATGACCACCTGATATATATTAGCTTAAATCATTTGTCATTCCTGACTGGGAGCTCCTAAGTAGCAAAGGCTGTTGCCTTTTCTTTGTCCCTGAAAGCATTTAGCACATAGTAGGTGTTCAATGAATGATTTATTCAGTTCAGATTAGGATATATTTTATTTTGCCCTCAACATTCCACAAAGTCCTGTACTGTGCCAGGCTACCTGTTAGGGATTTGGGATTCCAAGATGAAATCAGACACGATCCCTGCTCACCAGCAACTCACAGCCTCAGGGATGAGACCGAAGATGTAAACAAATGACGAGCATGCACACGAGATTCAGAAGCAAGGTGTGGCAATATGGGATGTAGAGTGCAGTCAGGAGAGATGTCACAGGGGAACTGAAGTCTGAGAAAGGCTTTGAAGGAAGAATGGGAGTGTCACGAATGAGTGGCAGTGGGTACATGGCGGGGCAAAGGCATGGGGAGCTGGCATAGCACGGTGTGCTGAGTACTGCTGGAGCACGCAGCTCACCGGGCACTGCCAGGGGAGGAGGCCAAAGCCACAGTAGGAGCCAGAGGATGAAGGGCCTTGTGAGTCACAGGAGGACTATGTCACAAAGTCAAGGGAGGTCTTATCCGTGGAATGACAGGATCAGCTTAGCTTTCAGACCCACCCGAGGCTTCTCTCTGGTGGGCAGCATAAAGGATTGATTGGTAGGGCCAGGACCGGAGGCAGGAGAATGGGTGCGAGGTTAGCTCGACAGCCCAGCCGTGAGATGCTGAGGCTTAAATCAAAGAGACTGGCAGACAGGTGAGGTCTGAGGAGGTAAAAGTCAGCAGGATTTAATTGTTTAGCTGTGGAGATTTGCCCTCATGGAACTAGGCAGGCATTGTTCAGCTGTGGCCCGTATCAGTTTGCTAGCTGTGCTGTGACAAAGTACCGCAGGCTGGGTACCCCAGGGGCGGGTTGTCTCCCAGTGCTGCAGGCTGCAAGTCCGAGGTCAAGGGATCAGCAGGACTGGTTCCTTCTCGGGGTTGTGAGGTGTCAGGAGGGTGAGGGAGAGTCTGTTCCATGCCTTCCCCTAGCTCCTGGCGCTGTGCTGGCGATTGTTGGCGTGCCTTGGCTTGCAGACGTGTCACCCGGATCTCTGCCTTCATGTTCACATGGTGCTCTCTCCCTGTGTGTGTGACTCTGCCCAAATTTACTCTTTTTTTACAAAGACACCAGTCATATTAGATTAGGGGCCCACCCTACTTTGGCATGACCTCATCTTAACTAACTGTGTCCACAGTGACCCTGTCTCCAGGGATGGGATACAGACACCCACTCCGGGGTCTCCCTGGCAATATGCGCAATACGTCAATGGAGCTTGGGTCCCGCGCTGTGATAGGGAAAAGGAGTTTATTCCAGTTTCATCTATGGTGGTTGCCAGGGGGAACAGTTTTGTTCCAGGATGGGTACTCTGAGTTCTCAACTCCAAGGTCTCTTTGCAGATATATGCACTATGCCAAAAAAAAGTGGCCCGTGCATGGCTTTGTTTCTCCGGTGGTGGTACGCTAAGGAGAACAATACCTGCTCCCTTTTCGTCTATGGTGGCTGCCTGGGAAACGAAAACAACTTCCAAACCAAAGTCAACTGCCTGAATTTCTGCCAAAAAAGACGTGAGTTCAGGGGCCCCAGTCTCGCCAGGGCCATGCTGGGAGGCCTGGGTGTTGGCTGGTCCGTCCCGGGATAGCTACGCCCTTGGCAGACCTGGCGCTGACAGAACCAGCTCCAAGCAGGAGGGAAGAGGGCACCTCGAAAAGGGGTAGACGATGTGGCTTTCTGGGAACTGAGGATCAACAGGGACGCGGGGGCCAATCGAAGCTGGCAAGTATGAGGAGAGGTAGGGGGGTGGAGGGAGGTGTGGACAGAGTGAAATCTCAGACACCTATTGCAGAGGGGTCATGGGACATCCAGCCTAGACACGTGAGCCAACCAGCCCTTCCAGGCCATCCATTTCGCCAACACGGCTTTTGCCAGCAATCCCCTCCCATCCAGTTTTCCTTGAAGGAGATGCAAACCCACTTCCTTTTAACGTCCTCCTGTGAAAAGATGTATAGACATAACCGCAAGTTCCAAAGATAAGCTGAGCCCAAGAAGCTCAGCTGGTCCTGTCCTGCTTTCTCAACAGACTTCTTCCTGAATGGATAAGAACACACTGGGACAACGGCCAGGATTTGGCTCACGCTCTGAGGACCTGTCCGTGAACCTGACTGATGCTCTGGCTTGGCTTCCATAGTTCCACTGTCAGCGTTCTGAGGCCCGTACCTCTCCCCAAACTGAACCTCAGGGTCTGCCTCCCCTTCCCCCCTCTCCACCCCTTTTCATGATTAATATCCTTCTGATTTGATCCCACATTTATACCTTACCCCTTATCTCTAACTTCTAGAGCTCCCTATTTATACTGTGTGGCTCTCAACTTTTTCCAATAAAGTACTTGGCTTAGTCCTTAACTCTGAGGCTGAGTAATTCACATCCGCTTGGCACATTGAGGCTCCCGGTGACATCAATGAGCGGAGTGAGGACAGTCAGAATCTTGAGAGTCGAGAGCTCTAGGGATATTGTTATCCTCCTCTGTTTCTTCATAAAATTGTAAAACCCTTTTAAGGCAAGGGCCCACGAATGTTGCCTTAGTTTGGATCCCCCAGAAATTGACCCTGGACAAGGGCGTGGGCGCAGGTGGTCTATTTGGGAGATCTCTCCCAAGAAGCACAGGGTGGAGAGTGGGGTAAGTGTCGCAGGGAAGAGAGAAGGGTCGACTGTGAACTGGTTACCACTGTGGGAAACTGTGGCTCAATCCCACCGGGGACCCTCTAAAGAATCATGTAACACAGTCCTTCAAATTATCTTCATCTGTCTCCCGGGACGGGAAGGCTGAGGTACTTATCCACCAATTCCATTCCCCACCAGATGCCTGGGTGCTAAATCCCTCCCTCTTCCAGACTGTTCCTCATGCAAGCTGAACAAGCTCCCAGGGAGCCGGAGAAAACCCACAGCAGAGAAGTAGGGGCTCTGGCACTGGGAGTGGGAAGCTGTCCCCATGCACTGGATATTGCTCAGCCAGAAAAATTGAATGAAGCGCTAATGCTACCCTGTGGGTCGACCTCAAAAACACTATGCTAAGTGAAAGAAGCCAGGCATGAAAGGTAGCACACTGCATGATTCCATTTATATAAAATATCCAGAATAGGTAAATCTCTAGAGACAGAAAGTAGATTCGTGGCTGCCAGTGGGTAGAGTGGGTTAGGAGGAAATCGGGAGTGACTGCTAATGGGTAGGGAGTTTTCATTTGGAGCGATAAAAATGTTTTGGACCAGTAGAGGTGGTGGTTACAGAACATTGAGAGTGTACTAAAAAACCCCCACTGAATTGTTTGCTTTACAATGGCTAATTTTATGTGACGTAAATTCTACCTTGATTTTAAAAAATGGATTAAGAAAAAATGTGCAGTGGGACTGTCTCTTGGAGCTGCAGGTGAAATTGGAGGTGAGCCGAGGCCTGTGGGGTGGGGGCAGCAGTCCCCACTTGAATTCCGCACAGTCACTCACTCCCGCGTGGCGTCCACTGCCAGAGAACTTACCACTCTCCAGTAAGGCCAGTGGGACATTCTTCAGCCCCCGCTGTCGCAGCTGGTTCTGAAATCATAACTGGCATGTAGTATTTCTCTCCTGCATCACCAATTCTAAATCGCATCTGATGATAGAAGCTTTCATCATCTTCTTTCAAACACCATGACCTGGACAGACATTTTCTGAAGGTTCAGTGCAGCCTGGAATCAACCTGTTTCTTCCCTCAAACCTCACTCAGGACAATACCTTTACTCTGACAATGGCTCAAGAAAATGGGTGCACCAAAGAGGAGAGAGAGGGAAGGGAAGGGTGGGGAGAAAGAATCCCAGACACAGAGAGACCCACCGGAAAAGAGGAAAAGCACAGGGTACAAGGCACAGAGAGGCATAAAAGGGAGAAAAAGAAACAGCGTGAGAAAAACAGACACATCAGGAGGAGAGTAAAATTAGAAAGAAAGATGAGAACCGGGATACTCTTGACCTCCAAACTCCCCCTAGGAAATGGAGACTCTGCAGTTAAACACCCTGTTCTGCTAAGGAAGCCTGGAGAGCCCCAGACAAGATGCGCCCCATCTCCCCTGCAGACCAGAGAGCCAGAGGGGCTCCGACCGCTGAGGATTAGGAGCTGCCTATCGAGAGCCCCTTCCCGCAGGGTAGGTACCAGCTAATCCCACTGATGGCCTTGGGGAGTTGGAGTTCCCGGAGCGAATGTGGCTGGCTCGTGTCCAGTGCCGACTCCTGAAATGTTAGGCTGCACCGGAGCATCCAAAGTTCAGAAGCAGTATTAAAAAAAAAAAAAAAAGAAAGAAAGTAAGAAAAGAAAACAGAAGTTCAAAGACAGGAGCTCCTGAGCAGCAGTTCCTAGTTTTGGTGCAACCAGCCGGGCCAGTACCTTCTAAAATGGGACTCTCGGGACTTCTGCCGATCCTAGTACTGTTCATCGTCTTGGAGGGTATCCAGGGACCTGGGCTGGTTAAAGGGCTCATCAGTAAGTGTTGGGGACTCGGTGGTTGCCGTGAAGAAAGGCAACTCAATTCGGAGGAAAGAAAAAGAAACAATGTCACAGATAAGGGGTGTTTTCCTCTGTCTTAGCCTGGGATCCTGGGTGGGAGGGGGCAGTTATTTGGAGCCATTTTTTCAGCCCCCTTCCTCTTGGCAAGGTGACTTTGGTGAATGCAGGAACCTAAGTCCGTGGCAACTGACTCCTCACTGCCATTGCAAGGAGTTCTTCCAGGAGGTGCCTGGACCTAGACCTCATGAAATAGACTAAGGGACTTGGAAGCCCAAGGAAGTTTCCCATAAGAAAAATAGGCCACTCCCCGAGTACCACCTCATCAGCTCCCACATCCTCCTATGGCAGCCCCCAAAGGTTTTCCCAAAGCCACAGCCGCACCCACACCCATACCCGGAGGATCCTTGCCTTTGGGGTGAAAAATGGTCCCCAGAAGTCCCTTGGAATGCTGGAATATGAAGGCCCATAATTAGCAGCGTTATATACTGAGGACTTTAAAAGTAGTGGTTGAAAGTGAGTGCTCAGGAGCCACACATTGTAGGTTCAAATCCTGCCTCCACCCCTTAGTAGCTGTGTGATCTTGAGCGAGTTCACACAACCACCCTGTGTTTCAGATTCCTCTGTTTAAAAAATGTGAATATTAATAGTACTTCCCCATAGAGTTGTATTGGGCATTAAGGAGGAAAGGCCGGGCACATAGTAAGTGCTTCCTCAATATTAGTCATTATGTCCAGGTGCAGTGGCTCACGCCTGTAATCCTAGCACTCTGGGAGGCCGAGGCGGGCGGATTGTTTGAGCTCAGGAGTTCAAGACCAACCTGAGCAAGAGCGAGATCCCATCATTACTAAATTTGGAAAGAAATTATATGGACAACTAAATATATATATATATATACACACACACACATATATAAAATTAGCCTGGCATGGTGGTGCATGCTTGTAGTCCCAGCTACTCGGGAGGCTGAGGCAGGAGGATCGCTTGAGCCCAGGAGTTTGAGGTTGCTGTGAGCTAGGCTGATGGCACAGCACTCTAGCCTGGGCAACAAAGTGAGACTCCATCTCAAAAAAAAAAATATTAAATACTAGTCATTATTAATTTGCCCCAGGCAGTTTGACAATGGCTTTTCAAACTTTGTTGCATTAGTCTTCAAAACAACCCTGTAGGCAAATGAGGAAATCAAGGTTCATAGAGGGGACCTGCCACACCAAGGGTGGTGCAAAATCCAAAAGCCCAGCCACCTGATGCCAGAAACGGAGGTCTCAATCATCGCCAGGCTACCGTGCCTCCTGGGGCAACATCCAAGCACAGGAAGGCGGAGTGACCAGAATAGTCCTAGAGGAAAGCACCCTTCTCTCTGGAACCTTACAGGCGGTGAGGGTAGGGGTTAGGGATTGGTTTAGGGATTAGGTGAGTTGTTATGGGGTTGGGGATGTGGGTGGTGGTGTGAAATTCCTGAACCTCTGGGGGTCACTACCTTCTGGGGACAGGGGAAGTGAAAACAAGTTTCCCTAACTCTGCAGTGGTGCCCTGGGCCTTGGAAGGGAGAGCACGGGCCCCTTTAAGGCCTTAAGGGAATATGTCTTTCCCTCCTTTAGAACCGTGTCCAAAGTTAGAGTAAAATGCGAAATGGAAGAAAGGAACCAATGTATCGGGAGCAGAGATTGCCCAGAAAACATGAAGTGTTGCCTGTTTAGCTGTGGAAAGAAATGTTTAGACCTCAATCAAGGTAACTCAGAGATCCCGTGAATTACCCAATGCTCTCACCTCCTACCCCCTGCACGGCCTTGTCTGACCCCTCTCCTGGTTCACTGGTGGCTGATCTCTGTCCAGCAGACTTGGCATATCTTCTCCGTGACACAAACCTGCCAGTGCTGGACTTGGGAAACGTGGATTTCATTTCATTTCTTCCCCTATTTTGGTATGTGATATGAGCAATGTAGTTTTTCCTTTCTGGGCCTCACCTTCCCCCTCCATAAGACAGGTGCGGGTATTGGACCACAGGCTCTCTTGGCTACTCTTCGGTGATCCTCTAAGATGCCAAGTAGCCGCTGAAGCCCCATCAAATGCCAACATTGTGTCAGGTTATACGATGGCTACAAGAGACAGGGATATGATCTGTATTCCTGGCTTTTTTCTCCAGGCCTCTCTGCCTATATAAATCAGTGATTCTTTCCCTGACCACCTTAGACCTCCTACATTCTTTCCTCTCTGCCCATTTTCCTGGGCTCTAAAGACCATCAGGGACTATTCATTCAACAAATTTTCACTGGTGGCCTGGCACCCGTGACAGGCTCCGCTCTCTCTCTGTGGCCACGGAGGTCAGAAAAGTTTTTCCTGGAAAAGGAATCCATGATTGAAGATCTGAAAGATGGGTAGCACATAGGCAAAAGTGGGAAGGAGTAGCCTTCTAGGCACAGGGAACAGCGTGTGCGAAGGCTCTGTGCTAACAGCATGCCCAGGCCCAGCAAGGGCAAGGCTGCAGAGAATAGCATGCGCACAGTGGGAGATGAGAAAGATGAAGCTGGACTTGGTGGGGACAGGGGTAAGGGATTTGCTCTTGGTCCTAAGAGCAATGGATTATCCACGTCTGAATCCCTTAGCATCCACATGACCTCAGGAAAGTTACTCAGCCTCTCCAAACCTCAGTTTCCTTATCTGCATAACGAGAACAACAAGATGGCCTGCTTCATAAGATTAAATGCTAATGCACGTCAGATGCTAAGAACAGGGCCCGGCACTCAGTAAGTGCTATAATTATAGTTCTGTTGTGCTTCAGACTGAGAGGTTCTAAAGAACTCTATTTGTACCTCGTGGTACTGTGGGCAAAACAGTTCCCCGCTCAATAAATGCTTCTTTAAGTTCAGGATACATTCTTTTTGTTTTTTGTTTGTTTGTTTGTTTGTTTCTGTGAATACCCCTGAAGCATCCACTCTGTGCCAAATTATCTGCTAGGAACTGCTGTACCAAGACGACATTAAAGCACAATACCTACTCTCAAAAATTTCATGTTCTCATGGAGGAAACAGAAAATATGAACAGAAAATTAAATGGAAGTGAAAAAGTATGTTCAAGATTGAGAAGCAGTTAAGAAAAGCAAGCGGTAAAGAATGGATTCAGGAAGGACATCATCCAAGAGTTGATGTCTGGGGAGGGTTTTAAAGAATGAACAGGAGCGCACCCAGTTAGCAAGAGAGGAATGGAGATTTCAGGCATGTGCAAAGGCATGGAGGTGTGTAAGAATGTGATTATTTTTAGACCATGAAGTTCCAAAGGGTGGTGTTGGGGGCAACAGGAGATATAAAATCGGAGAGGAGGAGGAGGGAGAGGAGGAGGAGGAAATGGATTCTGAAGTCCTTGTGGGTTTTGATAGAACTTTATTTTGAGCCCAATGGATCAGTCATTCTGGAAACCAATGTGGAGCAGATTGGAGAAGGCTTGGAGATCAGTTGGTGGCCTTTCATGGCAGTTCTGGAAAAATATAATAATGTTTGAGTTAAGAAAGTGGCAGAAAGGAAATAAAAGAGAGCCATTTAAGGGGCACAATCAGCGAGATTTAGTGTTCAGATGTTGGGGAGGCATGTACGAGAGGCCACGTGGTGTCCCAGCTGTTCCTCACAGCTGCCCTGCAAGACAAGCAGGGCGGGATTTTGTATTCTCGTCTCACAGATGAGGAAGTCAAGGATCAGAGAGGTAAAGTGAGTGGTCAAGGTTCACACTGAATTGGGAGCACAGCCCTGAGCCAAACTGGCCTCTCAGGGGAGACAAAGAGAGCAGTGGCCTGAGGAAGAAAAAGATGGACATTCTCCAGGGAGACAGGTACCCACACTGCCGTGCTCTGCGATCTCCCTGCAGACATATGTGGTTTCCCACAGGTGGTTGGCCCCTGCCTGGCCGACATTCCATGCTGGTCGTATAATAAAGAAACTGAGCGCTGCTCCGAATTCATCTATGGCGGTTGCCTAGGGAACAATAACAACTTCCAATCTGAAGCTGTCTGCCTGGTCACCTGCCAAGAAAAATGTAAGCCCCAGGGGCCCCAGTCTCCTGTGCTCACCAAGGCCACATGGAGAGGTCTGGGTGTTGGCTGGTCTGTTCAAAGGTCTTGATAGGCTTGGGGCAGACAGAGCCAGCTCCAATCAGGAGGCACGAATGCACCTTGCAGAGGTGTAAGTAGAAGGATTTTTTTGAAAAAGGGAGGGTGGGACGGGAGGCAGTAGTCCAAGGGAAATTGGCAAGTATGAGGGGAGTAGGGGTGCAGACAGAAGGGGGTGCATAAACAGAAGCGGTGGGGAATCCCAGGCCAAGTCAGAGGGAGGTCAGTAGGCCCAGCCCTGGGCTGGACACCCTTCCCCAGCCAATCATGACAGGCCTTTCCCACTCACCAAACTTTGTCGCCACTTTTCTTCCTTTTTAAATTGATTTATAGTTAAGGCAATGACATACTTTATTGGCCAAACCAAGACACTTTTGAGAGTGTTTCAAAGTGGGATGCCATTAATTCTTACACAGGGGCCATAGGCAAAACCTGGACCCCACTGAACAAATCAGAACTCACGATCACTCCATGAGCCTCCAAACTCATCTCGCTACTGTTTTTTTTTTTTTTTTTTTTTACTTCCTAAAGATGTAAAAATGAGCCCACCTCCTTTTTTCCATTAACTGCAAGATTTGGTTCCTAAGGTGGCCGGGATTCAAGCATCTCACCCTTTATTCTTCTGTCTCACAGACTCATCTTCCTGGATGAGATAACGAGGAGCTGGAACGACCTCCAGGGTTTGGCTCATAGTCCCGGGCTCTCTCCATGTGTGTCTGACGGATGCTCCACGTGGGCTTACACCGGCCAAATCTCAGCCTCCAAGACCTTGGCAGTTCCAAAAACTGAACCCAGGATTTGCTTACTCCGTTTCCTCCAGCTTGGCTTCTCTTCAAACATAATGCCCTACACCCTTTGACCTCTTCTCAGTGTGAGACCCTATCTCTTCAACTTTCATGGCCTCCATGTATCCCTTTGAAGCCTCCAGTTCCCCCTAATAAAGTGCTCTGTGATGTCTGATCTCTCTGAGGCTGAATAATTCATGCCTACCATATGCAGATATTTGCATCTCCCTAATACGCAGTTTTCAGAGAACAAGAGGTCATTGGGTTTTCTGGTGACACCAAAAAAGGGAGGGAGACGCATGAAAATCCTGCACATTAAGAACTCTGGTGACACTGTTACCCTGGTAAAATTGCCATAAGATGCTTAAGAATCAAGCCAGAGCAAATCCAGGTTTTGTATGGTCTAAACCTTTGACTTGTAGACACAGTGGGTAGGATGGTGGTTGCCAGCGGAGGGGGAAATGGGGTGATGTTGGTCAAAAGATACAAAGTTTGCAAGGTGAATAAGGTCTACAGATGTAATGTATGGCATGGTGAGAATAGTTAACAATACTGTATTGTATACTTGAAATTTACTAAGGGGATAGATCTTAAAATAAATCTTCTCGACACATACACACACGCTCACAAACATGGTAACTATTTAGAGGTGATAGATATGTTAATTAGCTGCAATGTGGTGATCATTTCACAATGTATATGTGTTTCAAAACACCAAGCCTTAAATGTATAAAATTTTATATGTCAATGATATCCTAATAAAGCTGTTTGAAAAATTTACAGTTAAGTCCAAGTAATTACTGAGAAAATGAGGTTTAATGCAATTGTTAGAAAATAACCCCAAACAGACAAGATATAATGTTTTTAAAGTAATTGACATGACATCAAAGAAAATCGGTACTATTCTGGAACTAAAATTCTGAATGATTACAATAAAGTGCCAAATGTCTTGCTACTAAAAAAGAAGTCTATTCCAACCTGGGCAGCAGAGTGAGATCTCGTTGCTATAAAAAATTTCAAAATCAGATGTATGCTCAGTTACTTGGGAGGCTGAGGTAGAAGGATCACTTGAGCCCAGGAATTCTAGGCTGCAGTGAGTTATGATGGCACCACTGCATTCCAGCCTGGGTGACAGAGTGAGACCCTGTCTCAAAAAAGTGGGGGGGGGGGAGGAGAGGGAGGAGGAGGAAGAGAAGAATAAGGAGAAGGAGAAGAAGATGTCATCTATTGGTGCCTGATTCTGGTGCAGAAGGATTAGGAGAAAATGTTAGAATTACTGAAAAGAAGAGGATCAGGGCAGGGTCGTGACGAAGACCCTGAAAACATTGCTAATTTGGAAGTTTTGCAAAATGTCCTTCTGGACAAATTGTCCCCATGTGTGGCATCTCCCATTTACATTTGCTCTTGCCTCTGTACCTCTGTAAGAGTTCATGTGTTCCTCTGGGAAGCCTATCCCAGCCCTGTGCATCCTTATGATGCAGACCAAATTACTAACAAGTCGTCTCTGGTCTGCATCCTGTGAGAAGAGCATGTCTGGGAGTAGAGAGATCTAACTTTGCCCCTGGTTGAATGTATGCTCCTGGTTGGGACAGGGTAGGGTGGAGGGATGTTCCTTTCAGGGGCTCAGTTTCCCATTTGTAAGGTGAAGGTGATAGACTAAGGATGTCAAAGAGTACTTCCAAATTTGAAAAAATATGGCAGCTCAGGAACCTTGTCAAATCTAGTATGTGCCCATCTCATTGGAGCCCCTCAATCCTTGATTGGGGATGACATTCATGAATGACTGGAACAGAATCATTCTGTCCCAGGTACCAGTGGACCAAAGAGTCCCTTGGAAATGTCCAGAGTGTGCCCTATGGTTGACAGTGTCTGCTCACCTGCTGTGCTGAGGAATGAACTCAGAGCCCTCAGGGCTGAGCACAGGCAACTCCTGCCTTGCAGGAATCTCAGTGGAGCTGGAGAATGCTGGGTCTGTGTATTACCAATTGTTTGCTCATTACTCTGCCCATCAGAACCCAGAATATACCTCAGGTGGAGTCTTTAGGTGTTTCCCATGGTACCACACAGACTCAGCACCCCTCATCTTCCTCTCCTCATTCTAGCCTTGGAGCTGCCCCCAGAGCCAGATATGCCCAGAGGAAGTTTGCCTGGTTTGGAAACTCAGGAAATGTCTGAACCAAGGGGCCTAAAAAACTCCACCAGCTCTAATTCCCCTCCTTTTTAAACACATGTACAAATGGAAGCTTCTAGTAAGAAATGGACTTTTCCAAGGCCACATAGCAAGTCAGGGGCAAAACTGGAGCCCAAGAGTTGGAGGTTGGAGTGAGCTATGATGATGCCACTGTACTCTGGCCTGGGTGACAGAATGGTTTAAGGAGATATGTATGGGAGCCAAGTTGACAAGAGGTGGACTTGTGAAGGTTAATTTTATGTGCCAACTTGACTGGGCCACAGGTGTCTGGATATTTAGTTAAACATTATTTCTGGGTGTGTCTGTGAGAGTGTTTCTGGATGAGATTGACATTTGAATTGGTAGGTTGCTCTCCCCAGTGTGGATGGGCTTCATCCAGTCCATAGAGGGCCTGAATAGAATAAAAGTCTAAGTAAGAAATAATTCTCTCTGCCTAACTCTGTCTTCAATCTGGGACATTGGTCTTCTCCTGCCTTCGCACTCAGCCTCAGACTGGAGCTTACACCATGGGCTCTCCTGGTTCTCAACCCTCTGACTTGGACCGGAGCTATGCCTTCAGCTCTCCTGGGGCTCCAGCTTGCGGACTGCAGATCTTGGACCTCTCAGCATCCTTAATCATGTGAGCCAACTCCTTATAGTAAAAAGAAAAAAAATATATACATCATTAGTTCTGTTTCTTTGGAAAACCCAGGCTAATATAACAGGTCTGGTAATTTTTTACAAAACTAAACATTTATCTTAAGACCAAGAAATTCTGCTTGTAAGTATTATTTAAAAGAAATGAAAACAAATGTTATCAAAAAGATGTGTACAAGAACGTTCATAAAATCTTCATAATATCCATAAATTGGCAACATCCAGAGGTCCATCAATAGGAAAATGGAATAAATGAACTGTGGTATATTCATACATTGGAATATGACAGAGTAATAAAAAGAAATGGACTATTAGTATATACAACACAGGGAATGAATCTCAAAACATTATACTAAGTGAAAGAAGCCTTATACAAAACAGTACATACTGTATGATTTCATTCATATGAAAATCTAGAATATGTAAAACAGTATGTTGTAAAAACAAAACACAGTGGTTGCCTCTGGGAGAAGTCAGCTGGGGGAGGAAATTGACTAGGAAGGTCAATTCCTTCATGAAACCATTTGGGAACAAGGTATTATTCTACATATTTATAGGGATTTGGATATATGGACACATAAATTTGTCAAAGACAGCATATATACACTTAAGACTGTATACAAATTTCACATCAAAATAAAAATATAAACCAATATTGAGCTCTAAATCATTATAGCCATGATGAAGTATTTGGGGTGAAGTATACCGAAATACATAATTTACTTTGAAATGCATCAAAAAAATAAGATGGATTAATGTATAGCTAGAATGTGTAGATGGAGAAAGCCATTGCAACAGAAACTTCCTCTGCCAAGTCCCTGGGAGATCTTGAGCAGAAATGGACCTGAATATTGTCTTCAATCAAGGTAGGGGGGTCAGGTGTTTGTATTTCATCATAGGCCAGCCATTGGATGTGGGTAAAGTGACTCCTTAGGCCAAGAGCAAGTCCCATAGAGAAATTCAGCTGTGAGACTTCAGCAGCCAATACTCCTAGCAACTGGGGGACTGAGGGCATCAGTCCTGAAGGGCCATTGAGGTGACGGACCATAGAACCCACATGACATTAGATATCAGGTGTGAGATTTTGTAGGTATTAGATCAAGGAGTTCCCAAATTCTACCCAACATCTCACTTCTCCTTCACGGAGGGAGTCCGACTTATGGACAAAATGAGAGCCAAATGTGAAACAAAGTACTGCTGTGAAATATCTGGGCAAGCCCACAGCAATACTCAGCGCAAGGTTTTCTGGTTAAAATAGAGTTGTACCACAGGGCTTAAGCGCTCCACTCCCACCCCACATCCAAATTTTAGAACAACACATTCAGGCATAAGTGCTAGTGGGGAAAGAGAGACAGCTATGTCTTCAACGTAGATAACTAGCATGAGGATATAAATTTATCATCCAAACAGGACACTTTTGAAAGTACAAGGAGGAGTTATTAATAATTATACTAGAGCAACAGGTGCAAGTCAGGACCATTGGGGAAAAACAGAATGTATGGTCACCCTAGTTATTGTTAGTTAACTTGCCCATCTAATTGCAAGTCATGGGGAAAATACAAAAAACAAAACCACGCACACACATCCCAAGAACAGCATGTCTCTTAGGTATACGGCTGATACATTGCATCTCTAGCAAGTTGTAGAGTAACACATATTTGAGGAGGAGGCTCATTATAAAGTAAATGTTTTATTCTAAATATTTATCCAAGGGAAAGACTTCCAGTAATATTGACCTAAAGAGATCAGGTGATTCCTCTCCACAGAAAACAAGTATAAAACTGGATGAGATCGTCAAAAACAAACCAAGGAGCTGGAAATTCACCAAAGTAAAACAACTAATTGAGAAACATTCATTCTTGTAAAACAGAGCTTCAGTTCCGAGAAGCTCAATAAACCCCTAGTAGATTAAACACATACCTAAAAACCACAGTTAGACACATCATAGTCAAACTCTGAAAGACAAAGAGAAATATTTGAAAAAAAAACTAGAGAAAAAAATGACTCATCACATACAGGTGACCACTCATGGAATTAACAGTTGACTTCTCATCAGAAATGAATGGAGACCAGAAAGCAATGGAATAATATAGTCAAAGTGCTGAAAGGGAAAGAAAACTATCAAAAAAGAATGCTATATTCAGAAAAACTATCCTTCAAAAATAAAGGCAACAGGCCGGCCATGGTGGCTCACACCTGTAATCCTAGCACTCTGGGAGGCCGAAGCGGGAGGATCGCTTGAGGTCAGGAGTTTGAGACCAGCCTGAGCAAGAGCGAGACCCCGTCTCTACTAAAAATAGAAAGAAATTATCTGGCCAACTAAAAACATATATATAGAAAAAATTAGCCGGGCATGGTGGCGCATGCCTATAGTCTCAGCTACTCGGGAGGCTGAGGCAGGAGGATTGCTTAAGCCCAGGAGTTTGAGGTTGCTGTGAGCTAGGCTGAGGCCATGGCACTCTAGCCCCAGCAACACAGCGAGACTCTGTCTCAAAAATAAAATAAAATAAAATAAAGGCAACAAACCTTATGTACAACAATAACTACTATCTATAATATATAAAGAACTCTCGGCCGGGCGCGGTGGCTCACGCCTGTAATCCTAGCATTCTGGGAGGCCGAGGCGGGTGGATTGCTCAAGGTCAGGAGTTCGAGACCAGCCTGAGCGAGACCCCGTCTCTACTAAAAATAGAAAGACATTATATGGACACCTAAAAATCTATATAGAAAAAATTAGCCGGGCATAGTGGCGCATGCCTGTAGTCCCAGCTACTCGGGAGGCTGAGGCAGTAGGATCGCTTAAGCCCAGGAGTTTGAGGTTGCTGTGAGCTAAGCTGACGCCACGGCACTCACTCTAGCCTGGGCAACAAAGTGAGACTCTGTCTCAACAAAAAAAAAAAAAAAAAAAAAGAACTCTCAAAACTTAACAGTACACAATCTAATTTAAAAATAAGCAAAAGACATGAACATTTTGCCTAAAAGAACATAGAGATGAAGAATAAATACATGAAAAGACATTCAACATCACTGGACATCAGGGATATGCAAATTAAAATCACAATGCTATATTACTATACACCTATCAAAATGTCTAATATAAAAGAGAGTGACAACAGCAAACATTGATGAGGATGCAGGGAAACTTGGCATGCTTTGGGGCATGGAAAATGCTACAACTGCTGTGGAAAAGAGTTTTCATTTTCTTATATAACTAAACATTCAATTACCATACAACCCAGCAATTGCACACTTGGGCATTTATCTCAGAGAAATGAAAACATAGGTTTACATGAAAAGCTGTATGTGAATGTTCATAGCAGCTTTATTCATAATAGCCAACAACTGAAAACAGCCCAAATGGTCACTACTCAACAGGTGAGTAGTTAAAGAAACTGTGGACCACCCTTGGACCACTACTCAACAATATAAAAGAATGAACTACTGATATATGTAACAACTTGGATGAATCTGCAGAGCATTATGCTGAGTAAAAACAGAAAAGCCAATCCCAAAGGGTTAAATACATGTGATTCCATTTATATCATTTATGTAATATGTTTAAATGGCAAAATTTTAAAATGAAGAATGGGTTAGTGGTTGCCAGGGACTATGTATCGGTGCAGGGGGTGGAGACAGTGGGAAGGAGGGAGGTGTGGTATAACAGGGCACAATTAGGGATACCTGTAGCACTGTTCAGTATCTTCATTGTGGTGGTGGATACACAAATCTACATACATGATAAAATTATATAGAACTAAGTACGTGCACACACACACACTCACACAAATGATTACAAGTAAAGCTGAGGAAATCCAAATGAGATCAGTGTATTGTTTCAATGTCAATATCCCAATTGCGATATTGTGCTACAGTTTTTCAAAATGTTACCATTGGGGGAAACTGGATAAAGGGTCCAAGGGATCTCTGTATTATTTCTTACAACTGCATGTGAATCTACAAGTATCTCAGTAAAAAATTCAATTAAAGAAAATAAAGGCCAAATAAAGCCTTTCTCATATAAACAAAAACTGAGGGGAGTTGATGCTTCTCTCGGACCAAACCTTATCCTCAAGGCTGAAAGGAAATGACACCAGATGGTAATTTGGATCCACAGAAGGAATGAAGAACAGAAATGGTAAATATGTGGGTAAATATAAAAGTGTCTGTGTGAGTGTGTGTGTGTGTGTGTGTACATAGGGGTATGTGTGTAAGTGTATGTGTGTATCTATATCTATACATCTCTATGGTCTTCTCTTGATTTCTTTAAAAAGAATAAGATTCTTTGAAGTAATAATTACAACACTGTACTGTTAGGTTTATAACATACATAAATGTAATATATATGACAATAAAAGCACAAAGAAGGGGGCAGGAAATGGAATTATAGTGGTGCAAAGTTGCTATATTTTTCTGGAATTAAGCCAATAGATATACACCCAACTCTAATACATCCCCATCCAAAGCCTAGGCTCTCTCTGCCACACCTGCCCATTACATCATGGGTTCCTTTCTCTACCACCAGACTCCGTTTCTAGAAGGAATAAAGCCCAGAAGTGGACAGATATTGAATTCATGGAGAATTGATGGTCTGTCTGGGACATGAGAACTGTTGGGGGGGGGGTAGTGGCCCTTCTGAGGGACAGTAATCCCTGCAGGGTGGTGGTGGTGATGGAGTGATGGGGCATAAGGGGTTAACAAAGGCTTGAGTCAGAGAGACTTAGTTAAGTCTCAGTCCAGCCACTTGCAAACTAGATAAACCTGGACACATCTCATGACTTCCCTGAGTCTTGGTTTGCTCATCTGCGAAATATGCGCAACAATAAAACCTGTGTCATAGAATTTTTGTCAAGATCAACACAAGACGATTTACGTAACATGCATAACATACTGCCTGGTATGTAGGAAATGTTCCACAAACAATAAAGATTAGTGATTAGTATTATTGGAGCAAACAGTACAAAATTCAGGCACCGCTTCATGATCTCAACCACCGAGATGTAAACCTATGGTGTCACAGCTACAGCCCCCCACAGTAGGCATTTCCCGCATCTCATGGAGAATTTCAGTCTCCTGAGTGGTTTTTTTTTTTTGAGACAGAGTCTCACTCTGTTGCCCAGGCTGGAGTGCCGTGGCGTCAGCCTAGCTCACAGCAACCTCAGTCTCCTAGGCTCAAGCGATCCTCTTGCCTCAGCCTCCCGAGTAGCTGGGACTACAGGCATATGCCACCATGCCCGGCTAATTTTTTCTATATATATTTTTAGTTGTCCATATAATTTCTTTCTATTTTTAGTAGAGACAGGGTCTCGCTCTTGCTCAGGCTGGTCTCGAACTCCTGAGCTCAAGCAATCCTCCCGCCTCGGCCTCCTAGAGTGCTAGGATTACAGGCATGAGCCACCACGCCCGGCCAGGCTCCTGGGTTCTATAGACATTTTCTCCCCTCCTCTGAAGTCCCTATTTATGTCACTATTCATAAAATGCTAAAACTTATCCTTTGCTAAAATTTTCACTTGGGTTTCTGAAGACATAAATCATCTCTTAATGTGACCGATCCTATTTTCCCCCTCTGGATATTTATTTTGAACATCAATAAGGTAAAAAGAAAATTAAACTCTCTTGGTATGTGTGTGTTTATGAAAAATGTATTTGTCCTATGTACAAAGCACGCCTCCTTTCTAAGTCCTTGTTCTCCCGTTTGGTAACATGGGATGATCATTATACCTATCCTAAGGATTTTTCATGAGAATTTAATGAGAGCAGAAAATTACCTGACACACAGTAGGTGCTCATAGGATGCTTGTCCCCTTTCGCCTTCTAGAAAGATAAAGGAGGTTAGAACCTGAATGGGGAAACCTTTTTCTTTCAAAATCCCACCCTATGTACTTTCCCCATCCCACACCACTCAAATGAATGGGTCTCAATCTGAAGTCATTTAATATTCTTTACACACGCACACGCACATGTTGTTGACATAGTCAGACGTCTTTGATGCACGTAAGTGCTAGATAACTAGCGAGACCTGCCTGTTAGCTGTTCTCATGCGTTTTTAATAAATCTTACACTTGCCCTTCATTGTCCGAAATTACAGTAATACTGCCACCCAGGTCCCCTGGGGAAGGGCCAAGTCACTGAGCCATGACCAAAGATCCCTGGGGCCGCCCAGCCACAGGATTCCTGCCTTCCAAAGGCCAGCTCCTCTCACACCCACCCACAAGCCCCATTTGGCCAAATAAGTACAGGCACACCTCATCAAGCGCTGGCCCCCAGCACATTGAGTCCATATTATGCTGCTAACGTTGTAAATATTTCTATAAATTTAAAAAAGTATTCATATCTATAACTCTTCTGCAGGGTTTCCTAGGCTTGGCATGATTAACGTTTGAAGCCAGATGTAGTGAGCTGTCCTGGGCCTTGTAGGATGTTTCACAGAATCCCTGGCCTCTACCTACTAGATGCCAGTAGGTGCCCCCCACCCCTGAGTTGTGACAATCAGAATGTCTCTTGACATTGCCAAGTAAGTGTCCCTGGAGGCAGAATCGCCCTCCTCCCCTGCTCTCCTGAAGAGTGTGTTTGAAGGCAGGCTCTCACTTCCTGGTCAGCTGCTCCAAAAAAGGCAGCGCTGTGATAAGCTCCCAGCCTAGAAGCATCGGACAGGCCTTTCCTCTATCTAAATGGCAAATGACAGTCTGTTCACTTCCTGGGGGCCTTCTTCTGCCATTATTTTGTTTTCTGATGAACAAATTTGACCACCCAAGATGGCCAAGGAAGGAGATACCAGGAATAATGCCGGTGGACCCACCAAAGTGCAAAAAGAAGACCAAGTATGGTGCTGATCCAGTTAGCACTTCCGTTTCCAAGAAGGCACCGAGCCACTCACACACATTCCCTGCAAGTGGTCTGTGCCTATGTGTGCATTCGCAGGGTAGGAAGCATTTGAACAGTCACCAAACACAGCCAATTCTGGGAAGTATGCTAAACCAGCACAATTTATCCCAACTTCTAGATGAGCAAACTGAGGCTTGAGGAGGTTAAATGACTTGCCCAAGGTCAAGAGTAGCTAGACTTGAATCAACCTAAGGGTCCATCGCTGGATGAATGGACAAAGAAAAGGTGGTACATATACACCATGGAATACTCAGGCTTTTCAAAGAAGGAAATCCTGCCATTTGCAACCACATGGATGAACCTGGAGGAATTATGTTAGTGAAATAAGCCAGGCACAGAAAGACAATTACTGCATGCTCTCACTTATAAACTGAATCTAAAAAAGTTGAACGCATAGAAGCAGAATGTAGAATGG
Organism: Eulemur rufifrons; assembly: GCF_041146395.1. Classification (NCBI taxonomy): domain Eukaryota; kingdom Metazoa; phylum Chordata; class Mammalia; order Primates; family Lemuridae; genus Eulemur; species Eulemur rufifrons. Next base: position 14,727,202 of record NC_091002.1, read on the forward strand.
TGGTCACCAGGGTCTGGGAGGTGGGAGGAACTGGGGAGACATTGGTCAAAGGGTACAAATTTTCAATTACACAGGAGAAATAAATTGTGAGATCTATTATACAGCATGGTGACTATAGTTAATAATAATTTATAGTGTACCTGAAAACTGATAAGAGAGTAGATTTTAAGTGTTCTCACCACATACATGAAAAATGACAATTACGTGAAGGAATGCATATGTTAATTAGCTCGATTTAGCCAGTCCACAATGTATAGATATATCTCAAAACATCATGCTGTACACCATAAATATACAGATACTCCTCAACTTAAGGTGGGGTTACATCCCAATAAACCCACTGTAAGTTGAAAATACCATAAGTTGACAATGCATTTAATACATCTAACCTACTGAACATCATAGCTAGCCTAGCCTATCTTAAATATGCAGGCTAATGTAAAAACACATTCGTTGGGCAAAATCATCTAACACAAATTCCATTTTATAATAAATCGTCGAATGTCTCATGTAATGTATTGAATACGGTACTGAAAATGAAAAACAGAATGATTGTGTGGGTACTCCAAGTGCTGTTTCTGCCTATCACTTTCACACCATTGTAAAGTCAAAAACCACAAGTAGAATCATTGTAAGTCAAGGACTGTCTATACACAATTTTTGTTTGTCAATCAAAAATAAATAATAATAAAGAAAATGAATATATGATAGAATGATTTTTTAAAAAGAGTAGCTGGACTCAAGCACAATCCCAGACTTCACATCTGAGGCTCACTAAATCCCACTAAAACTTTGTCTTCCTAAAAACCCAGATCTCTAGAGGATCCAGGAAACTAGGCAGGTGGGAATATGCTGGGCTTTGGTGGTTGGGGTGTGTCTCTAGACAGAATGACCCTCTGAACCAGACAACATTGGGCCTCCTTCTATATTGTGCTTCTGACATTTCTATATAAATATACTGTGTCTGCTCTTTCTCCAAGTCGGTGGCTTTTTCTGGCTTCCAGACAATGTGTGTGCGTTGTGCTCATAATTCCCCGGGAGCATCTAGACGAGACGGAGGCAGCACATAACACTACGCCTGGCATACTGTGGGTACTTGGTAAATGTTTGTTGAATGAATAAGTGATACCAGGGCATTGGAGCTGGACAGACCAGGGTCTCAGTCCTGGTTCTGAAGCTAACTTGCTATCCATGTGACAATGGTCAAGATAGTTGTTTAATCTCTTCTCATCTACAAAATGGGGGTTCTTATTCTTGTGGGATTCCCATATGGATTCAAGGGAGGCAATGTGTGAAGTGTATTTTGGGTGGTTCTTGGAAAAGTAAAGGCGCTAAAACATGGTAGCTGTTCTTTTCTTACTGTTAAAGGGGCTTCCACCCCAGAGTGGTAGTGAAGTGGCCTTGGTAGCCAGATCAGACGAGGCTAGGAGGAGAAAGGCAGAGCCGAGCTTTGGCTGGACACCCTGCTCCAGAGGCAGCCCTACCCTAGAAACAGCAGGAAGGAAGGGTGAGTGAGCTGGATGTGGGGTAAGGCCCCTCTGCAGCTTCCCTTTCTCCCTAAAATGGCATCCCTGGGCTGGGCCACTGTCTGGGTGGCACCATGCGGCTCCAGGCCCCTCCCCCATTTCTCCTGATTCTCACTCTCTGCTGAGAGCTTGGATCAGAGTTAGAACAAGGTTGATGTGGAATGTGAGATCTCAAAGAGTAGACCGGGAATGGGGGCGGGTGCAGAAGCACAAAGAGAGTTCACTCCTTATTTCACAGAATAGGAGTCAATTCAACTCATTTCATCAAACATATAGCAGGTGCTTGGGATATGCCAGGCGCTGTCCTAGGTGCTGGGCTTAAAGCAGTGAGCCAGAGACCCTGCCTTTGTGGAATTCTTATTCTAGTGGGAGAGAGAGAGACAGTGCATAACAGATGGCAAAAGTGCTTAGGAAACAGAACAAGCTGAGCAGGGAAAGGGCCCTTCAGAGTCTGGGATGGGGCAGGTGATGGGCAGGGAGGGATTGAGAAAAGGAGGCATGAGCCAGAATCCGAGGGTGAGAGACTCAGCCGAGTCGGCCCTACTTATGGGCAAAGGCTCCTTCCTGGACCACTTTCTTTGTGGAAGCTTAAAATGTTCAAGCGGAAGTGGGGAGGTGAAGCACAGTGTATCGAGATAATCTGCTAGACATGGGCACAGTAGGCGTGTTCCCTAGAGATTCCCTTTTTAAAAATACATATTATAATATACAAAAAGGGAGAGAGGAAAAATTTGTCAAAATCACCTTCCAGAGATTATCACTGTCAATGTGAACGGCCTTGCACATATAGCTCTCTGCACATATGTTCACGGAGCCGTAGAGATTCTGATATATAAATGGGATTCTAAATCTCCCAGTAACCCTGCAGGCCAGGGGTGCTCGAAGTGTGTCCTCCAGTCCAGCAGCTGCAGCTACAACTGAGAATGTACTAGTTCCCAGTCCCTCCTGGCCAGAAATTCCGGGGGTAGTTTTCACACAGGCTATGTCCTAAGGAGCCTTCCAGATGATTCTGGTTCACATTCAAGTTTGAGAACACCTGTGGTAAGGAAAGGAATGTGGTGGTTGACAGATGGGCATACCTGGAGTCAGACACACCTGGGTTCAGGTCCTGGCTCCACCCCCTACAAACCCTGCTTTAGCCTCTCTGAGCTTCAGTTTCTTCTTCTGTAAAATGAGGCGAAGGATCTTGCCTACTTTACTGAGCAAATGGTCTGATGTACGTAACGCTTTCAGTAGAACTTAGCTCTCAGTAGATTCTTGTCGAGCACTCAGAACAGCTTTTGCCACACTCAGAAAACACACACACACACACACACACACACAGAAACACAAACACACAGGGTGTCATCAACCCCATTACATAAGAAAGAAAACAGGATGGGTGATTTTCCTGTGGTTTAATGGAAGGGAAGAGCAGAGAGGCAGGACTGAGAAAATTAAAAACAGGTGGGACTCTGGCCCCTACAGAGTCACCTGGAAGGGTTCAAAGACTGATGCTGCTGCGACGAGGATGTCTCAGGAACACGCCCACCTGCCCCACTCCACTGCCCATCTTGACTGGCCGAGCTACTCTGCCTCTTTCCCATTAGCCTTCACCCTTAGAGTCAGCCCTGCAGGTAGGAGGATAAAACAGAGCCTGCACCTTTCCCCTGCCTGGGCTGCTGCCTGAAATTTCACCCTAGGAGTGATCATCCATCCATCCATCCATCCATCCAATCTACAAGATCCAAAACCTGCAAGCTGTCCACACTGTACGCACTCCCCACCTGCTAGTCACTTAGGAGCCAACTCAGTTAGTTATCAGATTGACTGTCGCCCTTATTTGACTTCATAATGGCCCCCAAAGCACGAGAGTAGTGATGCTGGCATATTATTATAATTATTCTATTTTATTATTCGTTATTATTGTTAATCTCTTACTGTATGTAATTTATTAATTAACCTTTATCATAGGTGCGTATAGGGGAAAAAACCATAATATTAATATATAAAATGTTCAGTACTATCAGGTTTCAGGTATCCACTGGGGGTCTTGGAACATATGCCCCACAGGTAAGGGGAGGGGGCACCGAACTTGCCTCAGGTTCCTACCGGTGGGCCTCCAGTAGATGCTGTGGGACAGCACTCAAGTTCCCCTTCAGGAACGTGCCCACTCCCCCAGCTGCTGGGGGTTTGCTATTACAGCTGACGGTTCTCAGCTGAGTCCCTCTACTCTACGGAAGCCAGGAATCCAGATCCTACTTCGCCTTGCTCATTGGCGGCTTGAGTGTGAGCACGTGACATGGATTCAGCCAATCAGATGCTCCCTCCATGGACTTTGGCTCTGGAGGGTGCAATGCAAAGACCTAATCACTGTTGAGAAAGTTTTTACAGTGGGGGTGGGAGTGGTGGAAGTCTGGGGGTCACAGAGCACTGAGTGCCTGGCAGTGGCAGTGCCATTTATAGTAAGGATGAAACTCTGCTACAAACTCAGATCTGCTCAAAATGTAAGTCTTTTAAAAAATGTGTATATATATGTATATATAGTATGAGAAATTGGCCTGAATTTCATTTTGAGCTCCCATTTAACCAGGTAATGAAAATGAATCTCTTTCATTTCATTGTTTTTGGCCACCAACTACCCCCAAAGTTTGCTTCTGCATTCCAATGCGCTTGCTTAACTCCAACGCATCCAATGGGAAGTGTGCTTGATCCTTCCTATATACACACTTTTTTATTCCTGCTGGGTCTTCAGATACTTTTCCAGCAGGTAACTACTGCATCCTTCTCATCTAAGGGAACTCACTCAGTGACTTGACTTGTGTTCTCTGAATGCTGCTCCCCAGAACTCGAGAAATACCTGGCTGCTCCGCACCACCTGGGGCAATAGGAAACTCAGAAGGACTCTAAAAGCCCTGTATTGGGCACCCCATGTACCGATTTCTGAACTACCCTGCGGGGGTTCTCAGTTGCAACTGTCCCCTGGTTTGTGGACGTATACCCTGGCTATGGTCACTTCTCTTAATTCTCAAATATACCTGGTACTCTAACCACCATCGATTTCCCTTGCTTCCCTTCTAACTCTCTTCCTTAAGCCTCCAATGAGGAGAATTTTATACACCTGCTGGAGAAGACAGAAGGGAGCAGGATGTGGTAAAACCTGGTTCTGATTTACCACATATTCTTCTCTTTTGAACTCTACAGGCCAAGAATTTAAATATTTTGTGAATTACATTTTGCTGTACTGTCCCTTCTCTAGCCATGAAGTAGAATGCCCAGCTGCCTGTGGTGAGGGAAAGACCAAAGAGAAGTAGATCTACAGGGATAAAGCTTCAGTTAGCATCTCAAAATAATATTCCTCTGCAATGCCTTTAATTACTTTTTCTTTATGTATATAAAAAATCATGCAGTACTATTTTCTACCAGGGTTTTTTTTTCTATAGCATTATAGATTTTTGTATAGCATTATATTATAAACATTTTCCCAGGCCAGTGAATATTCCTCAGTGTCATTGTTAATGGCTATATAACATTCTATCCTACAGAGCACTGGAATCTACATAGTTTACTTAGTTTTCAATTATTCATTATTTTAAAATTGCACAAGGTTAAACACAAACATGGTGTTTAAACGTACTTTAAAAATAACATCTTGTGACTCTGGGAAGGAACAAATTACAAAACAGAAGTCAGCTCTGTTCCAATGGGTGTAGACCAGACATACCCCATTCTGTACACCCAGGGCAGGAATTCAAGGGAACTCTCACAGGGGGTAAGGGCAGGGGGAAAGTCCACAAGGACCACGGGAGCTGGTACAGGGAACCCTAGCCTAATAGGATTCATTTTTGTCTAGGCCCGTCACCTTGGCTGAATGTGTAAGAACACATGGCAGGGCTGGATTCTCCCCAGGACAACCCCTGAGATCCTTCCTCTCCACTCTCCATTTGTGTTGGGACAAAGAAATTGCAGCTTCTCCTCTTCCTGAATGAGTTCTGGAGAAGTGGAAAGAAAGAGGGAGAGGAAACTGACATGTAGAATTTAGGAGACTCCAAGACAGGGCTTATTTGGAGGTAACTGAGACATTAACTGTAGGAAGGGTCTTAGAGATCATTAGACCATCGGAGCTAGAACCTTGATTTTGGGAAGGAAGTGTTTTAACTACATCAGAGTAAATGCAGACCACTGAGAGGAAAGATTGGTGGTGAAAAATTGGAACAGATTATGGTAGGTCCATTGAAAGTCAGATATGAAAGATCAGATTCCACTGAGTGGGTAAAAGGCCACCAGCTCTTACCATCATCTGGTTATGATGGGTTGTAAGCTTGGACAAAGGTAGCCGCAATGAGAATTCAAAGAAAAAAAAAAGAAGTAATAAAAACACCCTGTTTTGCTTTATGAAAGTTTCTCAGTTTCATGTCTCCTCTCTCTGTATCAATAAAAAGGCCACACGGGGGGAAAATAGTCTTAGTTCTTGAGTCTCTTCCCTTTCCTCTCCTTCCCTATATTTGTTCACAGGTGCAAGCTCAAGGCTTGTAGTGTACCCTATGAGTACCCTATGAGTATCTGTACCCTATGAGTACAGATACCCAAGTGGCTCTACTTCACCAAGTGTGGAATCTAAGAGCTGCTGTGTTATAAAAGATGCTCAGATGGAAAGACAAAGACAAATTTAACAAACTGTGCTAGAGGCTAGGGGGTGCTAGATAAGCTACATGGTGCTGGGAATAACACTCCTGACATAGTATTGAGATCTCATTAAATTTTTAATCTACACATGCTGGAAAGAGTCTTCCAAATGCCACTTGGGGCAGTAGCAAGCTTCTTAAGTCCTTTAACAATGTTTCTGGGAAGAATAAAATAAATACATGGGATAGTTAGAGAACAATTTAGGATAATACATTAATGCAGATTTATAGCCTGCTTTTACCAGTTAACAATATTAGGTGAAGGTTTTCCTGTATCATTAAATATTCTGCAACATAATTGCTAAAATATGTAGCACTTTCCTTATAAGGAGAGATCATAATTTAATTAAGTAAGCTTCTATGGTTAAATATTAAGGTTGTTTCTCCATATAATAAGTAATGTTTTGAGGATAATAAATCACTGGGCGTTTCTGACTGTTCACTCATGATAGATTCTAAGAAGTGGAATTTCTGGGTCAAAGTGGACATGCATTTTAAAAGCTTTTGATACACAATACCTTCCTTTAAATTTTTAATAACTACTATTTATGAAACACTTATGTCAGGAACCAACCTAAGTGCTTTACACATATTATCTCATTTAATATTCCCAATAGCCCTAAGAAGAAGATTCTATTAATATCTGTGTCTTATAAATGGGGAAGTTGAAAGTCAGGAAGATAAATTACTTGCTCCAAATAACAAATTAGCAAGGAATGAAGCTGATGTTTGAGCAAAGTCTAATTCTAGGGATAATGCTTTTAATCAGTTTGCTATCATTAAAGTTCAGCTCTGCCGCGAGCAGCCCAGTCCCTGTTTACTTCTCCATCCCATAAAATCCCCTGAACCTCTCCATGTGGGCTACACAGAGATATCCTGGGCCTGCCTGCTTCTACTTCTTCATGGTGACATCTTGTGGATTCTTGAAAGCAGTGATTTGCCTTACACATTTCTCCTCTATACCGAACCAAGCAAAATGGCACGCACAGAATAAGTACTCAACAAATACTTGTTGATTTGTTTTATAGACATTATACCATCGAGGAAAGGAGGGGCCTGGGATTTAGTTTTTAGCATTAAAGTGTTAAGCTATGAGTCAGAGACATGATCCTCATCATCCCTAAATTGTGGAAAGAAGAAAGGATAGGTGGGAAAGTGGAGGCTAAGGGTAACCGCCTCTTGGAGGTAAGACACTCCATTAACTAGATGGAGTAAACCCTGGCATAGGCCATTGGATGGAAACCTCCTCAAATTAGCTGGGCATGGTGGCACATGCCTTAGTCCTAGCTGCTCTGGAGGCTGAGCCGGGAGGCTCGCTTAAGCCTGGGAGTTGGAGGCTGCAGTGAGTTGTGATCTCACTACTGCACTCCAGGCTGGGTGACAGAGTGAGACCCCATCTCAAACAAAAACAAAACACCTCCCTTTCTCCCACCATATCCCTTAGAAGAGTAGACGGAATACAGTACCCACCCCTCCCACTGTAGCTAAAGATGGAAGCCAAAAAAGGGCTCAGTGAAGGTAGAGAAGGGGTCAAGGATAGAAAATCATCATTTAGCAGCCGTTAAATAATCATTGATTCAGGGATAAAGCGGATGTGGTGTAGATACACAGTGGAATACTCTTCAGCCATATAAAAGAATGAAATTCTGTCACTTGAGGCAACATGGGTGAGCCTGGAGGACAGTATGTTAAGCAAAATAAGACAGTCACAGAAAGATAAATACTGCATGTTCTCACTCATATGTGGAGCTATTAATTAAAAAAAAGTTGAGGCCAGGCATGGTAGCTCACTCCTGTAATCCCAACACTTTGGGAGGTTGAGGCAGGAGGATCACTTGAGGCCAGGAGTTCAAGACCGGCCTGGGCAACATAGCGAAACCCTGTTTCAAAAAAAAAAAAGATTAAAAAAATTTGAGCCTAGGCCGGGCGCGGTGGCTCACGCCTGTAATCCTAGCACTCTGGGAGGCCGAGGTGGGCGGATCGTTTGAGCTCAGGAGTTCGAGACCAGCCTGAGCAAGAGCAAGACCCCATCTCTACTAAAAATAGAAAGAAATTATATGGACAACTAAAAATATATATAGAAAAAATTAGCCGGGCATGGTGGCACATGCCTGTAGTCCCAGCTACTCGGGAGGCTGAGGCAGGAGGATTGCTTGAGCTCAGGAGTTTGAGGTTGCTGTGAGCTAGGCTGACGCCACGGCACTCTAGCCTGGGCAACAGAGTGAGACTCTGTCTCAAAAAAAAAAAAAAATTTGAGCCTATAGAGGTAAAGAGTAGAATTGTGGGTATTAGAGGCCGGGAAGGGTGAGGGGAAGACGGGAAGAGGTTGGTTAACGGATACAAAATTACAGCTAGATAGGAGAAATGAATTCTGGTTTTCTACCTTTCACTGTAGGGTGAATATGGTTAACTAGAATTTATTGTATATTTTCAAAAAACTAGAAGAAAGGATTTTGAATGTTCATAACACAAAAAAAGATAAATGTTTGAGGTGATATATATGCCAATTACCCTGATTTGATCATTATACATTGTATACACATATTGAAATATCATTCTATATCCCATAAATTGGTACTATTAAATATGTCAACTAAAAATAAAAGGAGAAAAAATAATCATTGATTTAGGCAAGAATCATCAGTGGATGCTAAAATTAGTGGGTAAAATTTTGAGGAGTAAAAAGATTTTTGCATAGTCTCAAAGTGTCTCCCCACAGATACTTATTCATGGCAAAGGGAAAAACAGGAACTTTAGAGTAGAGAACCTGGCAGACAGTGCTGCACTCAAGTAATCAGAATTAACATCACTAGTAACTGATGAATCAGTACCATGCACTTCGTGGTATGATCCCCCACGAAGAACACAATATCTTTTTTTCTGTAGTATTCCTGCCAAAAAATGCATAACATGAATCTAATTTTTTTTATTGCGGGATATTATGGGGGTAATTTTGAGGAAACATCAGATAAGCTCAATTGAGTGACTCTTCTGAAACGTTAATGTTGTGAAGACAAAAAAAAAAAAATCCAGGAACTTTTCCGGATGAAAGAAGATTAAAGAGCCGTGACAACTGAATGCAATGGCAGGATCCAATATTTTCTTTTGTTATAAAGGACATTATTGAAACAATCGGTGAAAGCCAAATAAGGTCTGCAGCCAGGCTTCATGGGCATGGAACCAAGTCACACAAGGCCCTGCACTCAGAAGGACCCCGCACGTAGGGTGTAATTCTCTGTGGGTATCGTCTTAAAATTCTCAACAATTTGAATTTGTGTTTGGTACGTAAAGATCCATGGGGCAATGGAGCACGCCAGGGGCCTTGGCTCAAGAGCAATCCCGCCTCTTGCTGTCTCCCAGGATGGGTCCTCCGCAGCCTGCTCTGCACCGCCTGGCACCCTGGCTTTGCTCAGCCTGCCACTGTCCACCTTCACCCCCGACCACTGCCACTCGAGTGGCTTGAGTCTCATTGGCAGAGGGAGGCCCATGTTCTGCCATTTGCTGACCATTCCTGGTGGGGGCTGGTCAAGCAATCTTCACCATCTTGATCTAAACATCCAGGTTATAGATATATTTTCTTACTGCACAATTAGCACCATCTTCCTACACAAGTTATATAAAACTGAGACATCACACATGCACAGTCCTATTGCGGTAGTGTAGTGATGGCCGGTACCCAGCATGTCAGCGTGCAGAAGTAGTTATTGCCTGGGTCTCAAAGCCTAGGAGGAGCTGAGCCCAGGAGATGGGGCCAAGACCTTCTTCAATGTCCCATGGATGCTTCACAAAAGACTACAGAGAGGCTCTTGGTCATCACTTAGAGAGGACAACACACCTGTAGATGTCAGTCAGCCTCTCCCAGGCCACTCTAGTGGGCTCATGAACAAAGCAGCCACATGACAACAGTGGGGCTTAAGCCTGGGGCCAATGGCATGAACTTCCCACTTAGCAAAGCTGACTTGGCTACCACCACTCATGGTATACCATAAGCACACCAGTAGTGAACTTGCTCACCTGGTGGCCAATCTGTGCCTTGATATGGTGCCACTAACTGGAGGAGATGAACCAGCTACCTGGTGACAGGTACATTGGACTCCTCCCAGCATGAAGGAGGAAGTGAGTGATTTGCCTTCACTGGAAGAGACATTCTGACTTTGGACTTTTTTCCCTTGCCTTCCATCCCTCTGCCAGCACCAGTATCCATAGAGTTGCAGAGTTCCTTAATCACAGCTACTGTATCCCATATAATATCGTTTCTAGCAAAGAACTTCTCATTTTTCACTCGTTCACTCATTTATTCCTTCAATCAACAAATATCTATGGATTGCCGACTCTATGCCAGACATGAATTGGACAAACAATGATGCCTTCCTTCAGAGAGCTTACATTCAGGGTGGGTCAAAGACAATAAACAATAAACATAGTAAATAATTAAATTGTATAGAATAATAGGAGGTGAAGGATGCAATGGGGGAAAAGTAGACTAAGGGGAATTGGGAGTGCAGAGGTTGCAATTTTAATAAGGGTGGTCAGGGTGGGTCTCCTTGAGAAGATTACACTTGAGCAAAGACTTGAAGGAGGTGAGCAAAGGTTAACCCTGCAGATATCCGGGGAAGAGTGTTACAGGGAAAGAAAGAAAGGAAGGGCCTGTTATTCATGGGATTCATCAGTCTTATCATGTTCTCCAACACCTAGAAGCAGCTGGGCTTACAGAATGGTGCAATGACCTGGTGGTGTGAGACCATAACTTGGAGTTAAACTTCCAGTGGGTAAGGTTCTACCTTGCAGGACACCATACCTGCTCCAGATCAGCAGCTGTTTCACCCACAGCAAGAATAAATGGATCAGAGCCACCAGAGGGTATCTTGTTATTAATCATAATGGTAGATTGAGTTATTGGCCCCAATTCATCACCCCACGTTATACCCACACTCAAGGAATTTGCAGTTCCTTCCACTAGAGGCAGAGTGTATTTCTCTGCCCCTTGACTTTGGACTTGGCATATGACTTGCTTTGGCCAATGATATGTCAACAGACGCGATGAAAGCAGAGACTTGGAATGTGCTTGTCCTTCCGCCGTCACTATGGGAACATGCCTCGGGTAGCCTTTGGGTCCAAGAAGGTCCAGCCAAACCCAGCCTAGCTCAGCTGAACCCCAGCCGACCCACAGACGTGAGAGTGAGAACAAGTGACTTGGAGTTGGCTTGTAATGCAGCATTACTAACAGATAGAAGACCCTCTTAAATGTTGTGTGCCTCTCACTCCTGTGTCTCAGGGCTCTATAGGTTTAATGTTCTGGAAGCCAAGGAAGGAAAACTTCCATCAAGGGACACAAGAAAGTCTCGTTTAAGGAAGCCAAGCCTTCTACCTGGCACTTTTGAGGGGGCCTCCTACCTCATAGCACTGGATGAAGGATTTTGGGGTTGTTTTTAACCCCCCTTTTCCCTGCCCTGGTGCAGTAACCTAACTGCCCTCCCTGGTTCCACCTCACCCTGTGTAGTCTACTCGCAACACAGCAGCCAGAAGGGTCCTGTTCAAACCTAAGTCAGATGACGCGTCCTTCTGCACAGACTCCTCCAATGGCTCCCAAATCCACTGGAAATAAAAGCCCAAAGCCCTGCAGCGACCACAGGCCCTCACGCTCTGTACTCACACCACCTCTCTGACCTCAACTCTTCTCATGCTCCTGACCACCCATTCCCTGCAGTCATGCACACCAGCCTCCTGCATGACCCTCACACTCCCTGAGCACACTGTGGCCTCAGGTCCTTTGTCCTGGGACTGCCCTCTGTCTGGATTGCTCCTCCCATGGCTTGTGACATGGATGTCCTATTTAGCTCACTACTTGAATATCGCCTCATTGAAGACCCTTCCCTGACTACTGTCTGAAAAATTATCACCCACTTCTAGCCCATCCCCTGGACTCTCAACTCCTCTTACCCAGCTTCATATTTTTCCATAACTTTTCCACCACCTGACATGTTATATATGTGTTAGTTCATTCATGTATTGGCTACACCCCCACCACACACAATACACCCCCACACCTCCTTGATGTCAACCCCTCACCACCTAGACCAGAACACATAGTGGGTGCTCAGTAAATACCTATTGAATGAGTCAGTGCCCCTGCTGACGCTGTTTCTCAAGCAGGACTATCCCCTCCCTGACTGCACTGTCTTTAGGTCTCTATTTTTCAAGCTCCTGCTCACTCATGAACTTCTTACTATCCCTCCAACCTCAAACCTGTACTTTCCTCCAGAACAGCTCTTTGTTTCCACGTAAGTATTACCATACCTGGCCTTCTGGGCTGGAGATGGGCTTTGGAGGCATCAGCAAAGCTGTTTGCTGTTGGAAACAGGAGGAGGCGAGTGCAGGAGGAAGCCCTGCCCTGAGTTCTGTTGGGGCAGCCAGGCGGAGTGGCTCTGGGAGGGGCCTCGAGCATGGCAGTTCCATCTGGATCCACTTGTTTACTAGGATTCCTGGGCCCTGGGAGCCTTTTCCTGGCCAAACTAAACCCTGCTGTGGTCTGGCTACATCAAGCACGGCCCATCAAGACCTGGAAGAAGGGGAGGAAGGGACCAGTCCACAGCTCCTTTCTTCTTTTCCCTCCCCCAAACAAAAACATTCAGAGTCCCTGACCTACAGCATTCACTTGGCCGCAAAAGTTGATCAAAGAAAGATCTTGGGGCTCCCCACCCCTCCCTGTAGCACTGCTGCAGGTCTGTGTCAAGCCATGAACACAGGCTCTGTTCCACAGGATGGCGTTTGTTAAAGTTGTCAACAGTAAGGCCTACTTTAAGAGATATTGAGTAAAATGTAGAAGACAAGAGGGTTAAACTGATTAGTACGCTCAAAAATGCTTGGTAATCCAGGTTAAAAATAAGTATAACTGAACCAAATATGGGATGAGAATTGTTGAACAGACAGCTATCATTTGTCAGATTGTTTATGTGTGCATACAAGGGGATACCATAGTCAATGCGGCAAGTGCTCATGAACTCCTGAAGTATGGTGTGAAGACTGGCCGGCCAAGTTACACTGCATCATATTATACTGGCCTGTACAACCTGCTGGCTGCAGGTTTCGCAATAGGTTTGGCATGGGCAAGATCTATGAAGGTCAAGTGGAGGTGACCAGACAGCAATACAATGGGGAAAGCACTGATGATCAACTTGGTGCCTTCACCTGCGATTTGGATGCAGGCCTTGCCAGAACTGCCACTGGAAATAAAGTTTGTGGGCCCTGAAGGGAGCTGTGGAGCTTGTCTATCCACAGTAGCAAAAAAATTCCCTGCTTATGATTCAGAAAGCCAAGAATCTGGCTGGGCGAGGTGGCTCACACCTGTAATCCTAGCGCTCTGGGAGGCTGAGGCTGGAGGATTGCTTGAGCTCAGGAGTTGAGACCAGCCTGAGCAAGAGTGAGACACCGTCTCTACTAAAAATAGAAAGAAATTAGCTGGACAACTAAAAATATATAGAAAAAATGAGCCAGGCATGGTGGTGCATGCCCTTAGTCCCAGCTACTCGGGAGGCTGAGGCACAAGAATTGCTTGAGCCCAGGAGTTTGAGGTTGCTGTGAGCTAGGCTGACACCATGGCACTCTAGCTGGGGCAACAGAGTGAGACTCTGTCTTAAAAAAAGAAAGAAAGAGGCCGGGCGCGGTGGCTCACGCCTGTAATCCTAGCATTCTGGGAGGCCGAGGTGGGCGGATCGTTTGAGCTCAGGAGTTCGAGACCAGCCTGAGCAAGAGCGAGACCCCATCTCTACTAAAAATAGAAAGAAATAATATGGACAGCTAAAAATATATATAGAAAAAATTAGCCAGGCATGGTGGTGCATGCCTGTAGTCCCAGCTACTCGGGAGGCTGAGACAGGAGGATCCCTTGAGCTCAGGAGTTTGAGGTTGCTGTGAGCTAGGCTGACGCCACGGCACTCACTCTAGCCTGGGCAACAGAGTGAGACTCTGTCTCAAAAAAAAAAAAAAAAAAAGAAAGAAAGAAAGAAAGAAAGGAAGCCAGCCAGCCAGCCAAGAATCTGATGTAGAAACACATCAGCGGTTAGAACATTGCAGATTCCATGCATTACCTAATGCAAAAAGACGAAGGTGCTTATAAGAAACAACTTTCCGGATACATAAAGAACCACGTAACTCCAGACGTGGTGGAGGAAATGTACAAAGCTCACGCTGCTACACGAGGGAATCCAGTCTATGAGAAGAAGCCCAAGAAAGAAGCCAGAGAGAAGAGATGGAACCATCCCAAGAAGCCCCCTCCCAGAGGGAAGATTGGGCCGCTCCGAAGAAGGCAAACTCCCTCAGACCCGGCAGCAGGCCGCTGAAAGCGAAACCAAACAACCATTCTCTATGAAGATGATTCAGATAAAGACAATAAACTTATTGACCAAACAGCTTTAAAAAAAAAAAAAAAGTTTGGTTCTCGGCCAGAGGCTCCTCCTGGTCTAAACCACCCCAGTTTTCTCTCCCGCCCCATTCCACCCCTCAGCTCACCTTCCCTGGCACGTTCTTCCTGCCCGCTGCTGGGATCCCTGGCAACTTCCACCTCCTCCACCCCGGAGAGCCCTGGGCCAGGACCCCCTTAAAAGAGTCCCATTCCTCTTAAGGCTCTGGTGGAGGACCCCTGCTGAGGGTGCCCCTGGGCAGTCGTCTCACTCAGTAAAACTTCAACTACCAGGTCTGACATTCCACAGTTAGCACTTCATTCCTTGAGCTAAATCAGGGGTAGCAAATTTGCCTGCCAACCCCAATCAATGGGTAGCTGTAGCAGCTGCCTGCAGCCCGATGCTCAGGACTCTGGGTTCAGGGAAAGGAGTGGCAGGAGTGATTCGGAGGTCCCCATGGGTGCTGGTGGAAGGAATGATGGCATGTGGACAATGCCTGTACCGTCTCCGAGTTAGGCATCACCTTGCCCGGCCTGTCTTTCAGAATGCAAACCTGGGGAAGGAGAGGAGAAAGTGGATGGAGGGTAGTCACATGCCATGTCTTAATAACTCTTCCCAACCCATCACTGGGTGCCACTGTTTCTGCCTACAGGGGATAGAAATCAGAAAGGGGGAGCTAGAAGAAAAGGGGCACTGCCATCCACAGCCAAGGGCGGTCACATGCGCCGAGCATCTCCACTTCCACCGGGAGGCTCTTTCAGCTTTGCCCCTGGGGTGGGGGTGGGGATGGGGGTGGATGGAGAAGCCCCGGGGTCTCATCTGGCCTCTGACCTAGGGCAGGGACCCACAAGAGGATGAGGAAGGTAAGGCTGACCGGACACCGAGCCGGGTTGGCCATACACTCCAGACTGTCCCACTCAGGCTGCCCAGACCTCTCACGTTCTGCAGCGGGTAGACAAGCAGGAAAGGAAGTAAAGGTTGTCCCCAGGGAGCCAGAGTCACAGCCATTACTTCCTTCCTCTCCTTCCTCCTCACTCCAAAGGCTAAATCCACACCCCAGGGATTCAAGTGAGAAATCATGGCAGTGGAACAAGCTTGGGATTCTGGCGTTGGATGACCCAAGTTCAAATCTAGGCCTTCAAAAGGCTGAAAGCAACCCAAATCATCATCAGAAGTGCGGTTAGATGCTAGGACATCTGAGCCATGGACTACTATGCAATCATAAGAAAGAACGAAGACATTCTTTATGCTTTACTGTGGCGTCAAGGCCAAGATACATTGTTAAGGGAAAAAAGCAAGATACAGCACAGCATGGAGTGTCTGACAAGTCGTGAAATGGTGGGTAGCTGAGAATTTTATATCTGTATATTCTTGGACAGAGAGAGGTGGTGGGGAGAGGAGAGGAGGGGGAGGGAGAAATAGGCATAGAGGGGGGATGTATAGAGACAGGAGAGGGCTTGAGAGAGAGAATAATGGGGGGATGGAAAAAGGACAGAGAGAGGAGGGATAGAGAGGAGGATGGAGAGAGGAAGAGGAAGGGAGAGAGAGAGAAGGCTAGAGACAGTGAGGGATGGGGGAATAGAAAGGAGAGGAAGAGAGAAAGAGAAGACAGAGTTGGAGATAATGCATCTGAAAGAAGACACCAGAAACTGATACCTTTGGTTGTCTCCATACAAAATACCAGGGTGGCTGAGGTAGGGGCAGGGAGTTAGGGTGAAAGACACTTATCACTGTATATCCTTTTTTTAACCTTTTGAATTTTGATACATATGACTACATTGTTTATACTAATCAGAACCTTGATTTAAAAAACGACAACCAAGGACTCTGGCTTGGCCATCTTCTTTCTGTGCGGCCACAGGCAAGCCGCCTCCTGGAGTCCTGGTCTGTAGCAGGGACTGTTATGATCTAGCCTGTTTTGCGGAGCCAGGAGGTCTCATAAGCCAATGTCCCAGCACCGTGTCTGGCACATAGGATAAGATGCTGCCGCTGCTGCTATCAGAACCGCCAGTGATGGATGTGAGTGATGCTGGAAGCATCCCAACCCCTCTCTGAGCTGTTTTCTCATCCATCACCCCAGGAGAACAATGACCACCTCACAGTGTTGGTGTGAGCATTCTCCGGGGAGTGCCAACCCCTCTGAGACAAACCCTGAATTAATGACCATTGCTTCAGAGTCAACCCTCCCTGGCCCTCGTGCCTGGAGGATTTGGTTGCTTCCCCCTTGCCCACCCGCCTCAACCCAAGTCAGGGGCGACAAAGACAGAATGTGCTGAAAGTGGTTACTTTATTTACTGGAAAAGGGAGAAGCTGTGATCAGCCCAGGAGGGAACACAGAGGCGAGAAAGGGGTGAGAGCAGCCGAGCTGCAGCCAGACACAGGGTCAGGCAGAAACATCCCCTCCCTATTTTTCAGGCTGGTAGCGGCTGGAGCTGGAGAAAGAAAATCAAAATGATACCATCAGCAACATTATCCGTCACATTAGACAGGAGTCCCCGCAGCTTAAATCCTGGACCAACTCCCCTGCCCCACCCCGTCCTGCGTACCCACACAGCAAAGCCGTGCCTTGTTGGGGCTCTGCTTGCATTTTCCTACAGGTTCTAGATTCCTCTCCTCTGCTTCAGCCCATCCCCAGGGCACACCTGGGTATCATGGTCCCTGCTGACCAATGTGGCTTTCCTGAGGGGCCATGGTCATTTATCTCCCTTAGAATCCCTCAACCGAAAGGCAGGTCCCCCATGCCTTCATTCATTAGGTTAAGCTGAGATTAGCTGATCAAATAGATTTTATCTAGCCCCATTTTATAAGCCAGATAATTGTGGCTCTGGGAGGTGAAAAGGCTGGTTAAATGTCAGAGCTGAAATTTGAACCTGGATCTTCCTGACTGCAGAACCCACCCACGGAGGCAAGAGACAGCTGGCACGGTTGCAGCGCTCTGGGCCCTAGGGAGACCATGTTCCCTCGGAGGCACTAAAAAGCACATCCCCTCGCTGGGCTTCTGTTTTCTCACATGGGCACTATTGGATCCCATCAGTGATCTTCGGGTTCCTTTGCTGAGAAATTGTTAAAGGTAGCACATGACAACAATGAGATTTCAACCCAAGGGCACTCGCTAGTTCCTGCTCTTTCTGTTCCCTCTGCCTGAAACAGCCTCCCCGCTGCACTGCGCCAGATTACCTACGCTTCACTCATCTTTTAGGACTGGCTGAGGGTCACCTCTCCGGGAAGCGTTCCCCAACTGTCCCTGCGCCATCCTCTCCCTGCCCCCGCCTGGGTGACATTTCTTTCGGTTTTCCACAACACTCAGGGCTGACTACAGGTAGAGGGAGTGTCACCCATCCATCCGCCTCAGCCCTTGGACTGCTAGCTCTAGGCAGAGATGTGGTCCCCTTTCTGTCCCAGAGCTGGCACAGAGCCAGCGGCATGGCACTGATTGTCCAATGGGCCAACTAAGCATTTGCTTCATTGTTTTATTTTTCCTTTAGTTCCTTACACTTACTTTATGATTTAATTTGTTTTATTTTAAACTATATAGGAGGCCCCATAACCTTTTGCTTTCAGTGCCAGAGCCACTAGAGGTGGCTGTATTGAGCCCTGGCCTGCCACAAAGTAAGTGCTCGACATGCTTCAAACACATGTTGGATGAGCTGAACTCAAGTCAGCTGATCTCGTGTTTGTCCTGCAAAGCCAAGCTCTTTGGTGAAGCTCTCCACTGGCCATGCAGAGAGCTTCCTGCAGCCCTAACCCCTCCAGCCACTGTCCCCTTCTCCAGGACATAACTGCTCCCCCAAAACTCAGCCACTTATCTCCCACTTGCTTCCATCCTGGTCCAGGTCATCTCTCACCCAGCCTCTCGCAGGCGCCTCCAAACAGGTTCCCTGCATCTGGCCCTGCCCTCTGCAGTCCCTTTCCAAAGGTGCAACATCTCCGAGTGAAGACCAAAGTCTTTACGATGGCCAATATAATGGCCTCATGAGGCTCCAAGTGAGCTGCCCGCTCCCTCTTACCTCGCACCCTCTCTGCTTATTCCCCTGCCCCGCCCCGCTCGCTTCTGCCTCTGGCTGGGCCTGAGTGCCCAGGGGTCCTCCTGCCTCTGCACCTGCTGCTCCCCCCACCGCCCCGCGCACAGCCCCACGGCTCCTTCCCTCATTCCCATCAAGTCTCATCCAAATGCCACCTTCCGGGTGGGGCTTTCACCGACTGTCCCATGCAAAAACTGCAGCTCTGCTCCCTGCCCCCATCTTTTTTACCCCCTTCTCTGCTTCCTTTACCTCCTGGCACTTACCTGCCCGCAATGTACTACAAAATCTGCTTGCTTATTTGTTGTTTATCGCCCATCAGAATACAGACCCCATCAGGGAGAGATTTTTGTCTAATTTGTTCACTCCTGGAACATCCCCAGCACCTAGAGTGGTGCATGGCACGTGACAGATGCTCACTAGACATTTGTTGAGTGAACGAAAGTAAATCAATAGACAGACAGGTGAGCAGCCATCTGTTCGCCCAGGTTTTCCTTTTCAACCTGCTGCAAGAACCACCACACCTAGGCACGAATGCACCTCCTCTCCCCGCTTCACCCACCTCAGAAGTTGGGAGTGACACAGGACACCTTCCCGCAGCCATTGCGGCAGCATTTCATCTGGCCAGGACACTGGCTGTCCACCTCGCACTGGTCCTGGCAGAGGCCAAGCTGGGGGAAGCTAGTGTCCACCACGGGGCAGGAACCCTTCTTTTCTGGTAGAAAAGGGAGTAAGGGCAGGTAAGCAGAGGGATGCAGGGAGATGAACTGCGTATCTACAGTGTGACCCCCACTGCTCCCCACTTGGCTTCACAAACAGCAGAGCTGCCTGCCTGGGTCCTTCCCAGGGGGCCCGAGCTGCTCTCAGGGGGCCCAGATAGGCTGCCTGAAAATCGCCCCTCCTGCTGCTGCGAGATGGCTTTGGAATCATAGGACCTCAGTTTGAGCCCCAGCTCTGCCATTTTCTAGCATTGTGGTCTAGGGCCAGAATTCTCCAGAGCCCCAGTGTCTTCGGGTGTCAGTGGAATCAGTGCCACTCACATCACGGGGCTGTCGTGAAAGCAGTGGAGGCAAACGCAATTATTTTCCCCTGAAAAATCAAACCAGGCTGTAATAATAATGAGGAATTGTGACAGCGAACATTTAATCAGCGCCTACCGCATGTGGGCATTATGTTAAGTACTTGACACGTTAGCCCCTTTAATTCTCACAATAATTCTAAAAGAAGGGGAGGGGTCTGATAATATTTGCTCATGTGCAGATGAGGAAACTTAGGCACCGAGAGGTTAAGTAATTTGCCTAAGGTCATACAGGATTGAGGCGGGATTTGAGCCCCAGGAAATCTGGGTCCCCATGCATCGGGCTGCTGTGTAAACTGTACAGTGCAGTGCACACGTGAAGGGTTACACACTCACATCTTCCCTCCACTCACTCCCACAGACCCACTCCCAGTTACGGTCACTCAGCACCATGGCCCTCATATGTACTCACTCACCCACGCACAAACCACACATCCTTCCACTAACACACACACACACACCCACACACTAACAGCTAACACTGCCGAGATGTGCCATTTACAATGCACTCTGTAAAAACTCATTATCTCCTTTAATCCTCACATCAAAGATCTCCTTTGTAGGGGATATTTCTAAACCTGTTCCTATCAGAGATGAGGAAAATGGGGCATAGAGAGGTGAAGGGGCCACACAACACCACACTACTGATCAGAAGTGAAACCAAGACCTGAGCTCAGCCTTCGAACTTCCATTTACACACAGGTGCGCGCGCTCACGCACTACACTACACTTCCTGAGTCAGGGACGGGGAGCCAGGCCCAGCCAAATATAAAACACAGGCACCAACTGGGTGATTGGCTGCAGGGGACAATGAAAGTGGCTGACAGAGTCCTCACTTCTTAGCACAAAGAAATCCGTTCTCTAGAAAAAGGTGGGAGCTGTCAGGACTGGGCTGCCCTGGGACAAAAGGGAATAAATAGGGAACAGTTTTGGAACAAAACATGCCACTGTGTAGATTATCTACTCACTAATGAGACACTTCACATGTATTATTTCACTGAGCCCTAGTGTCAATCCTATAAAATGTGGGACTATTGTTCCCATTTTATAAACAAGAGAGCAGAGGCTCAGAGAGGTAAAGCCACTTGCTGGGGATCACACAGCTAGAAAATGGCAGAACTAGGATTCAAACCTCCAGGCTCCCTCCCTGCCTCAGGAAGCCATGTGGCTTTGTCTCTCTTCCAGCCTCAGTCTGTCCATCTGAAACAAGGGAACAAGCTCTTCATCCATCTCACAGCCAAGTCCCCTTTCTTTGGCCCACCACCTCCCTCATCTGTCTGCCCCCTGCTTTCTCTCCCAACCTTCTGGTCCTCCTCTACTCCGGTCCAGACCCAGAAGCTGCCCCTGCTGGGCCAGTCCTCCCTCCACTTCCCTCCTCCCGGCTCATGTGTGTCTGGGGTCCCTGAATTGCACACCTTCCCGGCCTATGCTGGCATCTTCCGCGAAATGACAAAGAGGAGAAACCACAGGGGCCGCATTCCGGATAAAGACCAGTAGTTACGGTGCCTGGTTCTGTCCAGGTCATTCATATCCCTGCCTCTAATCCTCAATTTTTCCTGGAAAATGAGAGACTTAGATTCTATGCTGTCTAAGGCCACTTCCTGCTCTGATCTGAGTCCCCACAGCTTGTTAGAGACTCTTGCGCACTAGCAAGTACCATACCTTCGACGGAGCACCCCAGCTCTCTGTCACTCAATTCTTAGCGTGGAAGAGATCGTTTTAAAGGTGAGGAAGGGGGATCAGGTGCCCAAGGAGGACTCCTGACTTTCTCCAAACCACTCAGCCAGTAAGCGGGAAACGCAAGCCCCTCACTGTGACTTCTGCGGCCACGGGATGGCGGTGTGACCTCGGGCAAGAACATTTCTCTAGCTGACCTCACTTCTACACGTTTAAGACCAGCTGGGCGCTCTCCTAATCTGTGCAGTCCCTTTCCGCCTGGAGGGAGGAATTTGGGGAGTCTCGCCCGGCCGGGAGCTCCCAGTCCTTCCCTACCAGGGCTGGGGGGGCCCCAGGGGAGGGGCTCCGAGAGGGGTGAGCCCCAAGCTCGGACGCCAGCCCCGGGCTTCCCCGCAAGCTCCAGCCGGCCGGGGGAGGAAACCGCGGCCCCTGGTCCGCGGGCGCAACAATGTCCCGGCTGTGCGTGCCCGGAAGCCGGTCATGCACCAGAGAATCGAATCCAGCTAGGGGTGGGGGGCCTCCCTCCCCCTCGGCTGCGCTTCAGCGACGCCTTTGTCTCCCCCAGGGCTGGCGAGGGAGAGCCCGGGCGGATCTGGTTTGATCCGCCTTGACTTTCCCAGGGGTTCCCTGGTCCCGGGGCGCCCCTCTTCCCGGAACCCGGCGCTCCCGCCTCCTCCCAGCGCTGCGCGGCCCCACCCCGGCCCCGCGCGGGTCGCCGGGGGTTACCATTGGGCACAGAGCAGACGGTGGCACAGCCCGCCTGGCAGCACTTGAGGTTGTCTGCACACTCGCTGTCGGACTGGCACTCCTCGGTACAGTTGAGGTCCACCTCCAGTTTGGGGCACACGCCCGTCTTCTCTGTTCCTGTGCCTGGGAGGGGAGGTAAGGGACAATCAGGGGTGGAGCATAGCCCCAGTCCCAGGGGATGCCCACTTCCAGCTCCAAGGGCCCCAAATCTTAACTACAAGGAATTCCCAGTGTCTGACCCTAAGATCCCCCCTTAAGCTCCCCAGAGGGGCTCACCCCAGGCCAGGAGTCCCTGACACCTGGGAGTACAAGATTGCCCTAACCCTTGGCCTCAGAGTCCTCCAATCTCAGTCCTTAGGGGATCCCGCACCACTGAGCGTCTAGGTCTCTGGGACCTTCCGATGTCTAGGCAGAGCACACCCCAGCCCCCCAAACCCCCGCAGCCACATAGTATCTGCCTTCAGCACAGAGCCCCTCCTCCAAATTTCAGCCTTCGGTGGTCTCCCCACCTCCAGCACCTTGGACCTCACACCCTAGGCTCCAAGGGTCACCACCCTTAGGCTTCAGGGGTCCCCAAATTTTAGTCTTCATGGATCTCCCCACTTCCGCCCCAGGAATCCCCACTTCCCCAGCCCCCGGAGAGGCTGCGCCTCTGCTTGGCTGGGTCCAGACGGTTCAGACTCTCGCGGCTCGGCCCCTCCGGGTGCCCGGCCTCTCCCCGCCCCACTCACCTGTGACTGCGGGGAGGCCGAGCAGCAGCAGGCCAAGGAGGAGGGCAGCGGGGAGCGGGCCGAGGCGACAGGCAGGCATGGTGCTACGCCGGGGCGGGCGGGGTGCAGGTGTGAGCGGCCGCCCAGGTAGGGGATTTAACCGCGCGCGCGGGGGGCGGGGGGCGGGGGACAGGGGCGGGGCCGAGCGGGAGGCGGGCGGGGGGTAAAGGCTCAGCGGGCACTTAGGTTGGGCGGCCACCTCCTGCCGTTTCATAATCCCCCGGGATCAGGTGTCACTCTTGGCCCCGGTGGGAACCAGGAACCGAAGCAGATTCCAGACCGGGAGCAGCTCGACCAGCCGCAGCCTGACCCTTGTCCACTCCTCTCTCCCTTCCTCCTGGGGCCTCAGCGGGCAGCGGGAGGCGCGGGCCCAGCCCCAGGGCTCCTGGGTTCCCATCCGAGACTCTGGGGTCTCCTCGGAATGTCCTCGTCGGGGGTTGAGGAGAAAAGAGGTGATAGAGCAGGGGATTAAGGGGCTGGATTTGGAGTCAGCTGTACCAAAGTGCGGACGCCCCTTTAGGGACTGGCGATGGAGGGCTACTGTAGGGTACAGGGCGCACAGCGGGGGGCTACTAAATATCAGTTGTTATTAATAAGTGACGAGAAACAAGCCTGTGAAGGCAAAACACCTCGCAGACTCAAGCCCTTTGGGATGTATGTTTCTCCTCCCTCTCTTTGTCGTAGGGACACTGGACGGGGCTCTCTGACTGTGGCTCTCTGACTGCCCCAGGCTCTGTGCTCCTTGTCTCATGGACTCTCTCCAGCAAACCTATGACCTGAGATTAAGGATTATCATCGTCCCTATATGACAAATGAGCTGGATGTTCAGAGGTTTGGAACTCCACTGCCACCCCAAGGTGCCACGCAAAGCTGTACAGACAAGGTTTTGAACCCAGGTCTCTTTCCCTCCAAGCCCTTGTTTGTTCTATTCCATCGTAAATGCTCGTTGAGTGCCTATTACGCGGCACATAAAGGGCAAGACACTTGGTAAGGAGAAAGTAATCAAAAGGAGCCCTCTGGCACTGGTCTTGGGTGACAGGGTGTGGCTTTGACTCCCGCCTCCACCACTTGCCACCTGAGGAACCTTGAATGAATCATTTCCCTCTCAGAGCTGCCATTTTGTCACCTGGAAAATGATGAGAACATGAATGCAAGTTCCTGCCTCGGAACAATTGTGCACTCATTGAGAGCGATGAGAGCAGGTCCACGCTGGTTGACACGGGAACCCCAGGCCTGGCACGTGATGAGTGCTAGATAAATGGCTGTGAGTGCTCCATGCATGAGTGTCCACTGTGACTAAGGAGACTGATACCAAGCTTTGAAAGCCAGGGTGGTAAGTGCCAAAACAGAGTTACCCAGGGAGTTAGATAAGAAGTACCTTCAAACATCCTTCCTGCTCCAGTGATCTGAGGTCCTGGGAGCCCCAGGAGGCTTTGCCACTGGAGGCCAGAGGGGGTCTGGGACAGTGATCACTGTGATGACAGGTGAGTAGGGTTGGAGGTGTGAGTACATCCACCCACTGTCCCCACAGATGGATGCTGGTAAAAGACGCTGTGAATGCCTCCTCCAGCTTCCCCTGCCCAGCCTGGGGACTGGAGACATGCCGTTGTTGGGAGGGGCCGGGGCTGTTTGCTCTGAGCTCAGAGAACAGTCAATAGTGATGAGAGCAGGAGGCAGGTGGGAACACAGTCCTGAGCAGGCTCCTGAAGCCCAGTCTAGGGCACAAAGAGGACACTTCGGTGATCAGCGGGATTTAGCCTAACCCAGCTGGCTACTGGACATTCAGCCCAGGGCACTGCTGCCAGCAGCTTTCTTCCAGGACCTGTCCAGCTCCCCAGGCCAGGAAACTGCCCAGCCTTGCCCCTCCCAGTCCCCTTTGGCCTCCCTGATGATTGGCTGTCTCTTACAGGAATGTGGCTTAGCACCCGGCTGAGGGAGTGTGGTGGAGTGGGGTAGAAGGATGGAGAAGAAAGTTTTATCAGTCAGTGGCATCAGATGTTTAACGTTTTTGGTGCCAGGCTCTGTGCTAGGTATAGTCATATATATGTTCTTTATTGAAATACAAAGGGCAGAAGCTTTAGAACCAAATGTACCCGGGTCCAAATCAAGGGTTGGCCACTTTCTGGCTATGTGACTTAGAGCAGCACTTGACATTTTTGGATCTACATCTTCTTCCTTCATAAAATGGGTATCATTCTGTCTTGTAGGATTATTATAAGGATTAAAGGGAAAAGCATAAACCAGAGGTTGTAATACTATATGTGGCTGGAACACATATATTATTAGCCTATACAGTACATTTTAAAATTTTAAATTAGTTGCCTAGATTTAAAAGTGGGGAATTTCACAAAAAATTAAATCTCTAGGTTCTCTTGGAAAAAGTGAAAGATCTGGCTACACGTCTTGTAATCTTACATAGCAACCATTAGCTAGAGCAGAGAGTCTCAAAACTGAGTATAAATCAGAATTAGATTGTGGGATTCCCAGCCCTGGAGTTTTGATTCAGAAATCTAGGGTGGGACCCTAGAATATGCGTTTCTGACAGGTTTCCCGCTGCTGCTGATACTGCTGCTCAGGGGACCACACTTTGGAAACCATGAGCTAAGTAGAGCTGCTTTCTTTTTATGAGGGAAGTATTCCCTCCAGTTTCCCATAATCCCCACCGTTCCTTATTGTCTCACATCCCCCCCACCCCCCCACCCCCCGCCCAACTACTTCTATTCGTAGTACTAGCCTGGCCCCAGGAGGGCATTTAAATTTGTGACCTCTGGGATGGGCACATAGTAAGTGTTCAGTGAGAAGTAGCTGGTTATTTAACAATCTTATGGATTAAGTTTTATTACTCCCATTGAACAGACAAAGAAAGTGAGATTCCGCGAGGCAAAGTGACTTGCTGGGGGAAGCAAAGCCGGCAAATTGGAAGGAAAATACTTGCCAAATTATTCATGTCGTCCCAGTTATTTCAATATTACACACGCACAAAAACACACATATTTGCTCACACAAATCTGAGGTTAACATACATGATACATACAAAAATTTGGACATGACTTCATGAGTCATGAAAGCGCCTTTCTCACAAAACAACAGGGTGCAAAGTGAGAACTGTGGGAAGGGCCTAGCTAAAAATAATACATAGGCTTAGCTAAAAATAATGATAATAATTAGTAACTGTCCCCCTGCTTGCATATCTGTAATTGTCACTCCGGAGCCATGCAGCTAGTGGTCATAAAGATTCTTAACTTCTCTCCATAGCTGGTGTCCATAAAGATTCTTAACTTTCTCCATAGCTGACATCACCTTTTTGAAACCTAAAGGTAGTTTTTAAGATATCTTCCAGGCCCCGCATTCCAGTGGATTGGTTGACCCACCCAATGGACCAGAAACCTACTCACCTGGAATGGTGACCCCAGGGACTGAAACAACACAGGAAGATGATTTCTACACCCCTATAATTTTGCCCCAATGAACAAACCCAACTGCCTAATCCCTTGCCTGTCAAAGTACCCTTAAAAACCCTGTCTCCCAAATTCTTGGGGAGGCAGATTTGAGAAATTTCTCCCATCTCCCCACTTAGCGCTCTGCAGAATAATGACTCTTTCTCTGCCTTGTAAACCCTGCTGACTCAGCGTAGTGGCTTCCTCTTGGGCAGCAGACATATGAACCTCGTTGGGTGGCAAATGAATACATATTAAAAAGTAATATTTGTCAAGGAAAAGAAGGAAGAAAGGAAGTAGAAAGGGAAGGAAAAAAGGAAAGGTTTATAATGGGAGGTGATGTCAGTCAGCTGCCAGACATGCCTTCTATAAAATGACTATAAACTAGTTAATAGTGAAGACATGAGACATCTCCAGGAACAAACAAGATGTTTTGAACCGCACAATGGGGCAAAACAGAAAGTAACTTGTGAGTAAGAGAAAGAGATGTAAGAGAGTCAGTGAGTGTAGAAATATATTTTTGGTAAGAAAGGTTAAACAGAAAGAAGAATAATACTGTAAAGAAAGAATCTTGTATGGAATTTTTGTCCTAAAATGACTGGTTATTTAAGAAATGGGAAAGTGAGGACAAAACAAAGTTTTTAGGCATGTTTTGTAGATGGTCTGTTTTATAGATGGTCTGTTTTGTAGATGGTCTGATTGGGATGAAGTTTATAAAGGAAATTTATGAAGGAATTTCCTATGTGATCCAGTTGACTATAATTAAAAAGAAAAATTTTCGTTAAAACAAAGTTTTCTTGAGATATTAATTTGCTGTTAATAAAATTACATAATGTACTCATTTGCATTCTATGACCTGTTTCCTTTTCAATTAAATAAAAATCACACTACACAAGAAGCAAAGATTTTATGCTTTATCAAGATAATCCCTGTGTTCTCTGTCAGGTTTTGACTAATTAGAAAAACTAAACTTTAAAAGGGCTAAGTTTTACACCCATATAACTTCCTGTATCGCCTTTAGAATCTTTTGAAAACTATCGCTCTAGGTTAAATAAATGACCCTTATTTTATAATGGCTTGTGATTCATCTGAACAAATGTTTCAAGCCTTTGATATTTGAGAACGTTCCAAAACCCAAATTCTAAATCCAGCCTTTTGACCTCAAACTAGCTTTATATAAATATATATATATATTTATTAAGGCCACTGAAAGTCTAAGGGAAACATTTTAATGAGGCTTACCTGGCATATTAAAACCATACAGGAAAGATTGTCAAATATGAAATGGTGTTTAACTTTCTTTGGATTATATTTGTATAAGCATGTTATTAATATATGTTCTAGTATTATAAAATATTGATATGTCTCTGTGTATGTTATCAGTAATAATTATGGTTATCATGTTAAATTGCTGTATGCTACAAAAATAACCAACTTTGTCAATTGTCTCTTTAGCCATGGCTAGTCTAAGACTTTGTCATCCATAGTCAATTATTCTTTTACTTTGATTCATCTCAGAAAGTGGTTCTTTAAACTGACTAAGTCCAAAGTTTGCTTCTTCAAGGCAAGTCATGGAAAGGACTGACAAGTTCTCTTGAATACAGATTTCTGATAACTTTGGAGATTATATACCATTGGACTAAAACAAAACAAACTCCCAGGACTTTAATTAGAAAGCTGATATGTCCATGACTATTGATAACTCAACCTCAAAACAGAACAGAAATTAATTACATGAAGCCGAACTAAATTTTTTTAATGACTTTTGTTTGAAACATCGCTGATTCTTTTTGCATTTTGTTTTCCAGAAGTCAAGAAAAATCTTTTCCCTTCTTTTGAACTATTTATAGCTTACAACAAAATATATATTTTTAAGCAAAATTTGAAGCATTTATTTTTCTCTCTACTTGATTTCTTCAGAATTTGAAAACTATTTGTAAGTATTCTTAATTTATGGCAATATAGTTATTTGCACAAGTTCAATAAGAATCTGTTTTCTTCTGTAACAGGAAGACACTGGTTATTTTTCCAAGGCTTTGACTGGAATGGCATATTCTCAGAGGTGCTCAGACTGCATTAAGGAAGTGAGGTTGACTTTATAAAGCCAATAAAAAGCCCATTGGAACAACTGGCCAGGTATCTCATCAATAACATTTCCTGATCTGTGGTGAGTAAAGAATGTCACTTTCTGACAGGTCTAGGAACCGCAAGTTACTTTGGGACCTCGAGAAAAAAGGAATTTACCCCATTCATACAGGTACCTAATGGCACGGATAAACCCTTGGCTTGACTGGAGAGGCTTTCAAGTCTAACCTGAGATTCCTTATGAAAAAGTTCTAGCAAAGCCAATGTTAAACGAAAAGAAAAGCCTAGATGGCTAATAATTATTCTTGCTGCACTTTCTGCAAATAATCAGGCCAAGTATAATAGGAGTAAAGTTTATCTGGGCAACTAAATTGATCCTACTATGCTTCATCTTTAATAAAAATGGGAAACTGGAGAGAGAAAAATATGGTTCAGAAATAAAAATTAACTACAGTCCACCTGTTATTAGATTCTAGTCTTGTGCCCTGTTTTGGGGGTTTTGATATTTGCATACAATTTGGATTAAATCCTGAGTTCTCTCCTGGCTACAAGTCTCTAGATAAAGTTCCTCATGGACCTTTTAAGAGAGGGTTCAGGAAGATGCCAGGACGCCTGGTAGCAAAGCTTGCTAGAAATACTTGTCTCTATCTACAGAGTATGTGCCAACGGAGACACGATTATAAATCTGTCTGTGGTTCCAGGACTGATTGCAGAAGAAACTACAAAAAGCCTTAGGGCTCAACAAAGGTCCCTCAACTCCCTCATCCAGGTAGTCTTAGATAATCAGGCAGGCTAGATTTCCTGTTGGCTAAACAAGGAGGAGTCTGTGCAGTGTCAAACACTACCTGCTATACCTCAGGAACAGTTAAAACCTGAATAGAAAACAATTTTCCAACAAGCTGTGTGGCTACAATGGGGCTCTACTAGTGACCCCACACCTGATTAGTTTTGGGGATGATTCACTTGGATTCCCCAGAACTTTGGATAAGTTCTATAGGGGCTCTTGAACCTAGGTATTATCTATCTCATAGTCCACTGTTCACTTCAGTACTATCCTAAGGCTGCAGATAAAGACACTAATGTTCTCGTCGTGCAAACCCTAGATCTGAAACTCAGCACTCGTGAATATTTGCAGATAACTGAGAAATAAAGGTTTCACGCACTTTACCCTGGGCACGACCCTGACTACATCCCTTGCCAGCCAGAACAGTCATCCATAAGGGGTGCAAGGAGAGAACTGTGGGAAGGGCCTAGCTAAAAATAATACATAGGCTTAGCTAAAAATAATGATAATAATTAGTAACTGTCCCTCTGCTTGCATATCTGTAATTGTCACTCCGGAGCCATGCAGCTAGTGGTCATAAAGATTCTTAACTTCTCTCCATAGCTGGTGTCCATAAAGATTCTTAACTTTCTCCATAGCTGACATCACCTTTTTGAAACCTAAAGGTAGTTTTTAAGATATCTTCCAGGCCCCGCATTCCAGTGGATTGGTTGACCCACCCAATGGACCAGAAACCTACTCACCTGGAATGGTGACCCCAGGGACTGAAACAACACAGGAAGATGATTTCTACACCCCTATAATTTTGCCCCAATGAACAAACCCAACTGCCTAATCCCTTGCCTGTCAAAGTACCCTTAAAAACCCTGTCTCCCAAATTCTTGGGGAGGCAGATTTGAGAAATTTCTCCCATCTCCCCACTTAGCGCTCTGCAGAATAATGACTCTTTCTCTGCCTTGTAAACCCTGCTGACTCAGTGTAGTGGCTTCCTCTTGGGCAGCGGACATATGAACCTGGTTGGGTGGCAAATGAATACATATTAAAAAGTAATATTTGTCAAGGAAGAGAAGGAAGAAAGGAAGTAGAAAAGGAAGGAAAAAAGGAAAGGTTTATAATGGGAGGTGATGTCAGTCAGCTGCCAGACATGCCTTCTCTAAAATGACTATAAACAAGTTAATAGTGAAGATATGAGACATCTCCAGGAACAAACAAGATGTTTTGAACTGCACAATGAGGCCGCTCCTCCTGGACTATTGGAACCAGTCAAACTTCCTTTCATTCCATGGAAACCTCTCTCTCTGCGTATATTGCCTATTTTGTTTTGTCACCTGGCACCCATTTGTCCTTTTTTTCTGATAAAGGACCCTGATTCTGTTTTGGGGGAATAATTCTTCCTCCACTCAGGACAGGTGGGGCAGAGGGGACTGTCAATCAAAGTGCCTGCCATACAGGAGCAATGAATGACTAAAGACCTGACAACTATGGGGCTCACTCAGAGGTGCCCTGGGGAGGCCTTGGTTCTGCCTTGTTTACCATCCTTTCCAAGCTACGCTTCTTTAGCCTTCACTTCAGTTCCGTGAGCTAAACTAAGTAGGTTGCAAGCAGTAGAATCCAACCCTAGCTAAACTTAAGGGTATGATTGGGAAGGGAGAATGGATGCCCACTGCATCCCACACCATTTTCATGAATTCCTTCTCTGTTTACAAGAGCCAGAGTTGGTTTCTGTTGATAGCAACCAAGAGAGGTCTGATTCCCTACACCAGGGTCCCCACCAAGTTCCTAATTTCCAAATCCAATGGCCTTTCCTCAGCCCTCATCCTCCTCTAACCCGCAATTAAGGCCCTCACAGCATAAATGCAATAATGTTCAAACCAAATGCTTTATACAAAAAAATTTTTTTTCATGGGGTCTCAGTGCAAAAAACCATGAAAAGCAGAACTTCTCTATTTGAAGTGTCTTGAGGCAAATCAAGTAATCTTCCTAGAACGTTGCTGTCTCCACGTTAATTCCCTGACTGTAAACTTGACTGGCTCTGCATTGCCTGCAGGATAAAGGCTGTGCTGCTTGACCTGCCTTTTTGACTTATCTCAGCTTTCATGTCCAGCCCCATCCCTCACTCCCTGCTGTACAAGCCTTCCCCGGGTCTAGAGCTCCTGACCTCAAGTGATCCTCCTGCCTCAACCTCCCAAGTAGCTGGGACTACTGGCACGAGCCAGACTGTATTTTCCAAAGATGGTTGTTATAGTCAACAATAAAATATTATATAGCTTCAAATAACTAGAAGGAGGATATTGAATGTTCCCAACACAAATGATAAAGTTTGACACGATGGATATGCTAATTATCCTGATCTGATCACTACACATTGTACCACAACATCACTATGTACCCCATAAATATG
Source organism: Eulemur rufifrons (assembly GCF_041146395.1). NCBI lineage: Eukaryota > Metazoa > Chordata > Mammalia > Primates > Lemuridae > Eulemur > Eulemur rufifrons. Next base: position 14,758,789 of record NC_091002.1, read on the forward strand.
CACAGTTATTATGCGCCAGTTAAAAATTTTTTTAATTAGAAAAAATTAAAATGGTCATGACCGTATCTCCCATCACACAGCTCTTCTGTAATACAAGCTAGCCATCCTCATCAAGGGGCGGTGCTTATTTCTCTACTCATTTGAATCTGGGCAAGTCTTCTGACTGCTTGGGTCAATAGCATATGGCAGTAGTAACGTTGTGCCACTTCCAGGGGGCAGCCTTAAATGGCCTGGCAGCTTCCATTTCCCCCCTCTTGGAGCACTTGTTTTTGGAGCATTCCCTCTCAGAACCCAGCCCCCACGCCGTGTGAGTGTTCCCACAGACAGCCCCAACTGAGCTTCCAGCCAACAGCCAGCATCAAATGCTAGTCCTGTGAGGGAGCCATCGTGGATGTCCAGCCTGATCAAGCCTTCAGATGACAGCAGCCCCAGCCACCATCTGACTGCAACTGCATGAGAGAACCCAAGCAAGAACCACCAGCTGATCCAGGTCAACCCACAGGACCACAAGAGATCATGATAAATTACCGTTTTAAGTCACTAAGCTTTGGGTGGTTCATTACACAGCAATAGATAACCAGGACAGTAGTAATAAATTATATGAATAAGGTATCTATTCTCATGGACCATACTCTCTAGGGAAGAAAATAAGCAAATAAATTAGCAAATGGAAGATATAATTGCAGATACAGAAAAATGCAATAAGGAACATATTACTAAAGCAAGGTCAGGTAATTGTAAGTCAGGGCGGTCAGAGGGACCAGGAAAGGGCTCTCTGAGGAGGTGGCATGTGAGCTGAGAGTTGAACACTGTCTGACCTCTATCCATGCAATCATCTGGGGCCCGAGTGATGCAGAGAAAGGTTAAAGCAAGTTTAAAGGCCCTGAGGCAGAAGGCTGGTGAATGCCAACAGTAAGAAAACCAGTGTAGCTGGAGAAGAGTGAGAGTTGTAGGAGATGAAATCAAAGAGCTAGGCAGGAAGGACATCATGTAGAGCCCTGAGGGCTGTGACAAGCAATATGCTTGTCTTCTAAGTGCAATGGGAAGTCATGGGCTAGTTTTAGCTATAAGATTGGGGGACAAAATCATCTGATTTATAATTTTTTTAAATCTCTCTGGCTGCTCTGAAGGACAGATCGTAAGAGGACAGCTATGGAAACCAGACCAGTAGAAAGGGGATGTTTGCTGTTGTCTTAGCAAATGATTGACAGTAGTGGTTCCTTTTATTAGGTAAAGGATCATGAATCACTCGTTACTGTTCAGTCCATCACATCTGGAGACATGTCTGATTTATTAGACCTGCCACCCTAAGATAAAATCACAGGGAGAGGCTGTATGGTTACTGATTCATCTGTTAGCAGGAAGCCAACTATATTTTCCTGGTCCTTCCTGGGATGGGAAAAATGGGGACTCACATAACTGCCATGAAAGCCATATTCATCCCAAAGGGAAGCATGCTGGGGACCCATGAGATCTTCCTAGCTTGAGCCAAGAGTGATGTGGCAGTTTTTATACAGGACAAAAAAAATTTTTTTTGTTTCTTCTCCTATTGAGAAGTGGGGTCTATGTGTCTTTCCCTTGAATCTGGGAAGGTTTGTGATTGCTTCAACCAATAGAATATAGTAGAAGTGATGCTATGTGACTTCCAAGTCTATATCATAAAAGGTTGTGCAGTTTCTACCCTTTTCACTGGAACACTAGCTGTTGGAGCCCTGAGGTGCCATGGAAGAAGTCTGACTATCCTGAGGCTGCCATGTTGTAAGGAAGCCCAAGGCATATGGAGAGGCCACATGTAGGTGCTCTAGTCAGCAATCCCAGCTAAGCCCAGCCTTTCAGCCATCTCAGCTCAGGTGCCAGATGTGAATGAAGGCACCAGATGACCAATCCCCCGATATTGAGTCACCCCCAGCTATTTGAGTCTTCCTAGTTGAGGCCTGAGACATCATAGAACAGAGACAAACCATTCCCACTGTTCCCTGTCCAAAATTCTGGCCCATAGACTCCATGAGCATAATAAAATGATTGCTATTTTACACCAGTTTTGGGATGGTTTGCTATGCAGCAATAGGTAATTGGAACAGGTAGAAAATGTTGGCAGAGTATTTTATAATCTGTTGGACCTGTGTGTGGACTGTATAGAAGTAGAATAGGATGTAGAATTAGAATAGGCTCAAATTTGTTGAAGCAATCACAAACCTTCCCAGATCTAAGGGAGACATAGACTCCACTTCTCAATCGGAGGCATATTGAAAAATTTGTTGTCATGTTTAAAATCAGACCAGCTCTCCCTGGTCTCCACAGGGAGAGAGTTCGTAACAGACACTCCCAGGTATCTAACCAATAGCTATTTCTTTTTCTTTTTTATGCTTGTTTTGTATCTCCTTACACAACTTTTTTCCCCGATAGATTGTTTTAAAGTAAATTCCAGGTACCATATCATTTTATCCCTAAATATTTAAGTTTGCATTAAAAAAAGATATTGTCTGTCTTATATAAACCATGGTGCCTCTATCATACCTCGCAAAGTTAACAATTTCTTCAATTACAAAGATTTCATTAATATCATCAAATATCTATTCAGATTTCCCAATTGCCAAAACTGTATATATTTTGCAGTTGGGTTATTTGAAATCAGAATCCAAATATGTCCACTCACTGTATTTGGTTGTTGTGACTCTTACGTGTCTCTTAAACTATAATAAGTAGTTTGAGTGTGATAAACCATATTTAAGTGTCTTAAACACCTCATTTTCCACCTACTATTGACTCATTGAAGAATCAGAATGGATATCCTGTAGAATGCCCCAGTTCTGGATTTTACAGATGATTTTGTGGCATTATTTAATTTAAGCCTATATTCCCTGAATTTCTCCCACACTCGCAGTTAGATTTAAAGACTTGATTAAGTCCATATTGTGTCATGTCAGCCATAACATTTAGCTATCTTACTTTTTGTAATGCTAAGACTGATTTGTGTATTTGGGTCTTGCCAACCTGATCCCTTTATCGTAAGTAATTCCTTTTTCTTCCTTCAAAACAAACAAACAAAAAAAGCTCAATTTTGTGAGTTTTGGGTGTGGCAACAAAGACCTGGCTAAAGTACAGGATCTCCTAGCCTCTCTTGCAGCTAAGGGTGGTCACATGACACAGCTCTAGCCAATGGGATATAGGCTGAAGTTCCTGATGAGGACCTCTATATCCAAATAAAAAGATCAAGACTCAAAGAAAGAAGCTTTGGGGCTTTTCCTTCTTTTTACTGAGAATAGAGACATGATGCCTAGAGCAACAGCAGCCATCTTGTGAGCGTGAGATGACAAACATGAGAGAGAACAAAGGCTTCCGTGAGCTGAAATACCGGAAAGCCCCCAGTTGGCATCAGTGAGAAATATGCCAGTTGTTGACTTATCTACACACACGATTCTTTACCAAAAGAATCAGCCAAAAGAGCTGAGGGGAAAAAAAGCTTGTTTTGAGGAGAGGGAAACAGAGGGGGGGAAAGCCAGAGGACTACTCTTTTCCATATCAAATCTCATGAGCTATTATATTTGACTCTTGGTAAATTTTAAGGGTATGTATGGCTTTCATAAAAATAACAGACCAATTAAATATAGATGTGAGAAATATTTTAGCATGAGGCTATGTGCTCTCTGGATGGGGCTCAACAACAAATATTTTGCACTTTCATAGTAAGTTAAGTGAAAATCATAGGAAACATAAAAAAGCTACCAAACGGACAAGTAATTCCAGGTCAAATCTGATGAGATAAAGAGTAAATACCAAAACCAGAGTGACAAAAAGAAAACAAAAAACAAAAAAAACCCATGATGTAGAGTAGTTTTTTTTTTTTTAATTTGAAAATGTTTACGGGGGTACAAACGTTCAGGTTACATATATTGTATTTGCACCGCCCGAGTCGGAGCTACAGGCATGCCCATCCCCTTCTCCCCACTCCCGTTTTTAAAAAAAGAAACCCCCTTTCCTCTCCCCCATACCTCTTCCCCAGCTTCATCTAATCTCATCCTCCCTGCATTCATGAGAGATAGGCAGAGCAGATTTTATCGTTCCCACTTTACAGAGGAGAAGACAAAGGCTGAATTGGCCTGAGTCGAATCCCCAGTTCAGGCAGCAGCCGGGCAGGAGCAGGCTGCGTGTACAGCAGGTGCTGGAAGAACTAGTGTGGATGCTTCACAACATCGTCTCAGGAGCAAAACTGTCAAACAGATTTTTATGGCAGTGATGACTCATCAGCATCATTACATGATTATTACACGAGTGCAAAAAGGGATGTCGGAGTGGTCACCCCTAGCACCACCTCGCACCACCCTGTGTTGTACATGAGAACCGGGGAGGAGGTGACATCTCCAGGGTCCCCGGTAAGGCAACAGCAGAGCTGCCTTTCCCCGTTACTGTGGCTCTGTATCCACTCCCTGGGCCACGTCATCCTTTCCCATTACGCCATTTTCCATCTAGGTGAAAAATCTTAGCTCTCTCTCCACCCAGACCTCTCTCCATTCTTGGTGTGTTACATTCTCTTCCTGGTAGCCGGCGAAATCTAGATTAAATCAGATCCTTTTGTGGTTCATAAGCGCGACGTTTGGCTTTTCACGCTCATGTGTGAGATGTGCCTTCTCCAAACCTTGCTACTTGGGCACATTACCCACCTGACATGAAAAAAATAAAAAATTTAAAATGAAAATGAAATCAGATCACATTACTTCCATGCTTTAAGCTCTCCAGTGGTTTCCCACTGTACCTAGAATGACAACCCAAATGCCTTGCCACGGCCCGTGATCAAGCCCCTGACGATCTTATTCCACCACACAGGAAGAGTTTGTGCCCGCCTTGAGGCCTTTGCATTCATTCTTTCTCTTGCACCCATCACAAATTCACACGGCTCCTCCCTTCGCTCCATTCAGAGCCACTCTGCCCACGCTGGCCCCCCTTCACCTTGTGTCCTGCGTTATTAGCAGGATATCGGTCATCACTGTCTGGCACTGCTCGTGATCCTTTGGTCTTGTACACCCCTCCCCAGCCAGAGTGTCAGCTCCAGGAGGGCCTCGAGCTGTGCGAGGCGTTCAGTCCTGCGAGCCAGTAGCTAGCGCGGTGCGTGGTCACCGAGCCCTTCCTGCGTGCAGGCACTATTCTAAAACCTGTACACGCATTAACCCCCTTGGTCCTCACTCACAACCAAAGAGGTACGAGCTGTTATTATCAATCCCGTTTTACAGATGAACCAAACCAAGACAGAGAAGTGACGTGACTTGCCCATGCAGCCTGTGAGCCGGCAGAGCCAGGGTCGAATCCGTGGAGTCTGGTCTGTGTTTTGAACCGCCACACGCTCCTCCTGAGAAACGTTTGCAAAGCGCGTGGACGGATGCATCCATGCCCACTCAACATCTCTGCCTTGACGGTCCTCAGGCTCCACAGACCCCGTGTGTAAGACACTGAGCTCTGCATTCTTCCTGTTGCTCAGGCCAGAGAGCTGGCTGCTCTCCTGGAATCTTTATTGTCCTGGAATCTGTATTGTCCTTCCCTTGCTGGAGCAATCTGTGAGCAAGGCCTGTTGATGTACTTCCTCCTCATGCCCTCTCCACCCCACGGCTCTCCGCTGAGTGCACTTCCAGGCCACAGTGCCTCGTCTCCATCCCCCTACTCTGCCAGAGACTCTCCTAAGACATCCAGATCCCTCCTCTGGCCTTCGGATAAAGCCCCAAACTCTTAGCTTGAGCCTGTGGGACGCTGATCTCTGCTTGTACATCCCGTACCATCTTGTCCCGTCATCCCAACCATCCTCACAGACCTTCTTCTCTGGCCTCATCCATTTCTTCTGCTCTTCCTTCTGCTTGGAACATTGTCCCCACACTTCCTCTTGGTAAGTCTCACCCGTCTGCCAGGTCTCAGCTGAAACTGCACTTCCTCTGGGAAGCCCTCCCACCGGCCACCTCGGCAGTAGCCAGGTCCCCTATTAACTCTTCCGTCACACCCCGCACTTCCCCTTCGCCAACAGCCTCCACATGGTTATCCATCACTTGTTCAATATCCTGTGAACCTTCCTGCAACCAAGTGGGCTCCATGAGAGCAGAGATTGTGTCTGTCCTGTTTACTACAGGTGCTTGCTAAATATTTTATATTCATTATTTATATTAATTTGTAATTTATCTATTTATTTATTTATTTATTTTTATTTTTTTGAGACAGAGTCTCACTCTTTTTTTTTTTTTTTTTTGAGACAGAATGTCGCTTTGTTGCCCTGGCTAGAATGAGTGCCGTGGCGTCAGCCTAGCTCACAGCAACCTCAAACTCCTGGGCTCAAGCGATCCTACTGCCTCAGCCTCCTGAGTAGCTGGAACTATAGGCACGCGCCACCATGCCCGGCTAATTTTTTCTATATATATTTTAATTGTCCATATAATTTCTTTCTATTTTTAGTAGAGACGGGGTCTCGCTCTTGCTCAGGCTGGTCTCGAACTCCTGACCTTGAGCGATCCACCCGCCTCGGCCTCCCAGAGTGCTAGGATTACAGGCGTGAGCCACCGCGCCCGGCCTAGAGTCTCACTCTTTTGCCCTGGCTAGAGTGCCATGGCATCAGCCTAGCTCACAGCAACCTCAAACTCCTGGGCTCAAGCAATCCTCCTGCCTCAGCCTCCCAAGTAGCTGGGACTACAGGCATGTGTCACCATGCCCGGCTAATTTTTTCTATATATATTTTTTAGTTGTCCAGATAAATTTCTTTCTATTTTTAGTGGAGACCAGGGTCTCGCTCTTGCTCAGGCTGGTCTCAAACTCCTGACCTTGAGCGATCCTCCCACCTCAGCCTCCCAGAGTGCTGGGATTACAGGTGTAAGCCACTGTGCCCGGCCTAATTTGTAATTTATAAACTCACTTTCTCTACCAAAAAAAGGGTGGGCGGAAGTCTTTAAAAAGTAGATACCAAAAAAGTTTAAATTTTCCTGTATCACAGGGAGAGGGTGTGTGTGTGTGTGTGTGTGTGTGTGTGTGCAGGTGAAGGTCGCACTTCCCTCTGTTGCCACCAAGGGGCGGCGGTGTCTTTGGTAAAGAGTGGCTTCTAAGGGATGAAGGAGCAGCATCTTTGGTCCAAGAGAACCAGGAGTAGCCCTCACCTCTCCACCACAATTTTGAGAGGGCAGAGGGTCAAATCAAGGGCAGGGTGGAGTGGGCGGGTTTTCCCGGGGACTGGACCCAGGTGAGGCTATCACTGCAGCAAGAGGGCTTTAGGGACCTCCGAGGAAAACTGGAATTCGTTTATAAGAGAGACTGGGGCAATACGCCAAGGTCCTTGCCGAGAGGCAGGAGATGGACGGAATTAGAATCTTTTTCCTCATCTCCAATCTTTGTCATGTTTTTCCCTTTCTTTCCACCTGATAAAATCCAACTCACCCTTCCAAATTCAGCTCAAACACCGCCTGCCTCCTCGGGGCAGCTGGCCTTGGCCTCCGCAGGGGAGAGTAAGGGCCTCCACCTTGGCTCCCACAGGACTTAGGTTGCTGAAACTCTGTGCCTTTGCCTCGAGACAGGGAACTCAGGGCAGGGAGCTCTTTGAGGATAAAGACTGTCCTGGTCCAGCCAACTCTGGAGTGGCATGCACTGGGTACAGGAAGAAAATATTTAGAAATTTCTGCTTATTTTTTTCTAGCCTATATTTTATTAAAAGCCACATTATTGAATACTTATATATATCGGTCCAATGTGTGCTTATAATTGTAAATAATTATATGGGAGTTGCACACTCAAAAACTTTTTACTGATAGGAGTGTGAGTGATCGAATACATTTGAAGGCTATCGTGTGGGTCATTATCGTTTCCCTGGTGCCTATCACAAAACAGTACTTAACACATGAGAGCGTGAATGAACCATGTTCCCTGGGGTTCAGGCTACTGTAATGATACCCTCCAGATGCCGACGATTGTTGAATGGGCAATGGGTACACAGGGGGTTATAATACCATCCTCTTTGAGTTGGAACCCATTCTACTAAGTGAAGTATCCCAAGAATGGAAAAATAAGCACCACATGTACTCACCACCAAATTGATTTCACTGATCATCACCTAAGAGCACATTTAGGAATAACATTGATCGGGTGTCAGGCAGATGTGTGTGGGGGAGGGGATGGGTGTATACATACATAATGAGTGCAATGCGCACTGTCTAGGGGATGGATACGTTTGAAGCTCTGACTGGGGGGGGGGGTGGGCAAAGGCAATATACATAACCTAAACTTTTGTACCCCCACAATATGCTAAAATAAGAATAAAAAACACAAAACAAATGAAAAAAATACCACCCTCTTTAGCTTTGTGGATGTTTCAAAAAGGTCTTAAGGAGTCCTGTTGAAAGGCATGGAAGAAACATACCAGCCTGTTAACTTTGCTTATCCCGTGGAGATGGAAATGATGAAATATTGAGGGGGAGTGCTACAACCATTTTTATACATGTTTATATCCTTCCGCTAGTTAGCATATATCCTTTTGTAATTCAAAAAATCAACATTCAAAATGAAATACACCACCATTTTTGCAAATTGAAAAATAAATAATATTCTAGAATGTTTATTGACGTTGGAAAATGGTTGCGGTGTTAGGTGGAGGGTGTACTTAGGTGGTGATTCCCAGGGGCAGAGAAGGTGGGGGAGGCGGCAATCAGGGGAAGGGACTGCAGGAAAATGCAGAACACCTGACAATCATTTGGTACCTCTCACCCCCTCCTGTGAGCCCTCCCCAGACCAGGCCAATAAATGGAAACACCTGGGAGTCCTCAACGCCTTTCTCCACTGGTGGAGACTGACCCGTTCCCCTCTCTGGAACGTATTTTCACTTCGGGTGGCTTCCTTCTTTACTTTCACTTTGTATAGTTTCTTTCTTTTCTGTAACAAACTGTGTGGGATTGCTTTGCATGTGTGATTGCTCCGGCATCGGCTCAACTCGGTGCCGGTACTCACTCTTGACGCTGGGAACAGAGGACCAGGGAACATCAACAGACCTAACAGCAGTGTGCTGTGGAGTAAGTACAATGTCCAGTGACATCTTATTTTTGCAAAGAATAAAATACATACCATGAAGGCATGACTGTCAATCCTTTTTAGCAGCAGACGACTCTTTCAAATGAAATCTTACCAAAAGAAAGCTATTCTCGTAGGTCCCTCCCATTCTCAGCTATCTCCTTACCCCTCATCACTCCCACCCAATACCCCCAGGGGTCAAGAAGCATCATGTGGAAACCCCTGGGCATGTTCTCTACGGTCTTAGTGATGCCACTCAATGGCTGTGTGACCTTAAGTAAAAAAAAATTTAACCACTCTGAGCCAGCAGCTTCATCAGTAAAATAAGCATAATAATTTCAGCCCCATGGACTTGTTGAGAGGATTAGAGATGATTAAGTAGTAATTAATTGGTACTCAGTAAATGGCAGTTATTATATTAGATTTGTCCTGAGATGCCCTCCATAAATTCTAATTTAATGTTTCAGCTCAGTATCCAAACCACGAATCACCTGTGACAAATTGGCTATGAAAGCCCTTTAACTGAAGCACAGTAGACGTGGCCCCACTGGCCTGACACCCTGGATATCAACGGCATCTCCCGGTAAGTCCCAGATTTCCCCACACTGGGACAAGCTGCTGCCGCTTTTTCTGAGCACTGGATTAAATAAATGACTTGCTTCTCAGGGCCGTGGCAACGAAAACCACACATCGTAGGCTGTGTAAAGTTTTAAGATGTGCATTTATCCAGGAACAAGAAAAATAATTATCATCTAGCTTAGGCATAACTTGTCAAAAATGTAAAATATCTTGAGGAATATTTAAGATTGGAATTTAAAATCTCTGCAATTATTCAATGTGTTCATTCAGCCACAGACTTCCTAACCCCTTCAATAAACCATCAAGTAAAAAAAACAACCCTGTGTGATGCTGACCAGCAATCCCGAGGAGCTGTCCAGAGAGCGGAAGGAAAGCTCTCGTGTATCAGAAAACCTTTGTATCGATGTGGAAGTTGCTTTCTAGATTTTCCTCTTTGAAGCTAGAAATCACATTCTGATAAGACGATTAACATTTTAACTTGAACTCAAAATCTGAATGACTCGTATTCAGGTCTGAACAGAAAGCTTTTAGGCTGAGCAAGGCTGGGTTAGGGTGAGGGGAGTGAGGCAGGTTTGTGCACGTACAGGGTTGGATCTGGTCTTTAAAATTTCGATACTTTGTTCATCATGGAATTTTCACATTAATTTTGACTTATTAAATCATATTTGAATGCAACAGTTTATCTTTTTGTGTTTGTTTTTGAGAGACAGCTTACTGCGACCTCCAACTCCTGGGCTCGAGCGATCCTCCTGCCTCAGCCTCCCCAGTAGCTGGGACTGCAGGACACCACCACGCCCAGTTAATTTTTCTATTTTTTGTAGAGACAGGGTCTCACTATGTTGCTCAGGCTTCAGATATGATTTATCTTGATGACTGAGTCTTTCGTCTCTCCTTAATTTCTGTGCCCAAGGCCTCCATCGTCGCACCCTAGTCCTGGCCACACTGCTGAGGTGAAGACCATCTCTCGGGCTGTCTTCGTGAGCTGGAGCTCAGGGCAGGTTTGGTGGGACCTGGATGGAGGGTACGTCCATAGCCCTGAGGAGGGAAGAGTGGGCGCCACAGAGTGGAGATGATTAGAAAGGGAAGGCTGTGCTTCCCGGGGCAGCTGCTACTGCCCCTTCACCTTTTGATGAGCAAATCGATCAGTTCATGTACATTAAGAGCTCTAAGTCAGAATGATTTATCTGTTATCTTGGGTTGTAGCATTTGGAAATCTTTGTTTCCTTTTTCATGCTTCTCTTTATTTTCTGAGCTTTCTATCATGAAAACATAGTTCAGGTATATTACCACATTTGTGTATCAGAAAACAGCAAAGGAAAGACATTTAATTATTTAGAAAGGAATGGACTCATCCTCAACAGAGCAAAGCATTCTTGCTATTCAAGAGACCTGGGGCCGGGCGCGGTGGCTCACGCCTGTAATCCTAGCACTCTGGGAGGCCGAGGCGGGTGGATCGCTCGAGGTCAGGAGTTCGAGACCAGCCTGAGCAAGAGTGAGACCCCGTCTCTACTAAAAATAGAAAGAAATTATATGGACAACTAAAATATATATATACAAAAAATTAGCCGGGCATGGTGGTGCATACCTGTAGTCCCAGCTACTCGGGAGGCTGAGGCAGGAGGATTGCTTGAGCCCAGGAGTTTGAGGTTGCTGTGAGCTAGGCTGACGCCACGGCACTCACTCTAGCCCGGGCAACAGAGTGAGACTCTGTCTCAAAAAAAAAAAAAAAGAGACCTGGGACAGGTCGAGGGAACAACACCTGTACACAGGCCATCACTATTCACCCGGACCGGTGCAGTAGCCAATCACTGGCCTTCTTTCTCCACCGTGGCCCCCCACAGGCCACGCTCCACACTGCAGCCAAAAGGATCCTGTTACAATTTGAAATCAGATCGTGTTATTCCTATGTCCACGCCCTCTAGGGACTCCCCATCTCTTTCGGAGACAAACTCCATGTTCTTATCAAGTCCTGTGAGGCCTGCCCCCTAGCCTCTCTGACCTCATCCCCACTACTCCCCACCCACTCAGCTGCAGCCACTCTGGCCTCATCGCTGCTGCTCACACACATCCCGCATGGGCTGCCTCAGGGCCTTTGCACTTACCCTGTCCTCTCTGCACATTGCTCTTCCCCAGCCGGTCACACTGCTCGCTCTCACTTTCTATATAAAAGAACATCACCTCCTGGATCCCGGTTACTCTCTGTCCTTTTCCAGACTTTGTCTCTGAAACCCTTGTCATGACCAGACACATTATTTCCTTATTTGTCTATTGCCTGCCTCCCATACAGGGTGTGGTCATTGGCTATGTTTTATTTATGGCTGTGTGTCCTCAAAGAGAAAAATACCTTGCAGGCACTTGACAAATATTTGTCAAATGAATTAGTTGCCCAGCTAATGCTCATTGGGGTGGGGCAGGGAGGGTGCAGTCAGAACAGAATGAGGATAACTAAATTCCCTAGAAAAATGTCCATTTGCTCAAAGGGCACCTCTACATTATTAGGAATCTAGCACTAACATTCCACAAAAGGCCTACAGGGCAGGTGAGAAGAGGGAACGATTCTTTCCACCCAGAGACTCAGGGTAAGTTTCCCAGGGCAGTGGCCCTGGTTGTGAGCCCTGCAGGCCAGGCAGGACTGGGACTACAAGGGGGCGCGGGGACCTAGGGCACGATTCCTTCCATTTGGGGGTATTTCAGGCCCCCAGAGCCTCTCCCCACACCCCATCACTTCCTTCACCTTAGGGAGGATTTCTCCAGAGCAGCCTAAGCCCGTGAAGATGGAAGGAGGAACGGTGTGGGCACCACAGACGCAGAAGCGATCGGAATGTCTAGTTAAGAGAGCAGCTCGAGGACGCAGCAGGAGAGCTCAGCTCCCCACACCTCCCTCAGCCCAGATGTCTTTATTTCAACCCAGAAACACCAGCCAGAGGGACCTCAGAAACTCAGAAAAGACACGGGAAGGGGAGTGGGAGTGCGATGAGATCCACCAACCAGAATGACACGCTAAGATCTCCAGAATAGCAGATGTGGGTGAGGGGAAGGGCCTTGAGCTATTACTATATCCTGACAGCCCGGGAGAAGCAAGGCTCAGCCCTCGGGCAAACTCCGGTGAACTCACAGAATTCAGAAAGCGCTTCTTGTTCTCTGCCTGAAGATGCCTCAGGCAGTCCTGCGGTTTCAGGCTTTTTCTGATTCGGTTTTTATAATGGGGAAACAGAATCATTATTTGCCACTTGAATTTTTTCCGGGGGGAAGGAAGCGGGTAGACAGTCTGTGAGAATGAGACATCTTAGTGAAAACTGGGCAAAGAACCTGTGTGGCAGGTTCCCCAGGGTACCGGGGAGGAACCTGAGGGTAAGTGACTTGCCCAAGGTCACGCAGCCGGTAAGTGGTGAAGCCAGGACACGTTACTATTAAGCCACAGCTCAGTCATTGACGCATCCGGCTTCTACAGGAGATTCTTAAAATGCAGATAACTGGTAAAGGTCTCCAGGCACTGCCCAAACTCATCTCTCCCCTGTCCCTGGGCCTCACTCCAGCCACCAAAGAACAGGGATGAGTGACCCTGGAGGATTTTATCCTAACACCGAATATGTGGTGTCATTTCTAACACCAGCTAATTGTCCGACACCAGCTGGGCATCCAACAATTCAATTCGCTTCTGACACTCATTTCCCAGAGTTAGCACAGACCCCACAGGTTAAGGGCTCAGTCCCACAAGACTGTCCCCACTTCAGACGCCAGTTGCAAGTTCCAGGGGCCACTCACACTTCTGACTTCTGACTGGCTATGTACATTTTGGGGTTCGACAACCCCCATCGGGGGTGCATAATTCACTAGAATGACTCATAGAACTCAGGGAAGCACTTTACTCACTATTCCCAGTTTGTGCTAAAGGATACAATTCAGGAGTAGCCCACATGGAAGGCATGCGCAGGGCAAAGCTGTGGAGGGGGGACTTCCATGCCCTCTCCACGGTGCCACCGTCCCCGCCATCCGTGCATTCACCAATCTAGAAGCTCCAACCCATCGTTTAGGGGCCTTTGCTGAGGTTTCACTAAGCGGGCATGACTGATCAAGTGACTGGCCACTGGTGACTGAACTCAGTCTCAGGCCCTCTCCTCTCCGCTGAGGTTGGGATGGGGCTGACAGTTCTAACCCTCTAATCACCTGGTTGGTTTTTCAGGAGACTGGTCCCCATTGGGGGCCCTGCCTTGGGGCATGTCATTGGCATACAGAAGACAGTAAATGCCAAGAGTTTCAGGAGCTCAGTTCCAGGAACCAGGGAATAAAGACCAAATATTTATTTATTTAATTATACCGCAATGAAGTTCATGGAGGAGCTGAGCTCAGGGGTAAGCGAAGACCAGGAATAGAGTCTCAGAGATGGGGGCCCAGGAGCCGCCAGAGCTGTCTGATGAGCATTTGACATGACAATTTTTTAAAAGCTGAAAACATAATCATGAACTTTTCAGTTGGGAAATGTCCCTGAGTTATAACTCCCCAGGAGAAATCCACAGGGAGAGGTTTGACTCCACCCAGCCCCCACCCCAGCTCGCTCAGCCCCTTCCACCCCACAGACTCCCCTCGTTTTCTGCCCCCGACCACAGAGGAGAGGTGAGCCTGGACCGACCTTGGGAAAGGGTGCTGGTCTCATTCTGCTGGGTACCAGCCGCCAGGGTGCCCAGGAGGACGAGAAGAGCTGCAGAGAGGCAGAGCTGGTTTATCTTCCTGACCCCAGGGAGGGCTCCCGTGGGACCCGGGGGGCTGACAGAGCTTTGCACGATGCAAACTGATGCAACAGAGAGCAGAGAGGGGAAGGCGAGCAGCTGGGGTCAGTCCCATTCGCTGCATAGTCTCCCCACCTGCCCAGGCTTCCTGCTGGGGTCAACGTGCTCAGCCATAGTGCCTCTGAATGTTAATACGCCTGTGAATCTTGTTGAAATGCAGATTCTGATTCAGCATGTCTGGGGGTGAGGCCTCAGATGCTGCTTTTCAAAGAGGTGCTTCCCCAGCCTCAGTTTCCCCTGCTGTAAAATGGTCTGCAGAACCATACTTCTAAGCAGCAAGACGGGAGGAAACTTCATCTGGACGGACAAAGGAGAAGCAGGAGCAGGCAGAGAGAACGCTACCTGTCCCCCCCACACCCATACAGGGGAACGATGGGGCACTGGGGAACCTGGGGAATGCGGCAGAAGAGACAAGATCAGGGACAGATGAGTCCCGGAGAGCCCCATGTCTGTCTCCCACTGATCTGCCGCTGAGCCTGAACCTCCGCCTTTAAGAGGCTTCTTTGCATCTACAGTACAAGTCACTTGACTTCTTTTGCAAATGAGTCTCCACAGCTACCTCTCAGAAGATTGACTGAGATTTCAATGCACTTGGACCACACCACGCTGTGTGCACAAGTTAGTAAGGTTTGTCATTCCAATGTCACCCCACCCAGCTGCCTGCTAGACCCAAGTTACAAATACCCTTGGGAGAGTCCTGTCTCAAGCTGGAAGCCAACTCTCAACTGAGTGTGCAGGGCACTGCAGTGGGTAAGACCGCATGTTTCATGGTGAGAAGGACCTATTAATAGTATTTCTGGGCCTCAATTCCCTCATCTGTAAAATGGGGCTGTTTATAAAATCGTCACCCATTTCCTAGGGTTGTTGTGAAGGGTTTTTCAGACTGATGAATGTAGAATGCTGAGCTCTCTGCCCATGGGCAGTAAATGCTCAATAACTCAGGTCTCCTATTAAAGTCATTGCCCACCCAACTCCCCGGGGGAAAGTTTGAGACGATCTCAGGCCTGTAAAGGAATCCCCCTTTCCTTTCAGGCCAGAGTAGGAACAGGAGGAAGCAGAGGGTCAGACGGAAATCAGGCCTTACGAACCCCACCTGCACCTCTCTGAGCCCGGGACTGCGCTCAGAGCGCTGAGACACAACGTCCTTTCCGCACTTATCCCCCCCAGCTACCATGGAATCAGCCACCGGTGGAAAGAGTGGAACCCCTGCCAAAGATGTGGAAAAAAGAAAAGAGACGCGACCTGCCCACGCCCACACCAGCCTGTGGTGGCGGCAAGACCACTGGTGACCCCACGAAGGCTGATGCACCTGGCGGGTCCCCGGAGCGCGCCACTCACGGGGAGTTTCAGCAGCTGCCGTTCCCACGTCCGACCACGCGGGGGCGGCAAACCCCCAGGTTCGGCCGCGCGCTTGGCCCGAGCTGCGCCTTGTCGCGGGCATCCTCGGGGTCTGCGAGGGCCACACGTCCCGGGGCTGCCCTGGGAGCTGCAAACTGAAAGCATCCGCCCGCCCTAGCCCGGAGCGCTCGGGACTGGGTCGTGTTACCCGGCCGGAAAGCTTGTGGCCCTTTCGTCAGTTGGGGAAGAGGCCTCCGAAATGGAGAAAGGAAGGAAGGAAAAAAGAAAGAAAATGAAAAAGGAAAGGACATCAAAGAAAAGAAACAGACACAAAGAAAAATACTCAATTTAGAAGAAAATTTAATTCAAGAAATGGGTAACTTTCCAGGAGTTTGAGCTTAAAAAGCTTTAACAAGACAAGATATTAAAAATGAGTGTTAAAGGGACAATGAAAGATCTATATGTAATACCACTAAAAGACTTGCAAACAAATTGAACATATCAAGGTAGAAATGAGTCAGAGCTAAAAATCAAATTATCAGCTAGAAGAAAGGTTGGGGAGGGAGCATTTATTTATATTCAGGACAACTTGAGTTTATGCTTCTGGTTTGCAGTCCTCAAACTTGGCCCAAATAAACCCTCTATTTATATTTTTTAAAAGGCAAATGAGGCCGGGCGCGGTGGCTCACGCCTGTAATCCTAGCACTCTGGGAGGCCGAGGCGGGTGGATCGCTCGAGGTCAGGAGTTCGAGACCAGCCTGAGCAAGAGTGAGACCCCCGTCTCTACTAAAAATAGAAAGAAATTATATGGACAACTAAAATATATATATACAAAAAATTAGCCGGGCATGGTGGCGCATGCCTGTAGTCCCAGCTACTCGGGAGGCTGAGGCAGTAGGATCGCTTGAGCCTAGGAGTTTGAGGTTGCTGTGAGCTAGGCTGACGCCACGGCACTCACTCTAGCCCGGGCAACAGAGTGAGACTCTGTCTCAAAAAAAAAAAAAAAAGGCAAATGAGTTCTTAAAATATCAGTTTATCACGTGTCATATATTATTTATTGACATTAATTTAAACATTTGACATGCATTAACTATCTTAATGAACACAATAATCCTATAAAGGTAGCAGGATGTTCAAACTGGGCACATTCCCAAGAAAAGTCTGTTTTCAGGACTGACCCTTGATCTGCTCCTGGGAACTGGGCTTGTAGACCATTGGGGTTGAGGAGTGCTTTTGCATACCTGAGACCTTGGGCCACGCCGTACCAGTTTGTCCGGACAGTGTATACTAACAGTGTGATTTATGCTGAATGCCCCCTTTCCCTCTGGGGGTCTGGAGCTTCACTGACTCAGGTTGGTCACGCAGTCACTGACCCTCAACAAAGAGCTGAGACACCCAGGCCTGAGCAAGCTTCCCTGGTTGGCAACACTTCTTTGCACGTGTTATTATGCGCTGTTACTGGGTGAACTAAGCATGTCACTCAAGCCATGTGACTCCACTGGGAAGAGACACTTGGAAGTTTGTGCCTGGTTTCCCCCAGACTTCATCCCATGCACATTTTCCCTTTAGTTGATTTTATTCTGTATCCTTTTGCCGTAAACTTGAGTATAACAACTTCTGAGTCCTGTGAGTCCCTGTAAGGAATTGAGCCTGAGTATGGTCTTGGGGACTCCAAACAGGCAGTTTCCACTACTATCTCCAAATAGGAACTATAGTGCACAGAGGTTAAATAACTTGTCCAAGGTCATACAGATAGTGAATGGCAAAACTGGAATTCAAATTCTTGTGTCTCCAGTGTCCACGTTTTTAACAACTACCTACCAGTGAAGATAATTTGACATAATTGATATCTCTGAAGTAGAAAACTCAACAACTGGAACAGAAAACTTATTCAAAGATATAATACAAGAAAATTTCCCTTTTAAAAAAAAATCTGCAGGCCGGGCGCGGTGGCTCACGCCTGTAATCCTAGCACTCTGGGAGGCCGAGGCGGGTGGATCGCTCGAGGTCAGGAGTTCGAGACCAGCCTGAGCAAGAGCGAGACCCCGTCTCTACTAAAAATAGAAAGACATTATATGGACAACTAAAAATCTATATAGAAAAAATTAGCCGGGCATAGTGGCGCATGCCTGTAGTCCCAGCTACTCAGGAGGCTGAGGCAGTAGGATCGCTTAAGCCGAGGAGTCTGAGGTTGCTGTGAGCTAAGCTGACGCCACGGCACTCACTCTAGCCTGGGCAACAAAGTGAGACTCTGTCTCAACAAAAAAAAAAAAAAAAAAAATCTGCAGACTGAAAAAGCACTCCATGTTCCAGAAAAAAAAAAAAAAAAAACATGCAGAATGACACCAAAATATTCTTAAGTCATTGAACCTTGAGAGTAAGCAAAAATATGTTTAGGCCTTCATGCAGAGAAAAACTCACCTCTAAGGGAGAAAAACATTCAGGCTGTTTCATAACAAAACTCACTGGCAGAATTCAGTGAAGCCAGGTCCACAATTGTCCTGAGGAAAAGAAAACATGACCCAGGATCTTTTACTCCATCAAATTGTCCTTCAAGTAAAAAGGGAATAGGCAAAAATCCAGGAAAAACAATACCTGTAAACTCTTCATTTTTGTAGAATTATTTTTGTCTATCTAACGAAATGTTTATGAGGTTATTCTGAAATTACTGAAACTTGCTTCCTGTGGTGGAGCTTTACTATCCAATATAGTAGCCACCAGCCACACATGGCTATTGAGTGCAGGAAGTGTGGTTAGTATGAATTGTGATGTGCTATAAGTGTTAAAATACATACGAGATTTCAAAGACTTAGTACAAAGAAAAGTTAAAAAATATTGCATTAATTTTAATTACATGATCATATGTTGAAATAATATTTTGGATATACTGTATTGAGTTCAATAAACTATTGTTAAACTAATATTACCTGTTTCTTTTTACTTTTTAAAATGTAGCTACTGGGAAATTTAAAATTCTTTTTTTTCTTTTCTTCGTGTCATCCCTGCGCAGGGGCCATGCTAATCTTCTCCGTATCGTTCCAATTTTAGTATACGTGCTGCTGAAGTGAGCATGGAAATTTAAAATTCTATTTGTGGCTTGCATTATATTTCTGTTGCACAGCACCATGGTACAATTTGGGGGAGAGATTGTGCTTCTTGTTTGCACTAGATCAGCATAGCTTGACCTTTTAAAATAAGTATGATTATTCATATAAAACAATAAACTCGTTATTCCAAAATTAAATAAATAAACCAATGGACAAAGAGCTATGTTTTCTCTCCTGGGCTGTTGAGACAACTAGCTGGGAGGCTCTGGATGGAAACCAATAATAATAGAATGGAGAACAGCTGATCTCTCTTAGGGACCATTGTCCAGTCCACTTGTTTTACAGAGAGGGAAACTGAGGCCCTAGAGGGTTGCTTACCAGGGTAAGGTCTCATGGACTTGAGTCTGCAGATGAGGCTGAAGACTGGCATTCCAGATGAGGCAGGAGCACTGACCTAGGGGACTTGTTCAGTAGCTCCCGTGAGCCCCTCCAAGGTGAGTGGTACCACCTCCAGACGAGGAGTCCAGGTCATCTGGGATCATGGCCCTTGTCCAAGGTGCTTCCTCTTCCCTCAGCCAGAGGAATGGGGCCCCTTCGCCTTCAGCTGCAGGTACAAGTTCAGCCTCCAGCCCTGGCCCACAGCTCTCAGCCACTGGCACCATGGAACCAGCAGCCCCCTTGCCCTCTGCCTTGCCATCTGCTGGGTGGGCAGCTCAGAGAAGACCTCAAGTGAGCCAAGATGTTGAGAGAAAGGACTCCTGAAACCCACAGCCTATGTGAGGGGGGCCTGGCTCCCACAAGCCACCTGGTCACTTCCACCTCAGAAGGAGCCTAAGGCCCAGATTCGGAAAGGGGCTCACCTGTGGTCACCATCCAGCCCTGGGCAAGATCTGCGGCCAGATCTTCCAGATGACTATTTGCTTTAATGAAATCATCACCATATTTTAATTTTTTATGGTAAACACAATACATATTTTTGTTTTAAGAAGACAAACAATACATAAATGTGTAAAGTTAAAAAGTGGGTCCTCTTGGCCAGGCACGGTGGCTCACGCCTGTAATCCTAGCACTCTGGGAGGCCGAGGCGGGAGGATCGCTGGAGGTCAGGAGTTCCAGACCAGCCTGAGCAAGAGCAAGACCCCATCTCTAATTAAAAAAAAAAAAAATAGAAAGAAATTATCTGGACAACTAAAATATATATATAGAAAAAATTAGCTGGGCATGGTGGCACGTGGCTGTAGTCCCAGCTACTCGGGAGGCTGAGGCAGAAGGATTGCTTGAGCCCAGGAGTTTGAGGTTGCTGTGAGCTAGGCTGACACCACGGCACTCTAGCCCAGGCAACAGAGTGAGACTCTGTCTCAAAAAAAAAAAAAAAAAAAGGGGTCCCCTTTTTTGAACGGCCCCAACAGTCCTATTATTCCCCAGAGGTATCCATTGTTAGAATGCTTAGGAGAGAAAATAAATTTTCATACTACTTTAAAAATGAGACCAAGTTCCTAAACTTGGCTACACATTGGTGTCACCTGGGGACCTGTGTGTCCCACCCTCCATGATTCTGATTTAATAGGTCTGGGGTGAAGCCTGAGCGTCAGGACTTTTCAAGTCCCCCAGGTGACTCTCATGTGCCACCCAGGTTGAAGATTGCTTCCGGAAAGCAGGTGCTGCCAGAAGACTTCAGTCTTCTAGGGTTAGGGCTCTCCCCACACGTGCAGCATGGCCAGGGGCAGATCCACGGAGGAGTCACCGATCAGCGAGGGCTGCTGTCCTTGCTGGGGAAGATGGACGCATCAAAACGGTGTGTCTTACATCCCGCGAAGGGGCACACTGGGCTCCTGAGTGTCCCATGGCTGAGGGGGGTATGTGTGCGCATGATTCTAATAAATCACTTTGTGTGATATCCAGATCCACATGGGAAAGGAGTCAAAATAAGTGATTCAATAAAAGATACCAGCTTCTTTATTTGCGCATCACCCATGGATGTTAAAGAGTTTTTAAATGCAAATACCTTTTTCCTATTTATAAGAGTGATACTAGGAGGGGTGGGGGGGCATGGGCAATATACGTGACCTAAACTTTTGTGCCCCCACAATATGCTGAAATAATAATAAAAAAAAATGTAAAAAAAAAAAAAAGGAAAAATCATAACTCCAATACAGATATAAAATAAAAATAAATAAAAAGAATACTTGTTCATTGTCATTTAAAAGATACTTAAAATAATTTTTAGAAAATAAAGACCACCTAAATTCTATCACCCAGAGATAACTACCCTAAATATACTGGGGACCAACCTTCAAGTCGTCACTGTATGGGTTATACATATATTTTGTATCAATACGACTGCACTACAGCTCCTGTTTTGTAATTTGATTTTTTATTCAACAAATATGTGAGCCATATTGATGTACATAGATCAGCACTATGGTGTTTAATAACTGCACAGTAGCCTGTCAATCTCCTAGTGAACATTTACATTTTTTCCTTTTTTTAATTATAAACAGGGCTACAACAAACATCCTGATATTAAGTTGGGAGAGGCAGCAGGCTGCAGAGCTTGGGGTATGAAATTGGATCTCGGTTTAAATCCCAGGTCCCGACTTGCAGGTTTTATGATTTTTGGGAAATTACCAAACCTCTCTGAGCCTCAGTTTCTTCATCCCTTACAAGCTAAGTGTCCTTAAACTCTCGGGTTCCTCATCTGTAACATGGATATTAGAATGACAGCTACGTTACTGAGCTGTTGTGAGGACAAAGGCTATGTGCTTAGCAAAGTGCTTGGCACGGTGCCGGGAACATAGGGAGGACTCAACAAACAGTAGGTAGCAGTGTTCGCCGACTGCCGCGCCCTGCCCGCGCTCTCCCGGTCCTAGGCACACAGTCTCGGGTATAACAGACTCCCCAGGTTTGTTCCCAACGAACATGCCTCATGTTCTTAAATCTTCAGGGGCTCCCCAAGGGTTAGGTTCACCCTCCGTTCCTAGAATCCACAGGGCACCCTCTGCAGTGTCCCGGTAGCCGAGCAGTGAGTGTTGGCGGGTTCTGGCCAGCGAATAGGATAGCAGTTAGTCACAAGAACTGTCCCAGGTGCTGAGAGAAGACTCCAAAGGAGACCCTAGTTCTGCTGGCAACTCCGTTTCTCCAAGCCCCCTCCTCTACTCACTCCCTGTCCTTGGCAGCCCTCAGACGATAGACGTTCCCCTCTCCCACCCCAACCCCCACCCCACCGGAGCTGGGGACAGGCCTGGGCTGTGTGAATGGAAAGCACACCTCACAATGCCCCAGGAGGCTGACTGACTTGGCCTTCAGCACCTCTGGCCCTTCCCAGATGCCACTGCCTCGTGCCAATGCTCTTGGAGAAGGCCATGCCAGGCTTCCACTCAGAGAAGCCCTAACCAAGCATAAAGGAGCCGCCCTAGCCCTGAATGCAGAGATAAGGCACGACTGTCCCAGTGCTGGCACAGCTAGAATTTCAAGGCTCAGAACCTAGACATTTGGGTGACGTATCTTGCCAGCAGCAAAATGACTGTGATAGTCATACATTCCTTCTCTCATTCATCAATCGCTGGAATGCAAACCACATGCCAGGCACTGGTCTAGGCACTGCAGCTACAAAAGGTAAAAATCCTTGCCCTTGTGGAGCTTTTTTTTTTTTTTTTTTTTTGAGACAGAGTCTCATTCACTCTGTTGCCTGGGCTACAGTGAGTGCCGTGGAATCAGTCTAGCTCACAGCAACCTCAAACTCCTGGGCTCAAGCAATCCTTCTGCCTCAGCCTCCTGAGTAGCTGGGACTACAGGCATGCGCCACCATGCCTGGCTAACTTTTCTATATATATTTTTAGCTGTCCATATAATTTCTTTCTATATTTAGTAGAGACGGGTTCTCGCTCTTGCTCAGGCTGGTCTCAAACTCCTGAGCTCAAACAATCCCGCCTCCCAGAGTGCTAGGATTACAGGTGTGAGCCACCGTGCCCGGCCATGGAGCTTAGGTTTTAGTGAGGAGGAATAATAAATAAACAAGATAAGTAAGACACACAGTACGTGAGATGGTGATAAGAGCTACAGAGATAAACAGAACAGGGAAGATGGAAGCTTGTGGCCAGGCCGGCAATTCGACCTCATGAATAACTTGACAGTGGAGGTGGAAAGGGCTGGGATTCTGGATCTGTTTGAAGGTAGGGTGCACACAGGGTGTGGGATTTGTTGATGGGTGGCACACAGGGTGTGGGAGAGAATTAAGGATGACTCAAAGGTTGTGAGCCTGGGCTCCTGGAAAGATATGAGTTGGCATCAACAGAGATGAGGTGACTATGGGTGAGGATGTTTGGCATAGGGGTGGGAACATCAGAAGCTCAGTTTCTGAGATACTAAATTTGGGATGCCTTGAGATATCCCAACGGGGATGGCAAGTAGGCAGTTGGAACGAATCCAGAATTCAGGGCGGAGGTCTGGACGAGAGATAGCGGGTGTTGTCACAGGTTACACATGGCATGGCAGTGGAGGTCACTTCTAGGTACTGACATGGCTGGGTGTACAAAAGACAGCCAGGCCACAACTCCTTGCTCTTCCGACTTGGCAGACAGCCTGCACTGTGCGGGCTGCATCTCATGCATGGCACGCCGTGCAGACCGCTTAGCTTCGGACGTCCACCCACCTGCGTTCTTGTCTCATTTTCAGCCTGCTTATTTATTGCTTTGGAAGGAAACTCAAGGGAAGCACCTTGACCAAGCTGCTTTTGTCCATGGTCTAGACTAGCCCACCACCTTTCCTTCCTACACATGTACACACATCACCTGCATATTCTGGGAGCTATCGGAAAACCCTCTGAGGCAACCTAAACCCCCCGTGTTGGCTGTACAGACACCACCAATGCCACTACTGCTAGCCTGCTGCACTCCGACATGTGCAGCTTCTAGGGTGCCCTCGCCCCAGCCCTATCCTGGAGCCCAGATCCCAAGCCGGAATAGGCCACATCCATTCACAGTACCATTTGCTGACTGGGCGCTTACATGTCCTCAGATGGTCTGGCCTCGGTGGCAGACAGCCCTTATGCCTCCAGGAAGCACACAGTCTAATGGCAGTGAAAGGAGAACAGCAGCCAGGTGATAAGGAACGTGGAACGCCAAGTCCAGGGAGCTGGACGAGGGGCACCTACAGCAGCCTGGCATGTCAGGGGACACTTGCTGGAGGAAGCAACTTCTCGTCTGGTTTTGTAAGTAAGAGCGAAGCAGGCAGCTCAAGGGTGTGTGTGGTTCGTGGAACAGGGCATTCTAGGCTAAACCGCTATTGCAGGAGAACTGAGTGGGCTGGGGGGTGGGGGCGTAACCACAAATAACTTACACAGTCGATGCCAAGTTGCGAGAGGAAAAGACAGGAGATGAGGGTAGCAGGAGACATCAGCCCAAGGGCTTGTTTTACAGGAATGAGGGTTATATAACAAGCAGGGGAGGGAGGCAGGGGCAGGCATCAATCCAATGGGCCTGGCTTCCAAGCCCATGGGTGGTCTAAGGACCACCTGCAACACAGGCTCCTAAAGAGCCTGCTCAACATTTGAAGGTGGACTACACCCGGACCAACTGAATTAATTAGTAGGATCTGGACCCCAGGAATCTGCGTTAGTCTCATAAGTGCCCCTCATAATTCTGATGCACACTAAAGCTGAAGAACTACAAGCCCAAGCTCTCCTGCCTCTCCCCTCTCCCGTTGGTGATGTGGACTAGTTCTCAGAGACCCCAAAAGGCAGGATGATTCACTTTCATGGTCATGATTTTGCTTACAGAAAACACTCCCAGCCAAACCCAGGGAGTTCTGGGAATTACAGGATGGGGAGGGGGGAGGAGGGAAGAGGGAGGAAGGGAGGATGGAGGAGGGGAGGAGGGAAGAGCACAGAAGGAATTTTTGGCAAGGATGAAAGGAGGCAGGGAAGTTGTTGGGTATCTTTTTAGGTGGGGAGGCAGGCTCGGAGGTCCTGTTCAGGCACCCAGCAAACAGGCCCTAGTCCTCCACTCTTCCCAGGCCTCAAAGACAGGAGGCAAAGAACCAAGGAAGCAGCTGTTTTTTATTCCACAACAAGTAAATCCCACCTACCACACAGCGACACAGACTTCAGCACACCCTCTCACCCAGGCCAGTGCTGTGCAGTAACACCTCGCGCAGTGACGGAAATGCTTTTCTGCACTGTCCTATACAGTAGCCAGTAACCACTTTTGGTTATTGAGCACTTGAACTGTGGCCACCATAGCTGAGGAAATGAATTTCTAGTTTAAATTAATTTAAATTCAAATGTCACATTTGGCCTGTGGCTACTGGACTAGACAGCGCAGCTCTAGGCCCTGGCGTGGTCCAGGGGTAGTTGGTTCAAAAGCCAACTCTGGGGAGAATGAGTGGCAGCAAGAGCCCCCTGGGGTCCCCACCATGCCTGTCAAAGAGAAACAGCAGCTGCTGAAGAGGACGGGCCTCAGAGTGGGGGCACACCTCGGGCGCGCCGGATGAGGTTGGCCAGCCGCTTGGCCAGGCCACCCGTGCTGGGCTCCTCGATGTGGAAGGTCCGGGTGAGGAGATTGTAGAAGGAGCCGTAGCACACGGCCACCACGGTGCACGTGAGGCAGATCACATTGTAGGGCATGCTGAAGTCCGGTGTCGGCAGGTTCACCAGCAGCGGCTCCGTGTAGAGTCGCACAAAGTAGCTAGAGCCATCGGAGACTGGGAACCTGGGGGTCAGGGAAGGAGTGGTGACACAGCACTGGCTGCTCCTCCCCAGCTCCCCTGTCCTCACTCCCGGGCTGCACTGGGCCACTGCCACACGGTCAGGGTTTGCAACGTTCTCTTAGTATCAAAACCTTTCAACAGAAGGCATCTTACCTGAAAGCTCAACGCATAAACCTGATAAAAGGAGAGTAGCCTTGCATTGAAGTGGAGAGAAGGGACCCTGTCTTCACTTGGCTGCCCCTTCTTAGCCTGGTCTCTGCCACCTCCTCCAAGAAGCACTCCTAGATGACCCACTAAATTACTCCCTACCCCACCCCAATCACCACTGTGTTACTCTCTAGAACAGAACTTCCCTCTAGCTGTAAGCACAAGGAGGATGGGATGAGTCTGTTGTGTTTTCTCTCGTATACCCGGTGCTCTCTGAAGCACTGGCATTGATAAGTGCTCGATTAAATATTTAAGAGTATCACTGACTAAATGTAGGCTGTAACTACTCCTACCCTCACCTATTAATTTTTCTAGCAGCACTTTAAAATCATTTTATGAAGTCTTTACAAATATCATAGACCACTAGGACTTTCAGTAGGAGTGAGTGAAACGCACACGTTGCTTTGGAAGAGGTGACACCTACCCCAGCCCACCCCGCAGGAGCCGGATCATCTGTGTTAGGGCCACTGACGATGCGCTCTCAGGAGGGCGCGGTTACACTTACAGGGTGTTGAAGAGGGGACTGCCTTCCCAGTCCACTGGTTTGGCTGCCACCACGCTGGGCACAAGGGCGCTGAGGACAGATGGGCTGTGGAAAAGCAGACAGATGGCCGGTGTTCCCAACGGGCTCCCCCACCAAGGGGTGAGGGGCAGAGAGGGAGGATCAGGAAGGTGGGGGGCAGCCTGTGGGGGTGGAGCCCACCTGATATAGAAGCCGTGGTTGGGGTCTGGGGTGTACTCGGTCCACTTGAGCAGCGCCCGCTCAAACTGGATGGAGACCTTGGTGACCGAGTTGGCTGGCAGCTGAATCAGCATCTCTAGGAGGTGGGGCTGTAGCCGGTCCTGGGCAGGCTGGTAGTGGATGTAACCTGGAGACAGGCAAAGGCCACTCATACCTCTCTCCTGGGGCCACACTACCTACCCTCGGGTTCCTACCACCTTGCCCTGGGGCCTCAGTCTGGGTGCCGAGGTGGTGGGCTCCGGGTCACAGAAGTCAGGGAGTCTAAGGAAGGAAATGGGGTCTCAGGAAAGGGAGAAGATGTTTCCAGGGCAGTGATCCCAGGACGTGGTCCAGAGAGGCTGTCAGAGTGCTACAGACCACTAATCAATCTTCACATCGCTGAAACTGGGGCACCAGACACCAAGTGCCTGATGTGATGCAAGAGGAAGTTCACAGAGCCACGGGGGAATTTTCCTTGCCAAAAATACGGGACATCAATCTAATCAAGTTTCTAAATCTAACCACGAATACACAAGAAATATAGGAGACAGAGGAACATGTTAAAAACCAGCACAAGGACAAATCCAGAAGGTAGAACATTCTACAAAACAAATGACCCAGTTTCCCCAACAAATAGCTTATCAAAAAATGGGAACTGTCATAAATTAAAAGAGACTGAACAAGAGCACCACCCCAACTGTAAGACGTTAATCATGAGGGAAACTGTGGGTGGGGAGAGGGGGAGTTTATGGGAACTCTGTACTTTTGCTCCATATTCCTGTAAACCTAAAACTGCTCTAAAACACAAAGTCTATTTGTCTTAAAAAAAGAAACTTAAGAGACATATCAAGCAAATGCAATGCGAGGACCTTGTTTAGATCTCAATTCAAACAAACCAATAATAAAAAGTCATTTTTATGAACATGCAGGGATAATGATATGGTTATATTTTTTTCAAGTTCCTTTTCTGTTAGACATATATACCATACTTAAAGGTAAACTCATGCAATGTCTAAGATTTGCTTTAAGGTACTCCAGCAGAAAAATAAGCCAGTAAAGAAAAAAGAAAAAGCAAAAAACAGGGGAGAGATGAACAAAAATGACAGGAAGCTGGAGACTGGAAGTTGCAGGATGGGTATACATATGGGAGTTTAGTACACTATTCTATTTGGGTTAGTGTCTGAAATTTTCCAAAGAAAAAGATAAAAAAACAAAACCAAACAGAAAAACTTACAGAATACATAGGTAAGATGTTTGAAATAGAGATTTTGAAGGTGGTACAAATAATGGTGTTGAAAATAAGCACGACGATTAACCACAGGCTTGAAAACATGGGAAACAACAGGGGTATGCAAAGAAGAATTTTAAGTCTGGCTGTTTGGAATGTGACATAACACCTTCCTAATATCTTTTTCTTTATTATTTGTCTCCCCCTACACCAAAGAAAAACAAGTGCTTTAGTGTTATGCTAATAGAAGTACTCAGTAAATATTAATTTCCCCTTAGAAAAATAATGGAAAATAAAAATAAATTTTAAAAACTGTATGTCTTTACCCCTCCTAAGGAAGCAAAAACTGTCTACCCCAGCTCTGCTAAGCTTAGCTTAGCTTCCAAAACCCAAAATTACCATCCCTTTCTCTACCTTAAAGAGTCTATGAGTCATCACAAAACACGAGCTGGTGCCTGAGGCTCCAGAAAGGAGAAAGTGAATGAAAAAGATCAGAAAGCTACTGCCTTCATACAGGCCTATTAAGAATCACCAGTATTTTGTGTTTAATGATCTTTGATTAATAAATTACTTCTGAATCTGGCATAGTGAGTCTTCCCATTCCATTTTCCAAACTATTCCTAACTCTTCATGCCTGTGTAGATTTTCAGAGGTACTCAGGCAGTATCCTGAAAAATGAGAGTTTGGGGGACCCGGAGAGAGAATGAGCCAGGTGGGCTGGGGGGCCTGGTTCGGGACTCAGCTCCTCACTTGGTTTGTTCTCCTTGCCCTTGGAGGTGATGGTGAGGGTGTGCACATACAGCCGCAGATACCAGGGCACGGAGTCCAGCAGCAGCACGGGGAAGGCCCGGTAGGGGTGGGTGTTGTACAGCAGCGTGCTCAGCTCCCCCTTCTGCAGCCCGTAGCCGCTCACGTAGCGCTGGGCGTGCAGGAAGGGCACTGGAGGGGCCTCTATGTAAAGAAAAGTCAGCAGTTAGCTGCTGCTAAAGGAAAGGGTTTAAACGCCAACTCCCTAGGCCATGTTCAGAGCCCCAAGCCCGTGAGTAGAGGGGAAAAGTCCTGCCATTCATCAGAACTGGGCAACCTGGACTCTGGAATCGTCCCTGTCTTTCCCAGCCCACCAATGACAATGACAGGATTACTATTATTTACCAAGTGCTTACGTGCCCAACACTATGCCCTCTCCCAACTCAAACCAGGTGCTCTTAGGACATTCTGCCCTTTCCCTTGGTAACACTGAACACAACTGTAATTAACTGATACCTGCCTCAACTAGCAGACATTACATTTCTTGAATGCGGTGTCCTCTGTCTTATTCACCACTCTGCGCCTGGCACATAGTACCAGGTCAAAAATATTTGATGGATGAAGTAAATGCATGAACAAATTCCATTTCTTACATCAATTACCTCATCCAGAGATATGACTGTCCCTGTTTTTCAGATGTAGACACTAGGCTCAGAGCGGTCAGGAACCTGCCCAAGGTCACAGAGCTTAGAAGAGGTAGAGTCAGAACCAGGAGCCCATGACTCCAGAGATCTGGCTCAGAAGACAACCCCATGATCGTACAGCAAAGACATAGGATTGTGAGTCTTCTCCCAAGAGAAGTCTCGGTAGCCCGTTGTGACCCTGGCAGCCCGCCCACCTACCCACTCACCGCACCCACCATTCTCTGGGGGTTTCTTCCACTTGAGCTGGAGGTTGAGGTTGCGGGAGTTGTTGATCATGGCTGTGTCAAGCAAGTCATAGACGGCATAGGTCCTCCGAGTGCCCAGGATGACATCCTCGTATGTAATGGTTGGGGGCGGGTTCACCTCTACTGTCTCATTGTCCTGGGGACACAGAGCAGGGCTGAGAAGCAAGCAGAGGGGCAGGCTGGCCTTGGGGAAGAGTGGGGTACATGTGTGGCTGGAGACCTTGGTACCTGGCTGTAGTTGGTGATGTCCACGTAGACTCGGCTCTCTGACGCCAGAGGGCAGGGCTCTGTGAGGGTCCGGGAGAACATCCGGAAGAGGGACCAGTCTGAGGAGCAGAGAGCAGGGGCTGGGGCTAGGCCTGATCCGCACAGACAGGGAGGGGCCGGGGCAGGTGAGTGGAGATGGGTTGCGAAGGCAGCTTACCTTTCTTCCCCTGCCCCGTGATGAAGGCATCGAACACAACCGAAAGGGTCTGCCTCAGCTCCCAGGAGATGCTGGTACAGCGTGCATTCTACCACAAAGGCCAGATGGCAGCAGTGAGGAGCATCACGCTCACCAACCACACAGTCTCAAGGACTCCCACCTGGATGCAGTCCCTCACCTATCAATCTTCACACCCATCGATTTGCTATCACTTCCTACTGAGCGCCTGACCTTGTGCCATGCTCCGTGCCAACCACTTTTTGTACATCAGTTTGATAAATCATCACAACCACCTTAGGAGCTGACTCTCTATTATTACTCTCATGTGACAGATGAGGAAACCAGGCTCAGAGAAATAAAATGATTCACTTAAGATCATGCCAGCTGGCAAGTGACTGAGCTAGCAGTTGCACCCGCACGGCTATTGTTCTTAGCCACTCCGCTCCATGACAAAGATTTACTGAGTACTCGCCAGGCAGCCACTCAGTTTCCTTGGTGTTTGGCCAATGCCTTGAATAATCATCATCTACCACTTACTACTCACTCAGCCTGAGCCAGACACTGGGCTACGAGCTTTACCTGCACCTTCTCTCTGAGCCCCCCGGATCGCACCTACCCCTACTCCCCATGACTTACTCTGCAAATAGGGCGGATATGCACTGCCTGTGAATGGTATCTGGTGTGGAACAAGCGATCCGCCTTCAGCAGCACGGAGAGGCCTGCCTGGAGGAGGTGGGGAGAGATGACAGGTCACCATCTGCGTAAAGCACCTGGCATGGGACACGGGGTCTCTGTAAATGCATCCTGGCTGCCAGGCTGCGTGGCCTCACCTTGGAACTACAGGGCAAGAGTTTCTTCCATGGGGTGAGGTTCTCAGTGCAGACGACCTCCCTCGGCAGCACAGCATAGCGCAGGAAGTAGTGATCAGTGTCTGAGGGAGACAGAGGTCTGCCTGGGGTGGGCCTTGGGGCCCACCCTTCAGGACACACACTCCAGAGACAGGGATGACCTGCACCACTCCCTGGCACCACTGCCGGGACACTCCCAGGTGGGGGTGGGGCTCCCTCCTCCCCGTGGGAGAAGGCAATGCAGAGACAGCACAGCCTTGGGAAACCTTGTTTTGAGGCCTGCACACCCAGGGGACTTAGGATCTAGCCCAGGCTGAGGAGGAAGGAAACTGAGGGGAAAAGGAGATAAGGGGCTATCTCACCATTGGCCAGCCCCAGGGGTTTGAAGGAGGCAGTGGGAGTGACCGTGTTGGTGGAATCGATGAAGTTGAGAGAGGCGCAGAAGATCCCTGAGAGGACGTTACTGAGCTCCTTCCAAGATTTATCCACACTGGATGGAGACACAAACCACTCACTGTCCCGAGGCTGCCTCTGTTTCCTCCCTCAAAGCCCACAGCTGTCCGCCAAACCCACAGTAGGAGGAGGCAGTATTCTTAACCTTAGACAGGGCAGTTGATGGCTGGAACATCACTGCTCCCATTCACCCCACTTCCTGGGTCTCACCCTATGCAGCCTCTTCTTCCTCACTCTCCTCCAGACATCCCTGCGTCCCCATGGGTCTTCCTGGCTCAGGTGATTCTTCCTGCCTGGGAAAGCTCTGCTCACTTCTCTCTTCCCACCTTCAAGGTCCAGCTCTAGTCCTTGCCCCTTCTTCCAGGAAGCCTTTCCTGCCCTCCTTGAGCACAGCCTCCTCTGTGCTGCTGCGGTTCTGACCATCCCAGCCACTCATTCGGTCTGTCCTGGGAGATTGCTAGGTGGTGGCAGCATCTTGTCCTAAGCACCTTTTCCCCCTAACTAGGCTGTGAGCAACTTAAGGACGAGGACTAGTCTGGGTCATTTATGTACTTCCCACAACACCATGGAAAGTGCCCCATACCTTGGAGCTGAGATGAGCTCACTGATCTTCCCTCAGTTGCTCAGCTGGGCAAAGCAACACACACTGCCCCATGAGTACCCTGGATGTGAAGGTAAGTCCTGGTTCTACGGTGGGAAGTCTTATAACCAAAAAAAGCTCACTGAAAAAGGGAAAGACAACTATTCTAGGACTTCACAAAAAATATCAAATTAAATTAGATGTTCATTTCTCAGAGAAATATCAAAGATTTGCCTCTATATTAATAATGGGAAGCATAAAACTTAATAAGCACTAGAATTGAATGCCAATCAGTGGTAAGATCATTTCTTTCTTACAATGTTCTACCCACCGTGGAATCGCTGCCTACTGAAACTGCTGCCCCCAAGGGCAGTGGCAAGTTGACTACAGCTTCCCCTGCCACACTCCCTCCATAGTTGGAACAGGACCCACGGTGGGCACTCACTCAGTGACAGTATCTTGGAACCAGACCCAGAGCTCTGCACCTGATGAGGCCTGCAGGAAGGGTGGCCCCCAGTATCGGGTCCTCCAAAAGCCTTGTGTGAATGACAGGTGCAGCTCCCGTAGAGAATACTTGGAGATCAATTGCCCCAGAGCTTTGGGGAAGAGCCTGTAATGAGACACTGGGGAAGAGGGAGCAGGTGAGTTATGATCCCCACCTCATTGGGACCCACTCCCAGGGTCCAGAACTCCCCCCCGAGATCAGGCCCCGCCCCCAAGACTTGCCTCCACCCCACCCCCAGCAGGTGCCACAGCAATCTTTCTCCCGTGAGATCCAGCCCTCTGACCTCCTTCGCGCTGCAGCTCCGAATCCCAGCGTATGCGGAACTGGAATGTAGCGGCTACGTCCCCCGAAGGCAGCGGGGTGATGACAAGCTCTTCTCTCAGGCTGTCGCGTGGGGGTTCTGCAAGGGCTGGGCCGCCAGGGCCCAGGAGCAGCAGGACCACCAAAGCGAGCGGCATGGCCGCCGCCATGCCTGCGGCTGCTTCCGCGCCCCCAGCGGCGCCCGCCCCCTGAGAGGCCGGCATCCAATAGGAAGGGCGTATGAGAGGTGACTTCCGATACGTCCCGGAAGCCGAGGTGCTGTTATCAGAGCCGCTGTCTGCCCTGGCCGCGGATATTCCACAGGGCTGGTGGGGCTGAGTGGGCACTGAGAGGACACTAAAGGGAGTGGGCGTGTGGCAGGTCGAGGGGCTGCCTTGACGACTCACCCAGTTCAAGGTGATTCCACCCACCAGAAAGTGCTTAATAATACGGAGCACGGCCACTGCCATTTACCCATTTGATAGTTGAGGAAACAGAGACTGAGGTCACTTTTGCGAAGTCACACAGCGGGCCTCGTGCCTCCGTTAGCTTCTGGTGTCTCCATTTGCTCGGCCCTTAGCCTATCCAGCTCCTCTTAGTGGCAGGGCTTTCCTGCAAAACCTTCAAATAACTGGCCCACTTATTATGAAAATTTTCAAACATACATTAAAATTGAAAAAATGATCACCTGTTTCCCAATCACCTGGATTCTACCATTAACATTGTACTATACTTGAGCTTTATCACATACCTGCCCATACATCCATCAGTCCATCTTATGTGTTGATGCACTTCAAAGTAAATTGCAGATGTAGTTTGTACACTTCTAAATAGTTCAGCATGTATGTTGTTAGAATTCGATATTTGTTTTTTTATGTAAAATTCACATACAGTGAAATGCACAAATCTGAAATGCACATTCACTATGTTTTGACAAATGCACACAACCCTTGTGACCCAAACTCCTGTCACAATACATAACATTCCTAAAACCCCAGAAAGTTGGCTAATAACACTTCCTAGTCAATCCTTGCTCCCACACCACCTTCCAGAGGCAGCCACTCTTCGATTTTTCTTCCACAGATTAATCTGTTTTTAGAACTAAATATAAATGAAATCATTACGTGCATATTTTTTGTGTAAGGCTTCTTCACAGGAAGAATGTTTTTGAGAATCATCTACATTCTTGCATGTATCAGCAATTTTTTCTTCTTATTACTGTGTAGTGTTATGTTGTATGAATATACCTTAGTTTATCCATTCTCCTGGTGATCTTTAAAGTTTTTAGTTATTATGAACAAGGCTGCTGTCTGCACAAATTACTTTGAAGACACACTTACTGTATCCCTTGGGCAAATATTTAGGAGTAGAATTGCTGGGTCAAAGAATAGGTGTATGTTTAATTTTATAAGAAACTGTCACACATTTCTCCAAAATGTATCATTTTTGTGCTTCCACCAACAATGTGTGAGAATCCCAGTTCTTCCACATCCTGGTCAACATTTGGTGTTTTTAATTTTTTTGGACTTTTTAGTTTTACTGCTTGGGTGTGTATGTAGTGGTGTCTCATTATGGTTTTAATTTGCTTTCCTCTGGTAAGTAACAATATTAAGCATTTGTTCATGTGCTCCTTGGCCATTCATATATTTTTTGTGGAAGGTCTGTTAAAATCTTTTGTACCCTCCCCCCCCCCTTTTAACTGGCTTGTTTGCCCTTTTATGATCAAGTTGTAGGAGTTCCAATGTTACATTTATGCTCTGGTTTTTCTACCTGCCTTATGGGCAACACATTCATGAAGGATTTCATGAACAGTCTCTTGGGAAAACAACCATGCTTCTATGAAGAGCCAAATTTGGTGTCAGGCAGGTCTGCCAAGGTATACTCCAACCAACCAGAAAGGAAATGTCAAAAAGATGTCTTTATTTCATTTTTCTCACTCTACCTAAATTCAGTGTTCCTGCCTCATTAGACATGGAATAGCAGGAAGGCCAAGAGCTTAGATGTCAGAAAGACATGGGTTCAAATCCCTGTGCCAGCCTTTAAGCCATATGAACCTGAGCAATGCAAGTGCCACTTTTTCTCAACTGTAAAATGGAGAAACCTATTTTCAGGGTTGTTGTTAGGATTAGAAATTATGTACATGTAGGATCTGGAATGTAGAAAGTGCCAAATAATAACATTTACTCAAACAACCCCATCATGTTGTACTATTATGTCCAGTTTACAGAGGAAGAAACTGAAGTACAGAAACTGAGATAATTTCCTAAGATTACACTACACTATTGACCTCAAAATAATTTTCTAAAAGGTAGAGCTTCCATCATTATGATTATGATTTTGTACTTCTGTGCTTTGCTTTTGAACTGCCTGTCCCCATCAGTTAAGACCCAGCCACCTTCAGTGAAGACTTACTTTCTCCCTCTCTAGGAAGCTACAGTCCTTTGTGTGCTTCTGCTACAGCCCTCATCACATTATACTGCCATTATCTGTGGCTATGTCCGCTCCTGGAAGAGCTCTTGGTCACCTTAGTGTTTCTGTTGCCTAAGCAAGGTGGCTAGCACGTAAGTAGTTGCTCAGTAGTGTTTGAATGTATGAACAAACAAACAACATCATAGCACAGTTCTGTATTGTCCCCACACTGCCATGCTGTTCAGCGTCAAGTTCTGTACACTCCTGGGGATGCCACAGTGTGAGCGTCCCAGGGAATCTTCTCCTGAGCTGTGGTCCTTCCTATTTCTTCCACAGCATAGGGTTCTACCAGGATGGATTTGTCTTCTCCCCTCCTCTCCAGAGTCTGTCAGGATTTCCACCCTGTGACAAGTCTGTGCAATAGTCAGAAGCCACACTGTGGCCTGGAGACTGAAAGCTGGGCTCCCTGACTCAGAGTTGGCTCCTAATCATCCTCCCGTCTCCAAGGGCACCGTGTGGCCTCAAAAAACAGACAGCTAGACTCCGGGCCGGCATAAACCATGGTTTAATTTTAATGTGACACTGTAATCAAATGGTGAATCCTGAAGATACTCAGATTATATTTTATAAAAAGTGACCATACTGGATACACTGTTTTGTAATCTTCTTTTTCTCTCAATAATTATCATATCTTTCCATAGGAAAAAAAAGTACGTGGTAGATAGATGATACAATATTGGTATTGTTTTGATAATTTTTAAAGCTGTATGATAGGAACAAGGGATAGTTTTCTTTCTATATTTGTTTTATGTTTGAAACCCTCATAATAAAAAGTTTTTTACAAACAAAAAACACCAAAAAATTGTCAGCTGGAGATGGTGGCACTGAAGGCCAGCCAAGCCCCTGTGGTTTGGCAGGAGAAAAGGTCATTGTCCCAACCAGGAAGTGGTCCCGGGATCTCAGCTGATCCTAGACTTTTCCAGGCAGGGCTGGGGCTCATAGCAGCCAAACTGAAGGCTCCCCATAGGCTCACAAACAATTCTACTTCTTGAGAAGGCTGTAAATCCCTCTCCCCAGGCAGGCTCCCCACAATCTTAGCATTGTGTGCCTGGGGTACTAAGAGATTTATTGACATGTTGACACCAAGCCAGTCTAGCTTCCCATCATTCACCCTGGAAGGAGGTGGGGTGATTTGGGGAGTTCAGAAGCCCTGCATAGCAAAGCTGTTGGGGTCATGGGCCACTGCCCAAGAGGAGACTCAGCCACGGTCAGACAGGAGGTGGAGCCTTGCTACTCTAAAGGAAGGAATGGGAGAAGGCACAAGAGGACAGAGATCATGTCTTCTGTGTGCAGCGAAGTCAGGCAACCCAGAAAACCCCCAAAGGTTAACATAAGACTGGGCCCTGGCCCAGCTTAGTGGATGACTTCAACTTGGACGCAGGGCTTTTGGACAAAAGGTATTCACTCCACAAGCTTCCTGCAGACAGGGAAATACTAATGGATACTCCTACTTCCCTGGAGCTCCCAAAAGTTTCTCACTAGCCTTAGGAAAAGCACTTAGGAACAGTTTAGGACTTAGGCTTAAGGTCACTGATCCCACAGGTGTTATCTGATGTGTGAAGGGAGGTTGAATGATTTTTTTTTTTTAAATGTGAGAAATGAGTATATGTTCCTTTCATTCAACATTCTCGCCCTTGGCAAGCTCATTTACATCCATGGCTTCACTTACCACCCATAATCTATATATTGATAACTCATCATTTCTTTTTCAAGCCCAATCCTCTCATCTAAATTCCACACTCATAGGTCCAAGTGCCTACTCAACATGTCCCCTTGGATGTCTCAAAGGCACTTCAGACTCAACATGTATGTAC
Source organism: Eulemur rufifrons (assembly GCF_041146395.1). NCBI lineage: Eukaryota > Metazoa > Chordata > Mammalia > Primates > Lemuridae > Eulemur > Eulemur rufifrons. The sequence continues at coordinate 14,795,508 of NC_091002.1, forward strand.
AAGAACAGTGTCCCTCTAAGAAAAATAAATAAATAAATAAACCAAAACCAAATTTATGTCTTCCTTCCCAAACCTGGTTCTCTCCAAAACTCCCCATCTGGGTGAAGAGCCCTCCAAATCACCCTGCTGCAGGAGGCAGAAGCAATGGCAGCACCCTTGATCCCTTCCTCTCACATCTACCCATTAAATCTTTTGGAACTTGCCTCCTAAATACCTCTTCATTCCTTCCAGGGTTCTCCATCCCTCTACCTCCACCCTCATCCATTATTTCTTATCTAGATGGCTGCAATCAGCTTCTGTTTTCCACGAATCCACTCTGGTCCCTTCAATCAGGACTCCACGAGAAGCCCTTTCCAGTCATTCTTCCCCTAGTTTACTCCCACTCGTCACTAGGATCTTAGTTCAGAAGCCATTTCCTCCAGGGAAACACCCCCGTGACCCCTCTGAATAGACTAATTCCTTCCTGGCACTAGTCATAGTTGCATTTGGGCTCCCACTAGACTGTAAACTCCATGAGAAGAGGAACTGTGTTCTTTGCTGCTACTACATCCACAAGGCCATGCTCAGTGTCTTGCACATGTTAAATACCTACATTTGACATTTATTGAATGAATAATGTCATTTATCAGTTTATACTCTGCCTTGACTCAATTAAGCCAGTCACCACTAATGTCTTGTAGGCTACCATTATCTCTTGCATGGATTACTGTGTTACTTGTCTGTCTTCAGCCTATCCTCTTCCAGTATATTCTGTACACGGCAGCCATAATTAGCTTTTTAACAAGCAAATCCAACCACTTGTAATCCTTCATTACTCCCAATAAATTCAAACTCTTTAACGTGGCCTCTAACATGTAAACTGCTAATTACCTACCCAATGACTACTGTTCTCTTGTTCCTTAATATTACAAAACCTTGAATCTAACAAGACAGCAATGTGTCCTTCTAAATGACTATCTCAGTCACCCCAGTAGCAAGGGTGCTTCTGAGAGGTCTAACAGTATTCAGAAATCAGATGCATTGATAATCCAGTGACTTGAAAAGGTTATGGTCTTTCCAAAGGCCAGAATTTCCTTTCTTCTAGATAGTGCTGTCTCCCTATGTCTATAAAAGGTCTACAAATGAAACATTTCCTATGCTACCAAGTTCTGGCCAATGAGATGAAAGTGGGTGCTGTTAATTAGAACTTCCAAAAATGCTTCTGAAAGTGGGAACAGACATCTGGCTGTGCCCTCTTTGCCCATCCCCCACTTGCTTTCTGCCAGTTTCAAGGTCATGATGGCTGAGGCTCTGACAGCCACCTTAGACTTGAAGTATCAAAAAGAACGCGAGCCATGTGCAAAAAGAGCCACAAAGGAGCCCAGTGCTCAGTAACTATGGAGCTTGCATATAGCCTGTAATTTGGGCTTCTTTTAATGAGGAAATAAATTTATATCTTAAGTCATGATCTTTTACTAGCAGTCAGACTGAAACCTGATCCAGGCTTCAAAGCATTTTCACAACCTGAGCTTTGTCAGTCTTACCCCTGCATCTCCTCCTCAAATCCAACAATTCAGCCAAACGGTGTTTTTCCAGTTCCTCGAGACTATGTTCTCTCCATTTAAAGTCTCCACAAGCTGCTCTTTCTGTCTGGATTATGGCCCCCTGCCTGTCTAACTCCTAATCATCCTTCAGCTTAAAAATCAGCTTTTCAATGACACGCAAGCTAGGTTAAGATGCCCCTAGTCTCCAATACAGGAGGAGTCAGTCCCTCCTCACACTGCCTACCCTGTGAATGTTGGTATTTACTTGATTTTCTCCTCCAAGACAGTGGACTCCACGAAGGCAGGACTCTGTATCGGCCTGTCTTGTTCAAAACTGCATTCCAAATGCCTAGCACAGATGTTCAATAAATATTTCTGCAATAGTGGAGTGAATGAGTGATGAGGACATGGTGTTGGTTAGAGAGCTAAAGGCTCTGCGATGTGAAAAATGAAATGGAATGGTTGGTATATTATTATTTGTTTATTATTTATACCGTGCTCTCTTCCAAAAAGGTTGTAAAGGAGGCAGGATGGCTGGAGTACCATCTCACTCGACGTGCGAAGGAGTTCACGTCCACTTAGAGACACTAGTTTGGGAGACTCTATTACAAGACTACAGGATAGTTCAGGGGAGAGAGGAGTGCTAAGAAAAGCAGTCGCATCTTGTCCTACCTCATCTTCCATCGCCTTACTTGCAAGTCCTACCTCAGGAGTAAGCCAAAAACTAGTGCAAGGGTTGCAGCAGGAAGAGGTTAGCAGTAAAGCAGGAAAGGGTTAATTCTCAGAGAGAGACACAATCCAGCCATCCTTCCCTATCCTCTGGAGCCTACTGTAAGTGAAGAGTCTGGTCTGCTCCCGAAGAAGAAAATTCTTCTCCTTCAGCCTCGTGTGGAGATTAGCCCGCTTGGTCAGTCTGTAGGGAGGGGCCCACTGTTAGCTGCAGGCCCCAGGCTCTGCCCCTGCATCACCCCCATCCTCCTCCTCATCCGACTGTGCCAAGGGCGTGTCTGCTCCACCATCACTCGGATTTGGGCTGTGCAGGTTGGTAGAGGAGTCAGAGGATGAGGAAGAGGTCCTGGATGTGGTCCTGTCTGACATGGGCACTGGCAGGCTCAGCTCCTCTGGATGGTCGTCCACCCCTGCCCAGAGAAAAGAGCTGATCAGGGCCAACACAGCACTTCAGAGGACTCCTAGAGATTACCTAGCCAGGAGAAACTGAAGCCCAGAGAGGGGCAGGGACTTGTCCAAAGTCATTTTGCCAGCCCAGCAAAGAGCCAGGATTAAGACCTCCACCTCCTGACTCCCAGCTCCTTCCATGTCACTACACTGTGTCTGTGTCAGGTCAATCGATGCAAGAGTTCAAGTTCTACCTATATCACTTATTGCTGCTTTGTAGCTTTGAGCAAGTCACTTTCCCTTTCAAGGACTCTGCTCCTCCTCTGTAAAAAAAAAAAAAGGGGGGGGGCGGGTATCTATATTCCCAAAGAGCTTTGAGGATAAAAATCTAAGAATGCTTAGAAAAATGTCTGACATAGTAGGCTACCAATAAAGAGTTGCAGTTTTAAATAAGAGAATATCTTACAAGTTAAGTATATGAGCTTTGGAGTTAGACAGACATGATTTGAATCCCAGCTTTTCCACTTTCTGGCTATGTGATTTAAACTCTCTGAGCCTAATTTCCTTCTATATAAAATGGGGATAATACCACCCGCCCTGAGAGGACATTGTAAGGATTGAGATAATATATGTAAAGTACTTTAGCACAACATAAGGAACGTAGTAAAGTTATCAGTAAGTATTAGTATCATTATGATGACTAAAACTACTTAAATGGTAAATTTAAAATGTAAAAATTATATTTTTGTATTATTTTAATTATAGTAAGCAAATATATTAATTTCACAAATGTAAAATTTAAAAGGCTTAGGATTAACCATTGCTAGAACTTTGAACTGGGGATCTGTAACCCAGTTCCCCCCTAAGAGTCAACTTCCCTAAAATCAGAGCAGGCAGCTGTTTTGTTGGTAGAAACACCCACTTCCAGCGCCTACTTGTATACTTCCCCAGCCTTGCAGCCTCATTTCAGAGCCCCAACATCCGGCTCTGGCTGACTAGTGCCCAAGTCCCCAAAGCAGAGGGGCATACCAGACGTCTGGGGAGTTGGTGGAGGATCTTCACAAGGCAAGAACACATCTGCTCCATCCTGATCCCCAAGGTCAATAAGTTCTACTTGCTCTAGCGTGTCCACGTTCACTTCCATAGACGAGATACTACCTATGGGGGCTATAGATCAAGAAGGGGGCAAGTCAGGAGGACCCAGGCTGGAGCCAACAGAATGATGACAGTTACCTGTCAGGTCCCAAATGAGGAGTTTAGAAGGCCAAGAAAATAAGAAGGGAGGGCGGTTTCCCAAGATTCAAGTCCCACAAGACATCCTTCCCCACCCTACCCCAGTCCCTCGCCTCGGGACTTACGTCTCTGTGACTCGAGATGCAGGTGGGACAGAGGGAAGACAAACTCTGTCTCTGGCTGCAAAATGTCCTCGAAGAATTTCTGCCGCTCCCGAAGGCGGAGCTGCTGGCGCTCCAGGGCTGCCCGAGGATTTGGGTCCATGTCAGCTCCTGGAGGGTAAATAAACAAGACAAGTGCAGCTGTGAAGTTGAGAGAGAAGGTAGTGGGGGTCTGGGCATAGGGAGCCTCACTGCAGCCAGCATCCCAGCAGTGGGACCTCTGGTTCCAGCCTGGACACCTCTGGCCTTGGCTACCTCTTTTCCCTTCCCTGAAACCAAGTTCATCCCACAAACTTCAAATCTCATGCAGAGGCAGAGCTGGCCCTAGCCTCACAAAGGGGATGTCAGTTCCAGGCACTGCAAAAGAGGTCCTCTGTATTCAGGAAACACAGCCTATGGCCAACTCTCAGTGTCCTACCCTTCTAAGAGCGGCTGGAGGGGTGGGGCTGGTTCAGCCCAAATGGGGGAGGTACTCTCTCCACTCAATGGACCCAGCTCCCTTCAGAAGGCCAGGGAAGAGGATGGGATAGAGATTTTGGAGTGGAGGGTCCTCTTCCTCTAGTGCTGCAACTGTGGTTCCTCCTTATCCTTCAAAACTCAGACAAAAGCTAAAGCAACAACTCCTCCTCCTCCTCCTCCTTCTCTCTCTGCAAACACACCTCCCCCCATCCCCTTCAAACCCTTGCTCTGAAGTCACAGACCTGACTTCCACACTGGGCTCTGCCCCTAAGGAAATCATCTTTCTAGCCTTAGTCTCCCCATCTGAAAATGGCATAATCGTCCTACCTACCTCAAACACAAGCCGCTGCTTGGGAAGGTGAGCTATTTAGGGGATGACCATCTTTTCCCTGATCTCTCTGAGCTCTTTGTTTCACATCTCACTGTTTTATCTCCCCATTAGTCAGTGAGGAACAATTGGAAGGGCGGGTCCTGGGTCCGATTCAAACCAGATCTCCTGACCCCAGTGCTGAGAGCTTTCCAGAACACGAGAGCTCTGGGCCAGGCCAGGCCCTCTGCATTCACTCCCATTCGCTCCATCTCCTTCCTGGCATTCTGCTCTGAGCCCATCGCCAGAGGCAGGGGAGTTTCTAGCTTGAGGATCTGGTCGTCATCCTTTGCACACTGCCTTCCCCACCTCATCCGGACTCAGCGCATCCCAGACCCTGGCCAGCCCCAGATGGGGCTGTCGAGAGGGACACAAACCCGAGAGACCCAAACGAAATGTGGGGAGACCGTGTGGCCGCGGACTGGACGTGGAGGAGGGAGGCGCTGACGCCGATTCCTGGGAAAGGCTCTCAGAGCTGCCGCCCAGGTCACAACGCTAAAAATACCCAGGGCCCCTGGGGCAGTCTGCTTTAGCAGGGGGGCGGGGAAGGGAGAGACAGAGGGTGGGGGGAGCGACACGGACCAGGGGCTCAGGGACGCCCCCTTTCTTTTCCCCTCCCCCTAGTCCCACCAGTCTCCAGAGATTGAAGGGGCTGCCCTCCGGGGGCCGCGGAGCCGAGCTGGAGCAAGGAAGGGAGTTGTTTACGAGGCTATGGGTGCTGGGGAGGGGGGCCAAGAGATCTGGGGGCAGGAGGCTGCCAGGGGCTCGGGCAGGAGCCGGGGAAATGGAGAACTCCCTCTCGGTCTCGGCCCCACCCGCACTGGAGCAAGCGAGAGGGAAAGAATTCCCTAAAAAGGGACACGCCGCGTCGGCGGGGGAAGGGAGGAGCGCGGACAAGGGCGCTCCCCCAGGCCGTTCCCCTCGTGCTCCGGTCCCCTCCGCTGTCCCCCGCGGCACCTGCGCCCACCGTCGCCGGAGCCCCTACCTGCAGCGCCCGGCGCCCCCGCTGACTCAGACTGTCCGCTAAGGCGAGGCGGCGGCGGGGGCGTGGGAGCGAGCCGCGCCGGCCGGGGTGGGGCTGCGCCTCCGGGTCTCCCCCGGGACCGACGGGCCTTGGGAGCCGGGAACGAGGAAGAGGCGGGAGGCGGAAGTGGGGGAGGGGCGGCGGCGGGCACACTCGCCCGCCTCTCGCCCAGCGGCCAAAGGCAGCCCCTGGGAGCGCGACTAGTCGTACTTCCAGGGCGGTCAAAAAGTTCCCCGCACGCATCCTTCCTCCCTCGGAGCGGCCCGACTCCTCGGCACACCACCCTCGCCGCCGACGCCCGTGCGCTGGTCTCCGCACGCTCAGATGCACTTGCTGAGTGCGCCCCCGCCCCGCGCAGCCCCGCGGCGGGCACCCGCGCCGGCTCTCCGCCCACGCACACTTGCTGCGCTCCGGGTCCTGGTAGCGCCCACGCAGCGGCCCAGCACCAGCACCCGGACTCCCGGCACCTCGGCCACACTCGCCACGCGTACGCGCGCACTGCTGGAGAAGGCGCACGCTGGGAACCCGCCGGAGAGCGGCAGGGCACTGACCCGGGGCCGGCCAGCAGGGCAGGTGCACTGCGGTGGAGGACCCCCTGAGCCCGGGACTCACCCGGCTGCCCCTGATTCCTGGCTCCGGGTCTAGACAGGGCCGCCGCCCAGTTTACCAGCGCACTGGGCGGGGTGGGCGCCGAGACCGGGCGGGTCAGGGCCAAAGGGGTGGGCCGCTGCGCCGCGCCCCCAGACGCTGGCAGGGAGCCAGCACCTCAACAGTGCTGAGAGGGGCGCTGCAGGTCCGGCCTGGCGAGGTTGGAGGGGCGAGGCGGAAACTGCAGGCCGAGAGGGCAAACGCTTGCCCCCTTCGCAGCGCCTCCTCGCTCAGGCCAATGCTAGAAGTGCCCAATCTAGCAGCTTCTGGACCAAGACTCCGTGCCTATTCTCTTCCTCCTCCCTTCATACCCATCCCCTGGTGGTCATAGCTCAGGAAGCAGCGCGGGGACCGGCGCGAGGGGCGCGGGGTCCGTCTGAGAATGCTTCTGTCGTGGGTCACTAGATCACTCAACAAACATCCGTGAGCAAGCCAGGAACTAGGAGTCATCCTTGGTACCTCCCTCTCCCTCGCCGCCCACATTAAAATACACCTCCATTTCCTGTCGATTCTTTTTCCTAAATATCTTTGCATCCACCATTCCCCCTCCGTTTCCACCACCGTCTCTCGCTTGGGCTCCTACTGTAGTAGCCTTCTATTTGATTTTCCTGTACTCACTCTGGCCCGGCTACACTCCATTCCCCACACAGCGGTTAGCTGTGTCTTTTCAGAACCCAAGTCTGATGTGCACCCGCTGCTCGAATCCTCCATTGTTAGAACAAAATCCAGGCGCTGATATCTGCGCTGAGTCTTGAAGAAATGAGTTAAACAAGCAGAGAAGTGGGGGAAGGGCACGTGCAGAGGGATTAGGATGTGAAAAGTCATGACACATTCAGGTTTCCCTGCCAGGGAACCAACACTGTGTACAAATACCTAAAGCACTGGCTCTTACATTATATCATTGGGATCTCAAAACAACGCTGTGAGATAAATACAGCAAGCAACTTTCCCACTAGTTCACAAGCCTGGAAACTAGTTTGTGGGAGGCAACAAGTGTGATGGTTAAGAGCACAGGCATTGTAGTGAGACCTTCTTGGGTTGTAAACCTACCGTTGCCTCTAGCCAGCTGGGTAGACACTTCTCTGATCCTTGATCTCCTTACCTATTATATAAGAATAATTAATCCCTACCTCTTATGAGGAGATTCATATGAAATGCTTAGTACAGGACTTGGGCACTTTGATATAGCTCAATGAACATTAGCTGTTTTGATTGTAATAGGTTCTGAGAAAAGGAGGGAACTGCTTTCTTCCATGAATTTCTGAAATTAAAGGAAGTGAGCCCTGATTGTTACCACTTCTTTTTTTTGTTTGTTTGTTGAGACAGAGTCTCACTTTGTTGCCCAGGCTAGAGTGAGTGCCGTGGCGTCAGCTTAGCTCACAGCAACCTCAGACTCCTCGGCTTAAGCGATCCTACTGCCTCAGCCTCCCGAGTAGCTGGGACTACAGGCATGCGCCACTATGCCCGGCTAATTTTTTCTATATAGATTTTTAGTTGTCCATATAATGTCTTTCTATTTTTTTAGTAGAGACGGGGTCTCGCTCAGGCTGGTCTCGAACTCCTGACCTTGAGCAATCCACCCGCCTCGGCCTCCCAGAGTGCTAGGATTACAGGCGTGAGCCACCGCGCCCGGCCGAGATTGTTACCACTTCTACAGAGCTTATTATGTACCAGTCATTCTCGTTATTTCCGTTTTACAGATACAGAAAGGTGAAGATGCAGAGAGGTGAAGGAACAGCCCTATAGCCAGTAAGTGATGGAGCTGGAATTTGAACCCAGGCAGGCTGCCTCCAGAGACCAGTGAGATTCTTATTTCTCATTTATGGATAGAGTAGATGCTTCATCCCATTTTCTAGCACAGAAGAATGAGGCCAAATCAGGAGTACAGTGGATGAGAGCTCAGCTCCCAAAGTCATCTCCCCCATTTTCAAACATCCCTGGGAATGGGACTCCACGGATTATTTTGAGCTCAAGCTGAAGAAAGATGAGGCCTCTGTCCCTTCTCTTCACCAGATATTTGCCACCAGAATGGTGGAGAGGGGGAAACATCCAAGCTGAAAATAATTAGGGCCGAGAAGCTGGAAGGGTGTTACCCAAGAGAAAGACCCAAGCAGCAGGCCAGAAGTGGATGGCCAAAGCAGTTGAAAAGAGCAGTGAAAAAGTAGATGGCTTGAGTCTTCTGGCTTCCAACTAGGATGGAGAAATCTAGGAAGAGCATCATTACCACACGAATAACATTTTTTTTTTAATGTTGGGCAATCTACAAAATGGTAACTTTTGTCAAACTCATCAGAGAGCTAAGGTTGCAGAGCAACCAATTAACCTGAATTCCAAAGGATGGGAACCTCCAAAAAGAGGTGGGATGCAGGCACTGGCTCACTTGTGAAGCAGGAGGGAGACAAGGTCTCCACCCAAGTTGGTAAGGGGAGCTCAGCCAAAATTTTTATTGATTCCTACAGTCCCAGTGTGGCTCGTATGAGAGTATAGAATCCATAGGAGCCACAGACACTGTAGTAAACATGGAAACAACAAAACTGAAACCTAATTCAACTCCTAACAAGATTGACTCAATCCTCCACACTCATGGTCTAACAGAAAAAGAAATGTGACAATTTCCAGTCATAAATAATAGGAAACTCAGTCCCTACTGTCCTACGATATCCCAAATATCAATCAAAAATTATAACACACACACACATTTTAAAATACCAAAAGAAAAAAAAAACCCCAAAAAACAAACAAAAAAAACCCTACAGTCAAGAGACAAAGCAGTCAGCAGGATCAGATGTCAGACCAACATGTTATAGTTATCTAACAGAGAACTTAAGACAATTTTAACTAATATGAAAGGCTCCCATGGACAATGTAGACAACATGAATGAACGGAAGGGGAATTATAGCAGAGATATAGGACTATCAAAAAAGAGTCATAAGGAAATGCTAGAAATTAAAAAAAAAAAACCCACACAGAGATATGAAGAATGCCTTTGATAGACTCATCAGTAAACTCAACACAGCTGAGGAAAGAATCAGTGAGAATGAAGATAGGTCAACAGAGACTACTCAAGCTAAACAAAAGAGAAAAAAAGAATGAAACAAATAAACAAAAAACAGAACAAAATAACCAAGTGCTAACATATGAGTGAGTAATTCACATCCCAGGAGAAGAAATGGAGGGGAAAAAAATGTATGTGTAGATATAATAGCCAATAGTTTTCCAAAATAATGAAAGATAGTAAACCACAGAGCCAAGAAACCCACAGAATCTGAAGAAGATTAAATACATAAACACACACAACAAATAAGCACATTCAAACACAACCTAATATATCACATTCAAACTTGTGAAAGCCAAAGATAAAGAGAAAAATCTTGAAGGCATCTACAGGAAAAAGACATGCTACCTACAGAGAACAAAGATGACAATTACAGCAGATTTCTCATCAGAAATTATATGACCAGAAGATAACAGCATTATATCTTTAAAATGCTGGGGCAGGGGGGACTTGTTAACCCAAACTCTATACTTAGCAAAAATATCTTTCAACCAAGGAGATACAAACACTTTTTCTGATAAACAAAAACTGAGAAAATTTATTACCAGCAGACCAGCACTATAAGAAATGGTAAAGGAAGTTCTGTAGGCAGAAGAAATATGCTATCCAAGAGAAACTTGGATGTACATAAAGAAATGAAGATCTCTGGCAATGGATAAAATAAAGGTAAATATAACAGACATTTTTCTGATTTTTAATCACCTTAAAAGGTAATTGCTTGACTAAAGCAAAAGAGTACAATCCATTGTGGGTTTATAGCATATACAAAAGTAAAATGTATGACAATAATAATAATAAAAATGATGGGCTGGAGGAATTGGAACTATGCTGTTAAAGGATCCTTACTCTATATAAGAAGTGGTATAATATTATTTGAAGATAGACTGTGATTAACTAAAGACATATAAATTCAAAGGCAACCACAGCAAAAAAAATTTTTTAAAGATATAAGTAACAAGCCAACAATGGAAGTAAAATGGAATCATAAACATGTTGAAATTGGTAACTATGTGAGATGATATATGCATTGATTTGCTTCACTATGGTAACTATTTTACTATCTGTATGTATTCCATAACATCATGTTGTATACCTTAAACATATGCAACAAAATTTACTTTTAAAAATAAATGTTGAACATAAAAAAATATATATATATAGTAATTTTTTTAAACATTAGGAGGCATCCTCCCTAGGTCTCTTGTGTTCTACATAACTTGCTGAGTATGTCAAGATTGCAAAGCCCTGAACTCTCTTTCGCCTGGGCCCTTGCTCAGTATTGTTAATACAGCTGGCAATTTTGAGAGATGAGATACTACTTTTTCTCAGACCAAGGAAGGCTTGCTTATTGCTTGCTATAAAGAGTGCTGGGCCTGGGTTCCTGAGCTACAGTGCAAAACCACCATGTGTGTATCATATATCTGGGCTCACCACACCCCCTGTTGGACATAGGGGCAGGGAAACCAACACAATTATGATGATGTTCATGTTGTTTGTTGTGTATGAGTAATAAACTGGTTCAATATAATGCAATATATCTCATTGTCTACTTTCAGCACCCATGAGATTGGAAGTTTTCTCTTTCAAAACATAATCAATTAATCCAAAGCAAGGAAGGAAAAAAGGAAAAAAGCACAGATGGAAAAAGAGAAAACAAATAGCAAGATGGAAGATCTTAATCCAAGTGTATCAATAAAAAGATACCAGATTAAAAGACAAAAATTAGAAGATTGGGGAAAACAGTAAAAGACAATAATATGCTGTCCTAAGACCCACTTTAAATGTAAAGAAATATATGAGTTAAAAGCAAAAGGATGGAATAAGATACACCACACAGACACTAATGAACAAGTTGGAGTGGCAATATTAATATTGGACAAAGTAGACTTCAGAAGAAGGACTATTAGCAGGGATGAAGAGGGACATTACATAAAGATAAAAGGTTCAATTCACCAAGAAAACTTAACAACCATAAATGAGTATTATCTAGTAACAGAACTTAGAAATATATGAGGTAAAAGACAATAGACTTGAAATAAGAAATAGAAAAATCTATATTGCATTTAAAGAATTCAACACTTCTCTCAGTAATCAATAAAACAAGTAGACCAAAAAAGTAAGTATATAGAAAACCTTAACACCATCACTAACTTGTCCAAATTGATATTTTCGTAACACTTTACCCAGCAACAGAAGAATAAACATTCTTTTCTTTTTTTTTTCCTTTTTTCTTTTTTTTTATTTCAGCATATTATGGGGGTAAAAAGTTTAGGTTATGTATATTGTCCATGCCCCGCACCCCCCCAAACATTCTTTTCAACTACACATACAAAAGTCAATGAGCTGCATCATATTCTGGGCCATAAAAACAAACCTCAACAAATTTAGAAGAATTTAAATCATATAAAACATGCTTTATGGCCATAACAGAATTAAAATACAAATAACAGAAAGATAACTGAAAAACAACCCTGATATTGGAAATAAAACATAAGTCCAAGATGAAGTCCAAAGGGACATTAGACAAAATATCTTGAATTGAATAAAATTTTTTTTTTTTTTTTTTTAAGACAGAGTCTTGCTTTGTTGCCCGGGCTAGAGTGAGTGCCATGGTGTCAGCCCAGCTCATAGCAACCTCAAACTCCTGGGCTCAAGTGATCCTACTGCCTCAGCCTCTCGAGTAGCTGGGACTACAGGCATGCGCCACCATGCCCGGCTAATTTTTTGTATATATATATTTTAGTTGGCCAGATAATTTCTTTCTATTTTTAGTAGAGACGGGGTCTCGCTCTTGCTCAGGCTGGTCTTGAACTCCTGACTTTGAGCGATCCACCCGCCTTGGCCTCCCAGAGTGCTAGGATTACAGGCGTGAGCCACCGCGCCCGACCGAATTGAATAAAATTGAAATGCAGCAGTCAGCCACCAAAACATCTCCCAGAGTAGCTTGCCTTCATTATTCATACCTGTGCAGTCCTCTCCCACTCTGTATCAAGGTTACTGTATGTGACCATAGGATATGGCAAAAATGATGATATGTCACTTCCAAAATTCAAATTAAAAAAAAAAAAAAGACTGCAGCCTCTGTCTTGGGTGTGTACTCTCTCTCTCCATTGCTTGGGTCACTCGCTCTGGGGAAGCACGCCGCCATATTGTCAACAGTCCGATGGAGAGGCCCACATGGCAAGGAACTGAAGCTTCCAGCCAACAGCCAGTGAAGAACTGAGGCCTGCCGGCAACCACACGAGTGAGTTTGGAAACAGATTCACTGGCCCGAATAGAGCCTTGAGATGACTGTAGGCCAGGCCAGCAGCTTGACTGAGACTTTGTGAGAGATTCTGAGGCAGAACCCCTCAGTTAAAACGCTCTTGGATTCCTAATGCTCACTCTGAGATAATAAATATTTCTTGTTTTAAACTGTTAAATTTTGGGATAGTTTGTTATGTAGCAATAGAGAACCTACAGAGGTTTTGGTACTAGGGTAGAGTGCTGTTGTAACGGCACTCTAAAATGTGGGAGTGGCATTAGAATTGAGCTTTGAGAAGAGTGAAGTAAAAACCTTAAGTGCCTTGAAGAAGCTGTTCATGGAAGCCTTTGGGCCCTGAGTAAGGTGGCAGTGACGGCACGCAAGAAAGTGAGTTAGATATTATTGGAAACTATGTTGTGGAACCAAGTTCAGCACCCCTGTTGCCTGCAATAGAGTGAAAAATAGGAAAGGTGCCCAATGAATTGGGTGATCTAGCTAAGGATATTTCCAAACAAAGTGTTGATGGTGCCACCTGCTTTCTTTTTGCTGCTTGTAGTTAGTACAGGGCAGGAGGAGAAGGATAAACTACAGCAACAGCTCTCAAGTGAGAGTGATATTGCCTCCCAGGAGACAACTTGGCAATGTCTGGAGACAATTTTGGATGTCAAAGCTGGGGAGGTTGCTACTGGCATCTAATTAGTAGGACAGCCTCTCTCAAACCACCCCTATCCCTCACCCCCAACACACATCAAAGGATTACCCTGCCCAAAATATCAGTAGTGCTGAGGCTGAGAAACCCTGAACTTTTTAAAAGGAAGGAATGTTAAACATGAAAAAGCCAGGACTTCATGGTTTAGAAAATGCTCAGCCTCGGGGGGAGGGGATGGGTGTATACCTACATAATGAATGTGATGCGCACCGTCTAGGGAATGGACATGCTTGAAGCTCTGACTCGGGGAGTGGGGGCATGGGCAATATACATAACCTAAACTTTTGTACCCCCATAATATGCTGAAATTAAAAAAAAATTTCTGGACTTCACTGGGATATGGGGAAATCACCCTGTGATTCTCCCCATGTGCATGGTAAATAAACCTCTTTCTCTTATTAAAAAAAAAAAAAAGAAAGAAAGAAAGAAAAAGAAAATGCTCAGCCTGTCCAAATGGCAAAATTAAAAAACGGCTTTCTAGCAAAACTCAAATCCAGGATACTGCCAGGAAAACCTGACCCAAATAGGAAACTAGGAATATTACTGCAAAGTCTTTTGTTAACATCTCAGAAAGATTTAAGGCAGTGCCTCAGAGTATTATTCAGTCAGATAAAAAAAAAAATCTGAACAAATTATGGGTATGCCTCACAGATCCTCTAAATCAAACAATAGGCAGTCTAGAAATCTTAAAAGTGATTGTTGTCTCTTAGCCATCTCAGCAGAAGCCTACAGTAGAGAAAGGCTTACTTATCTCAGAGAAATTTGTGGATATGTCTTTCATCTAACTGAGTGGAATCAAATAAGAATCAAACTGATCCACAAGTTTTTAAAAAGATTATATATTCAGAAACATCTCCACCTTGGATTTATAGGGATAAGGAGAGTATAAATAAAAAGAGGATTTCTGGTTCTAGACAGGATGGAGTAGATGCATTCGTTTCTATCCCTGCCACTAAGTAAAGTTTAAAATGTTGGACACTATATATAAAACAAATGTAAGAAGGCAGAACAGCTAGAAACCCCAGTATTGGAGGAATGATACAGTAGTGAGTCTCTGGGTTTTTTATTTTTGCTAGGGCACTGGAAAAGCCTGCAAACTAGAAATGCCAAACAGTCACAGACAAAAATGTCCCCACAAAAAGCCCGATTTATCTTGTTAAAAGACTGGGAAAGGGGAACCCTACCAAGACAAATACCTTTTGACATTAAATGCCTCCAGCAAAATCCCAGGGGAAAAAAATCTCACTCCTAAACTCTATCAGCAAAGGCAGAGGAGAAAGCATAGATTTCAGTCTTTGTCTGGTGATAACAAAATGCTCTTCTCCCTTACCTCCAGATGGTCTCAGAGAAGGCCAAGTGGGGAACCTGGGCTTTCATTAATGCCCAGCAGTAACTAAGCACCCTCCCCACCTCCTCCATGATATCAGTAAAGGCCATGTGGAGAGCCTGAGCTGCCCTCCCCAGCCAGCAGTAAAGAAGCTCCATTCCCTTGCCCACAGAGTAAAGGAGGCCAGCTGTGGGGCCTATATTTCTACCTCTTCCCAGCAATAATGGGGCAACCCTCCTCTTATCCTACAGAGTGGTGTCATTGGAGGTCACATAGCAAGTCTGGGCTTTCACTTCTACCCAGCAGTAAAGGGTTGGTGCCCCCCATATTTTACCAGCCCAGTTTCAGCAGAGGTCTCTTAAACAGAAGATGTAAATGAGATCCAGAGTCTCATAACATAATATTTGAAATGTCCAAGTTATAAGAAAAGTAACTCACCGTACCAAGAACCAGGAAAATCCCAACTTTGATACCACATCATTTATTTTACATTTTATGATTATTGTATACTTTACAAATTTTTATTTTGCAATAATGTGTACTCCTTCCTTCATTCATTTTCTAACTTGCTTATTCCAGTTCAGCGTCCTGGGTGGCCAGAGCCTATCCCAGTAGCTTAGGACACTAGGTGGGAGCCAACCCTGGACAGGATGCCATTCCACCATAGAGCAATTCACACACATACACTCACTCATACTGGGAACATTTAGTATGCCAACTAACCTAACATGCACATCTTTGGGGTATGGGAAGAAACTCGAGTACCTGGAGAAAACCCAAGAAATCAACAGACACCAACACAGCTTGTTGGAATTACCTGACAAGGATTTTAAAACAGGCACTATAAAAATGCTTTAACAAGCATTTACTAATATTTTTGAAATAAATGAAAAAAAAATAGAAAATCTCAGTCAAAAAAGAAAGAAAAAACAAAAACAGAAGATATCCAGAACCTCAGGATGTGACTTTATTTGGAAATAGGGTCTTTCCAGATGTAATTAGTTAGGATGAAGTCATACTGGATTAGGATAACCATAATCGCTAAATCCAATGACTGGTGTCCTTATAAACAGGCTATGTGAAGACGGAGCAGACATGTGAATTATGTTTCTACAAGCCAAGTAATGACAAGGATTGCTGGCAAGGAGAGAGGCATGGAACAGATTCTCCCTCAGGGCCTCCAGAAGGAACCAACTTTGCCAACATCTTGATTTTGGACTTTTGGCCTCTAGTATTGTAAGAGAATAAATTTCTGTTGTTTTAAGCCACCAAGTTTGTGGTAATTTATTACAGCAGCCCTAGGAAACAAACAGAATAACCAAAAATGTTTCAGAATTCACTGGATGGGTTCAATAGAAGAATCGAGATACATTATGGACTGAACATTTGTGTCTCCCACAAATTTATATGTTTAAGCCTTTAACCCCCAGTGCTGCTGTATTTGGAGAAGGGTCCTTAAAGGAGGTCATAAGGGTAGGGCTCTGATCTGATAAGATTAGTGACATTATAAGAGACACCAGAGAGATCGATCACTCTTGCTCTCTTTCTGTCTCTCTGTGTGCACACATAGAAAATAAATTTCTCCCCGACTGGTGTCACAGACAGACACCCAGTCTATGGTTATGGCAGCCTGAGGGGACTAAGATATTATAGGAAAGAATTAGTGAATGTGAAGATAGGACAGTAGAAATTACCCAATCTGAAAAATAGAGAAATTAGATTAAAAGAAAAAGAAGAAAAGAAAGAACAGAGCCTCAGAAACCTGGAAGACAATAACAAAAGATCTAACATTTGTGTCATCAGATTCCCAGGTGGACAGAAAAAAAAAAAGGTAGAGCTGAAAAGATGTACAAAGAAATAAGGCTGGAATTTTCCCAAATTTGATGAAAGTCATACACTTACAGATTCAAGAAGCTGACTAAACCCCAAACATTATAAGCCCAAAGAAATCCATTACAAGGCACATCATATTCAAACTTTTGAAAACCAAAGAGTCTAGAAAGCAATTACAGAGAAGTGACATCTTACTGATAGGAGAACCACAATTCAAACTGCAGCAGATTTCTCATCAGAAACCATGGAAGCCAGAAAGAAGTGACACAAAATTTTTAAGTACTGAAAGAAAAAACCCAGAATGCTAAACCTTCAGTTAGCATTTCAGTTAGTGAAAAGATTCTTCAGGAATGCAGGTAAAATCAAGGTATTCTCAAATGAAGGAAAAACTAAGAGAATTTGTTGTCAGAAGAACTGTGGTAAGTCCTCAATGTCATCAGAAGGTTCTCGGAAACTGCAACTTTAAGCCAAAGCACGTATAATGAAACTGTGCCATAGGCTAATTGACATAAAAAGAGTTAAGTTCCTACAGCATACTTCTGACCACAAAAACATCACCAAACTTCTAAATAAATACCTCCAAACACTACTAATATTAAACATTGAAATAAATGCGAGCTGTACATACATCGAAGAATGATTAATTAAAAACAAGTAAGATTGTTATTTACCCAATTTCTGGTGAATCAGTAAATGACGACAGTCATAGTGGTAGTGAGTTAAATCAAGGAATAAATGTTTGCAAATCAAAAATTATAAGCACCTCCTACCACCATGCAGTTCGAAAAAACAACAAATATGGCAGGCTTGCTGAGCACTTTCATACCACATCATTTATTGTGCATTTTATGATTATCGTACAGTTTACAAATTTTTATTTTGCAATAATGTGTATTCCTTCCTTCATTCATTTTCCAACTTGCTTATTCCAGTTCGGGGTCCTGAGTGGCCAGAGCCTATCCCAGCAGTTTAGGGCACAACGTGGGAGCCAACTCTGGACAGGATGCCATTCCACCATAGAGCAATTCAACACACACACACTCACTCATACTGGAAACATTTAGATATATCAGTTAACCTCACATGCACATCTTTGGGGTATGGGAAGAAACTCGAGTACCTGGAGAAAACCCACACAGACATGGAGAATGTGCAAACTCCATGCAGACAGTGGCCCCAGCTGGGAATCAATTTTTTTCTCATCAATGTTGTAAGGAAATGACATTGAACAAAATGACATTATTTGAGGACCTGCTGTACCCTAAAAGGGCTAACGGCAGTTCTTCAAACAAAGGAAATGATCAAAGAAGAAAACCTGAAACATCAGGAATGAAGAAACAACAATGGAAAGAATAAAAATATGGGTAAATATAATCGCCTATCCTTCACTTGCATTTTCTAAATTGTGCCTGATGGCTATGGCATAAATTATTGCCTGATGTTGTTCTCAATGTATGTAATGATGATATTTAAGACAATTACATGGCCGGGCGCGGTGGCTCATGCCTGTAATCCTAGCACTTTGGGAGGCTGAGGCAGATGGATTGTTTGAGCTCAGGAGTTTGAGACCAGCCTGAGCAAGAGTGAGACCCCATCTCTACTAAAAGAATAGAAAGAAATTAGCTGGACTAAAAACACATAGAAAAAGTTAGCTGGGCATAGTGGTGTATGCCTGTAGTCCCAGCTACTCGGGAGGCTGAGGCAGGAGGATTGCTTGAGCCCAGGAGTTTGAGGTTGCTGTGAGTTAGGCTGATGCCATGGCACTCTAGCCTGGGCAACAGAGTGAAACTCTGTCTCAAAAAAAAAAAAAAAAAGGACAGTTACATTATACAAGGGGAAGGGTGAAAGCACCTAAATAGAGGTAAGGCTTCTCTCCCTCACTTGAAGTAGCAAAAGTGTCAATACTAGTACACTGTGATAAATTATGTATGTATAATGTAATACTTAGAGCAGCCACTAAAAAACCTATAGAAAGAGATACACTAAAAAAAAACCCACGATAGATAAAAATGGGATTCTAAAAACTGTTTAAGTAACCTACAGGAAGGGTGAAAAAAATAAAAGAAAGGAATGAAACACAGAGGGAACAAACAGAAAACAAACAATAAAATGGCAGTCTTAATCCCTAACACATAAGTAATTACATTAACTGCAAATGCTTTAAAGACATAATTTGTAACTCTGAGAGACTGGCAAATGGAGTAAGAAAAAATGACCCAACATAAGCTGTCTGCAAGAAACTCACTTCAAATATAATGACATAGGTAAATTGAACATAAAAGGATGGAAAAAGATATACTATGCAAAGATTAATAAAAAGAAAGCAGAGTTGGCTGTTAATATCAGATAAAATAGACTGCAGAGAAAAGAAAATCACCAGGGCCTAAAAGGGACATAAAATAATCATGACAGGATCAAAAGACAAGACATAGCAATCATAAATGTGTATGTACCAAACAACAAAACACCTTCAAATTACATGAAGTAGGCCGGGTGTGGTGGCTCATGCCTGTAATCCTAGAACTTTGGGAGGCCAAGGTGGGAGGATCACTTGAGTAGAGGAATTGGAGACTAGCCTGAGCAACATAGTGAGATCTCATCTCTACAAAAGGTAGAAAAAATTAGCCAGGTGTGGTGGCATGACCCTGTAGTTCTAGCCTCTTGGGAGGCTGAGGCAGGAGGATCACTTGAGGCCAGGATCTTGAGGCTGTAGTGCCCCATGATAGAGCCTGTGAATAGCCACTGCACTCTAGCATGGGCAACATAGTGTGACCCACATCTCTAAAAAAATTAAATTAATTAAAAAATAAAAATAAAAAGAGGAAAGGCCTCCAATCAATACTGTGAGTTCCTGCCTTAAGAAACTAGAATCAGAAGAGCAAAATAAACCCCCCAGAAGTAAAAGTTAATGCAATTGAAAGTGGGAAAACAACAGAGAAAAAGCAATGATACAAAAAGTTATCTCTTTGAAAAGATCAATAAAATTGACAAACCTCTAACAAATTTGACATAAGCCAGACACAGAAAGAAAAATATTGCATGATCTCTCTTGTATGTGGAATCTTTACAAAATAAAAAGGTCAAATATACAGAAATAGAAAATAGAACAGTGGTTATCAGGGGCAAGGGAGGGATGGGTGAGGAAATGGGGAGATGTAGCTCAAAGGATACAAAGTAGCAGATATGTAGGATGAACAAATCTACAGCTCTAATTAATGTACAAGAGGACTGTGGTTAATAAAATTGGATTATATTAGGGATTTTTGTTAAATAAGTAGATTTTAGCTGTTATTGTCACACACACAAAACAACTATGTGAGATAGTGGGTAGTTAATTTGATTCATTATAATAACCATTTTACTGTCTCATCATGTTGTAAACTTCAAATATAAACAAATAAATTTTTTTTAAAAAAAGATTAACAAAGAAAAAAGAGAGAAGACTTAAATTATCAACATTAGGAATGCACCAGGGCATATCCCTACAGACTCCATAGACATTAAAAAGATAGTAAGGGACTGGGCGAGGTGGCTCATGCTTGTAATCCTAGCACTCTGGCAGGCCAAGGCGGGAGCACTGATTGAGCTCAGGAGTTCGAGACCAGCCTGAGCAAGAATGAGACTCTGTCTCTACAAAAAAATAGAAAAATTAGGCAGGTGTGGTGTGCACACCTGTAGTCCCAGCCACTTGGGAGGCTGAGGCAGGAGGATTGCTTGAGCCCAGGAGTTTGAGGTTGCAGTGAGCTATGATGATGCCACTGCACTTTACTCAGGGTACAGAGTGAGACTCTGTCTCAACAACTACAACAAAAAAACAAACATGGAAACTCTGTACCCCTCCTCATAACCACCCTCCCCTTAAAAAAATTTTGGAAAAAAAAAAAAGAAGCAATTGGCTAATGGAGTTTACAATAAAGAGTATTGTAGAATTTTATTATTTCCAGATTTCTATCAGTAAAATTTATAATACACACACATACCCTTTGTTTCAGAGAGCCAATTATTGAACATTTACTGTGTTGTTTCCCCTCCACTAAAATGTAAGCTCTTTGAGAGTAACAATTCTCTGTAATTCTAGTGCTTAGAAAAGCACCTGGCATGTAGCAGTCGCCCAGTCAAACATGTGACAGACACGAATGAATGGATGGGCGTAGTCTGGGGGTCCTTGGTTTCATGGGTTGACTCTCAGACCTTGGTTAGGTTTCAAGTTTACCATTATCCAGCTGTGTAAATTATTTAACCTCTTTGAACCTTGACTTCCTCATTTAAAAAAGAGGAGATAATTCTCTTACCTCACAGGGAGGTCGTGACAATGGACACTGCTGCCTGTCACCCACCGTCTGTTTTCCTACAGATGGGAGTTTCCTTCTCACCCTCCACCCTCCACCCCTGCCACACACACTCCTTGGAGATGCAGCCCTGCTGCTGTCACATTTCAGTGATGTCACAGCTACCCCACCCTGGGAGAGCCAGCACCGCCATGTGATGCCCAGTCTGAGTGCTGGCTGAGCTGAGAGGGGCAGGGTGCAGGTGGTGCCCAGTACAAGTCTTGCTTCATCCATCTTTGGGGCCACACAGCCCGAGCATGAGTCCATCAGCAAAGAAGAGGCTGAAGAAAAGCATGGTTTCCAAGGTCAGACTTTGGACCCAACCCTGGGGGTGGGCCCCCTAGCAGGGCCTTAAGGAAGGGTCCAGCCTTACCAAGGACAGAGACCTTCCAGCTTGGGAGGAAAGGGAATGGTGAAGGGTGAAGCGATGTCAGGAGAGTTAAAATGGTCTCCCCAGTTCTGCTCCCAAACCAAGGTGACAACACTCCCAGTCTAGGGTTGGTCAAACCAGGCTCAGGCAAATGGAAAGGCATGGATTCCTCCTTTGTTCATTCTCTCTCTCTCTCTCTCTTTCACACTCTCTGTCCCTCAGATGCAAGACAAGGAGCAGCCTGTCAGCAAAGGAATTGAGTGGAACCGACTTAGAAGGGTGAGATGCCCCATTTTGGCCCAAGCTTAGGGAGCCTAAGTACCCCCGCAGTGCTGCTCCTGGTTGCCAGGCTGAGTGACCCAGAAGGAGTCAGCAGGCCCAGCCCTGAGCTGAGCTGAGCCAGAGACAGGCAGGGGAGTGGGAGGCTTTCCTGGGAGAGCTGAAGCTTCTATTTTTTTTGGTTTCTTGTCCCTGGCAGGTGTTAAAAAACTTGTCGCTCTTGAAGCTGCTCAAGAGCTCCAACCAGCGGATCCAAGACCTGCATAAGCTGGCCAAAAGGTGTTGGAATTCACTTCTCAGAGTTCCAAAGATGCCCGATATCACCTCTGGGTGAGCTCGGCCCACCCATGGTCCCCAGGGTGGACCCAGTAGCTATCTTTACTGGGAACAGGCACGGTGCTAAGGAATTTTAGAGAACCACCAGTCTAATTTTCACAAAGGCTCTGTGAGAAAGGTATTTATTAGCCCTGTTTTACTGATGGAGAGCTGAGGCTCAAGCGGTAAAGTGACATGTCTCAGTTAACTGAACTAGTAACTGGCAGAGCTAGGATTTGAAGCCACTCCTGTCTGATATCAGAGCTGTGGTCATAACAATGGTTGTCACCCAGTCTCGGGCCTAGCCTCCACCTGGGCACTGAGTGAGAGGGGCCACTCCTCCTCCCCACCTCCTAGTCAACATATCCCAGAGATTCACCTGCACACTGGCCCCTGAAGTCTAAGCATTAGTTAATCTTGCTGAGGCTCAAGTTCCTTATATGTCCCCTCAAAATATTAAGAAACCTAACATTTATTAGGTGCCTGCTAAGTGCCAGCTACTGTGCTAATAAGCACTTTATGAGTATTTCCCATTTAGTTTATTCTTCATAACAATCCTATTGGGTAGATAGAATTACCCCTGTTTTATAGATAGGGAAACTAAGGCTCTGAGAAGTTAAATTTCTTGCCCAAATCACACAGATGGGCCAAGTATGGTGGCTCACGCTGGTAATCTTAGCACTCTGGCAGGCCGAGGTGGAAGGATCGCTTGAGGTCAGGAGTTCGAGACCAGCCTGAGCAAGAGCAAGACCCATCTCTACCAAAAATTGAAAAATTAGCCAGGTGTGGTGGCTTGCGCCTGTAATCCCAGCTACTCAGGAGGCTGAGGCAGAAGGATCGTTTGAGCCCAGGAGTTTGAAGTTGCTGTGAGCTAGGCTGAGGCCACGGCACTCTAGCCCGGGAAAGAGAGCAAGACTCTGTCTCAAAACAAACAAACAAACAAACAAGCCCTCAAAACAAATCACACAGATAGTAAGAGACAAAAGCAGGATCTGAGTCCCAGTTTGTCTGACTGCAAAGCCTTGTTCTATAAGCCACTCTGCTGCTTCACTGCCTCCTAATTTGCAGGGCTGACCCTGACATAGAGCAGGCACTCAATCAGCAGTGGCCACCAGTTTTTTTTGTTTTTTTTTTTTGAGACAGAATCTCACTGTGTTGCCTGGACTAGAGTGCCATGGCGTCAGCCTAGCTCACAGCAACCTCAGACTTCTGGGCTCAAGTGAACCTCCTGCCTCAGCCTCCGAAGTAGCTGGGACCACAGGCGCATGCCACCACGCCCAGCTATTTTTTTCTGTTTTTGGTAGAGACGGTCTCACTCTTGCTCAGGCTGGTCTCAAACTCCTGAGCTCAAGCAATCCTCCCACCTCGGCATCCCAGAGTGCTAGGATTACTAGAGAAGTTTCTTTTCAGGCCCTCTCTAGCTTTCTTAACAGGCTCCCCTGAGATGACTGCATAGCAGCCATCTCAGAGCTAGGCTAGAGGAGGACCTAGGCTAGAGCTAGGCTAGGCTAGAGGACCAGGGCCTTAGTCCTCCTCTTCTGACTGCCTTTCCTCTCCCTGCCAGGGAAAACAATGTCCGCAATAAAGTGAAACAAAATCATGAAGAGTTCCAGGAGACTAGGTGCCCCGAGACAGAACTGAAGTCCAAGAAATTAGAGTCCATAGGGAAATCTAAGGAGACAAACCCTAAGGAGCAGAAGCCTAAGGTGGGGTCAAGCATGCGGGACAAGGCAAAGGGGTCCCCTGCAGCAGTGCTATGGACAGAACAGATGGAGTCTGAGGTCCCAAGCACATCGAGAGGTCTGAACACTGGAGCCCCGAGGGGGCAACTACTCACTGAGGGCCCCCAAATCATCTTCCTGAAGAAACCCCACCACAGAACCCCCATGGGAGACATGAAGCAGCTTGATGTAGCTGACCAGTGTATGTGGTTTGAGGGGCTGCCCACACGAGTCCATGTTCCAGCTCCCCGGATGCTGTGCAGATCCTCCGCTCTGCGCTGGGTTAAGCGCTGCTGCACCCGCTTCTGCTCCGCATCACTTGAGCTGCCTATGCACCATCCATACAAGGTGGGTGTGACAACACTGCTGCCAGGCCAGGGGGAGATGCAGGCCCAGAGCTGGGCCCTAGAGTCAGAAGGCTCAGGTTCCAGAATCTTGAGGGTTGTGTCTGGCAGTGCTGGGAGTCTCTGCCTTCATGCCCAGAGAGGGAGAAACCGTTGACCAAGGCCACAGAGCAGGGCAATGGCTAGGCTGAGACCTCTCAGGGTGCAGCCAGGGGCTCTGGGGAAGCAGGGGGCATTGGAGTGTGGGTTCTGAGGTGGGTCATCTCATCGCCTGAGGGCCTTAGGAAGGGAGGAAATTGCTGTGGCTCTGAATCTCACAGTCAGAGGTCTAAGCAGTTTAAGGATGTCCAAATGTGGGAGGGGGAAGTGGTCAGGTAGGGCTTTACTGCATCTCATCCCTTCTTAGACCAAATCAACTCTCCATTTATGTTTGATTTATTCATGCTTCAAATGAAAAGTTTCCTTAGCAAAAAAAAAAAGAAGAAGAAGAAGAAAATACTCCAGCCTCCCTTCATGGGAGAACTGAAGTCCCATAAAAGGAAGTGGGTGATTATTTCCAGGGTTCCAGCTGAAGGAGGCTCTTTCCATTTAGCAAAAGCAGCGTCTCCAACCTGCCACAGACACCGTAACGCCCTCTCCCCAAACCACAGCGCCCCCTGGGGGCGATCTTAGCACCTAACACCGAGGTCTCTGCTCGCAGGTGATGTGACCCTGGATGGGAGCCAGAGGTGCGAGCCGAGGGCAGAGGGTGGATGATCGCAAAATCAGCTGAACCGGAGGGATGGGTGGGGAAATTTACGAGTCTACAAATAAAATCTCCCATATGGCACCGAAGAGTACTACCGCTGACTCTGCCTGTTCATGCGGGGCTGGGAAGGATGGAGGAAAGAGGCCCTCGCAGAGGTGGGGAGGGAGCCTGTGTCACGCCTTCAGGCTTTCCCCATCCCCATCCACATCCCCAGGCCCCAGAGGTCAGTCTAGAACCGAACAAAGAAGCCAGCGATCTGCACTCCTCCCCCACCTCCGCTAGCTGGTCTCACTCTTCTCTATGAAGTCAGAGAAGGGGAACATTTGCCGTGTGCTGCCTGGGTGCACGGCCTCACAATGGCTCTGCCAGCCAGGGAAACTGCGGCGCCGAGCCGGAAAGTAAACTGACCAGGCTCGCTCAGCTAGAAAGTAGCAGCAGCAAAGACTCTAACCTAGGTCTCCTGGCTGCTCCCCATCCCGTTTTCTCAAGAAAGGAAAACAGCGAAATGAGAGCCTGCACAGAAGTCACAGGTCGGTCGGGCGGAGTAGCCCCAGCGTCCAGTGGTTCACGCACACGCGTCGCGCCCTGATTATTGGTGCTTCTGATGTCAATAAATGGGTGTCAACTGGGCCTCCAAATGTGCCCTGCTTTGGTCACAGATCACGGAAAGCACCGGATCAGGCGGGAAGTCAGTACTGCGTCCGTACTGCTCCAGTGTGACACAGTATGTCCACCCTCAACCCCAAGCCCTGGCGACCCCATCTGGTTGGAGTCACCTCTGTGACTAGGAGTCACAGGGCCCTAAACACGCAGTCGGGGAGAGAGAAGTCGAGGGAGCTCAGATTTTCTGACCTCCATATTCCCGGAGGCAGGCTGCACAGAGCGGGCGCCCTCGGGAGAGCAGCGGAGCCATCGAGGGGCGCAGAGCCCTCCCGGAGGGAGTCGGGACAGTGATAAGAGATCTCCACTTGGGGGGAGAAGGAGAACGATTGGGGGGATCCCTCTTACCCCGCCGGCTACCACTCCTCCCCACCGGTGCTCCGTAGGGTGACTGGGCGGAGCCATGGTGCGGGGACTGCTCTGCCGGGCACTGCTGCGGCTCAGCCCCGGCGAGGCGGCCCAGAGCATCTGCTGCGCGCTCTCTCCCTTCAGCAGAGCTCCCGGCCCCGCGCTATCTTCACGCGGAGCTCCGCCACCGCGCGTACCCCCACTCCCCACCACCCCCGCCATCCCCGACACTGCCCGCGCAACCTCCACCCCAGGAACCTCCACTCCCAGCAATCTTCCCGCTCAGCCTGCACCCCAGCCCATTTCCTGAGTAGTGCCCATTTCAGTCCCATGGCTGGGCGTCATCAATCCCATCAATCTCTGTTTTTAAAATAACTTCTGCTCAATCTTCCTGTCATTCCATCAACTTTACATGAACTTGGCCTCAGCGCGCTATCAGTAAGGCAATCAGGGCAGCACACCCTCTCTGGGGAGCCTGCCCAGGGAGCCCCAAGTGGAGGCAGGAATGGAGTGGGCCTAGGCGAGACTGGCACTTCTGCTTTGCCCCACAGAGAGCCAGAGTTGGGGCCCAGCTGCCCATGGGAAATGCCACCAAGTATGGGGTGGGATCCCACCAAGGGGGTGGGATCCAGCATGGCCAGGGCAGCTAGGACTGCAGGCCTGAAGGTGAGTGACTCCCAGCAGTACACTCCTTCCAGCCTTATCCCCACCTGCCTCCCACAGTCCCACAAATGGGGTCTCCCCACTACCACTTTGTTTAACCACTTCAATCTGAGGCTCCTCTTCTGGGCTCAGTAAGATACTGATTTGGAAGTCACCCCAGAAATGGCTCTCCAACAATTAACTGGGAAAAAAGAAAAGTGTTTGAATCTGAGCTTACATTGAGTGACTTTTAACAAGTCACATGACCCCGCTGAGCCTATTTTATCTGCTTATATAATAGGGATACTGATATCCGTTTCAGAGGGTTTTAAGCGAATCAGGCTTTATGGAGGTAAGGCCAGTTTGCGGGGTGTTGAACAAATGTTTGGCCTTTGCCATAATAAAGCCCTGCAGCCAGCACCAGCCCTGTTTCTCACTTATAAGCAGCTGCCTAACTGCCCACCTTCAGGGAACTAGCTGTTTGTTAGCAAGCCAAGCATATGTTCACATTCACAAGCTTTTGCTGAAATGGCATCTGGATTCCCCAGACTGTCCCTCTCCCAACTGTCTAGATCACATACTACTCAAACATAATTGGCACATTGAAAGAGGATGAGGCTTTTGAGGCAGACAGGCTTAGCTTCTTATCAGCTGTATGATGTTGGGGAAAGTTGTTTACTCTCAATCTTCAGTTTTTCTGCAAAATGGGGAAAATAGTAATGCCTGTCTCACTGGATTAAGTGAGAATACACATAAATGACTTTGCAGTGCATGGCAGATAGGAGCTCAATACTTGGTAGGGGTACCTAGATCACAGGCAAGTTTATTCCCCATCTTGCATTTGAAAACAATGAGGTGCAGAAGAAAGGTGTCTCTTCTTCTGTAAAATGGGAAATGGGGGGCTGGGGTGGTGGGCATGATAGCCTAAAAACTGCTTAGAATTATGGATCACTTCCTGCATCCCAGACACTATGCTAAGTGCTTTATGCATGACATCTCATTAAATCCCCACAATATCCCAAGGAAATAAGAAATATTATTACCCTTATTCTTACACATGAGGAATCCAAGGTAGGGGGAGATTACGTAGTTTACCCAGGATCTCACAGCTAGCAACGGGCAGTCCAGGACTTAACCCTGCACCCCACTGCAGCTCCCTAAGGACTTCCAGCATTGGGCCTGTATAATTCTCACTGACTTTCCCAGGTAGTGACAAGATGAGGATTAAAACTCTCAGCTCCCTCTACTCTCCTACCTTAAGGCTGTTTTCACCACCCTTTACTACTTTCCTACAGAAAACCTCAAGCAAGACAGTGGCTTTTAATCTCCCCAGAAGAACTCTCCTGTACCCTGAATTCACCCCTACTCCCCCTGCCCTACTTCCCCAGAGGCCCTGTCTCTGAGGCTCTATGGTCCCGGGCTGCAGGTACAGGGATGTTTCCACATCTGTGCACTAACTGCTCTCTGGGACTAGTCGAAGGAAGTTAAACTGATCAGGAAGACACCAAGGAAGGAGTACAAGGAAACTCCTGTCCAAGGGCCCCTGTTTGAGCTGTGCACTCCCGAGGACTTAAGGTGACCTAGAGCTTCCTACTCCACCCTGCCTGCTGGCTGCCATCCTGGTTCCCATTTGGCCCTGATTTGGACAGGGCTGCCTAGAGCTAGGGGTTAGAAGTGCCCTCTGAGCCAGGCATCCTTCTCCTTTCCTGTCCTCCTTCATGGTTACAAACTATTCTGAGTACCAGCTATGCAGTAGTCTCTACTTTTCTCTCCAAATGGCCCCAGTTCACATGGTGGGTGGGATGAAGGGAGGTCCAGACTTCCTAGAAAGTCAAGAGATATGCCAACTCAGTAGTGGGCTGGAGGTAGCTCTCTGATCTAGGTATCATCCCTTATCCTTTGGAAATGTTTTCCACATTCCTTTGATCACTTGAAAAATCTCTGGCCATATTTAATGTACTGCATATCAGCTTTTCTTAGAAAGCTAGTAATGCTTATAAAATGCTTTTCATCCTTCATATGTAAAACAACAGGACGAGAAGTGATAGATTGTTTAACCAATCAGAACTTATACATCCCTAAGTACTGACCTCTTCAAAATGAGCTTATTAATGTCACTACCAGAGCCCAGATCCTGGCTCTGCCAGCTCCAACAAGTAACCTTGGGTAAGTTCCTTTCAGTTTCCTCATCTGTAAGATATGGATGATGTTATTTCCTACTTCAAAGGGCTGTTGTGAAGACTAAGTGAGAAAGGAGCTACAAAGCCCTTAACCCACTGCTGGATACCTAGTAAGTACTCAGTAGATGTCATTATTAAAATGGCAAACATGTCACTGCCATTGACCAATCCTCTCGGGAATTCACCTCTAAAAACTGTTCTTATTGTTACTTTAGAAACCACAAAAATCTCATTAAGGTTACATATTTGTCCTAAATGTCACTCAGCTCAGTTGCTAGAGTATTGAAAAACAATTTGGCTTCCTGAATTTTGGCTTCCTGACTTCCCAACTTTTGAAACTTTGGCAGTTTTCAAAAATCAAATTAACAACCAAGGTAAAGAGATCTGTCATCATCACAGATGATACACAGAAAAACGGGCACAAGACCTCGAAGGGAATCCCCACAAGGTGTTCTTACCACAGCTACACTAACCACCACCACAGCTGATCAAGGGAGACAGAGGCCACATGAAGTATCTTCTGCTGCCTTTCAGAATGAAGTTAGTCACATGCCTGTAGGGTTTGTGGTATCTAGGGGGAAATCCACCATCCTGGGGAACGTCTTCCCAGTTGGTCTTACCTCCTGGACCCTACAGGCAGGATTACAGTGTCCCATTAACAAGCTGTTTCCTTCCAGCTTGGCCGGGGCACCTTGAGTTACCACGGTGCCTCACCCCAGCATTTTCCCCATCTCTGCCCAGGCATATTCACTCTAAACCCCTCATCCTGTCAGCCTCATCTCCCTACTCTAGTTGCAGGGGTGAGAGCCAGGAGGTTAGAAAGGCTTTCTAGAGAGACAGCAAAGCTCACCTATGTTAGCTGGGAGCGGTGGCTCACACCTGTAATCCTAGCACTCTGGGAGGCTGAGGTGGGAAGATCCCTCCAGCCTGAGCAAGAGTGAGAACCTGCCTCTACCAAAAGTAGAAAAAATTAGCTAGGCGTGGTGGCGCACACCTGTAGTCCCAGCTACTCAGGAGGTTGAGGCAGTAGGATCGCTTGAGCCCCAGAGTTTGAGGTTGCAGTGAGCTATGATGATGCCACTGCACTCTAGCCTGGGTGACAGAGCAAGACCCTGTCTCAATTTAAAAAACAAAAACAAAATTTAAAAAAACC
Organism: Eulemur rufifrons; assembly: GCF_041146395.1. Lineage (NCBI taxonomy): Eukaryota > Metazoa > Chordata > Mammalia > Primates > Lemuridae > Eulemur > Eulemur rufifrons. The sequence continues at coordinate 14,825,296 of NC_091002.1, forward strand.
TCATCTCTGTAGCTGTAACACTGAAAGCTGAAAACTAACAGCTCTCTTGGGCAAGCTCCGGAGAAACCAAAGAGGAACACTGATGGTTTCAATGCAGGAGTGGGTCTGAACCACTGCTCTCCATTGCTCGAGCTCAGAAATCATTAGCAAGTAGGAAAGGAATCACAAGAGTCATGGACACTCACTGGAGGCATAGTTGGAGGCTGCAAGTAGAGGGGGTGGGCCCAGGCATTTCCTGCACTTAATATTTTAATCAAATGGAGGAAGGACTGTGGGGTCCAGGCATGGAGGAGATGACCTAATAATTCTTTATAGGTCCCTTGTCTGGCTGTGCTGATCTCTCTCAGCCTCAACCGTAGCATTACAAAGTGAGTATAGGCAGAACCGTGGAAAATACTGTATTTAGGTACATAGGAAGGACAGCTGCAAGCCCCTCACAAGAGGAAACTCTACCCTAAAGAAAAACCTTAGCAGCAAATTCCTATCTCCCTCAGCATTGTCAGTATAGCCCAGGCTGGAAGGCGGGGCTTCTTGTCTCTGGGCACCCATCATACCCTTCCCACTACAGAATTCCAAATAAGGCAGGAAAAAGAATGGGGGTCCGATGGGAGCTGGGGTGCCTGGTCAATCCTAGAGAACAGGCAGTGTCTCTACTATGAGGGTCAGACTGGGAGCGATGCTGGGATTCTTCTCTGGGTCCTATGGCCTGCTATGTTGAGAGCTGGCAGCAGGGTGGGGACTCAGGAGAGGGATCTGGAAGAAAGTCATGTGTTCTTGGGTGCACGCTCACATGCGTGTAACAGGACACAGGTTGTGCATTTTCCTTGTGCTTGATGCCTCCATCTGCCGTCCTCTCCCTGACAGCAGCCTAATCCGTTGCACCTACATCTCTTTCTGTGGCTATGCATCCGGAAACCAAGTGTTTCTCCAAACAGAATTGCTGTGGTTCGGCAACATGGCAAAGGTAACAGCTGTCCCAGGGAGGTCAGACAGATGATCAAAAGAGTGGTTTGCTCCAATCAGATATCCTTGATTTTTTTTTTTCTTTTTAAAAACAACAGGCTGGTGACAGGTATGGTGGCTCAAGAGTGGCATGGTTCCAATTCTGTTATTACCCTTAAAGAGGTCCCCTTCCTGACCTCGCAGATACCAAGACTTCAGCAGTCAGAGGCCATTCTTACAGCTGTGATCCTGACTGCTACCTGCCTTCTTGATAGGGCCTCATTATTTCTCCCACACCAACAGAGACTTCACATTTCCAGGGTTCCTCTTAGACCTGGCTGGACCTCATCTGAAGGGTCTGAGCAGCCGAAGGTATTGGGGGGCCCAAGTGCCAGCATGGTGTCCAAAGGGCCTGATTCTAGACATTGGATTTAGGGGCTGAGTTGAGGGGGATCTCCTTGAGCTCCGTCCGCATGCACAGGTACTCCCCGATGACAGCCATGAGCGCAATGCACACAGCTTGGACCAGCCACCAGGTCAGCGCCGAGGGGAAACGGGAGCTGTAGAACCAGCAGCCCAGGAGGTGAAAGAAATGGACAGTGACAGTGAAATCCAGACACTGTTTCCCTCGCCGGATGAAGTACAGCAAGCCCAGGGCACTGTGGGGAGAGGACAGCAGGGAGTTGTCACTGGGTTGTCCTGGCCTTAGATTAGGTTATTTGGGGGGTAGGAACAATTAGGATGACAACATGGTGGTCAGAAGTAAGATAAGTGTGAAGCAAGGGTTACAATATTAGACGCCTAGAGGAATAGGTTACATCAAGAGTGAATCAGACTGAAGAGAAGAAAATAAAAGTACCAACTTGATAATAAATGGCAACTATCACTAGGAGATCTTAGGGATTGCTGGGGACTGTGGCACCCTGAAACATACATGTTCTAGCTAAAGTGAGGACAAAAGCTACTTGTACCTAGGCAGATCTTGCCATGCTAGCAGGTTGGCCTAAAATCAATTGGTCATTCCACTATTCAAAATAAGTCAGAAATCTGGATTTTTATATAAAATAGCCTGATTTTCAACTAAGTGAAAAAAATGTTTTAAACACCACGTGTGGGCTGACGTCTGTGTAAGCCAAAGAAAACCTATCTGGGAGACAAATTCAGGTCAAAGTTAGTCCATCAGGTTTTAACCTCCAGTATAAGGTCAAGAATAATAATAACAATGTGCAAGGCATTGTCCTAAGTACTTCTTGTGAATTAACTTTTTTAATCCTTACAACTATGAGGTAGGAAATATCATAAGGCTCATTTCACTGATGAGGAAATTGGGGCTTAGATAGATTAACTTGTCCAAAGTCACTAGGCTAGTGGTAAAGCTGAAATTCAAAGCCAAGTGAGTCTGCCTCCAGAGCCTGAGACCCTCATCACTATGCTAAATTGCCTCTTAAGAGACAGGCAATGGTCATGAGTGATCTTAGACGTTGCCTAGTCCAACCCCTCATGGACTGTTGGGGAGCCTGAGGCATAGAGAGGATGGAAGTGACTTGGCACACGAACAAAGGATAGAAGCCATTCCCCTGACTCTCAGTCTGATCCTTTCCTCACCTCACTCCACATCAGGGAAGTGATCTGAGATGGAAGCTGTCTTGCAAGCAGCATATACATAGTGACATAGGAGCTTTCCACACGAGTTAAAATAGCAATGGGGAGAGCCCCATGATAGAGATGGTTCCAGAATTGTCCTCTGCCCCTCACTTTAGTTTACCACTCCCCAGGAACAATTGCCAGCCTATCTGATGTCCAAATCTAGGCAGTTAGTCCCAGTGCTAAGACCCCAAAAGCTGGATAGCAAAATCGGTGATACTCACCAGGTGAGGGCGTTGAGGACGAAGGACATCATGGAGAGCCGGCCTGGAGGGGTGGAAAAGCCCAGGATCTGAGGGGGAATCACAAATGGAAATATGCTGGAGAAGTGACTTGGCACAGAGCCCCAGGCTCCAGGATCCCAGCAGTCCATCTAAGGAACAAGCATTCTTCCCAGAGCACAGAAGATAATAATAATAATCTCCCTTCATCTGTATGGCAGCCTATGTTCAACAAGGTGCTTTCACAGACATCCATTGTGGTATTGCATTTGATCCTCACAGCAGGTGGAAAGGGATTATTATTCTCATTTTACAAAGGAAGATCTACAAGCTCCAAGAAGTTAAGTTGCCCTAAGTGATACAATAAATAAACAGCAAGAGTAAGGTCTAGAACAGAGTTCCACAAACTATGCTTCCACAGGCCAGGCACCTGCTTTTGTAAATAAAGTTTTATTGAAACAAAACTATATCCATTCACATACATATTTGTCTATGGCTACTTTTGTGCTATAATTGTAGAGCTGAGTACTTGTGACCTACAATCTTTACTACCTCACCCTTTAAGATTTGTTGACTTTTGGTCTAGAACTCAGGTTGTGTGTATCAGATAGCTCTTCAACAAGGCCCAAGATTCCCACATGCCCTTCCCAGGAGGACAGAAGCTCCTAAGAGGCTACTACTGGGTACCTGGAGAGTGTGCAACCTCCACTATATGACACAATACTATTGAATGCCAAACATCTGCACCACACTTTCAGTTTACAAAGAAAGGCCTTTGACATCCGCAATCTCTCTCTCTCTCTCTCTTTTTTTAAGAGACAAGGCCTTACTCTGTCACCCAGGCTGGAGTGCAATCTTCCTGAGTAGCTGGAACTGTAGACATGGCCACTACACCTGGCTAATTTTTTTTTTTTTTTTTTTTTTTTTTTTTTTTAGAGACAGGGTCTCGCTATGTTGCTCAGGCTGGTCTCAAATTCCTGGGCTCTAGTGATCCTCCCACCTCAGCCTGCTGAGTTGCTGGGATTACAGGCATGAGCCTGGCACCTGGTGACATCTATAATCTCATATTATCCTTACAAAAACCTCACAAAGACATTATTATTATTCTTTTCATTCTTACCTCCTTGGGGATAATAATTTGCCCAAGGGCTAGGCTACATGGAGAATAAGCAGCAGGAGCAAGGACTCCATCCTAGGTCTACTGGCTCCAAAAACTGTTCTCATTATCATACCAGAGCTGCCTCTCAGATACAACAATTTACAAGCCTCCATTATACTTTATAAAGCACTTTCTTACTCCTAGGCCTCTCCGGGCCTCATAACATTTTGTTGATGGTGACATGGCAGGATGGCAGGAGTATTCACCCACTTTACAGAAGAGAAAAGGCTCAGAAAGGTAAACAACCTGCCCAAGGTCCCACAGCTAGTATGTTTGGGTCTAGATTAGACCCGAAGCCCTTGTGAATACAAAGCATAGGCTCTCTGTACTGTAGTCCACGACTTCTCTGCTACCAGTCTCATGATTTTGCAGACAGGAAAATAAGTTCAGAGAAGTGACATTTGCTCCAGGTCACACAGCTAGTGAGTGGAACTTAAAGGGAGGACTGTCTGATCCCAAAGTCCAGGCAGTTTCCATTGTACTTCCATGAACGCTCTTTTATCCACCCCGCTTCAGTGTGTTACCTGAGAACCTGTGTTCAGGTAAGTGAAGTCACTTTCTTGGAGTCTCAGAAAAGGAGACGTATCAGAGGTGTCTGGAACGCAGACATGTTTATTGTAACATCCATGCGCTTTCTTTTGTATTAACCTGCTTCTCTGTTATCAGTCATTCCATTTTGTGGATGGGGCAGCTGAGGCTCAAAAAGGTGAAATCCCTTTCCCAGGGCCACAAAGCGAGAAGATGGCCTAGCCGGGTCTAGAATCCAGTAATGTCAGACCACAATGCCTACTCCAGAAGGCCAAGACCCCACCCGCGCCAGCCCGGGAATCCTACCTCGGCATCGAACATTTGGTCCAGCGAGGGGCTGCTTCGCACTAGCCCGTCCACTAGCGCCAGCCACAGGCCCAGCGAGCCGTAATAGACGGCCTGCATGAGGACGATCTGCGACAGGATCAACAACGGGTCCCACACGTAGCTGCGGAACTGGCCCGCCATGCCCTGCAGGGATACACGCCGGGCCTCAGCCAGCGGTCCATCGCCATGGCAACGCCGCCCCGCCCGGGAGGAGGGACTGGGACCAAGGGGCGAGCCCATTCCAGGAGTTGGGGGGAGGGCGGAGCGGACAGACCCATTCCCGGAGTAAGGGGAAATCCTGCCCCTTACGGCTGCTCGGCCCCTACCCGAACACAAGCTCCTCTGCGGTCCACTTACCAGTGACAGACTAGAGGATCGAAGCGTCCGAGCGTGGCCCGGCCTCACCGGCCGGCTATCGAAACTGTGCTGACAGGCAGGACCATGGAGGAGAGGCCCTGCCGGCCTAGAGAGGCAAAGCGCCAGAGACCGCAGCGGTAGGAGAGGCCGCGTAGGAAAGAAGCGTTTCCGGGGACGACGGCAGAGGGGCGTGGTTGGAATTGCGCAGGCGTAGTGGGCTCAACCTTTGGCTAAACCATCTAAACGAGGTACGGGCAGCCGGGAAGCAAATTGTGCACATGCGCAGAATGAAGAGTGAAGGCGAACGGAAGTGAGGCAGGAAAGCAGCAGAGCTTGCGCGCCCTCTAGAGGGGAATTTTGAAAAAAGAAAAAGAGGGCGACAGAGGGAGAGGAATGGGGGTGGCCTAGGGCGAGAGAACAGTGTTTGGAAATTAACCAGGTGCTAAACGTTGACTCTGTTTTCAGCCTAGATTCCCAGTGTTTCCTTCTAGTTAAACCTGTGATAACTTGAAATGAACCTGCAAGCCCTTCCACATATGATTTTGCCACTGTTCCCGTTATAAAGATGGTTAAACTAAGAGCCAGAGAAGGAAAGCAACATAATGCCTGAAAGACACAAGAGTTAGTGGCAAAGTTGGGATTAGAATTCAGGTGTTTCCAGCACTACAACACTGATTTCGCGCCTGCTGGGTGTCAGGAAGGTTAGGAAACGTACGAATGAGACAGTCCTGCCCTCAGACACAGTCTAACCGTATTTAGAAGGCAGAGTAGTGGGTATTCTAAAATGTGGCTATCCAATGGGAAAAGGCACAGGTTCTGAAGTCGTACCTGGGAGCAAATCCGGACCCTAACCGCCGCCATGACTGTTTTATTTCTGTCTTCGCCTCGGAGTCCGAATAGTGGACAGTCAGTAAATATTTGATGAATGAGTCAAGAACAGAGAAAGAGTAATAGCAAATTGATGACTCACTTTATTCTTGCTCCAGCAGACCCAAACCCCTCAACTTCATGGATCCTAGGTTCCCTCTGGGGATTGGAAAGAAGGGAAGTAACTGGTTCCAGGAAAAGAACTTGGGTTTTAGAGCCAGCTCTGCTGTTTACCAGCTGTGTGACCAGCAAGCCACTTCCTTCTTTAAAACTCAGCTTCCGTCTTTATGAAATGAGGAGTTGGACAGGATTAAGGTTTTTCAATATTTACCCTCCATTAATTATTTTCCCATTTAAAAAAATTTATCAAAGGCCCATGTAACTGCCAGAATTTCTGAACAGCATGTGATAGCCATGTTATCGCGTTGAGTTCATACGATTCCAGACAAAAGTAAAGAAACTTGAGACTTTATCAAGAGTGTGTGATCTCCCTTATCATTTGGAAACAGTTCACTTGGAATCTAGTTTGGGAGTTATTAAGGCCCAGAGATTTCTAAGGTACTTTCCAGCTCAACCATTTTTTTCAGGCACCTCAATTCAGTTCAACAAATATATATTCAAATTCCTCTGGTCTGCTGGTGAGTCACAGGATCTAGTATTTCTGAGAAAACCTCTTCTGTTTCTTAAGTGCCTGCATGATCTTGTTTAATCCTCACAGTCTGAAAATGTAGATATTATCCCCCTTTTTAGGGGGATAGTCAGAGGTGAGAGTCAGAGGGGGCAGGTCATAGGGAGCAGCTGAGCTGAGATTCAAACCCAGGACATCTGACTCCAAACATCAAGATGCCATTCCAGAATAAAAGAAAAGGAAGGAAGGAAAACAGTAAAATAGTCAGGTGGTGGAGCAGCTGAAGTGGAAAAGGAGCAGTGAATCTCTCTGCTCCGGTAGCTCTGGGGTGAGGAATTAGGGAGAAGTGGGAGGAAAGGCTTAGGAAAAGTGCCGGAGAGGTTTGACTAATTCCCACAGGCAGCTCAGTCTTCCTTCCAGGTACTGGAATGTGTGGCTCTTCCTGGAGTCTACCCCCCCCTTCCCCAGGCCTCACAGTCACAGCTGGGCCTACTCCACCCCATCTCCTCCCCACCGGAAAGGTCCTCCCTACGCATTCTCCTGAAATGGAAAACACAGGTAGCTTGTGGCTTTAGGACCGGCTGGATAGCTGGTATCTGACATCATTAATCCCTGGAGTCTAGAGTTTGTCTCTGGGAAAACCCCACGGGGCCTGCAAGATAACTTCTTGCCTTTTCCTTTTCCCTCTGAGAGTTCAGTTTTTAGATTCCCACTTTGTTGAAACCTGAAAACCTGACACCATCCTGTGTCTTAATTTGGATCTAACAAAGACACCAAGAGCTGGGGGGAATCACGGCAACTCCCTTGTTTAGCTTCCTTGGCCCATTTGTGAAATTTGACCATGGGCAGCCTGCTTCAGACCACAGAGCCTGAACTAGAGCCCCAGTGACCTGCCATGTGACTTTGGGCAAGTCCCCTGCTGGATCCTAGTATCCCAAACTATCAAATGAAAGGGACGTTGGACTTGGACTTCTAAATGCAGTCCATGGCCCTGTGTCATCTGAATCACCTGAGGAACATACTGCAGATTCAGATTCTCAGGCTTTGTTGCAAACCTAAGTCTAAATTGCCAAAAGCAGAGGGCAGAATCTTTATAAAGAGCTCTCCACGTGATTCAGAGGTACAGCCACGTTTGGTGATAACAGAACAAGATGATCTGTCATCGACCCCAAACCAACTCCTCTGTCTAACAGAAAACCGTTCCTGTGACCTTGGTGTGTCCATGGCGCTCGTGAGGCTTTGAGTTTTTTTCCATCTGTAATATGAGGGGGTTGGACTAGAATAGCTGGTCTCCGAGGGCCCTTCCCACGCTGCCAAGTCTGTAGTTCCAAACTTATGAATGAAATTTTAAACTTTAGGTCAGAGGCAGAGTGACGAACAGCCACAAGCTGGGACAAACTGTCCTCCGGGAGAAGGGGAGGGAAGTGCCTCTGGTCATTTGGTCACTTACGTCATTCCCACACTGGGGCTCCACTGTAGGCATGTAAGGACAGCTCCTGCTGGGATCACTTGCTGGATCCACCCCCATAAATCCCTTGGGAAATGTTTTCCCATAGGTCCATAGGCTTTGGAGTCCTGCTTAGTTAGAGTCTAATCCTGGCTCTACTACTGTCATACTGGGTAACCTTGGGGAAGTTATTTCATCTTTCTGAGTCTCAGCTGGTTTCCTCTTAACTATAAAATTGAGATCAGAATAGTACCCATGTCATGGACTGTCCTGAGGACCAAGTGTGTGCTTAGCCCACTGCCTGATACACAGTCGGCACTATGTAAACGTTAGCAATATTAATGATTGTTATTATTTCTTCCTTTGGAATGTGGGAGTGGAAATACCTCATCTCTCAGATTTATGGCAAGGATCTAACTAAGTATCAGATAGAGCGAGCCCAGTGCCTGGCACATAGTAGGGGCTGTATAATAAATGTAGAACCTTCTCTTCCTACTCTCAGCCTCACTCCCAGAGTCCCCAAATTCCTCCCCTCCCTTCCTTCTTCCTCCCCCAGGCTGCCCTACTGCCCTGCTCACATGTTTCCTTTCGGGGAATATTTGATGAGGACACTTCAGTGGAGACAAGTGCTGCAGGGACAGGTTATGCAACTCCGGGCTCACACAATTTTTGCAAACTCCGTGTGGGAGGCTAGCAGTTGGCAGCTTGTCTTCCACTCAATGGCCATCCTGGGCTCTGGCCAGCAAGTTCCTCTCTTAGAAAGGAAACTGGAGGGAGAACTCATTGGCTGCCTGTTTTCTCCACCAGACTGAGAGCACTTGTTACCCAGACTGTTTTAAGGGCTGCATGTGTGTTTGGGGAGGAACATTTGCTGAGCACCTACTGTATGCCAGACACTCATATTATCAATATCTCATTTAATCCTTATTTAAAATCTGAAACAAGCCTGTGAGTTGTAGATACTATTAATAGTCCCATCTAACATATGGGGAATCTGAGGCTCAGAGAAGTGGCATGTACCCAAGGCCACACTGCTAGTGAGTAGTAGAACTGAATGAATTCCAACCCAGGTCAGTCTCACTCCAACACTGCCTCTTTCCAAAGCACAATAACAAGTGCCCTGCACATTACAGTTTACATAGAGCTTTCATCTACATGACCTCATCTTATTTCCTCAGCAGCTCCAGGGAGGTAGGTCTACACATTTTCCCCCTGTTACTGATGAAGAAACTGAGGCTCACAGAAGGAAGTGACTCACAGCACTCAGTTGGGGTAGGGTGGGTCTTTTCAGCTGGAATAATCGAAGTTAAGAAACGTTTGGAGTGTCTGTCTTTCCACTCTGACCTCCCTGTCCTTTCCTTTACACAAGAGGGGATCAGGAAACTGGTTTTTGTGTTCTGTGCCTAAGGGTCAGTGGTTTTCTGCAAACCATCTCTCTAGAGAGGGTGGGTGATGCTGGGCATGCCAGTAGGTGGCTGGACCTCTGAGTACATTCCTCCCTCAGTATCCAAGAGGGTTGCTTCCAGGATCCTCCTCAGATACAGAAGTCCAGGGATGCTCAAGTCCCTCATACAAAATGGCATAGGCATAGTATTTGCATATAACCTATGCAACCTTCCCATATACTTTAACTTATCTCTACATTATTTACAATACCTAATACAATGTAAATAATATGTAAATAGTTGTGGGGGGGTTTTGTTGTTGTTGTTGTTGTTGTTGTTGTTTGAGACAGAGTCTCACTCTGTTGACCAGGCTAGAGTGCCATGATGGTGGTGTCAGCTCACAGCAACCTCAAACTCCTGGGCTCAAGCGATCCTTCTGCCTCAGCCTCCAGAGTAGCAGGGCCTACAGGCTTGTGCCACCAAGCCTGGCTAATTTTTTCTATTTTTAGTAGAGACAGGGGTCTTGCTCTTGCTCAGGCTGGTCTCGAACTTCTGACCTTGAGCGATCCTCCTGCCTCAGCCTCACAGAGTGCTAGGATTATAGGTATGAGCCACTGCGCCTGGCCAAGACCCTTTTTCTTAAGGAGTCCTGAGTGAGGCATGTTTCTTTGCAGTTGCCAGAGCTAGGCTGAGACAGAGAAAATGCCTATAAAGTCGCCAGCCCAGAGCTTGCCATATAGTAGATCCTTAGCCTACTATATAACAGCAGCTATTGTCCATTAATTAGGGAGTTGCTTAACAACAAGGATAGTGTCTTTGTTCACCAGGATTTATCAAAAGGCCTCTCATATACAAGATGTCCATCACATGTTTGTTGGATAAATGACCAAATGTGTGAATTTCTATGCCTCAGCCTCTAAGGAAAAGCATTCAAATAGCATTCATACAATTATCCATATGACAAATATTTACGGAATATTAACTTGTGCCAGACCCTGGGATGCTAAGGATACGTCCGTGAACAAGACATTGTCCCTGCCTTCATGAAACTTACATCTGGGGGGAGAAACAGATGATAAACAAGTAAAAGGATAAATACATGATGTCAGGTGAGGAAAATGTTATGACAAAAAATAAAGCAAAGCAAGCGGAAAGAGTGATTGGAGGGGCTATTTTTAGAATTCTTCAAAATACGTCCAGTGGATGCTGACTCACAGCATGGGCCTTTGGTTTGCCTGTCTTACAATGGGGGTACTGTCGGATTGAAGGGTTGGGGAGGACCCTCTGAGTCTAGTGTTCCCTGTTCTGTGGTTATGCAAGGCAGTGGCTGGATATTCCATGGCCTCTGGAAACTCCAGGCTGTCATTATCTGGACTGGAAAGAGATTTGCATGAAGGGAGGATTGCCAACCCAGAGAAGGTTGGCGCTATTCTGGGAGAGAAAGCCCCACTGCCCAATCCCTCAGCTGTTCTGAAAATGGTGATGTGATTACCTGTTATTTACTGTGTGTGAGGAGCTACTGGCAAGGGCAATAACTCCTTGCCAGAGGAGACCTCCTTGATCATACAAATAAATAACATTTTTGTGCTAAGTACCGTGCTCTCAGCAGTCTTACAATGTTTAGGACTATAATGACCCCCAAGTTACAAATGAGAAAACTGAGACACAGGGACATAAAGTGTCTTGCTCCAGGTCACACAACCCAAGATCTCTCGACTTAGAAGCCTGTGCTCTTAACCCTTAACTAATACGAGTGAGAAAGGGGTGTCTGCTCAAAGAGAGTGACGGATGGAGCGCTAGAGATCTCAGGGCTGGGAGAGATGAAAGCTACAAGACGGTGATGGATTGGGGAAGGCTCCCAGGAGAAGCCTGGGGCATTTAAGGACAGGATTGGTTATAACACCTTTGTTTTGGGCCACAGTGCAGTGGCTCACGCCCCTAATCCTAGCACTCTGGGAGGCCAAGGCGGGAGGATCACTCGAGTCAGGAGTTCAAGACTAGCCTGAGCAAGAGCGAAACCCTGTCTCTACTAAAAAAATAGAAAGAAATTAGCTGGACAACTAAAAATATATAGAAAATATTAGCCAGGCATGGTGGTGCATGCCGGTAGTGTCAGCTACTCAGGAGGCTGAGGCAGAAGGATTGCTTGAGCCCAGGAGTTTGAGGTTGCTGTGAGCTAGGCTGACACACGGCACTCTAGCCTGGGCAACAGAATGAGACTCTGTCTCCAAAAACAAAACAAAAAAACAACAAAAAAGCCACCTTTGTTTTGTTGTCTCTGGATGTTCCAGATGTACACCCAGCCTCAGTTCCCTCTGGCCTAGGAGGTCTGCGAAAAGGGAGGACACCTGCCCTTCTGTTGTAAGCTGGCTCTCAGTTCCTTTTTTTTCTTTTTAACTGGTTTCTTAGTGAAGTAATTTATCACTGTGTTTTTACATGACATCGTATTTCTAATGGACTTTAGTACTAACATACCAGTATAGATTTGGAAAGGAAGAAACATGTGGAAGTGTTGTTTTGTTCATTTATTTATTTTTTCTTGGGAGAGTCTCATTCTGTTGCCAGGGCTAAAGTGTGGTGGTGGCATCACAGCTCACAGCAACCTCAAACTCCTGGGCTGAAGTGATCCTCTTGCCTCAGCCTCCCAAGTAGCTGGGACTACAGGCGCGAGCCACCATGCCCAGCTAGTTTTTCTATTTTGTGTAGACATAGTCTCACTTTTGCCCAAGCTGATCTCAAACTTCTGACCTCAAGCAATACTCTACTCCCATTCAGCCTCTGAAAGTGCTAGGATTGCAGGCGTGAGCCACCACACCTGGCCTTAAAAGATTATTTTAAAATGATGAAATCCCTGGCACATTTTTTAGTTGATAGCTAACATTTTCATCAACAGTTTAAATAGTTACAAAGATTGTAATTTCCAGCATATTGTAAATTTATACACTTAAAAATAAAAGTTACATCACTCTTTTAAATGTATCCATTTGAATTAAATGCCCTGGCAATTTGATACTTGCAACCATCCATTTAAAAAATACATGAACAGCGTCTTCTCTAAGAGTCAGAAATTTTGCATCATTTCTTTTCCTACTTGAACTCAAATTTCCCCTCCATGTTCCACCGCAAAATTTAATCATAATGTATTTTTTATGCATAGCAGGCTTAGTGGTTGGCCAGGCGCAGTGGCTTACGCCTGTAATCCTAGCACTCTGGGAGGCCGAGGCAGGAGGATAGCTCAAGGTCAGAAGTTCGAGACCACCCTGAGTAAGAGCGAGAACCTATCTTTACTAAAAAATAGAAAGAAATTAGGTGGACAACTAAAAATATATGGAAACAATTAGCCGGGCATGGTGGTGCATGCCTGTAGTCCCAGCTACTCAGGAGGCTGAGGCAGAAGGATTGCTTAAGTCCAGGAGTTTGAGGTTGCTGTGAGCTAGGCTGACGCCACGGCACTCTAGCTCGGGCAACAGAGTGAGACTCTGTCTCCAAAAAAAAAAAAAAGAGGCTTAGTGATGACTTTCTCATATTTCTCTGCTTAAAACTATTAATGTAAATTTAATTTTTATCTTACTTTTTGTGACCATAAGATAGGTATTAAAATTTTTCTATCATTATAATTATTGTTAGAATGCAATGGAGCAAAACAATGTAAATATATTACAATTTTTTAAAGTCCTACAACAATTTAAAAAACCTTATTGAGGTAGAACTAGCATAAAATAAACTGCACATATTTAAAGTATATAATTTAACATAAGTATATGCTCTTGAAACCAGTCCTGCAAACTTTGATAAATAATTATTAAACAGAAACAGTAAAATTGTATTGGAAATGCCTGTCTTAATGAGGTGGGAGGGGCAATTTTTCCTCTCCAATTAGTTCACTTACACCTGGATGAATATTGCTTACGATAGAATGAAATAGATTTTAGCAATAATTTTATTCCTATTTTTCATTTTTTATAGCTGTCAAGCAGTGGTCTTGAACACTAAAGCTACCTTGTACTGGTTCACGAAAGTCAATTTTTTATTTATTTGTTTTTTTTGAGACAGTCTTACTCTGTTGCTCGTGCTAGAGTGCGTGGCGTCAGCCCAGCTCACAGCAGCCTCAAACTCCTGGGCTCAAGTGATGCTTCTGCCTCAGCCTCCCGAGTAGCTGGGACTGCAGGCATGCACAGCCATGCCCGGCTAATTTTTTCTATCTATATTTTTAGCTGTCCAAATCATTTCTTTCTATTTTTTAGTAGAGCTGGGGGTCTCGCTCTTGCTCAGGCTGGTCTTGAACTCCTGACCTCAAGCAATCCTCCTGCCTTGGCCTCCCAGAGTGCTAGGATTACAGGCGTGAGCCACCTCGCCTGGCCATGAAAGTAAATTTTTAAGAATTTTGTGAGCTAGTTGTCGAACATAATTCTTACTAAAAATTGAATTATGTAAATTTACAATTAAATTGATTATATTAAAAATAAACGAAATAAATACTCAAAGCTCATCATTTCCTAATTATCTCAGTACACTTTACTACCAGTGAAGTGCAGGGAGATATTTACACCTATTGTGTCTGTGCAGTATAAACAACTGCTCATGTCTTCCCAACTCCATGCTCAGTGACATCTCATTGGTAGCTTGAAATCAGCCAGAGTATTTACACTATTGAAATTGTCAAATGATACAAATCAGCACTCCCTGCTTCCCTCAGCCTACTGTCAAAACATTTACCTGCACACCTCTGGTGTAAGTGCTGAAGAAACCTTCTTCACTTAAAGAAGCTGGTAGGAACTGAAGTTTTGTTATAGCAATATGATGACAGATACTAAAATCATAGTGATCTGTCATCAAAAATTATTTTTAATGATCTTTCCCCCGACAAGTAGATTAGGCCCTCCTTCAGTTCTGTGGAAAGCAAAGATTACAAAGCACTGGACTTGCAAAAGGATTTCTTATTCTGGCATGAGATTCATTCATTTTTTTCCCAGTTTCTTTCCAAATCCAATTAAGAATAGCTGGAAATAATTGCTGACCTTTAAATCTATGGGAAACAACATGGTCAGCATTTGAATCTGTCAAGGCTGTCTGCCTCAAGAGACTTTTATTCTTTGATAATATTCAAGGGATGAAAGAGGGAGCAATCACTCCCAACACTCCACCCCACAAAATATATGAATTTGTAACATGCCAACAGAGGCCAAATACCCTAATTCTAAAGCCATGTTACACCCTGAGATTTATGTAGAAGTCAGGGAGAGACAGGGCTAGGCACCTTTTGTACTTTGATCCTCATTCGATGTTCCTCAGAGTAATTCCAGCAGTACCTGTGTTTGAGACCGGGAGAATTTTACCATCTCTCCCCAATGTTAGGAGGATGAGGGGTGAGGGAGACACAGAACTTTCTTTTATAAAGGGCAGAAGCTGACCCGAGAATAGAGATAAACTTGCAGACCAGTTCTCAGAGAGATCAAACTTTTTAGAAAGTTCCAAATCTGGAAAATGGATCTCTTAAAACAGAGGTCAGCTACCCTGAGACCAAAGTTGGCTGCCCCTCGCCTATTTTTGTTCAGCTCACTGCTAAGAATGATTTTTCCATTTTTAAATGGTTGAAAAAAAAAGTCAAAAGAATAATAATATTTTGCGACACGTGAAAATTATGTTAAATTCAAATTGCAGTGGCCATAAATAATATTTTATCAGGACACGGCCATTCTCATTCCTAGTATTCAGGGCTGCTTTTGAGCTAGGAGGACGCTCCAGTCTGAATAGTTGCCGCAGGGATTGCGGGGCCCGCAAAGCCTAACCAAGCCGAAAGATTTAGCCCTTTACAGAAAAGTTTGCAGATCTGTGTCTTTTTTTTTTTTTTTTTGAGACAGAGTCTCACTCTGTTGCCCTGGCTAGAGTGAGTGCCGTGGCGTCAGCCTAGCTCACAGCAACCTCAAACTCCTGGGCTTAAGCGATCCTACTGCCTCAGCCTCCCGAGTAGCTGGGACTACAGGCATGCGCCACCATGCCCGGCTAATTTTTTGTGTATATATATTTTAGTTGTCCATATAATTTCTATTTTTAGTAGAGACGGGGTCTCGCTCTTGCTCAGGCTGGTCTCGAACTCCTGACCTCGAGTGATCCACCCGCCTCGGCCTCCCAGAGTGCTAGGATTACAGGCGTGAGCCACCGCGCCCGGCCTGATCTGTGTCTTAAAACTACCTATGTTCACGTCCCGTTCGGAAAGTCTTTCGTACGCTCAGACGGGAGCAAACCCGGTTGGAAGCGTTGGTCTAAACCGAAGACCCTGGACATTTCCTGCCCGTCCCTGGGCCTCAGTTTCCCCAACTATAAAATGGAGTTAGACACGGCGATCGCTGTGGGCCTGCCTAGCAGTGAACCAAATACATCAACGGGGTGGGAGCTCCGGGAGGATAGGTCTAGGAGGTGACCGCGAGCTGGCCGGCGCGCGCTGGGCGGGTCCCTCGGGGTTTCCAGCGCCGCGGGCGGGCGCAGCGCCCCGCAGGCCCAGATTTCGCGGGGGAATTCCGGGCGCGGTGCGGGCGGCGGGGGCGGGCTGCGGCGGGGCGGGGCGGGGCCGGTTGCCTATAAGACGGGCCGCGCGCCCGCCCGGGGCCACTCGTCCAGCCGCGCGCCCTCTCCGCTCCGTGGTACTATGGCCCCCGCCCGCCTGCTCGCGCTACTCCTGCTCTTCTTGGGCGCCCCCGCCGCCGCCGAGTCGGTAGGCGCTTGGAGGTCCCCGGGGGGTGGAGGGGGACAGATCGGTGCCTCCTTTGTTCCCCGGACCCCGGGATTGGGGGGCGGCGGGGGGGAGTTCGAGGGGCTGCGCCGCCTCCCATTGGACGCCGAGGCCCGGGAAACTTTGTTGGAAACTTTGCTCCGGGGTCACAGGGAGGCTCCCGGGTGGCTCCTCCGCGCGCGCTGCGTCCCCAGCCTGTTGCTCTTCCCGCCTCCCCTGGGCTCAGCCCCGCCGCGGGCTCCGGGCTCGGACGTGACTAAGCCGGTGTCAACGCTTCAACCCCCACGCCCTCGTGCCTTCCCTGGTCGCAGCTCTGGATCCCCCTCCTCGCCCTCTGGGCGCCCTGAGCGGGCAGCTGTAGAATCCGAGATGGCCCGGGCTTGGGGGCTGCGTGTACTCGGAAGGGGAGGGGTTTGGGGTTCTCCTTCACACGCGGGGGACTGGAGAACTGAGCCCTGACCTCAGCTCTGGCCCCGGCGCTGCCATTGACTTGTGACTTAGGGCAAGGCCCTGCCCCTTCGGAGTCTCTTTCCCCATCTGCACAAAGGGTATGGGGGAGCGGGGCAGGAGGTGACTGCTGCTGCTTTAGGGTTCCTAGAAAGTTGGGGACTCTGATCTTTCAAGGGCAGAGGGGAAGGATGGTTTAAGCTCGGCCAGGAGTTGAGCTTCTGCTTTCTGCAAGAAGAGCACTTGTTCATTTTCGCCGAACTTCAGATGGGAAAGTTGAAGCGCCCACCTTGAGTGGGGTGGAAGAGGGCTGTGGGGAGGGAAGGCCTCAGTGAGCCCAGAGAAACTTTTCCTTTTCATCGTGCACTGGTCCCTGCCACAGTTTGCACAGCCCTGGGCCAGCAGAAGCTCCATCCGTCCTGGTGGGAGGCAGTCATCTGGGAAATTGGGAGCATGGGAATTGCTGGGAAAGGTAATCTCTCCCCTCTCCCGCCTCTCCCTCCCCCAGCCCGGGCTTCATGTCCTTCAGCCCCAGTTTTTAGGGGCTGTGAGTCCCTGGAGTTTAATCATTAATGTTAATTTCTTTGAAAGCCCTAGGGGCTAATTTCTTTGAAAGCCCTATTCCTCTGACCTTACTTAGGGGAAGGTTGATTTGGCCTGGCCAGAGCTCTTGTTGAGGAATGAATGAGACCCTGAGCAATACCACCCAGCACAATTCCAGGCTTGCAGTGATGGTAGCAAACATTTAGCGCTTTTGGTGTGTCTGCCACTGTTCTAAGAGCTTTCTAATGGCTCCCTCAACCATCTGAATTCTGACAACAACCCTACTGTTTACTGTTCTTAAACTGGTCCTGAGGCTAGAGAGGTTAAGTAACTTGCCCAGGGTGACACCCCTAGTAAGGGGCCGAGTCAGATCCAAATTTAGGCAGCCATGTTTCCAAGTTTCTGCTTTATCTTAACTTCTAGCTGGCTGTTGTGTCCCATCCTGGATAGCTCAAGACTACTTCAGAGTCTGTTGATGTTTTAGGCTGGAAGGCCTCAAGGAATAATGAGGTGGAAGGAAACAGAAGCCCAGAGGGAGGTGATGGCTTTCCCAAACCAAGGGTAACCAGGACTAGAACCCAAGTCCTCTGCCTCCCTGGTGCAGTTCTCTAAATGAGGCCCTGAAGGATGTGTTGGGGTCAAGCAGTTGGGGAAGCCTCTGAAGGAACACTGCCTGGGCAGTGTAATGAAAAAGAGGAAAGGACCCAGGTGGTTGCTGAAGTCACCATGGACAGTCACATGCCAGTCTCGGCTCAGGGCTGCTGAGCCTGCAGGTGCATTGGAGTGAGGAGCAGACAGCTGCGTCCCAGGGGCAGTCAGAAGGATGTGGTTTGGGGGAGGGGGACTGTGTCAGTCCTAGGTAAGGTGACCCATCAGCTGGGGGAGATGTCAGCTCTGGGCAGCTGCTTCCTGAGAAAGGTTTCTCATCCTGACCTCAGCTCCCCACTTCCCGACTAATGTCACAGACCTCCTGCCTCTAATTGGGGCACAAGACTTCCCCTTTTGCCCATCCCCCTCCTCCCTAGTTTGTGGCTGGAAAAATCAGACCTAGCCACAGTTGGCTTAGGCCAAGGAAATGATCTGGTCTGTCCTTTTCATTTGGTAGGTGGAGAAAAGTGAGGCTAAGGGAGAAGAGCTTTGCTAACAGCAGTTATGATTTATAGAGCACTTTCCATATACCAGGGCTGGTGCATTTTATCCTTACAAAAAGCCTACCACATGGGGAATCATATTATGCCCACTTTCCGATGAGAGAGGCAGACTGGTATTACTTTGAGGTAGCAGAGAGCATCTAGACCACCAGAATCTCTGAATAGTGGCCCTCCCCTTTCATGTTGCGCCCTGCCCCCCCCAATGCCACAGGTTTTGGGAAGGGAACCCAAGCTGAGTACCCAGCTGCCCTCTCCTCTGTTTGGCGGGGCTTGCCATCCTAAACCAGTTCTTCCTGTCCAGCTGGGAGCATTCCCTGATCCGCCTTCCTGCCACTCCCTCTCTGGCCAATTAAAGGCAGCCTTGTTTTGGGAACCCCCCCCCAAAGGTGTTGCTGCCCAAAGGCACGGCCCACCGACTTGGCACAAGGCCTAGACAGTTCTGGGGAAGTATCCCCCGCCCATCACGTACTTCAGCTGAAAGATATTTCTGATCTACTTGAGAATTTTCTTGATTGCATGGAAGTAGGGGTGGCGGCGGAAGCCTATGGGGTTCTAGGACCGTTGAGTGACCAGTGAGTGCTCTTGAGACATCTCAGAGCCCAGAGAGTTACCAAACACCCAGGAAAATATTTGGACCATGCTTTGGAGGGCTCCTCGAGGTTGGGAGGAGGTCCCTTTCCCTCTCTGGGGTGACACCCCCCATCTGTAAAGTGAGGGGTTTGAGCAGGATGGCCTCCAGAGGCCTTTGCAGCTCTGAATTTGATTAATAATTAAGTACCTACTATTCTAAAGGGGCTGTGGAAACCATAAAGACATCTAAAGTATTCCCTCCCTTGAAGAAACTTACGGTTCCTGAGAAAATTGACTCCACCAAATTCTGAATCCCACTGCCTGCCCCCGCCCCGGCCCGCTTTCCACCCGCTTGCACCCGGGGCAGGAACTCTGCTGTCTTGGTTATAATGAGATACTTGTCCCCTGGTGAATTCGCGGGAAGTGTTTGTATGAATGAAGAGGTTCATGCATGTGACTTCATTCTAAAAGGTGCATTAAAGTTACTCATTACTAAAATGAATGTCTCTCGGTGATACTGTGAGGTGGGTGCTGATCTCTGTTTTTACAGGAGACCGATGCTCAGAGGAATGTAGGGGCTTGTCAAGGTCAGAACCAGTTCTGACTGATAGGCAAGGTGTCTGTCTGGTTTGAGCATTCTCAGAGAATATTTTAGATAAGGAAATCTGCTTGGTTTGAAGGTAGATAGATACCTTGGGTCCTACTTAGGCATTGCTGGGTGACCTTGAGCAAACATGCCCTGTCTCTGGGTTCACGTCCCCAACTCTAAAATGAGAAGGTTGGACCGTTGCCTTATAAGGGTCCGTCCTGCCCTAAAAGCCCTTAATGAGAGGAGGGGACCTTTCTTGGCTTCCTTGGTAAAGAGTCTAAACAAGTCTCAGTCTTGGAAGAGAAGTGGGCGGTGGAGTGGGGGACATTCAGCTCCTGCCATCCCAAGCTCCTAGAAACAGAGAGCTTTTCCAAGGACTTGGAGTGCTGAGGAGGCCTGAATGGGGAGCTGGGGAAGCCAGGCTGGGCTCCCAGCCCCAGCGCCCTGTTGGGAGGAATTGGCTCCTCGCTGTCCTTCAGTCCCCTGGACTGCATGGGTGGGTGTGATTTCCAAATGAACGCTTACCTCGGGGGAGGGGGCTGGATGGGGCTCTGTGAGTCACTGCAGGCTAGCGTAGCCTGCCTGAGTCACCCATTTCCTTTCAACCTCTTGGCTAATAGGTCAGATAGCTGTGTGGTGGGGGGGTTGGAGTGGACTGAGAGTTTTACCTTGTCCGGTACGAGTCAGTGTCTTAGTGCCCAGGGCCTTGAGGGGACATTCAGGAAATACTTGTACTAGGCCTGGAACCGTCACAGCCCCTTGCCTGCCTGTGGACTTTTGACATTGCACAAGGTGCAGCCAGTCCTCCAAATTGATCTTTAGACCTCTGCAGAGCGGGTAGTACTTTTTCCCCCTAACTTAAAGCAACACTGAGGCTGCATGTGGCCTGAGTTCATAGAGAAAAGCTGATACAGTTCAGATTTGATTTGACCGCAGGGTTCTTTGCTATTTGTGACACCGCTCTTGCCTCTTGGGGCTGGCCTAAGGGCACTGAAACGTTGGTTTGGTGTTAGGCGGGGGTGTTAAGTCCTCCTCGTACTAGCTCGATGACTTTGGACATGCTACTCAACCTCTCGGAGCCTCTGCTTCCTGGTCTGTTAAGAAGATGGTGACCGTTGTGGAGAGGCTTAAAGGAGATGACAAAGCTGCAAATAAAGGCACCTGGTATCCTGCCTGGTAGGGGGAGGTGTTAGTGACAATTCCCTTCCTTGTCCAGGCCACCTTGATGCCTGGTGGTCCCATGGGATTCCATGCCCAGGGCCCCTGGACTGCTTTTGCCCCTCCCCCATATCTAACCCCACAGCTGGGAGGTGGGAAGGGAGGAGTCTAGGGTGGGGCCGATGGAGGCCAAATCTGCTATTTGTTTATCTTAGAAGTGGGCTGTTTGCTAATTATCCGATGGGTTTATATTTAAACAAGAACCAGTTCCTGGCAGCCCCACCTCTCCTGCTGGGATCCGCAGGGGCCCCAGGCTGAGCAGCAGCCTGCAGCTTGGAGGGAGAGGGCTAGGGGTTTGCCAAGGGCACCGGACCACTCCGGACCCCGCCCTGGACTCAGGGCCACCCTCCTGTGTGGGAGAGGCAGAGTTTCTAGTCTGAAGGAGGCTGAGTGATTGCAAATAGCGCCCTGGGCTTTGGGGGACGGAGTGTTGGTGGACGGAAAAGGTAGAGTGTTCTAAAAAGCCAGGTTTCCATGCATTTTCATTTCGTGGTGCCCTAGAGAGGGAGGAGAACACACATGTCAACAGTTGATCTGATTTAGCCCTAGGAGAACAAGAAGCCTGACTTCTTGGGCTGGTTTGTCATTAACTAACTCACCGGTGACCTTTGGGTGCATTCCTGTACCTCACGGGGCCTCCCCAGCCCTGTCTGCTGGAGGCTGGGTGGCTGGAAGGTGGGTGTGCTTCACAGCCAGAAAACTCTGTCCCGGTCCCAGCTCTGCTGCTCACCCAGGGACACACACACGGTTAGTTAATAAGTCACATTGTTGATGTGAGCCCCAGTGTCCTCTATAAAACACCTGTGTCACTCAAGAGTCATAATCGGTGTTTGGCAAACTTGTAAAGTGCTGGCTTAAGTTTAGTTTATTATTAGTGGCTAGACAAGGGTTCTTAACCTGGCCAAAGGTTGGCTTCAGGGAGGTGGTGTCTGTGCACACGTTGAAACTGTAAACTGATGGTTACAGTTCTTGCTGTTCATACATTTTCATGCTTTTCAGAGGGCTCCAGGACTCCCCAAAAGATTACTCTGATCTTAACAGTGCTTTCTAGCTTCCACCTTATACAGTCGTCATTCCCTCCTCCCCACTTCCCACGCACCTCCCTTGCCCTGTTTCTCTCCACCCCTCCTTTGGGCCAGACCCTCCTATTCAGTGCCCCCTACTCTCTCCCCCCACACCTCCCCCTCGCCTGTCCTTCCAGGCCAGGCGGGGCGGGAGCTCGGCTGCTCCAGTTTTCTCTGGCACAGTAGAAGAGGCTGCTAGTCAGGTGACACCTGGGTAATGGAAAGGGGAGGGAGAGGTTGGTGTGTGTGGAAACAGTGACTTGTTGAAGCCCAGCGGTTGGTGGCCAGGCCTGCGAGGACTGGCTGTACCACTCAAACCTCTGGGCATTGGAGCAGGGTGGTGAATGGCAGGGCTGGTCACCCGGAGCGGGGACGCTCCTTGCCTCGGGGAAGCCCGGCTGAGAGACGTCTGTGGGACAGACTGACCTGATCTGGAGCAGTAGCTTCCCCCGGGTGGCGGTGGCAGTGGCGGGGGAGGCCGGGAAGGGGCAGGAAGCCAGCACCCAGGGCTGATCTAATCAGCTGAGACAAGGCTGCAGCGTAGACTCTGACTCTGCTCTCGAGAACACAGGAGGCTTGTTTACGTCCTGAGAGCCTCCTTGGCCGGTGGGTCCAGCAGGATTTCGGATCTGCCGCCTAGATTACAAACCCCAGCTTCAATGCACCTCTGTCTCTGAGGCCCTGCGGGAGCCAGCCCCCTCCCAGCTGTCTCCACCCGGTAATCGGAGCAATGCCCAGCTTGGTTACCAGGCCTTGGGACAGAGGGAGGCTTGTCTCTTTGAGACCATCTTTTACGGATAGGGAAACTGAGGCTCAGAGACAATCACCGAAGATCACCCAGGGAGTTAGTGACAAGAGTGCTGGATTGGCTCCTGGCAAGATGTCTAGAGACTCCAGAACCGTCCCCCGATTTCTTGCTGGCACCCCAGGATCCTAGAGTCCTTGCTGTGGGAATGAGCTCCCCTGAGGCTTAGTGAAAAGCTGGTTGCTGGCAGTGCCAGGCCTGGCTGTCTCCAGAGTGATTGTGTTCAAAGTAACCCGACCTTGAAGCCGACATTTGAACCCTCACTCCACCCCCCACCCCCAGACCTGGCTTAACCATTCAGTTGCCAGAGCACCAGACCACAGATTGGTGTGTGGTTTCTTTTTACCTTCAAGGTATTTTTTTTTTTTTTTTGTCCCTAAGATAAATCAGGAAATACTCTGGAGATCCAGGTCCCCAAGTATTAATAGAATTTCAGGTGTTTCTGGTCACCTCTGTTTGCTCTGGCTGGGAAAATAGAAATAGTCTTTCCTCTGCCTCTGTCTGCTTGGGACAGGTGTTCAGAGCTATGTGACCTTCGGCAGGTCTCTGTCCACCTCTGGGTCTTTTTTTTTTTTGAGACAGAGTCTCGCTCTGTTGCCCAGGCTAGAGTGCTGTGGCGTCAGCCTAGCTCACAGCAACCTCAAACTCCTGGGCTCAAGCGATCCTCCTGCCTCAGCCTCCCGAGTAACTGGGACTACAGGCATGTGCCACCATGCCTGGCTAATTTTTTTCTATATATATTTTTAGCTGTCCAAATCATTTCTTTCTATTTTTAGCAGAGACGGGGTCTCGCTCTTGCTCAGGCTGGTCTCGAACTCCTGACCTCGAGCGATCATCCCACCTCAGCCTCCCAGAGTGCTAGGATTACAGGCATGAGCCACCTCACCCGGCCTGGCTCTTTTTTTTTTTTCCCCCACAGTCTGAAGGGACCCAGTTGGTTGTTGAAAAGTCTCTGGTCTCAGTAGCACAATAGTAACCCACTATAGTTATGTTATGTTCCTTTTCAGTTCGTGAAGCACTTCCCTGTCCACGAAGCAGGTTCTTCCCAGCAGTGGAGCTGCTGCTGCTTCCTAGGTCTCCGACCTTTTGAGTACTAATCCCCTTAGCCAGAAGGAAGGCAGGTGGGGGTTAATAATAGCCACTACTCATTGAGCACCTGCTGTGTACCAGGCCAAGTGCTGGGTCCCTTGCACACACTAATGCATTTCACTTAATCCTCGTCACCCTGCAATGTGCTACCAGCCCTGGTTACAGAAGAGGAAACTGAGGATTTAAGAGATGACATCAACTCCCGGCTCATGTAGTTAGGAAGTGGCAGGACTGCAGTTTTGCCTTTATCAACAGCCACTCTGGGTGGTAGAGCCCTGATTGTGGCCCCCAGGTTCTACTCTTTCTGGGGAATGTCTGACCCTTCAGAAGGGAGGGGGGAAGACAATGACGGTGACGGTTCATCCTGCTGGGGATCCTCTGCCAGAATCACTCTGGTGGGTCCAGCAGTTGGAGCCCGGAGTACTCACCGCCCCACCCCCTGCCCCCACCAAATTTGACTTGCTGGGTTATTACCCTTCTGGTCTGGCATCCTGAAAGGAGGGTCAAGTGTGCCCCTGACCCTACCTCCCCTGGGGAGGAGCCAGGTGGGGAAAGGCTCATTAGTGCACAGTTAACCAAGCCCTGACCTGAACTCCTCCCTGGTGCCCCAGCCAAGTTTCTGTTCCTTTGTTTAAGCAATATCACTTTCACCCTTGTTTACTCCTAGGCAGGGGAAGGGGTGCCCTGGAGCCCTGGCCCAGGCGTGTGTTGTGGGCTGGTGGGTTAGAGGTGAAGAGTGGGTGGCAGCAAGAAGCCCTGGCTGTGGTTGGAAAGATCTAGGTTTGGATCCCAGCTGTGTCGCTTTCTAGCTGTGTGATGAGTGGCTCAGCTCAAATTCTGTTTCCTCATCTGCAAAATGGGTAGAACCCCTTACAAGGCTGTTGTGCCAATTAAATGAGCTTATATAGAGAAAGAACCCAGCATGGTGCCAGGCAGATATTGGATACTCCTGTTAGTCACCTGTACTTTTCCTGGGGTGACAGAAGCCATAGGACTTTGGGATAAGGTTGGTGGCCTTTTCCTGTTTTCATGCCTATAGCCTAAGGACGAGATGGGTAGTATAACCGGAGTGACAGCTGCTGCCTGTGGATTTGCTGAGACCCCTAGGGGCAGCCAAGACCCTAGAAGGGAGAGAAGACAGTTCCGGCCTGGGAGCCAGGAGACCTAGGTTCTAAGTCCAGCTTGCTGCCAGCTGCTTAGGTGACCCTGGCAAAGTCCTTTGTCTAGTTCTAATCTGTTTGCTAGGTTATAAAATGAGACGGTTGGGCTTGGTGGCCTTAGATACCTTCTGTTGGCAGGTGTTTGTCCCTACAAAACAAAAGAGCACCTACCCTTCTTTTCCCTGGCTAGTCTGGGGAAGAACCTGGGATCTCTAACCCCTCAGGCACCAATCCCAGGTCCCCACCACCCATGGATCCTGCAGGGTCTGTGGGACACAGGCCCACTGGCTTCTTTAGTTAGTTAATTTCTCTCGTGTGTCTGTGAAAGGGACAACGATGCAGGGAGACCTGGGGGCCCGGACAGGGTGCCTGTGCATGTCCACACATGTGAACACATGTGCCTGGGCAGGGAGCGGGTGAGCTGAGCAGAACAGACCACATTCTTAGCTAGGAGCAGGGCGGCGTCCCTCTCTGGTCAGGGTTGGGCCAGGCTGCTGGGTGGCCTGGTTCTTCAAAGCCAGCCCAGACTGAATGGGCCTTGTCTTAAAAGAGGGTGGGAGTATGGAGGGCTGTTGGGGCCTTCCCAACCTTCACAAGAAAAAGGACAATTGCCCACAATCCCATGGGGCTTGGTCCTGCCTTGCTGGCCTAGTCCTAAATGGCTCCTGCCCACTTGGGAGTCTCCCTCTGGGCAGAGGTCGTGGGTGGAGAAGGGGCCAGCACAGGGCAGAGAGGCTGCCTCCAGTGCCCAGGGAGGATTTAATCCCCTATGTCCTCCCACCAGCACTAGGAGATGGAAGATGCCAAAGCTTCTTCCCAGTGCCTTGTCTTGCTATAGGAGGGAACTCTGGGCTCATGTAATGCAGCATTTGAAGACTCCGTCCTTTTAGAAACCTGAAATAGGGTCTAAAATCCTGGCTATGCTGCTGATCCCCAGTGTGACCCTAGAGTACTTGTTTATCTTTTCTGGAAACCTGCTATAAAGATGAAGGGTTAGGGGGGCTGGGCAGGGTGGCTCACACCCATAATCCCAGTGCTTTGGGAAGCCAAGGTAGGAGGGTCACTTGAGCCCAGGAGATTGAGACCAGCCTGGGTAGTATAGCAAGACTCCATCTCTACAAAAAATAAAAAAATTAGCCAGGTGTGGTGGTGCGTGCCTGGAGTCCCAGCTACTCAGGAGGCTGAGGCAGAGGATCGCTTGAGCCCAGGAGTTTGAGGTTGCAGTGAGCTGTGATGACGGCACTGTACTCTACCCGGGGTGACAGAGTAACCGTCTGTCTCAGAAAAACCAAACAAAGAAAAAAAAAAGACTTGGGGATGACCAGGTGCTCACAAAGGGGGCTGAGTGGGGAATAAATCTTAGTTTCAGCCTTGGTTTTGCTGCTGACTTGGCTGTGAGATCTTCACACTCCACCTTCCCTCTTAGTCTTTATCTCTTTAATATATAACGGAGGTACATAGTAACAGCCAATCAGTGCGTTAATCCCATGGGTTGTTTTGAAACTCTCCTTAGCACTTTCACATAGTAAAAGACGGGCTGGATGCATAAACAACATTCCATGGCCTGGGAGGGGAGAAGGTCTCAGCCTGAGACAGCCCCAGTGACTGAACCCCAGCACCTGACTTGAGGACTTTGAACCCTGCAGGTCAACGAGTGGTCAAAGTACCCTCTTTCCCTCTCCTGGCTGGTTTGACCCCCACTTAACAGGGCTCCCTTCTAGCCTGTGGTGGACTGGCAGCCCTACGTACATGTGTGTTCACATATGTGTTTATATGTATGTGTTTAAAAGCCTGAGTGACTCATGCCTGGGTTCTGGTCCAGTGTGGCCACTTTCTTCTGCCTGTGTGGACTTGGACAAATGACTTTATCTTTCTGAGCTCTCATTCCCATCTCTGCAAAAAAGGGTCTATTAAGAGGACCTACAGCATGCTATGTGCTTAGTTAAGGCCTGTCACTTGGAGCCCCGGAGGTCTTGCTGCTTCAGATTCTGGGCCCGAGGGAAATTTGCAGCGGGAGATGGGGGTAGGAGCCCAGGGACCCCGCCCTAGGTGTAGGCACTTGCGCAATCACGGAAGAGCCTTTCTCCTGCTTTGCCAAACCAAAGCCACAGGCACGGGCTGTGTGCTGTGTGCGGGGGCTGGAATTCCAGCAGCTCAACAGCTCCTGATTCCCGAGTCATGAAGTCATCCCTTCCCAGGGCTTAACCCCTTCTGGCTTCCTGCCGCCGTGTGTGCCAGGCGTTCAGCAGAGGTTCCCCCGCCCCTGGGGAGAGAGTGATGCCTGCCCACTGCTTGCCTCCCAGCCTGACCCTGCTCCCTTCCGGGAACCCAGCATCCTGTCCCCTGGGGGTGGAAG
Source organism: Eulemur rufifrons (assembly GCF_041146395.1). Classification (NCBI taxonomy): domain Eukaryota; kingdom Metazoa; phylum Chordata; class Mammalia; order Primates; family Lemuridae; genus Eulemur; species Eulemur rufifrons. The sequence goes on from NC_091002.1 coordinate 14,852,523, forward strand.
AGAGCACATGAGGGTCAGGTTCTGCCACTGGGGCCAGGGGTGGGAGGGATGGGGGGGGTGTACAGGAGGAACCTGGTGGCCTCTCCTGCGATGACAATAGCCTTGTCTTAGGGACCGATGTTCCTTCTCAGACCCTGCCTCCATCACTGACAGCCCCAGCTGGGTGGAGGGCAGCCTGGGGAAGTCAGAAACAGACCTGGTGGCTTTCCACTCTGAGCTATGTAGCAAACTCACCGTGTGACCTTGGGCAAGTCACTGCCCTGTTCCAGGCTCCAATTCTCTCAAATCCTGTGAAAGGGGAGGACAGGAGCTTCCCGGGTCCCCAGCAGGTACCTGTGATTCTAAGCAGACCCACCTCCTTGAAGTTATGGCATCTGGAGAAGATGAGCCTGTCTTGTGGCGAGGTGGAGTGGGGAGGAGGTGTATTGAACTTAATTAAAAAAAAAAAACCCCAACTCTTCTAGGAAATAGTAGGCACTTCAATGTTCGAATTAATTAATGAAATGGTAAACCTTGCTCAGGGCTGCTGTTTTGTGGGCAGACAGAAGCCTGAGCCCAGAAGCTGGAGGAAGGGTGGTGGGTGTCCTGGTGTTTGCTCCACTCCTGAGGGGGTCTTGTTTCCCACTCTACTGAGCTACAGGATTAGAGAGTAACTGATGTTCTGTAGGGCCCTGGGCAAGTTCTTTGTCTCCCTGGACCTTTGATACTTTCCTTTTGAAAGCTGCTTGGTGAGGGGGGACCTGCGACTCTGCTGTGACGAGCTGGGTCTCCGTATGGGGTGGGGGTGAAGTGACACTTATGGGTGCTGGGGTGAAGGGTCTGTAAGGGCAGGGACTGTGCCTCTCTGTGCCCTGCACAGGGCTGGCAGCAGAGTAGATCTGTGGGAGTTGTTTGGAAGACAAGACTGAATCCAGGAGTGCGCTCTTGAGTGACCAGGTCCGGGCAGCGCCCTGACCGGAGGCTGTCGGGTGTGGGTGAGCCAGCCCGTCTGCCCCAGCCCAGTCTGACTCAGCCGGGAAAGGTGTCCTGGACTGCGCAAGACCAGAGCCAGCAGCCCACTCCCTGCCATGTGTGAGTCAGCTGCCACTGCATCATCGTAGAACCCTCGAGTACAGTGTCCAGGGGCTTGCCTGTGTGCAGTCCTCGCTCCCCCGTCTGCCGGTTGTGCCACCAAAAGAAAATTATTTCCTTGGATGTAAAATAAGTTAATAGCATGGCTCTAGAGTTATGAAGAACAGGGTCTGGCACATAGCAAGTGCTCAGTAAATGGTACCTAGTGATAGTAATCTAATCATGTGATTATCACCACCTTTACTATTTTTATTTGCTCAGAGTAGGAAAGAGACTTGCATAAGGACACACAGCAAGTTAGGGCACTGTGGGAGCCAGGACCCAGGTCTCTAGCCCCTGGCCTGGTCCCCTTTTGGACTTGAATGCCCACTTCACTGGCTTTTGGAATATTGGCTGCTTTTGAGTACCAGGAATCTTGGCTTACGTGTCTCTTTTCTTTATCTTAGATCCGGGAGACGGAGGTCATCGACCCCCAGGACCTCCTGGAAGGCCGGTACTCGGGAGCCCTACCAGATGACGAGGATGTGGGGGGCCCTGGGCAGGACCCCGATGACTTGGAGCTGTCCGGCTCTGGAGACCTGGGTACGGAGGGTGTGGTGGGCAGGCCTGGAGGGGATGGTGGCCTCCTAACCAGGAAGGTGGCCATGCCTGGGGACTTGGATTTTTGTGCGGATTTTCCTACTGTACCCCACATCCCCTTCCCAAAAAAGGGGGAACAAAAGTAACTGGTTTAAGCTTTTCCATCCCTGAGACCCTGAAGGGCAAGTCGTTTGGTGCTTTGAATTCATCTGTAGCTCTGGGTTTTCTGAGCACCAGCCTGAACCCGCCCTCACAGGCGCCTCCCTTTGGTGGGGGACGTGGTGGGGAGGGAGTGAGTGGGTGGCAGGACAGGGTCGGGGTGGGGAAGGAAGACCCACAGAGTGCTTTCCTTTTGAAAAGAAAAAAGTTCCAGTTTGGAAGTGGGGATGGGGTGAGGGGCCAGAGATGTGGTTGGGGAACCAAGAACAAGCCCCTGCTTCAGTGGGGGGTGGGGGTAGGTGAGGGGACTGAGGCCTCTCAGGGCTGGACCAGGGACCTGTGGCCTTTGTGGTCTTTTTTGATTCCCTGGCCCTGGGTTCCAGGCCAGACAGCTACTGAGAAGCATCCCTGCTATGTGCAGGGAGGTGTTAATGATTTGAAGTTTGAGCTTTGGAATCACACAATCCTGAGTTCACACCTCCACTCTGTGTGACCTCTGAAGCTCAGTCTCCTAATCTGTAAAATGAGAATGGCAATGACAGTACATCACTATTGTGGGACTGAACTGAGGTAAAGTTCTCGGCACATACCAAGCACTCAGTAAATGTGTGTTTGGTTTTTTTTTTTTTTTAAATAAAATTTTATTATGGGATACATATAGATGGTAAAAAGGTTACTGTAGGGGAGCAAATTAACTTACCCATCATCTCACATAGTTACCCAGTACAATGTTTTATTATTGCAATTGGAGTCTTTCTTTTCGGACTTTATTCCCTGGGGATCTTGCTGAAATGCAGATTCTGATTCCGTTGCACTGAAATTCTCCATGTCTAACCAGCTCTCAGGTGTTGCTGTTGGTTTCGGGATCCACAGTTGACAGGGCAAGATTCGGAGCTCACACAGCCTGCGCCCAGCTCACACATTCCCGTGAAAGGGCCAGGGAGCCGGGTCTTAGGGCACATTTTACCAGTGAAGTGACTTAGGTTGGGGTCAGAATGCTGGACATTGAGCACCTGGGGGCTGGCTGTAAGGGTAGAAGTCCCACCAGCCACGGCTGAAGGGTCATTTGCCTGGGGGGTAACGGACCTCACACTCACATAGCCGTTCTGACCTTCCAGATGACTCAGAGGACCCCGAGGTCTTCCCTGAAGTGATCCACCCCTTGGTAAGTAGCTGCACGCTTTTGCCTCTCCATTGCTCCTCTGTAACACACATGGGGTCTGACCCCACTCTGCAAGAAGGCTCATTTTAATCTGTGGCCTTATGGCATTTTGGGACAGGCAACTAACTGTGGGTTGCAGGTGGACCATCCTCTCTGCAGGGATAGTCACTGTCAACACCAGCTCCTTCTCTCTGCATTCATAGCTACTTTTTTAGCATTGATATAAAATTATTTACACAGTTCTGTGTACTGCATTTTTAACTTAGAGTGGTGATGAGTATTTCCCTGCATAATTAAACGTTCCTGTCATTTTTATAGGCTGTGTAATAGTTCACCTGTTTCCCCTTATGGATGGAAAAGTTATTTGAATTTTTTGATATTGTAACATTATAACATTGCAGCAAGCATCTTTTACACACAATCTCTGAATAGCTCCTTAGGACAGAGTCCCCAAGGCAAAATTACTGCCTCAAAGGGCAAGCAATGTCTAAGGTTTTGCCAGATTGCCTCCAGAGTTGTTATTCTAGAATACGCCCTGGCCAGCAGAGCGTGGGAACACCTGTTTCCCTGTGCTGTTGTTCACATTCATTTCCCATTCGGGACAGATAATACTAGAAAAGTTGTGGAGAGGTTGTTGCCAATTCCTGCTCCAGGATGGCAGAACCAGATTCTCCGCCAGGCTGAGTGTCCCTGTGCCCCACCCTGGGTCCCTCCCCAAATGCACTGAACGTCTCTTCTCCTTTCCAGGTGCCTGTAGATAACCACATCCCTGAGAGGGCAGGGCCTGGGCGCCAGGTCCCCACCGAACCCAAGGAACTGGAGGAGAATGAGGTTATCCCCAAGAGGATCTCACCCTTTGATGGGGACGAGGATGTGTCCAACAAGGTGTCCATGTCCAGCACTGCCCAGGACAGCAACATCTTTGAGAGAACAGAGGTCCTGGCAGGTAAGGCCCGGGAAGAGGGCTCAGGGTGGGACAGTGCCTGCAGGCAGGGAAGCCTCTAGCCCTGGAGGCTCCTTGGGCCCCTTCCTTGTACCCACTCAGGTTGCCCTGGGGCATCGAAGGACTACACCTCCTTTAAGGGGTGGCTCTGACTGTGTACCTGGTGGTGGGGGCCAGGGAGGAAGAATTGCATATCAAAGGCTTCTAAAGAATAGGCATTGAGTCATTCCCTTGCCTTAAGCCCTTCTCACTTAATTTTCAAAGCACTTTCATAGCCTAGGTTTGGCATCTGGGAGTTAATCATTAAAAGTTAATTTCCCTTCAAAGTCTGGAGGCTCCTTAGAATTCGGCTGGCTTCCCCTCCCCTTGCTCTGTCGTTTGCCAGCCTTGTGACCTTGGCTGAGAAGCTTTTGAACTTCTTGAGCCTCAGTTTCCTCATCTATAAAATGAGTAGGATGGTAACTTCCTTGGATTGGTGTAATGAGTCCCTGAAAAAGAAAACATGAAATAACTTTGCAAACTCCAACGGGCTGTTCCGATTTGTTAGTGTTGTAGGTGGGGCACGGGGTATCTTCCTGTGACAGAATAGGAAACTGAGGCCTAGAGAGGTTAAATGTGAGCGCTCTTGACTGTAATGGGCTGTTGTGGGGAAGTCTTTGTCTGAGGGTATTGTCAGAGGGAGCGAGGGAACTCCCTGTGGTTTTATAGGCTGTGGCTGGGGGCCAGTCTGGATGAACCGGCCTGGTGAGTGGTCACCTGGGAACCGGCTGGGCCAGAGTGCTTGAGGTATAGGGAGAGGGCTCTGTGCCAAACGTCAGTGTCCTGCCTCCAGCCAGGACAGATGGAGGACCTCTTGGGGACAGAGTCTCACTCTGTCACCCTGGGTAGAGTGCAATGGCATCATGGTACCTCACTGTAAGCTCAAACAATCCTCCTGCCTCAGCCTCCTGAGTAGCTGGGACTACAGGCACGTGCCACCACGCGCAGCTAAGTTTTCTGTTTTTAGTAGAGACGGGGTCTCGCTCCTGCTCAGGCTGGTCTCGAACTCTTGAGCTCAAGCCATCCTCACTCCTCAGCTTCACCGGCATGAGCCACCACGCCCAGCAAGGTTTTGCTTTAATCAACTAAATGTTCTATCACTTTTAAAGAAAAATTTAAAAACCTTTGATCTCATCCAAGCAACTGTTCCTTATACACAGGGAGACTGAGAGCCAAGCTTTGGGTCACATAGCAAGAGAACTGAAGCCAGTTCATCTCTTTAATCTTCCATTTGAGAATTGTCCAAGTATAAGATCCCTATGTGAAAAGTTACGTTGCTTAGCTAGCTGAGGTGGTTCCTTCCATGCCAGTAACTTTTAAACAGCACCAGGAGCATTATTAAGCGGTTGCTGGATGCCACGTGATTCCCGTGCCCCTGGTTAGGTCCCTACAGCCACCTGGAACTGAGTCTAAAGAACTTGTCCAGAGTCACAGCCAGGAAGTGATAGACCTGACACTTGGACCTCGGGCCACAGTCAGCTTTTGAGCTTGTGTTCAACCCTGACCCTTTGGGGAGCCCCAGACCAAGGGCCTTGTGGAGGAGCTGGGGTCAGCAGAGGGAGAGGTGACAGAGATGGGAATGGGATTGACACCTGATATTCCATGTGGTTTTTTTGGCACCTCCCCGGGGCACTCTGTTTGTCTGTTGCTGCTTTTTCATAGGCTCTTAGCTCCTTACTTGGCTCCTCTGTGCCATGCTGTCCCCATTCTGTGCATAGATTTGTAGCATGGGCAGGGATGGAAATTAATCTTCTTAGCCCGAGTAAGACCGAATTAGGGGACTCAATCTGCCACACAAAGGATTCTGCGAGACATCCCTGCCCCTAACAGACAGGAATGAGTCATTCGGGCCACCTGGCCTAGTGGACAGAACAGACGCTCACCCAAGGTTAGAAGCCCACTCTGCCTGGCACAAGCCAGGTGCTCCTCTGAGCCCGACTGTGCATGTCATTTATTGAGCACTTACTGTGGTGTAACCCTGATTCGGGGGCACAGATATAAAAAAACCCTAACGGTTTACAGTTAACGAGTCTTCAATATGCTACATGCCAGTGACTGTTCTAAGCACTTTAAGTAGATTAATTTATTTGCTCTAGGACAAATGCATGAGAAAGGTACTATTATTTCCATTTTGCAATGAGAGAGACGAAGGAACTTGCCCAAAATCACACAGCCAGGAAGTGGGAGAAGTGGGCGTGGAAACTAGGCCTTTGCCACTGGGTTCCACGTGGGAACGTAAACCACGATGTGTCACTATCAGTGACCTAATAGTATGGACATGAGCACGCTCTCCACGTGTGTATGTGGAATGTATGCACTGTCTGTAGCAGTGTGGGCCCGCATGCCTCCTGGGCTAAGAGCTGGAGGAGAAGCATCCACCGGGTTCTCCACGGCCTGCCGTTGTCCCTGTTCCTGGCTCAGTTGGCGCTAAGCTGTGGCTGAGGGGCGTGGGGTGTCTGCCTAGTGTTTGGAAAGAGCCTAGGCTTTGGACTCAGGCAGACGTGGGTTGGAATAGTGGCCTTGCCACTCTAGCCCTGTGGTTTTTAGTGACTTATAATGCCCAGTGACCCCCTTGTCACCACTGAGGTCGTGAGGGTCAAACTAAATAAGGCGTGAACTTGCCTGGCACAGGCAGCGGTGGTGGTGAGGATGTCTGATTGTCAGAGAACTGACTGGGGGCAGGGGGGGGGACGGGGGATGTACCCCAAGGTCCCGATGAGGAGTTCTCACCCCCGCCTCTCCCCCGTTCCCTCTCCAGCTCTGATTGTGGGCGGCGTGGTGGGCATCCTCTTCGCCGTGTTCCTGATCCTGCTGCTGGTGTACCGCATGAAGAAGAAGGACGAGGGCAGCTATGACCTGGGCAAGAAACCCATCTACAAGAAAGCCCCCACCAATGAGTTCTACGCATGAAGCTTCCTCAGGGGCACTGGCCTGGACTGTAATGGGGAGGGAAGCCGGAGGATTTTGCAGGGTGGACGTTAGGGTAGGGGGAGGTCAACCTAATCCCGACTTGTCAGTATCTCCAGTTCTGATTACCTTTTAAGTGTCAGAAGAGACATCGTCTTCTACTGTTCTGCCTGGCTCTTCTTGATTCTTGGGGCCTCAGTTGCCCTGGCAGAAAAATGGGCTTAAACTTGGCCTTTCTGAAGGCAAGCCTAGGACTGGATCATTTCCTAAACTTCCAGTTTAGAATCTAGGTCCAGCTTCAAGCCTATACTGAACATGCCTCATCCAGAGCCCCTCTGCAGCCAGGGGGCTGGGGGAGTGTGTGAGTCCTGGCTGGAGGTCTGTCCCCAGCCACCTTCCTTTCTCCCTGTCACAGCCTGTCCCTCTGCCAGGAAGTGGGAGAAGGATCTAGAACCATCTGCACCTTGAGATGTGTCTGTAAATGGATACTTAGGATCACACTACGGGAGTCTCTGTGGTATACCTTGGGCCATTCTAGGCCCTTTTAAGTGACTTTTGGAAATCAATCTTTTTTACTTGGGGCTTGGGGGGAAGAGCTGAAAGTTCATGCTGAAATGGATTTATAGAATATTTGTAAATCTATTTTTAGGGCTTTGTTGTGTTTTATTTTTTGTTTTTTAATGGTTCATTCCTTTGTGCAGAGTGTCTCTCTGCCTGGGCAAAGCGTGGAGATGCTGAGATGTTCTTCCCTCTCTTGTACATTTCCACCGTGCCTGCTAAGTTTGTATTTAATGTTTTTTTTTTTGTTTGTTTGTTTTTATTTGTTTCTTGGAATTGAGAGAAGAGCCGGAGACATGATTTTTATTTTTATTTTTTACTATTTATAGCTTTAGATAGGGCCACTCCTTCCCTCTTTCTCTCTTTCATTAAACCTCTTCCCCAGTTTTTTTTTTATACTTTACACTCCTCTGCTCATGACCTTGGCCCTTTCTGAAGCTGCTTCCTCTAAGAAGTAGCTTTTGCTGAAACGGTTTTTTTAGCAGCTCCCAAAATATAATGAAAGCGGATGGTGGGATATTTGTGTCTGTGTACTTGTAATATATTATTATTCTTCCTTGGTTCTAGAAAAATAGATAAATATATTTTTTTAGGAAATAGTGTGATATTTCCAGTTGGATGTTGGGTGGGTGGTCGAGTGAGTGAATTTTCATGTGGCTGGGTGGGTTTTTTACCTCTTTCTCTTGCACTGTTTTCTGGTGCCTTCTCCGGATTGGGCTGGAATAGTTGAGGTCGACAGTTCTACCCTTTCTGCTTTCTGCTTGGGAACCAGCTGGTGTTCTTTGCTTTCTCCAAGCCCTGGAGCTGTGCTGTGCTATCCAATATATTAACCACATGTGGTTGCTTCAATTTAAGTCCATTAAAATCACGTAAAGTTAAAAATTCATTCCTCAGTTGCACTAACCACATTTCGAGAGCTCAGTCACCGCACGTGGCTCGTGGCTACCGTATCGACAGAGCAGAGAGCATTTCCAGCTATCGGACTGTGCTGCTCTAGAGAACTAAACCAGCTCAACATGTCACAGCCTCTGCTGTGCTGGGATGAACCTTGCCTCCCTGAGCTGGGGGGAGCATGGGGGAGGGCTGACGAGGCCCTGTTATCTGGGACTCGCCCCCGCTCTCCAGAGAGGAGAGGCCTGGCGGTGGCTTAGCCTGGGCAGGCCGTGTCTCCACCTACCCTCCCTGGCTGGGCTGAGGGAAACCACCCTCCCTTACTGCACCAGTGGCTGTTAACTCCCGTGGCCACCCCAACCCAGGGTCCCAGCTGGCTGGGTCCCCTCCTACCCCCAGGGCCCTTTACCTCTGGCTGTGTTGGAGTGAGCACCTCTTCTGTAGCCACCTCTCACACTGTTGTCTGTTACTGATTTTTTTTGATAAAAAGATAATAAAACCCGGTACTTCCTAGATTGCCTGCCTTTGTCATTTTGGTTTGTAACAAGTTATCCTTTCTGGGCTCTATACCCCTTGATCTCAGTGGAGCGTGAAAAATCCCCTTGACCAAATCCCCTATGGAGTGTCAGACACAGGGGGCAGGGGTAGGGGACAGATGTAAGAAGGGGCAGGAAATGGCCCGGAGAGGAGGGGGGACATCAGAACATGCACCCTAGTAGCTTGTACAGCACATCTCTCTTACCTCAGTGTTTTGTTTAGGTGACCTTATGTTTAAAAAACAAACACAAGAAACCTCGAATTAGTTGCCATCTATAGAAATCAGGATGTTTCTCATAAAAATCCTGATTTCTTGGTTTTCTTGGGGGGAAAACAAATCACAATTTGGCAACTGTCAGCCTGCGTGGCAACAAGTGGGAGTTGCTGAGAGTCAGGTACCCATCTAGATGTGGGCTCTGCCACGCCACAGTCTCCGCTTGCTTCATTCACATCACCTGCGTGGCCTTAGCAGGCACTGTAGTTGACAGGCTCTGGAAAGACCATTGACAGCTCTTGAATCTTCATAATGACCCTGTGAGGTGGGTAAGATTCTTGTCACCAAGGGGGCTAACTTGTCTGTGCAGAGATGAACCTTAATTCCAGGTCCTTGGACGTTGGACGTGGTTCCCTTGGCACCATGTTGCCCAGTGCTTTGCTGGGGTGGGGGAAGGATGCAGAGGGTTTGGTAGTAGCTGTAGCAAACCCTCGCATCGCACACCATGAGCCAGGAACCCATTCTCAATGCCTTATACCTGAACCCACGTAATCATCACAGCTCCACAAAGAAGGTGCTGTGAGTATCCCCATTTGACAGATTGGCAAACTACATCTAAGAGGTTCAATAACTTCCCCAAAGCTACACAGACTACCAGTGGTGGAGGTGGGATTTGAACCCAGGAAGTCAGGCTCTGGAGTCTGCTCACAACTGCACTGCCTATCGGGGTTTATGTAATCCAAGCCGCTGGGGGCTGCTCAGTCCCGACAAAGCCCCTCTGAAGCAGTGAGTCTGGTCTCAAATCCATGTTAGCTCAAATCTCTCTTGAGATCCTGCTACATTTTGTTTTCCTGAGTCTGCTGAGGCTTGAGTGGGTCTCTGTTCCTTGTAACTTGTGTCTCACAGAAGGCCCTCACATCTGTTAGAGCTGCACTATCCAATACAGTAGCTATTAGTCACTGTGGCTTTTTAAATTTAAATTGATTAAAATTTTAAAAATAAAAATTCAGTTCCTTAGTTGCACTGGCCTCATTTCAAGTGCTCAATAGCCACAATGGCTAGTGGCTGCTATATTAGATGGTGCAGATATACACCATTTCCATGGTTGCAGAAATTTCTATAAGGGCCATGTGGTATGAGACTTAGTCAGGACCTCTGGGTTCAGATTTCAGCTTTCACCAGCTGTTACCTTGTGCTCCAACAGCCTACAGAAAGGCAAGCCAAAGCTTGGCCCACAGTAAGTGCTCAATAAATGATATTCTAAGCATCAGTGCCATCTTTTTGGGTAAGGTATTAGCTCTAGAAGAGCCCTGTATTCATTATCTATTGCTATGTGAAATTACCCCCAAACTTAGGGGCTTATAACAACAGAAATATCATCTCACATAGTTTCTGTGGGTCAGAATTCAGGAGCAGTTTAGCTGGGTGGTTCTGGCTCAGGGTCAGAACATTTTGATTGCAGTCAAAATGTTGGCCAGGGCTGCAGTCTCATCTGAAAGCTTGACTGGGGCTGGAGCATCCACTTCCAAGATGGCTCAATTACATTTCTGGCAACATGGGGCTGGCTGTTGACAGGAGGCCTCAGTTCCTCACCACGTGGACCCACACAGGGCTGACTATCCTCGTGACATGGCAGCTGGCTTCATGCAGAGTAAGTAATCCAAGAGAGCCAGGTGGGAGCTATGATGTCTTTTATGACCTAGCCTTGGAAGTCACCCGCTGTCACTTGCATGATGTTGGTCACGTATGTCAGCTCTATTCATTGTGAGAGGAGACTACACAGGGGCAGGAACACCAGGAGACAACACTCGTTTGCAGCCACCTTACAGGTTGGTTGCCATAGCCCCATCACCGGTCAGCCTTGGACAAGGGTTAATCTGTCTGGACAGCTAACTCTGATTGGCACAGTATTATTTCTGAGAATTGAGCAGAGGATGCAAAATGGATCCTGGACAACATTGGGCCATCTTTGTTCATGAACCTGCTAATCTTCTGAGGCAGCAGAAGCACTGACTTCTGCATGGGACAATGCATGGGGCATGGGAAGGCCGACAAGCCAAACAGATCTCCCCTGTCAATGATACGCTGTGTGGTTTCGGGGAGAAGGCAGAATTCTAGGATGGCCCCCGAAATTTCTGCACCCTGTTGTACACAATCTGTATAATTCCCTCCCCTTGAGTATGTGCAGGACCTGTAAATATCACGAGATGCCATGAGGTTAATGATTAGGTTACATTAGCTAGCCAAGGTGAAGGTGCCCCTCTGTTGGCAAGCAGCCAGCTAGAGCAGGTGTTTACCACTTTGCCCTCTGAAAGCATTATTGTACCACTGCTACTCTGCCTGCCTTTGTCCCTTGGGGTCTGGAAAAGAGCCAAGCCTAACTAGGGGGCCTTTTTTAAATGAGTATTCTCAGAGCTGGGCCTTGGGCAAAACCTTGCGTGTAGATGTATTGGTTTCACTTCCCTGAAAGCCACTTTCTCTCTCCCTTGTCTTCTTCACAGGTCCCTGTGCTCAGCCACCCACATCCTCTCCAGGGAGGAGGGTGTCTACAATTTTACCCATGCCGTGTGATTATAACTAGTTTCTCTTTGCAGAAAACCTTACTTAGCAGAGACAAAAAAGAGAAAGAAACCCCAAGGTCAGTGCTTAAACTGGGAGACGAACTTGTTAATGGTGGAAACTCAGGCGGCACGAGAGCTGGTAAACCGGGAGGTTTTAGAACAGAGATTTTGGCCCTATTCTCTCTGCCTGCCCCATCCCACCCCCCTCCCTCTGCCCCCTGCAACACATACTCTGCCTACACTCAGCAGCATGGCGGAATGAGGATTAAGAGAACCCGAGAGTGCCAGACTTAGTGTCAGGAGTACAGACTTTGAACCAATGACAACCTTTGCCATCAACCTGCTGTGACCTTAGCCTCCTCTCTTGGAGCCTCAGTTTCCCCATCTATAAAATGAGGAGGAATATGGTCTACAGCAGCAGTTCTCCACCCTGGCTGCTCTCTGGAGTCCACAGGAGGGTCTCTACAAACAATGCAGATGCCTGGGCTCCACCCTCAGAGGCTTTAATACAATTGATCTGTGGTATGGCCTGGAAGTCTAATTTCATTTTTTCAGAGATGGTGAGGGAAGGGAATGGAGGTAGTAGGGGTTGGGGAGGAATGGGGAGGGGTCGGAGTGTCTCCCTTTGTTGCCCAGGCTGGACTCGAGCTCCTGGGCTCAAGCAATCCTCCCCTGCCTCAGCCTCTCAAGTAGCTGGCAATACAGGTGCGCATCACTGTGACCCGAATATCTAATTTTTGATACCTCGGTAGATGATTCTAATGTGAAGAGGACTAAATCTGTAAATAGGTTTTAGAGTGTTTGGAAATTCCATGGAAATATATAGAATTGTGTGTCTAAACCTCCAAAGGATCCTGAGAGCATAAGAAAGTTAAGATTATCTTTAAGGAACCTAATAGTTTTTAAATACACATAAATAAATGAAAACTCAATGCTTGGGAGGGGAACAGTGCCACCTGCTGGTTTCACTTTGCATTAGCAATATCAAAATATCTGCCGATGCAATGTAATGCATTTGCTATTTATTGAAAACCAACTCAACGTGCAAGGCATTGTGAGGCACCTTCCAGAACACACAATGATAAGAGATCCTTTCCACATGAAACTCACAGTGTAGAGGGGACAGCAGGCATGTACATAAAGCCCTTTGATCCAAGGTGGGGACCGACAGGGTCCCAGCAAGGTTCTGGGGGATCGTAAGAAGGAAGCCTGGGGCCAGGGCTGACTTTACAGGTGTACGATCTGTGCTTAGAAGGGCCCTGTACTTGGTTTCATCATCTCCTATTGCTGTCTTGAAACTCTTAATCATTTTTGAACAAAGGGCCATACGTTTCCATTTTGCACTGGGCCCTACAAATTATGTAGCTGGGTCCTAGCTCGGGTGGTTGAGGAAATTTTGGAGGAGATGACATCTGACCTGGCAGGGCAGTCATGGAGGGAGGGGAGAAGAAGCAGCATGTTCTAGTATGGAAGGAAAGGTGGAGTCCCTTGGCCTTGATGACTGGATGGTTTTGGGGAAGGAGGCAGAAGAGCAGGTGCTGCCAAAGGAGGCTGGGAGGGAGGGAAGGGAGTTTGATGTTAGATGGATTCAGGCTCAAGTGCAAGGAGGACCTCCAAGGACAGATACAGCAAATGGAACTCAGAAGATGGGCCAGGGCTAAAGCTTTGGGGTCACAGACTTCCAGGTGTGTGCCTAGGTGGGACCAAGGGTTATAGGATCCCCTGTGAGGGGTGAAGAAGGAGACAGAGCTCCATGGCTGGGTCTGGGCTTTGGCCTCTCGGTCTCCTGCCTTGGGTGGTGGAGAAAGCCCTGCAGAGCAGGGCTGGATGGCCCTGGAGCCCCAACTCCCCATGCTGTGCTATGAACCACCTCTTAGCCTCCTTATGAGCGGCTTCCTGCTTCAACACCACCAAGGCACAGTGAGCTGACTCTCTCTTTGGGGACATTTCCTATTCAACTGGTTCTCTGCATTCCTCAGTCAGGAATCACCTTCAGGGGACCACACCGGGCTTTAAATAGGCTTCTCCATCGCCGCTCGCAGTGGGTTTCAGCCTGCTGCTGGCAGGTGACGGAACTTAGTCAAGACTGTGGGGAGTCTACAGAGCAAACCCCACTTCCTTCGCTCTGGGAAACGTCAGCATTTTTCTCATGGGACTTTCCATGTTCTGGGGGAGATGTTTTACAGGAAACGAGCTCTTCCTCAAGAAGTCAAAGAAGGGCCCCAGAGGGTTAGAACCCAGAATCCACATTTCAGACCAGTCCTCCCATGGGGCATCACCAGAGGCTGGTACAGGTAGGTGGCACCCATGATGTCAGTGTTCTTAGTTGTAATAGCCCAAGGCAGGATTCTGCCTGGGCTTTTTGTTTGTTTGTTTTGCTTCCCTGTAAAGCACAGACTAGACAGAGGCTGGGTGGGTTGATAGGGATGGATTGTCATTCTGTCCATGGGCCCCATGAGAGAAGCCCCCTCTCAGCTGTGCTATTGCCCAGTTGATCCCAGGAGTTCTGCCCGGGATTGTCCTGGGAAAGTTTTGTTCTGAGCAGTTTACCTCTGGGCCTGGGATGCATCCTAGCTTGGGATGGGGACATAGCTAATAGGGTAACTCATCCCCAGAACTGACAAGTGTCCCTCTGGGCAGGGACAGAAAATCAGGATGCCATCTACCTCTGAACTCATTCCTCCTCTAGAAAGGGTCAAAAAGGTAGGCTCTCTCTTCCATCAGATTTGTGGTCCTTTTTTCTCTGCAGGTCTCTCTCTCTCTCTCTCTCTCTCTCTGTGTGTGTGTATGTGAGGGTGGAAGGAAGTACACTGGGGCACCTCCCTCCCTGGGGAGGTGGGTCATTCAGATCAGACTGTACGTGGGATAGGGTTGGTTTTAATACAGCAGAGGAATCCCTGAGCTTCAGGACTGCATCTTACTGGGCCTGTGGGAGAAGCAACTGGGGGACAGTTAAGATGGCAAGACCTAGGCCAGGTGTGGTGGCTCACACCTATAATCCTAGCACTCTGGGAGGCCGAGGCGGGAGATGACTTGAGCTTAGGAGTTCAAGATCAGCCTGAGCAAGAGCGAGACACAGTCTCTACTAATAGAAAAATTAGCCAGGCACAGTGGCACATGCCTGTAGTCTCAGCTACGGGGGAGGCTGAGAGGTAGGAGGTTCACTTGAGCCCAGGAGTTTGATAGTTTGAGGTTGCAGTGAACTATGATGACACCACTGCACTCTAGCCTGGGCTACAGAGCAAGATTCTGTCTCAAAAAAAAAAAAAAAAAAAAAGATGGCAAAACCTGGCCACTGTCCAGGCACCTGCCGAGCCACCAAAGCTGTGGGCCAGAAAGCAAACACAGAAAAGGGTCTGTGCCTGGTTCTAACCATAAGGAATACAGGGAGGAGCAGGTCCCTGTGCTCCAGGGCCAGATCCAGCATTCTAGCTAAGATCTGATGCTCCAGGAGAGACCTAGTAGCACAGGTGAGACCTAGCACTCCAGGTCAGATCTGGTGCTCCAGGGCATGCTGGCCGTGCTCCAGGAGGCTGTGCCGAATGCCTGCATGTGTGAAACTATGATGTCTCTTCCAGAGAGGACACAAATGCCTGGCAGGTAAATGCCGCAGGCTTGGCTCCTCACAGTTTATGAAATTGTGAGTGACACACAGGGAGAGCCGGAGGGAGGCAGATGGAGGCATAGGATACACAAATACATCTACAGAGACGAGGTTGGAGGGGAGGGTGTGGAGGGATTGAGATTGATTGAGTTAGAGACAGTGAGAAGAGACTAAGACAGGGAGAGCCACACACACTGGACACAGAGAGAGCATCACTCAGGTTGTGTCTTCCTGTGTGTATAAGGACGAGTGAGTGATCCGTGCAAGGCCCGCGAGGCCGGGTTTCCATGGCGAGCCTTCTGCCGCCCTTCCGCAGCAAAGGGACAAGGAAGCAGGGCTGAAGACCTAGAAAAACGGCCGCGCCCCAAGCCTGGGCACAGACCCCCGCGCGGGCAGCCGCGGCGCCCAGGCCACGC
Organism: Eulemur rufifrons; assembly: GCF_041146395.1. Taxonomy (NCBI): domain Eukaryota; kingdom Metazoa; phylum Chordata; class Mammalia; order Primates; family Lemuridae; genus Eulemur; species Eulemur rufifrons. The sequence goes on from NC_091002.1 coordinate 14,868,164, forward strand.
CTAAGTCTGGATGAAGAGGTGGAAGTTGGTGCGCGTGAACTCCTGGTGGATGCTCTCCAGGAGCGCGTCGGCATCGGCCGCGGGCTCCGAGACGCCCGGGGGACCCGGCCGCGCGCTGTACTCGGGGGTGTAGGTGAAGGAGAAGGCACTGGGGTAGAAGAGCCGGTCGGCGCGCACCAGGCTCACGGGCACTGTGATGGGTGTCCGCAGCCAGCGCCAGTCGCTGCCGAAGGCCGCTACGTCGGGCACCACACACACCAGGGACCGCGGGCTCCTGGGGGGTGGAGCACCAGGGTTGGGGCTGCAGTGACTCTGATGACAGGTGCTCCTCCCCCGCTCCCTCGGGGCCCAAGGGAGGCTGTCTCCGCATCGCATACCTGTACATGGTCTCTGCCTCCACGTCGCCGAACCACACCTTGAGCCCCGCGTGGAAGTTCTCTCCGTGAAGCTCAAGCGTGGCCACGTCTCCCCCGCCGCTCAGCTAAGGGAGGGTGGGACCAGTTGGGGTGGGGGGGATGGGGCTCGGAACCTGCCGCCCTCCCTCACTTGCATCCCCGCCTGCGGGTGCAGGCCGGGTCCACGCGTCCCAGCGCCCCCAGCGCCTGGTTTCACCTCTAGGGTGCTGATGAGGGGCACCGGGGTGACGGGCTCCCGCGTGCACGCCAGGCTGCTGCTGAAGGAGAACTCCACCGACTCCGTGCCGATGATGGTCCAGCAAGAGCTGTCGTTGAGCAGCGCTCTGTTCGCCTCCTTGGGGCAGGGAGAGGCCTGGGGGAAGACCGGAGGGGCGGAGGCAGAAGCTTCCGAAGGCGCCGCCAGTGCACCGCGTTGGGTACCAGCCCCAGGCTGTGCGGTTTACCTTCCCGTGAGCTTGGACAAGACCCTTAGGTTCTCTCACTTAGAGTTAAATAAGCTCATCGGACTGATTTATTTATTTATTTTCTGAGACAGATTCTTGCTCTGTCCCCCGGGCTAGAGTGCCGTGGGGTCAGCCTAGCTCACAGCAACCTCACACTCCTGGGCTCAAGCGATCTTCCTGCCTCAGCCTCCAGAGTAGCTGGGACTACAGTTGCGCACCACGGTGCCCAGCTAATTTATTTTTTTTTAAATAGAGACACGAGTCTGGCTATATTGCCTCCTCTGGTCTCCAACTCCTGGCCTCAAGAGATCCTAGCGCCTCGCCCTTACAAAGTGCTGCAATTACAGGCCTGAGCCACCACACCCAGCCTAGAATTTTATTTTTTAACATTGTGCAGTTCTATGCCCTAACATTCTACAATCTTAATATTCTTTGGGAAAGAATATTGCTCAATAATAATTGTTATTTTCTACATATTATGATTCTATCTCTTAACATTCTACAATAATATTCTTTTGGTACTAATATTGCTTAATAGTTTCCACTTTCTATAATTTTTCATATCCTATGTTTTAACGTTCTATGATTCTAACAGTCTTTTTTTTTTTTTTTTTTTTTTTTTTTTTTTTTTTTGACAGAGTCTCACTCTGTTGCCTGGGCTAGAGTGCCGTGGTGTCAGCCTAGCTCACAACAACCTCAAACTCCTGGGCTCAAGCAATCCTCCTGCCTCAGCCTCCTGAGTAGCTGGGACTACAGGCATGCACCACCATGCCCAGCTAATTTTTTCTATATATTTTTGTTGTCCACCTAATTTCTTTCTATTTTTAGTAGAGAAGGGGTCTCACTCTTGCTCAGGCTGGTTTGGAACTCCTGACCTTGAGCTATCCTCCTGCCTTGGCCTCCCCGAGTGCTAGGATTACAGGTGTGAGCCACCATGCCTGGCCAATTCTAATAGTCTTTACTCAATAAAACGCAATACTATTATGTGTTATGACTTTTATTTACATCCTGCAATTTTATATCCCAGCATTCTATGATTCTAAAATTCTTTGGGAAGCAGTATTGCTCAGTAATATTAATTATTACTATTTTTCTGCATACTGTCATTCTGTCTATGATTTTAATATTCCATGGGAGGCAGTATTGCTCAGTAAGTAGCAACCATGACGACGATGATGATGATGACGATCTTACATTCTGTGGTTCTTTTCATTCTCACTTTCTTAGATGCTTGGTGCCAGTATTCTTTGCTTCTCACCTGGAATTGCACCACCTTCTCTGTGGCAAGGCATAAGTAGGTGCCACCGTCTCCTGGAGGACCATCTGGAAACTGGAATGCACACTTGTGCAGCTGGGAGATGGGCTCATCCACGTCGAGGAGTGCACATTGTTTGGCTACTTTGCGGATGATCTGCAATGGAAGGGTGGTAAGAAGGTGCCTGGGTGACAGAGGCTGCCCTCCCAGCCAGTTCTCTGCTACTCCGATAGCCATGTGGTCACTAGGAGAGTCCCCCTGCCCCTTGACTTCCGCCCAGTCCTACAAAGTATCCCCAGAGTGAGAATAGGTATCTTCATGCCTGGGCCCTCACACTCCAGCTCTGCCCATGTGGGCCGTACCCTCTATATAGATCTGGGGGGACCCCTCCAGGGACGCCCTCCCTTCCCATACCATAGGAGGTAGTGTGATGCCGGTAACAGTACAGACGAGCTGAACCAGGGAGCCATAGCGCACATAGCCCTCCCGAGGCGGGAAGTCCCCTTGGGAACGGTGCTCATCAGCTGAGGGTCAAAAAAGGGAAGGAATGAGGGGTTCCAGGGGCCCAAGTTTCTGTCCCAAGCCCTGCCTTCTGGCTCCACCCCACATCCCACATGGGCACTGGGGGAAGCTTTGGCACCCAGGGCAGCAGCTGAAGCTGAAGTTTCTAATCTTGGAGAGGACATTTACAGCCATCCTCACAAATGTCTGCCCCTAGGGGGAGGGGTTGGGGTCAAGGGCAGGGGCAGGCAGCTTAGTTGCTATGAGGGGAAAGGGTGTGGACATTGGAGTCAGAATAGCTTGGATCGTTGCTGACTCACTGGGACCCTGAGCAAGTCTATGTGTGTTTCTGAGCCTCGGTTTCATAGGGCAAAGTTTCCCTTCCTTGAGGAGTTGTGGTGAAGATTAAATAACCTTATGCATGGAGTGCCCGGCCCTGGGCCAGCAGATGTGATTACCCAGGTGCAGCGTGAAGGCTGCCCACTGTCTCGCGCTGGCCACAAAGGCGCCGTCCTCCACAGAGAGGTAGCGTGTGGAGACCGTCTGGGAGCGCAGGCGGTTGAAGAGGGAGACCTTTGAGCCCGAGGATATGCACACTGTGGGGGGAGGTGGAATCAGTACCCTGGCCTGGCATGGTCCCTTGGACTTGCCAGACAATTTCCAATCCTCTGTCCCCTGTGCCAGCCTGGCCACACTGGGCATTCCTATTTCACAGACATTTATCTAGTACCTGCTGCAGTCCTGCTTCCTTACCTTTGCCAGCTCCTTTTTTGCTGCCTGGACATCCTTCAGTTCAACAAACAGAAAATTTAAAACACTTTTATAAATTAAAAATATTTTTTATTTAAAAAATTTTTTTAAAGAGACAGGCGTCTCTCTATGTTGCCCAGGCTGGCCTCAAACTCCTGGGCTTAAGCGATCCTCCTGCCTCAGCCTCCCAAGTAGCTCAAACTATAGGCTCACACCACCATGCCTGGCAGAGTTTTGTCAACTAGTCACTGTGTGCCTTCTTTGTGGCAGGCACTGTGCAGGGTGCTGGGCACCAAAGGGTGAATTAAACTCAGATTTTCTCTGGAACAGTTCACAGTCTCTGAAGGAAGACAGGGACATGAATATAAAATTTCAGTATGAAGTGGTAAGGGCTGAGTTAAGGAGGCCTTCTTGGAGGAGGTTATACTCTCGGCTGGCGAGCAGGCATGAGGTAGGAGTTACACGGGGGATGCATAAGCAAAGATTGCAGTACCATATTCCTAGAGCCTGACACTTATCTTTTCCAGCCTATTGCACATAATCAGAGCCACGGTTTCGTTTTCTCACTTGACTTTGACCACTGGGGAGAAAGCACTGGGTGGGTCACCTTCCTCTCTCCTCTCACAGTGCTAGGCTTACTGTAGGTGCTCAATTTATACCTAGTCCAAGTTCCTGTCCCTTGAATAATACCTAGAATTTATTGTGCGCCAGGTGCTTTACGTGCATTGGCTCCTCTGAGTCTCTCAACAACCCTCTGAGGCAGAGGATATTATCTCCACTTAGGAGAGCAACTTGCACCAGATCATGCAGCTAGCAAATGGCGGAGCCAGGATTCAAACCTAGGCCACTGGGCTCCAGAATCTGGGCTCCTAACCATCACATTATACCACTCACCCCTCTCTGGCCCTTTCCTGATACTGAGGCCCAGCCAGAACACTGCCCGGATCTGAGACATTCTACAAGGGTTTTTAACAGACAGAAAGTAAGTGTGGTGGAGGGGTAGGAGCTGGGTTCTGGAGTCACATTGACGCAGGTTTTCATCCTGACTTGCCCACTTCTGAGTTGGGCAATCTTAGGAAAGTCACCTGGAATGTGATAGGCCTAAGTATTTCTTAAATGAATGGATGAATGTTCCAAACCTCATTTTCCTTCTCCAAGCGACATAGGAACAATGATAGTACCTATGTCACAGGGACACAAGGACAAGCATCAGATAGGATAATGCAAGTAAATGCCCACCAGGAAAGCCGCCTCCTACTCAACCTGCTCACCTCTCAGTGATGGTCGTCTGGTGTTGCCATTGGTACTTAGGCTTCTTTCCCTTCCATAGTCTTAGAGCCCCCAGCCCTGGGATTGCCAGCTGACATCCAGGACAGTGCTAATCCCACATTTTTCTTTGATCCACTCTGTGTGTCCCCTGCTAGGTTGTGCTTTCCACTAGAACAGACACCTGCCTTTATTTTATGGGGATCCAGCAGCCAGTACAGAGCCAGGCATACGTATATACTTTTAACTGAATTTCCTCTGCCCCTTTATCGTCGCTTTTAATCTGTCCCTAGTTCGGCACCTGCGGGGCCGTTTGTCTGCTCTGGGCCTCCAACTCCTACCCTCGAGTCTAGAGTCATCCCCTTTCCCCTGTTTTTGACCCTTCCCTCTTCTCATCCCCAGGCCTAAGCCGCACCCACTCACCCACACTCCTCCCCGCTCCCGGCTCAGACTGCACCTTTTTCACTCTGACCCCACCCCTATAATCCAGGCCCCCCCTACCCTCACCCGTCCCAATTTAGCAGCTGGTAACTTGGTTGCACCTCCCCACCCTGCGCTGCGCTCAGGCCCCGCCCCGCTCACGGTCCGTGTTTTTCAGCGACTGCTTCTTCTGCGACGGCTTCGAGATGACCTTGATGAGCCGGCTGTGGAAGGTGCCCAGCTCCCGGCCCCCGCGCAGCACTAGCCGCAGCACCAGGCGAAAGTGCTTCCTCTTGTCTGCGTCCGAGATGTACAGGGTCTTGGCGCAACTGAATTCCTGCGGGGCTCGTGCGGGACGGGCCGTCTCATTCCAGCCCTCCACCGCCGGATGAACCAGCCTCCCCTAGATATCTGACGTCCGCCCCATCGGAGGTGACAAGAAGCTCCTCGATCCAGGCTTTCGGGCTCAGCCTTAAGGCAGCACCCCGGCCTCCCAGCCTCCCTACCCGGGTCTCGGCTTCCGGAGGGGAGTGAAGAAGCCCCCCTTTCCAAGGGAGAGGCAGGGAGGGAAGCAGGAATCAAACCCCTCTCTTGCGCGCTCACCCTGGAGTCCGGCTGCTCCTCGAAATTCAACTTCTGCGTTTCCGCGGCGCTACCGGCCGCGCCGTCCAGTCCCATGTAACCGCAGACCGTGGGCCCAGTCTCCCCGGCCTGGTGAACTGGAAAGGGACGCGGGCTAACCCTGGAGGGACTCAGGAAGCATTCAGGTGCCAGGCAAGCTTAGTTCTGCCCGCCAGAGGGCGCGGCGAGACTGCAACTGCGATCCGCGCGGCGCCCAGGCCCCACTGCGTGGTCCTCCCGCCCGCGTAGACGGCGGGCAGCCCCGGAGTCCGCCCTCACCTTGGCCCGGCACTGGCTTCACCCTCCAGCCGGGACCGGAGAGGTAGACGCAGGGTGGAGGGCAGAAGAACCTGCGGAGGTAAGAGAGCGTTGGATTCCTGTATCTGCCTCCACCCGACTGTCCTGTAAGCATCGCAAGGTTGCATAAACCCAACAGAACCCTGGATTGCGTACGCCCCCACACCCCGCAGGCTTCCGCGTGACTGTGAACCCCGTTAACACCCATTGGCCTTCTTCTTTCCCACCCCTCATTCAACTCATCGGTAAGTCCTGTCCTCTCCACCTTCAAAACATACCCAGAATCCACTGGCTTCCTACCAGCTCGGCCATCGTGCCTCTGGCATTACTTTTTGCCGGGACCACTGAGTCACCTGGTAATTGCCTCTGTTTCCACTGCTCCCCCCTTCAACTTGTTTCTCACACAGAGTGTTTTTTTAAAAAACATGAGTCAAATCATGTTGCTCTTCTTCTTAAAGTCCTCCACTGCTTTGAAATTTAAAGTCCTCCCACGATCAGGGCCCTGCTTACCTTTCCACCTAGTTCCTACAACTCCTCCCTCTGTCTCTGATTCCAGCCACTGGGACTACTTTTGAACCTCAAATAGGCCTCGTTGGTACAGCCTCAAGTTCTTTGCATTTTCTGTTCCTTCTAATTGTGACATGCTTTCCCCAGATTTCCTGGTGTCTGGCTCCATCTTAGCATTCAAGTTGCAGTTCAGATGTCACCTCCTAAAAGGCCCTTAGCTAACATAGCCCCACCTTTAGTGTCTATCACAGTGCCCTGTTCCATTCTCCTTCTAGTGCTCATTACCACCTGGAAGTATCTTGTTTACGGATTTATAAGGAGTTTACTGTCTGTCTCTTCCACACCAGAGTGAAAATGCCACGAGAGCAGGGATTATATCTGTCTTGTTTGGCTGTATGTCCAGTGCCCAGCAGTGCCACAGAGCCTGGCACATGATAAGCACTCAGTAAGTAGTTGAATGAATGACCGAATAAGTGGGTGAGTGAGTGAACGAATGAGATCGAGAGATTCACAGGGAGGCTCTGCTGTAGAGCAAAGTGGGAGCTAAGGCCCCTGGTCAGCCAAAAGCTGGGGTCTCTGCCCCGAGGCCTCCCCTGGCTCTAAAAGAGGCCAAATGGGTGGAGGGTGCATAGGGCTGAAGGCTGCAGAGACTGGGAGGGACCCCTGAGACACCTACCGCTTCTCATTTCCATATGACTTCTGGGCCACCTTGGCATGCAGGATCCGTACCGTCTGCTCACACTGCTGCTGCAGGCACCCACGCACCCCTTCCCTCAGGATGGTGGCATGCTCTGGGGATGACCTGGGGGGGGGGCGGGCAGGGCAACCAGCCCGCACCAGGGAGAGTCAAGGGGCAAGGTGGCACACAGCCCAAGCACTCAGGTTGAGTGAAATGAAGCAGGGGTGGGGCGGCTATACATTCCACAGGGTCAGGGAGAGGAAGGTAAGGAGGGGGCTCCGGTGCAAGTCGTGGGCTAAATATTTGGTCTGCAAGGTGCTCAATGAGGCCTGCATGGAGCCCACCCGGACCACCCAGGTGCCACTCTGATGGTCTGGCTCCAAGCCCATTGCAGCCCAGGGCCGTAGGGACACGTGGCTGTGATACAAAGTCCCTCTCTTATGCTGGCCCTGGGATGGAGAGAGGTGGGTTAAGGCCCTCGGAGTTGGTAGAGGTTAAGCTTCCCCACCCCAGGGGAATGCCTGAGGGGCATAGCCTTTGCTGGACGCGCAGCCCAGTCTGCTGTGTCGCCTCCTGCTGGCAGACGCCTGAAAACACGAAAGGGCCCCCAAACGCGTCTCCAGGACTGGGGGTGGGTGGGGGTGGGGGCGGGGCAATCTGAGTCTTTCTAGGGCCAAAGCAGTACTCCTCTCCTCCCGTGAGACGGGGCCTGCTGCGGCGTCGGCTTTCCTTCCCTTGATTACGGGGAATCGAGGCCGATCACATTGGTCCTGCGGAGCGAGCCGGGCAGAGCCTAGGGCCCGGCGCTTCTCGGCCTGGGTTTGAGTGGGTGAGGGCGGGTGGGCCAAGGCCTAGGCAATTGCAGGGAGCATGTAAAGGAGTCTGTGATGGGAGAGATTCAGGGGACCAGCAGGCTGGGGCCGGAGGAGAGCCATGAACACTGAGGCTGTCCTTCTGAGCCCTTTACCCTCCCCGCAGGACGGGAGTCCGCGGCCTCTCCTCACTCCTGGAGGGGACAGCGGAGGGCAAGAGTAGGGCCGCACCCTCGGAAGCGGGGCCAGGCAGTCGGCGGCCAGAGCCAGGGCCGCTCCGCCCCTTGGGGCTCCTCAGGGAAGTGCCTCGTAGGCTTCCAACGCATTCCGGCTGCGGAGTGTCGCCGCCCCAGTCTCCCGCTGCAGCCGGATTCCGGCCCCGCAGCTAGCGCCTGGGGCTCCTAGGTGGCAGGAACAGGGGGCGCCGGGCTTGCCCCGCCCCAGCCCTCAGAGGAAGGGGGGGGTCGCTCCCTGCCAGTGGGAGGGGTCGCAGCCCGCACTCCCCCTCCTCACCCGCCAGCCCCGGGTTAAATGCGGCCGCCGCCTCCGCGCGCTCCAGCTGCCTGGCAGTCCCCACCTAGGGCACGCTGCCCACGCCATTACCTGGTCCAACTGCCTGGGAGGCTCCGCCCGTCGGCTCCGCTCTGCAGCCGCGCCTCTGAGCTGTCCGGCAGGCTCAGGTGAGTCAAAAAGTCCGAGGGCGCTGAGGGGTCTGCAGGGGAACAGGCGTCCAGTCAGACCAGGCGACCATCTGCAGCGGCGATGCACCGCCTCCCATGCCCCCATCTGACCTGCAGTGCCTTTCCCTGCTTCTGTCGGGTCCTTTCCAAATTGAGCTCCCACCAACAAGGCGGCCAAAATGGGGCCACCCCTGCCCTAATCTTGTCCCTCCAGGAACCCCCAGGAACGTCCTCAAGGTGTTCATTTCTTGGCCAACTCTTGAATTATTTACAGACCTTCCCTCTCTTGCCAGTCCACTCCTCCTCCCTCCCCGGGGCATCTCTGAGTCTTTGTCTCTGACAAGGATTAACCCCTCAAAGGAGTCCCAGGTTCTACTGTCAACTCTGCCAGCATGTCGCTGTGTGACCTTGAGACATTACCCTCTCTGGACCACGTTCCTTTCTCTATAGAATGAGGGGGTTGGAAAGGTGACGGACGTTGAGGCAGTCGCTATTTTAACTTTCTCGGAGTCCTGGGGTGGAGGTGGGGAACCAGGTGAGATGTCAGCTCAGACCAAGAGCAGGATAAGGGGGTTCTTAATCAAGATTTTGAGGCCCAGAGGCTTCACACATGAGAAAGGATGGGGAGTGGCGAAGGCCCCTTGTCACTTTACCCTCATGCTGCCCACGGATGCTGGCCCCGCTTCGGCCTGAGCTACAGAAGGCATTCCCCACCCTCCCACCTCCACCAGCCGCTGGCACATCTAGCCTAGTCACCCTCCCACGATGGGCCCTGCCAGAGGGATTTCTGTTCTTCTAGCAGGCCTGGAAGGCGAAAGGGGAAAAGAATCCGGGACCGGAAGGAAGCCGCCTGGAGTGAGCCACAGGCACCCGACCTTGCTCAGAATAGGCCCATTCACGGAATTGGGGTGGGGGGGCAGGGGCGGGGCTGCGGCTGGGTTAGGGGCGGCTGGCCTTCTCTGCCAAGAAATAGCAACAGAAAAATGGCTAACACAGCTTCAGCCTGGGGCCCGGGGGGTGGGGTAGGGAATGGAAGGAAAAGAAGTTTAGTGACTCCTAGGCGCCAGTGGGGAGGAGGCGGGGAGGGCTCAGGAGGAAGAAGGGGAGCCAGGAGTCCCAGGTTCTCATCCCGCTTTTGCAGCTCCGTAGGCTGCTTTCTTGGGCCTCTATTTTCCCATCTGTACAATGGGGGTCCTTCGAAATTCTCAAGGGGTGTCGCCGGGGCCGCGGGAACGTGAGGGCTCACCTGCTGCCTGCACAGGATCCATGGCCGCTCTCCGAGGGCGCCCTCCGGGCGCGTGCAGTGACGCCGTCCCGGGAACCTGCGCACCCCAGCACCCCGACCCTCGCGCGGGATATATCCTGTCCAGGTCTTATCTCCAAGGCCCCGGGGCTCCCGGCCCCCTGTTTGCTCTAGGCTGGGGCACCTGCTGGGCAGATGTGGGCTTCCCACGGCCACCTAGCCGTCGCAGCCAGACCTGGGCAGGCGCCCTCTGGCGGCCTTTCCTGAGAGCGCGGGAAACGAAGGCTCCAAGCCGAGAATCCTTGTGCGTGGTGGGTTTTGGCCCCCCTCTCTGCCCACCCCACCACACTCAACCCCGCGGACGCGCACGGCCCTTCCCCGCCGCCTGAGGTTGGGCGGTGCGTGTCTGTTCGTGTGTGTGGAGGGGTTAGGGGAAGGGGAGTCGCAACGACAGCACACAGCTCCTTGTGTGCGGAGGGGAGGCGGCCGAGGTGGGAAATGACTCCTGCCTGCAGAGGTTGGCCTGATGGGAGAAGAGAGCACCGAACATCCCGTGCTGGCTCCCCGAACCGAATAGGGCAATAGGCGTAGGATTCTACCTGGCGCGGCCACTTCCTTGCCGCATGACTTTGGGTACCAGTGCCTAACTTCTTTTTCTATGCCTCGGTTTCCTTACCCGTGCAATGGGGAAAATAACAGCTTTGGTCTCAGAACTGTAGCGGGGATTAAATGCCACAATGCATGAAAAACATTTTACACTGTGTCTCATGTTTAGGAAGGCTTTTTTTCTGTTTAAATTTTGTATATTTTTACCTACTTTTTATTTATTTGCTATTCTGCAGTTCTACAAAGAATCACCCGTGTTTCCCAGCAATCCCACTCTGATGAAATTTTTCTCTCTTCTTTTTTTTCTCTCTTATTTTCTTTTGAGCCAGGGTCTTGCTCTGTTGCCTGGGCCTAGAGTGCAGTGGCCTCATCATAGCTCACTGCAACCTCAAACTTCTGGGCTCAAGTGATCCTCCTACCTCAGACTCCTGAATTGTTGGGACTACTGGCCTGTACCACCACGCCTGGGTGATTTTTCTTTCTTTTTTTTCTTTTCTCAAACTACTGAGCTCAAGTGATTCTCCCACCTCTGCCTCCCAGCGTGCTAGGACTATAGGCACGAGCCACTGTGCCCAGCCATAAATTTTAAAATTAAGGAACATTTCCAACACACACAAAAATAGAGATTAGCAAAATAAACCCATGGCCCTCCGCTCCCTCCAAGTGTCCATCACTCAGAATGAGAGTTCTGTAAAATACTATTGCTTTATGATTTTCCTTCCTCCCTCTAGGCTCTGACACCTCCTATTCTCTGTCCCCAGAGAACCATGAGGGGCCTTGTTTGCTGGCCACTGCTAGCATGGCTGCTTCTTCTTCAGCCCTGGGAAACCCAGCTCCAGGCGGCAGGTGAGCTGGGACCCAACCCCCACCAGTGGGAGGAGGGGAGCAGAAGCTGGTTCTCCATCTGCAGCCACCTGGGCCTGCTGGGATGAAGAAAGCAAGGACCTTGGAACATACCGGGATGGGATCAAGTTCCCCATTTCACTTCTGTGGGCCTCAGTTCCTTCATCATAGTTTTGGGCACATGCAAACTGCCCATTTGGTGTTTAATTTTGAAAAATTAATTGAAAACAGAGAAAACCCAGGAAATTTTACAATAATAATCCCTATTTGAGACTTCTCTTGAAAAATCCAAGAATCTGCTAACGTCCGGTGTGCATGGCTGCATGGCAGCATTTGGCCGGAGCTGACCACCTTAGGAGGGACACAGGCTCTTTGGATGTCCACCATCCTAGCCCACCCAGTTCACTCATTTATGCGGCCTCTCCAGGCATTTGAGTTGCAATATCCCCTCCTCAATGGATAGTACCTCCTCAGAATAGGTCTCAGAGCTGTAGGCTGGGAAATTTGTGAAATCTGCTAGCTCGGGTCCTAAATAAATGCTGGATGGATGAATGAATGAATGAATGAATGCATGTAACCTGCGTTTGCTGGGTTAGTTACGTGCTGGGTGCTGTTATACCGAGATAATAGCATTTCCCCTGGGTTTCCCTGGGAGTCTCCTCGGAGATGAGGCGAGGCTTTGCTGACTCAGGAAAGTCCTTTCTGATCTGACCCGCAGGTCCCAGGTGCCACACTGGGCCCCTGGATTTGGTGTTCGTGATTGACAGCTCCCGCAGCGTACGCCCCTTCGAGTTCGAGACAGTGAGGCAGTTCTTGGTGGGCCTCCTCCATGGCCTGAACGTGGGGCCCAATGCCACGCGTGTCGGCGTGATCCAGTATTCGAGTCAAGTGCAAAGCGTCTTCCCGCTCGGCGCCTTTTCGCGCCCTGAGGACATGGAGCGAGCCATTCGTGCCCTGGTGCCGCTGGCTCAGGGCACCATGACCGGGCTGGCGATCCAGTACGCCATGAACGTGGCCTTCAGCGTGGCCGAGGGCGCGCGCCCGCCAGAGGAGCGCGTGCCTCGCGTCGCTGTCATCGTGACAGACGGGCGGCCCCAGGACCGCGTGGCAGAGGTGGCAGCACAGGCCCGCGCCCGCGGCATTGAAATTTACGCCGTGGGGGTGCAGCGCGCAGATGTGGGCTCCCTGCGTGCCATGGCGTCGCACCCGCTGGACGAGCACGTCTTCCTCGTTGAGTCCTTCGACCTTATCCAGGAGTTTGGCCTGCAGTTCCGAGGCCGGCTGTGTGGTGAGTTAGGGGAGTGCTGAGTGAGGCTGCGATTCCCAGTCCAGCTTGGAGTCCTGCTCCCATCACAGTGAATTCCATTCTATCGGGGTGGCCCCGCGCATTCCGGGCAGAGCCGAGCTGCTCTGGCCAACCGCGGGCTGCGTCAGATTTCATCTCTGGCCACGTTTGCTGGGGCTCTGCTCACAAGGAGCAACGTTTAGCTTACCCTGCCCACCAGGATGAGCGTTTGTGGTTTACCGCAGGCTTAATGCCAAACTCCAACACCAAACCCCTGGACACAAAGAAGCACTGCCCCTCAAAGCCGAGAGCAATCGCCCGCTCCAAAGAGTCATGCCCCACTGCTCACGTGGGCATGGCTCCTCCCACTCTCATTTTAGCTCCTCCCACAAGTGCCGCAAGATCTGTTCTAATCTCATCTTGAGTTATTCTGCCTACCTTGATTTAGCGCCTCTCCACCTCCCTACCCCACTCTACCCCTGTATAGTCCTATCCTACTGACACGTCTAGTCCGGTGCCCCTCTTCTGAGCCTATTCGCAGGGGCTACTCAAGCCCTGTGGGTTCCCTAAGCCTCCCACCAGGTCCTGTCTCAAATGCGTCATATCCCTCCTAAGGCCATACTTGAGGTGCCTGCCTCTGACCCCCAGACTTCTCTTGTTGGAGGCTTCTGCCTATCTGTCCCCTGCTGATTCTAGTCCTGTATGTCCTCAGGGAAGGACCTGTGTGCTGAGGGCGAACATGGCTGCCAGCACCAATGTGTCAACGCCCCAGGCACGTTCCGCTGTGCCTGCAACCCTGGCTACAAGCTAGCACCAGATGACAAGAGCTGTTTGGGTAAGAGTTATCCCTGCCCTGCAATCTCACTGCTCCTGAACCTTCTTTGGTTCCCCATTGACCCAGCATCAGACCAATGAGTCTGGAAGAGGCTTTGGAAGTAAAAGCCCACTTCCTTCACTTTACAGGCCTAAGAAAAAGAGATATTGCCGGGGGAGGGGTCACACAGGCCTTGGTGGGACCCCGCAGTTAAGTTTGCTAGTTTCTACCTCCTTTTCTGCCCATTTTCAGGCCAGTCTCCTACCGGGCTCTAATCCACCTCCCAAACTTGTTTCTGCCTTCTCACAGGCACATCCTGACAGTTTCTCAGACACTGTTGGGGGTCTTCAGTTAGGTGTGTCTCCCCCCACATGAAGCCCATTCCTGCCTCTGCACCTCAGCTCTGTGTGCGCTGCCCACCTGGGCTCACCTGCCTCACCCCTCGGACTCCACAAATATTTCAAAACGTGGTTCTTCATTTTTGTCTTCTGAAAAGCAATGCCATGCAATACCTTGCTTATGTTATACAATTGGGTTTTTCTTTTTGGTGTGTATGTGTGTCTACTCTGTGATCATAATTGCAGCCACCATTTATTGAGTGCCAAGTTAGTATCAGACATTGTGCTAGCTGCATTTCATACAGTACCTCTCAGCCTCACTACAAGCTGGAAAAAGAGATCATGTGATCCCAATTCAGATGTCAGTTTCTAGAAACTGCAAAAGGTTGGCTTGGGCCGGGCACGGTGGCTCACACTTGTCATCCTAGCACTCTGGGAGGCTGAGGCAGGAGGATCGTTTGAGCTCAGGAGTTCGAGACCAGCCTGAGCAAGAGCGAGACCCTGTCTCTACTAAAAATAGAAAGAAATTAGCCAGACAACTAAAAATATATGTGGAAAAAATCAGCCAGGCGTGGTGGCTCATGCCCGTAGTCCCAGCTACTCCAGAGGCTGAGGCAGAAGGATCGCTTGAGCTCAGGAGTCTGAGGTTGCTGTGAGCTAGGCTGACGCCACAGCACTCTAGCCCAGGCAACAGAGTTGAGACTCTGTCTCAAAAAAAAAAAAAAAAAGAAAAAAAGGTTGGTTTGAACCCCGATTTGATGGCCATCAACATTCATATCCCTCTCCAAGTTCTCTGGGAATTCCCAAGGGCTTACATTCGGATGATCACCTCTTGCTGTGAGCTCCTGCTGCATTCGTTTGATTTTACGGATCTTCTCTCAGTTTCTCAACCCCACACATGCCATTCTTGCTCCATGCATGTAAAATTAGCCTCTTCTTTGGTTTGCACACTTGTGCACACAAGGGTGTGTGTGTAAGTGTGCATGTTTGTTTTACTAAAGATAGGAGTGGACAGAGGTGTGAGTTAAATCTATGTAAAGTCAAACACACACACACACACACACACACACACACAAAAGAAAAACCCATCATTTGTAATTGAATATTAGATACCCTCATTTCTAGAAGTCCTCAGTCTGCCTGCTACAGGGGCTTTTTCACTAGCAGCCTCAACCCACAGAGTTACTCATCTTCACTCTGTCTCCCCTGTTCTCTTTTTTCCTCTCTCCATCCCCATCTCTTTTCCAGGAAACCCAAATTCTCACTTTTTTTTTTTAGACAGGGCAATTCTCCTCTCTGCAGTCCCTATTCCCCAGCTCAGCTCTAGGCCACCTTCACATATCCAAGCCATCAAGAGGCTCAGCAGGGTGATAGGTCTCCATCCTCCTCAGAAGGAAGTTGTAAATGATTGCTCACTCCCATTATATTCCCGTTTTGCAGATGGGGACATGGAAGCTCACATACATAGCTAGCGTGGCTGAGCCTGGTCCTCCCCTGTGAGTCAGGGAGCATCTGGAGGACAGGGGAACAGCGGATTCTCCATCCCACGCCTGGCTCAGTCATGGGCCCGCTGTCTCTAGGTTGTTTCTAGGGTTTGGGTGGGAGGATCACCTGGCCCCGGAGGAAGGAGGCTTATACTTATAGAAATTACAGATGGCTGGGTACCACCCCAGACTAATTAAGTCAAGATTGTTGGAGAGGGGCCTGGTCGTTGTGCTGCCAGGGCTCAGAGGGGCAGCCCTGGGCACAGGCTGATGTCATCTCTTTCCCAGCTATTGACCTGTGTGCTGAAAGGGCCCATGGATGTGAGCACCACTGTGTCAATTCCCCGGGCTCCTATTTCTGTCGCTGCCAAGCTGGCTTTGTACTCCAGCAGGACCAGAGGAGCTGCAGGGGTGAGTACCCCACCCACGCACCAGCACCCAGGACTGAAGCCTCTGATGGCTCCAATCAGAGGTGACATCTTGGCGTTTCTTCCTTCTCCCCAGCCATTGACCACTGCAGCTTTGGGAACCATAGCTGTCAGCACGAATGTGTTAGCACCCTTGCTGGGCCACGGTGCCACTGCAGAGAGGGCCACGACTTGCTGCCGGATGGAAGGAGCTGTCGGGGTGAGGAGGGGTCTCCTACATTTGTGGGGAGCCACAGTAGACCTTAGCTTGGTGGGATCCTCCCTGACTCATCCTGCTATGTCTCTCCTTTAAGTCCGGGACCTTTGCAATGGTGTGGACCATGGCTGCGAGTTCCAGTGTGTAAGCGAGGGCTTCTCCTACCGCTGCCTGTGCCCTGAGGGGAGGCAGCTTCAGGCAGACGGCAAGAGCTGCAACCGTGAGTGATGGGTGGGAGGGTGTTCTGTCTGCTGCTGCCCCATTGCCCATATTCTGAATGTCCTTGACTTTGCCCTTGCTGAGGCGCAAGACTGTGGTGTGAATGTGTGTGTGCTGAGGGGTGGTGTTGGACAGTGTGCCATGCCCGGCCTCCATCTCTTTCCCCTCAACCCTCTATCCTGCTGCCAACGTTAATTTAAAAAATACATATTTGGTGATCACATTCCTGCTTTGCTCAAAAGCCCTCTGTGGTTCACCAACGCCTACAGAATAAGGAGCGAATGCCTTACCCCTGAGGTTTTTAAATAGTGGGCACAATCACATCAGTGGATAATGAAATCAAATTAGTGGGTTACAACCAGCATTTAAGAAAAATAAAAAATGGAAGACAAAATAGAGTTGACTGTATATAGAAAGAATATTATTTTTGGGCCGGGTGCAGTGGCTCATGCCTACAATCCTATCACTCTGGGAAGTCGAGGTGGGAGGATTGCTTGAGCTCAGGAGTTCGAGACCAGCCTGAGCAACAGCAAGATTCTGTCTCTACTAAAAATAGAAAAATTAGCCTGTAGTCCCAGCTACTCGGGAGGCTGAGGCAGGAAGATTGCTTGAGCCCAGGAATTTGGAGTTTCGATGAGCTACAATGGCACCACTACACTGTACCTGGGGTGACAGAGTGAGACTTTGTCTCAAAAAAAAAAAATATTTTTGAAACTTGTTTAGTTATATGTGAGAATATGAAGTATGTCATGATGTATTATTTTTACAGTGGGTTGTGGTCAAAATTTTGAAACCGCTGCCTTAGCTCATGACAATCTGGCTTCAGCCCACTCTACCAGCCTGTCTCCTTCCACACTGGAACATTCATTCAGTCATACTGGCCTGCCCCTTGCTGAGTGTGTCGAGAGCTTCCAGCTCCCCTACCTCTGCACGTGCTGCTCTCCACTTCCCAGACTGTCCCTCCCTGTCTTGGCAAACTCCTACTCATCCTTCAAGACTGTCTTAGTACATTCAGGGTGCTATAACAAAGTACCGTAGACTGCATGGCTTAAACAATATTTATTTTCCACAGTTCTGGAGGCTGGGGAGTCCAAGACCAAGGTGCCAGCAGATACAGTGTCTGGTGAGGGCCTGCTTTCTGGTTCATAGATGGCGGTCTTCTCACTGTACCCTCACATGGCGGAGAGGAAGCAAGCTCTCTTTGAAATCTTATGATGACACTAATTCCATTCGTAAGGGCTCTACCCTCATGACCTCATCTAATTCTAATTACCTCCTCAAGAGCCCACTTCCTAAGACCATCACGTTAGGGGTTAGGGTTTCAACAAATGAATTTGGGGAGACACAATGATTCAGTCTACAACAAAGATCAAATCAATTGTCATCACTTCTATGCACCGTTCCTTACCAACTCCAGGAAGAATAAATTATCCCCCATTGGGCTCCCTGAAGCCCCTCTGTTCTAACACTTTCCTTGACTGCGCATACGGCATGTTTGACTTGCTCGGCTCTTTCCTGATTTCCTCATGGAATAGGATTATGTTTTATTTATTGATGAACCCCTTCAGGGCCTAGCAAAGTCCCTGGCTTAGAACAGGGCAGGCGACATTGTAGAGTGATTAAGAGCATGAGTTTTGCGGTCAGACAGACCTGGCTTCGAGTCCTGGCTCAGTTACTTCTAGCTGTGAAATCTGGGGCAATCACTTTATCCTTCAGAACCTCAGATTATAGAAAATAGGGATGATATTCAAGGTCATCGGGAGAATTGAGAATATATACAAAGAACCTGGCTCAGTGCCTGGCACATGGTAAGCTGTCAGTTAATAATGTTTTTGCTATCATTATTAATACTGGTACAGGGCTTAGAATTGTGCCTGATACATAGTAGATGATCAATAAATGGTAGTTATGTTTGTTGCCATTATCATTAAAAAAGGTGCTTTTAGTAGAGTGCCTGCTAATTGTGCTAAGCGCTCAATAAATTTTATCAAGGGCTAATAATGAGAATGATGATGATGATCATGATGGTGATAATTATTTAGCATACTACCTGGCACAGTAAGGACTCAGGAAATGTTATCTGTTATATAATAAATGTTTGCAAATGAATGACTAGGTGGATAGACTGATGCCAGTCAAGGTTCTGGTCCCTCCATCCACGCTCTTCTCTTTGACCAGGATGCCGAGAAGGCCACGTGGACCTAGTTCTGCTCGTGGATGGCTCCAAGAGCGTGCGCCCGCAGAACTTTGAGCTGGTGAAGCGCTTCGTGAACCAGATCGTAGACTTCCTGGATGTGTCCCCTGATGGCACTCGCGTGGGGCTGGTGCAGTTCTCAAGCCGCGTGCGCACCGAGTTCCCGCTGGGCCGCTACGGCACCGCAGCCGAGGTGAAGCAGGCGGTCCTCGCGGTGGAGTACATGGAGCGCGGTACCATGACAGGGCTGGCGCTGCGGCACATGGTGGAGCACAGCTTCTCCGAGGCGCAGGGCGCACGGCCTCGCGCCCTCAACGTGCCTCGCGTTGGCCTGGTCTTCACCGACGGCCGCTCCCAAGATGACATCTCAGTGTGGGCAGCGCGCGCCAAGGAGGAAGGTGGGCTGGGCACTGGGCACATTGGACTGGGGTTGGGTCGGACTCCGGGAGACAGCTTTCCCGAGGCCTGGGGCACCCTCTGAGTCTCCCGGCCATGTAGGCATCGTCATGTACGCCGTGGGCGTGGGCAAGGCCGTGGAGGAGGAGCTGCGTGAGATCGCCTCGGAGCCAGCCGAGCTGCACGTGTCCTACTCTCCGGACTTCAGCACCATGACGCACCTGCTGGAGAACCTCAGAGGCAGCATCTGCCCAGGTAAGCACGTCTCTCTGGGGACTCCTCGGCTTCTCTCTCTGCCCACCCTGCGATATCTCCCCCTTTGTATTCACTCCCCACCCCCTTCATACAGTTACAGCCAGGGAACGGGCTCACTAGACAGAGTCTTGTTATGCAAAGTGTGGTCTGCTGGACCAAGGGCATGGTGGCCACCTGGTAGCTTGTTAGAACTGAATCATTTCTGGTGCTTTCCAGACCAAATGAATCCGAATTTGCATTTTAACAAGACCCTCAGGTGATTCGTAAACATTAAAGTCTAAGAAGCGCTAGACTAGGCTACCTGTCCCCCAAATTAGTGGGTATTCAGAATAATTTTGGGAAACTTTTTCAAAGGCACACCAAACTTAGCATTTGTAAGTGGAGTCACAGTATATGTCCCTTGAACTTGCTGGAATTCAACTTTATGGACCTGGCAAAGTGGCAGGACTGGGTGTGTTTAGGTACACAAAAACATGTATTTTGTGGGGGGGGGGGAGGCAACAGCTCATAAATGCAACCCATCCACTTCATCTGGTGCTCAGCTGAGGAAAGGGCATCAGCTCTACCAGTGGAGAAGAAGGGGCTGTTGAGCTTGTGTACTGTGCTTTATAGGTGACAGAGGAAATGTCTCCAGGGTAATTTTTACCAGTCTTTATGCTATAACTCAGGCTAAAGGTGCGACTCTTCCTTCAGATCATTATCAGGCTCCACCTTTGGAGACAGGTTCAGTAGGGCTGGCAGGGCCTGGAGAATGTGTGTGTGTGCGCATGTGTATACATATACACATACATCTCCTCCCACCCCAAACTAATTCTAATAGTTAGCTAGGGCATTGTGGAGGTACTGGATTGACTTCTCTTTCAGGGCCCTTTCTGTCCCGACTCTTAACATCCCCTGCAGTGTGACTTTGGACAAGTCATTTAACCCCCACCCCTATCTTAACGTTCCTCCTCTGTAACAGGGGAGGGTGCTGGCTGCCACGGTTGCCTGCCACTCTAGAATTCTAAGAGAAGTCTGGGCTCTGTGGTCAAGGCTCTTCACCAGTTGTCTCTATGACCCTGGGAAGACCCTCCCCACCTCTGACCCTTGTTTCTCCATCTGTGAAGTTAGGGGTCTTTGTGGGACTGTTATCATTACTATCAATAATGCCATACACAGCAGTTTGTTAAAGGCACATATGAGACTAAGAGATAACTTTTAAATCATTACAGCAACTTTGCCAAAGGCTAAGTGCCAGGCATTGTGCTTACTATCTCACCACCTGTAATCTTAACAATGGCACACATTTACAGAATTCTAGTGAACCTAAGATACTATCCATTTTGTTATATTTTATTTTATATTTATTTATTTATTTTTTGAGACAGAGTCTCACTCTGTTGCCCAGGCTAGAGTGAGTGCCGTGGCATCAGCCTAGCTCACAGCAACCTCAAACTCCTGGGCTCAAGCAATCCTCCTGCCTCAGCCTCCCGAGTAGCTGGGACTACAGGCATGAGCCATTATGCACAGCTGATTTTTTTCTATATATATTTTTAGTTGTCTGGCTAATTTCTTTCTATTTTTAGTAGAGACAGGGGTCTCACTCTTGCTCAGGCTGGTCTCGAACTCCTGAGCTCAAACGATCCACCCGCCTCGGCCTCCCAGAGTGCTAGGATTACAGGTGTGAGCCACCATGCCCGGCCTGATACTATCCATTTTAAAATTCACCATTATTTTATGTGCTGCTAAGAAAAAAGCGGGTGCCAAATTTAATTGTAAGGCTCCCCGCTTGCCCCTGCCAACGTGAGGTGTTGAAATGTGTGGGCAATAGACTTGGATCGGTCATTCTTAAACATTAGATTGCATCACGGTCACTTGGAGGGTTTTCTAAAACACAAATTGCTGGGCTCCAACTTCACATTTTCTGATTCAGTAGGTCTAGGGGGAGGTCTGATAAATCTGGATTTCTGATAAATTCCTAGGTGATACTGATGCAGCTAGTCCAAGGACCACACTCGAGAACCGCTGACATGGTTAAAATACACTATAAAGTATTTACTTGTGGCAGGCAAGTATTTACTTGTACCAATAGCTGCTACATGTGCCTATTTCATTAAAATTAATTAAAATCAAATAAATTTTAGGTCTTCAGTTGCACCAGCCACGTTTCAAGTGTTAAATAGCTACATGCAGCTTGTGGTTACTACATTGAATGAGGTAGATGCAGAATACTTCCATCGTTGCATAAAGTTGCATATGGAGAGTGCTATGCTGGACTATTGCTACTTAAAGTGTGCTCCATGGACCAGCATCGTCAGCATCACTTGGGAGTTTATTAGAAATATTCTCAGCTCCATCTCCATTCTCAATCAGTCTGTATTTTAACAAGCTCTCCTGATGATTCCAGAGGGCATTGAGTTTTCAAAAACATTCTTGTAAGTTGTACACGTAAACACACACACAGAGATCAATGAATCCTCGAAAGCACTAATGAATAAGTCCCCTTGTATGTGCATTTTGCAAAGAGGACACTGAGGCTTAGAAAGGTTGAGTTCCCCAGTATTTCACAGCTTCTTGGCTGGGACTCAGCCCAGGTCTGTCTGAATCCAAAGCCCATATACTCAACCATAGGCCGGGTGTAGGGCCGAAGCCCGGGCCAGCTCGGCCTCCTGCAGTGTCTCATTCGGCTGACCTTCTGTGCTCGGCTTGCAGAGGAGGGGATCGGCGCGGGGACAGAGCTCCGGAGCCCTTGCGAATGCGAAAGCCTCGTGGAGTTCCAGGGCCGCACGCTGGGGGCGCTCGAGGGCCTGACGCAGAACTATATCCTTTGGGGCTTGGGGCGCGGGCTGGAGGGAGAGGGAAGGGACCCGGGAGAACCCCAAGGTCTTCCTTAACGGTTCACTGGCCCAGCTGACGGCGCGCCTGGAGGATCTGGAGAACCAGCTGGCCAACCAGCAGTGACGGCCACTGATGACCCAGACCCGGGCTGGGGCTCCGCCCCACGGACTGTGCCCCTGGCGAGCCGTCGGGGCGCCGGGGTCTCCGGGCTTGGGCTGTCGGGGTGGAGGCGCTGGCGGGCTCCCAGCGCTGCGCTCGAGCTGGCCTCGCCTGGACCAGAAGCCGGACTGCGCTGGGCAGGGGGATGGCGAGGGTGGGGGCGGGGGACGCGTGCTACACTCGCATGCCCTCGCCGCGTGCTGCGCTCAGCTCTTTGTTGGATTTCTTTTTTGTTTTCTTTTTCTTAAAAAAAAAAAAATGTGATTTCCACGGGGTCGGTTTGTGGGGTCTTCCTGCGCCGCCAGTGGGAGGAGAGGCCAGACGGTACGCGCGGTCCAGCGGCGCCCGGGCGGAGAAAGACGCATTGTGCTAGAGTCGGGCTGGGGGGCAGGGGACCCGGCTGCTTCCCCCTCCTTGTTTATTCAGCCAAGAACAGATGGCTCCTTATGCAGGCTGGGGAAGGGAGGGGGCTCAACGGGAACCCTTGGGGTCTGAGCAGGTCTGTGCCCCCCGCCAGGCCCCTGCGGATTGAACACTTCACTCTCTGATCATGCCTACCTCGTGGTGCCTCCAAACCCGGCTCCAAAGCTGCTGGGCGGAGCGGTGTTGGTGAGAAAGTGAGGGGCAGTAATTGAACCTCTAAGTTACTGAGATGGGAGTGGAGAGATGAGTTTCTCCCGGATTTTATCACCTTCCTGCACTGGGTAGTAAGAGAAGGTGCTAGGACCCCTGGCTGCCCAGCCTGTGGCCCTCCTTCAGCCACCCCACCGCCTTCCCCCAACACCTCTATCAGGAAAGAACACAAACCAGTACAGTTTCCCAGGGACGTGCAAGAAACTGCAAAGTTTACAGTGTTTCCAGCCCTAAAGTGATTTGGAGCAAATTACTCTGGGTTTGTTTCCTCATCTGTAAAGTGGAGGTTGAAATTGTCACTCCCAAGAGGCCAGAATTGAGGAAATTCTTCTAAAGCGTCTGACACTGTGCCTAGTATGTATTAGACCCTCAATTAATGGTGGCTATGAACTATTCTTATAGTAATAGCTAATATATTTACTCTTGGCATTATTCTAAGTGATTTTCAGGTATTGTGATTTTATCCTCACAACCTTGTGAGATGAGAATTATTGCTTTTTTTTTTTTTTTTTTTTTTTTGAGACAGAGTCTCGCTCTGTTGCCCAGGCTAGAGTGCTGTGGCATCAGCCTAGCTCACAGCAACCTTAAACTCCTGGGCTCAAGCAATCCTCCTGCCTCAGCCTCCCGAGTAGCTGGGACTACAGGCATGTGCCACCATGCCCGGCTAATTTTTTTCTATATATATTTTTAGTTGTCCAGATAATTTCTTTCTATTTTTTGGTAGAGATGGGGTCTCTCTCTTGCTCAGGCTGGTCTCGAACTCCTGACCTGGAGAGATCCTCCTGCCTCAGCCTCCCAGAGTGCTAGGATTACAGTCGTGAGCCACCTCGCCTGGCCAAGAATTATTGCTTTTATCCCCATTTTACAGATAAGGAAACTAAGGCACAGAGAGGTTAAGTTCCCCCAAGTCACATAATTAGTAAGAAGCTGAACCAGGTTGTCTCCTATGGCTGCTATAACAAATTGCCACAAATTGAGTAGCTAAGAACACAAATTTATTGCCTTACGTTTCTTAGGTCAGACGTCCAGGATAGGTTGGCAGGGCTGCATTCCTTCTGGAAGCTTTTGTTTCCTTGCCTTTTCCAGCTTCTAGAGGGTACTGGAATTCCTTGGATCATGGCCCTGCATCTTGCCAACCTCAGCTTCCATCATCACGTCTCTTTCTCTGACTCTGACCCTCCTGTCTCTGTCTTATAAGGACTATTGTGATTATATCGGGATGATCCTGATAATCAAGGATAATCTCTCCATCTCAAGCTATTTGTCTTTTTTTTTTTTTTTTTTTTTTTTTTGAGACAGGTTCTCTCTTTCTGTCACCCAGGCTGGAGTACAGTGGCATAATCATAGCTCACTGTAGCCTCAAACTCCTCATGTGATCCTTCTGCCTCAGGCTCCCAAGTAGCTGGGACTACAGGCACATGCTACCATGCCCAGCTAATTTTTAAAATTTTTGGTAGAGATGGGGCTCTTGGCACATGCTACCATGCCCAGCTAATTTTTAAAATTTTTGGTAGAGATGGGGCTCTTGCTATGTTATCTAGGCCGGTCTCAAACTTCTGGCCTCAAGGGTTCCTTCCACCTGGGCCTCCCAGAGTGCTGGGGTTACAGGCATGAGCCACTGCACATGGCCTTAAGTTCTTTAAGTTAATCACATCTGCAAAGTCCCTTTTGTCATGTAAGGTAGAATATTCATGGGTGCCAAAGATTAGAATGTGGATGTCTTTGAGGGGGGGCATCCTGCCTGCCACACAGGGCTGGAAGCAAGGTTGGCTGATGTCAGAGCAGGTGTGTGGTCCCCTGCTAGGCTTGGTTAACAGGGAGAGATTTAGGACCAAGAAAAGCCCTTGAGGTGATGACTGGAGGGGATGAGGTCCACTTGACTATAACTTCAGATGACAGGTAAGGAGGGAGACATACTGGGGCAGGTGATCTTTGAGCCAAGCCTTAGCTCAAATTTCTGCAGGTGGCCGTGGGGGACTTTACAGGTAACTGCATGTGTGGTCGGGAGTGACTGGAGTATGGGGAGATAGGAATGATCATCTTACCTGGACATGAGGATCAGACAAGCTAAAGTGTTATGGACAGCACCTGGCATGTGACCTCACCTTGCCCAACTCTTCATTTTGTGGTTGGGGAAACTGAGGCCTAGAGGACAGATTTGCCTGCCTAAGATCACACAGTGAGAAAACACCGGCTGGATCAGGAGGAAGCCTGGAGAGGGTAAAACCGGAACAGGGTGCTCAGCTGCTAGGGGGCACAGAGGACAAAGGCCAGGCTCCTTCTTTCCCTGCTCCCTGGTGCTGGGCGGGGCTGCCCTGTCTCCCGTTTCTGTTCTCACCTGCTCTTCCCTCCTGCAATCTCCCTGGTGGCCACAGGATGGCGCTTGGAGCTCTGATTTAGAGCTGGGTCTTTGTGCCCTTGCAGGCACTTGGCATCTGCCACTGGGACTGATGAGGCTGTCCTTTTCCCTTAACATTCCTCCCCCTACTGTGGCAGTCCCCACCTGCCAGTGGAGAGAAGCTCCTTCTGTTCCTAGGCATTGGCCACACACCCCTGGATTTGAAGACCAGCCCTGCTACTTAGTGGGTGTGTGTTGGTGTTGCGGGGTACTGGTTCCCTTCTCACCTCCTGGTTCCCCTCTCTCATGTCCCTTTCCTCTTACCCCTTTTATCCTGTTGGCTAGAACAGAATTCCTGATCACTAAACATGCCCCGCATAAGGGTAGCCAGCCCTTGCTTCTTTGCTTATACCCCTCTCTTACTTCAGAGGATAGGAGAAGACGTACAAAGGACTTGTCGCTTAAATAAAACAAACATCCATTAGCCCAAGAGCAGAGAACCTAAGTGACAGTGTGGGGAGAGTAGCATTGCCAAGAAAGCTTACATCAAGAAGGCACAGAGCCTGGGCCTGAGTCTCTGGTGTCCAGGAAAGCAGGAGCTGAGGTGGCTTTCAGAGCCTGAGAGCCGGCACAGAGCACTTCCATACTGGGGGAGTCTTGAGCCCAGGTCCCCAGGAGGGAACTCAATGCCCTCAGTCCTCTTGGTTTCCTGGAGATTTTGAATTGAAAAAGGACAATATCATATCTCCCCCAGTGTTTGGCGGAGATGTCACCTACGGCTGTTTTTTATACTCAGTAACAGGCACTAGATGTGGCCTTGGGTGGGAAAGCAACCTCAGTCCAGCGCAGACCCCCTCTCTGATTTCTCCTCTGTCTGTGTTCCCGGGCCCTCTGATCTTCCGTGCTTCTTGGCCTTCCTATCCTTCTATTCTGGCTCACAGCTCTCCCTGCTTCTCTGCTTGGTGCAGCTCCTGTCTCCAAGGGTTGTCTGCTCTTCTTTCTGTCTCTTTGGACCCAGGAACGTGAGAAAAGAGAGAAGAAAGCTATCAAATACAAAACACAAAACACCTACTGTGTGCTGGGGACTGCCAGGCCCTGCCCCCGAGCTGTCTTGTTGAAACCCTTCAACCCACAGAAGGGAAAACCAAGGTTGAAAGAGGCCAGTTGCCCCAGGCCCAGAGCTTCCAAGTGAGGATTTGAACCCAGATGTCCTTGATCCCAGAGTAGGCCCATTTCACACTTCTACCCTTCAGTAATCAGGGACAGATTTGGACTTTTTCTAAGAAACTTTTCCTAGGAAACTTAAGGGGCAGACAAGAGCACAGCCCGGGATATGGCACAAACGAGGGCCAGAGGCAGAGGCCCGGCTCCACCGTTCATCAGCAGTGTGGTCTCCACATTGCGCTTTTGCCTCAGTGTCCCCCCTTGTAGAATCTGAAGGACAGCACCAACCTCACAGATTAGGCCAAAAGATTGAAGCCACTGATGAATGTGAACCTGGGTGGTGGGTGACCAGGAAGGGCTGCCTTCTTTTCAGGCCATTATTTGCCTTTCTCCCCACCCTCCCACCTGATCTGAAGTAGGAGACCTTGCCTGGGGGGCTGCAGATCCCCAGGCCCAGTGAGGAAGGTGGGCCACATCACACAATGCAAAGCAAGTTGCTGTTAAGCTCGCAGAGGAGGGGCATGAGCAGCTCAGCCTTGTGCAGCCCAGGAAGGCTTCCTGGAGGAGATGGCAAATGAGATGCACCAGGGGGAAGGACAGACATTCCCCAGATGATCAAGGAGGAGAGGGCTCCCGGGCAGAGGGCTCGAGTGGCATTTCAAGGGCAGGAGAGGAAGGTGAGGCTGGGGAAGAAGGCTGGACTCAGTCCCCAAGGTGGATCACGCTGCGTCACACGACGAGGGCTTGTGGGTTAGTGGTTCCCAGACTTCATGGACTCGTGAATCACCTGGTGAGTTTGTTAAAAATGTAACATCTGGGAGTGGGGTCCAGGAATCTTTGTTTCCACCAGCTCCTGGGTGACACTGTGCAGGTGATCAGAGGGAGGAAGGAAACACAGGGCTGCCGGGGACGGGAGAGAGTGCAGGGCAAGGGCTCAGACAGTGCCCTCCCCCCGAAATATATTGTTATTCTCAATTTATGGACAAAGAAACTCAGTCCCAGAAAGTAATTTGCTCAATTTCCTCAACAAGTAAGCAGTGGAGCAGCGACTGAAGTCTAGGCCATGTGAGTCCAGAGCCTGGTTCTTCGTTCTAACTTGGAAGAATTTCTGTGATGATGGAAATGTCCTATATCTGAGCCGTCCAATATGGTAGCCATTATGTGGCCAGTGAGCATTTGCAATGTGGCTAAAGTGACTGAGGAACTGAATTTTAATTTTTTAAAAAATTAATAAAATTTAAATAGCTGCCTGTGGTTTGTGGCTACTGCGTTGTTCAGCACAGGTGCAGGGGGTACCTGGAGAGGGAGAGGTGACTACTTTAAATGGGGTGATCAAGGGAGGCTCCCCGAGTGCTGCTATTTGAACTGAGGTCCAAATGCTGAGAAGCAACCGGTTTTCCAGCGTTCCGGGGGGGGGGGGGGGGGGGGAGAGTGCAAATGCGGGGCCTTGGGGGTAAACAAACTCCGGCGTCCTAGGGTGGAAAGAAGGCCCGTGTGTCTGGAATTCAGTGGTGATGGAGCGGCGGCAGGGGCAGGTAACCAGGGCCTGGCGGGCTGGGTGAGGTGCCGGCGCGTCCGTCACTGTCACTGGCCGCGGAGCCTGAGCGATACAGTGGGTGTGGCCGCCCCTCCGTCCCTTTCTCAGGGCTGTGGCGAGGCTCAGATGAGACAAGGGGATGTGCAAATGCTTCCTGAATTGTAAGATGCTGCCCATTAGAGCAGGGCAGAGCCGTGGTTCCGAGTGTGGTCGGGGACCAGCAGCAGCGACCTCATCTGGGAACATGCTAGAAATGTTCCCCCACCCTTGATCTACTGCTTCACAGCTCTGGGGACAGGGCCCAGCAACCTGTGTCTCCACGAGCCCCCTGGGGGGTCGTAACACACACTGAAGTTGGAGAACCACCACCAGGAGTGGTGGCAGTCACCTCCTCCTCCTCATCTCAGTGTCGGCACTCCCCTGCCGACAAATTGTCCCCCAACCTCCAACTCAGAGTCCTTGATGGTTCACTGTGCTCTCTAGCCCTCCTCCCCCTCAGGTGGGATTAATTTTGAGCTTCATATACACAGATTTTTAAAAATCTAGTAAATAAAACCTTTGTATTAAAAATTTTTTTATTATGCAGGCCACCCAGGCTCATAGTTAAAATAAAACAAATAGCACAGAAGGTATCAAAAAAAAAAAAAAAAAAAAAAAATCCCCTGCCACCCCTTAAACCCATTCCCTGGAAATAACCACAGAACAATGTTTCTAGTGTGATTCCTTCCAGACGTTTCCTGTGTGTATGAGGCAGCTAGTGCAGCGCTCTGAAGCCAGTATGTTGGTTTCGAAACCCAGGTTTGCTTCTTATTTGTCGAATAAGTTGGACAAGTTGCCTCCATTTCATCATCCAGAAAATGGAGTTAATGACAGCATCAATCTCACAGAATTGTTGTGAGGATTAAATAAGTTACTTAGAATAAAGCAATCAGTGTCTGGCACATTGGAAGCACGATGTGAATATTAGCAATCTCAGTGTGAATTTTTATAATTGTCTTTTTTTAAAAAATGGAATCATACTCTACACATTACCTGCAACTTGCTCTTTTTACTCACTGCTATCTCTGGGGCATATTTTCCTATGGCTGGATGTGTACATGGACAGGTAGAGGATGTTTCTTATTTTATATCTACCCTGTATCTGACCAGCCTTCCTTTTTTTTGAGACAGAGTCTCGCTCTGTCACCCAGGCTACAGTGCCGTGGCGTCAGCCTAGCTCACAGCAACCTCAAACTCCTGGGCCCAAGCGATCCTCCTGCCTCAGCCTCCCAAGGAACTATAGATGTGCCACCACACCCAGCTAATTTTTTCTATTTTTAGCAGAGACAGTGTCTCGCTCTTGCTCAGGCTGGTCTCAAACTCCTGACCTCAAGAGGTCCTCCTGCCTCAGCCTCCTAGAGTGCTAGGATTACAGGCCTGAGCCATGGCGCCCGACCATGACTATCCTTCCTAATGGGCAATTCTTCATGGGTCTTTTTGGGAGGCTATGGGAGCCGGGTACTCCTTTTCTGACTCCTTGGATGCTAGAATGTGAGCATGACAGTGCAGCTGTTAAGAATGCAGAGGTGGGAGTCAGCCTGCCTATTCAAACCCAGCAGTGCCACTAGCTGTGTGATCTTAGGCAAGTTTCTTAACTTCTCTGTGCCTCAGTCAAAAGGGGTCCAGTTTTCTCATCTGTAAAATGGGGAAAATAACATTCCCTATGGGAATATGAATCTTGGGAGCATAAGCCAAAGGTGCAGGAAGAGTTGGGAAGTCCTTTATGATGATGATGTTGAGAGTGCCCTGGTGGAATCCTAACCAGATGATTCTTGCTGGGGACCTTGGCTGACGTTTTCTGTGTCTGATCATTATTTCTATGAACTACCTGATATCCTTACAAAGCTTCCAAGTTGCAGAATTTCAAAAGGCATGGCAAGAGGAGGGTATTTACATAGAACACAGTGTGAATGGTGCTTCCTAGAGTTGTGAAACGGTTTCTTGGATATCAACCAGGCTTGATGTGTCTGTTGCTTGCATCCAAGAACTCTAACCACACCCTGCTTCATTCATGTAAGGGCTGCATAGTATTCGACTCTAAGTTTGCATCACATTTCATGTAATCATCCCTTCGTGATGGATATCTGGGTGACTCACAGCTATTGTACTACACAGACGAGTATGATGACATGCTTCTCAGAGCTCCTGCCCGGCCCTTGGGACCCTTTCCTTTGACTCCACCCCTCTACACAGGTACACGGTTGGGTGGGAGGTGGCCTCAGTGCACAGTGTCATAGAGTGCCACATGTGAACCTCTGCCCACTTGACCAAGGCAGGACTGGCCAGAGGTCTCAGAGTAACAGAGGGCTCAGTGGGCCAGGGTGGACGTTGTGGGTGACTCGGGAGGGGGCGGGCAGGGGCAGCCAGCCTGGTTCCCTTATGCTCGATCCCCTCCCTGAAAGCCAGGCCTGTCCTTACAGTGTTGGGATCTTACTTCAGATAGGAGGCAACGTCTGCACGGCCTCCGATACCTTCAGGGACCAGTGACTAGTTGTCCCCTCCCAGGGGTACTGGCACTGGAAGGAGGAAAGGAAGGGTTGATCCAAAGGGGGTCCTGTTCGTGGTGGGATTCCAGGCAGCCAAGGCCACATGTGTGTACTGAGCACATCTTGTGTCCCAGGGACTGTGTGGGCTCTTCATGCTACACGATCCCGTGTAATTCTCATGACAACACTGCGAGGTTAGTGTCATCACTTTCATTCTACAGATGAGGCAACTGAGGTCAGGGAGGGAAGAGGTGGGCCCCAAACCACTCAGTGATCACCTTGATGTCCAGGGCCCTTCCCACTTGGTCAGGGAGGTCAGGCACGGGGAGACCATGTGGAGTGAAAGTGGGGGCCCTCCCTGACTCTGTGCCAGCTGCCAAAAGGCTGAGGGTCTTGGAGGAAAGGAGGAGTGGTGGGGGGCGGGGGCGCTGGCGTGAGTGCTGGGCGACCTTCCACTCTCAACTCAGCTGCGTTCCAGAAGGGCAGGAGGAGAGAGGGCCTGGCGGACAGCTGGTGTGTGGACTGAGGA
Source organism: Eulemur rufifrons (assembly GCF_041146395.1). Taxonomy (NCBI): domain Eukaryota; kingdom Metazoa; phylum Chordata; class Mammalia; order Primates; family Lemuridae; genus Eulemur; species Eulemur rufifrons. The sequence goes on from NC_091002.1 coordinate 14,898,814, forward strand.
ACAATAGCGATGATGATGATGATGATGATGATACTGACAATCACAGTGACTGATGTTTCAGGCCATTCACAAAGCAATAGCCCGTTGTTCATAATTCCGCAGAGCCACACAGCCAGGTCGGGAGGAAGACGAAGCAATGTAGTTATTCCCATTTTACAGAAGGGGAGACTCAAGGGCTGCAGAGGGAGAGTAACTTGTCCAGGTTTGCATGTTAAGTCACGCACAGTGCTGGGCAGGACCTGGGATCCTGCGGGCTCACGTGGGCCACAGCTACTTGGGAGGCTGAGGCAGAAGGATCACTTCAGCCCAGGAGTTCAAGGCTGCACTGAGCTACGATCATGCGACTGCACTCTAGCCTGGGTGACAGAGCGAGATTCTGTCTCAGAACAAAACAAAACAAAACACCACGGATGGACCACGAAGGGTGGGGACAGAGAAGGGAAACAAAAACCTTCTATTCTAGGTAAGTCTGCAAACTAAATTAATAAGAACAATATACATAATAACACATGCATAAGCATACCTTATGCCACAACATAGGCATAATAACAATGTTAGAAAAGTGAGCTGTTTTAGGCAGTTGACAAAACCAAGGGAGACTCTTTTCTTAAGCTAGAGCTAATTTTGGTTAATTTAATACGAGCCGCAAAGCCCAAGTTTTAGAAAATCAAGTTACCTTGTGACCCGTTTTTCTGTTGCCCTAAAGTCTGTTCCCCAAACACTATTATTCAGTCATTAGCACACTGATTCCAGTCCTCTGTTTGATAGATTTCTTTTTATTTTCTAAAAACTCAAACAGATGTGCACTTTTATGGGAGTGGGTAGTAATGGTGGGAAGGAGCATAGAGGGTTTTTGTTATAACTTTATTTTTAAGAAGGAAGGTGTTCTGTTCCCTTTCCTAATCTCTCTTGATGCACAAATGATCGGTTGTGGTGAAACTTATTTTAATTCCGCTATTTCCCTTGAGGCAGGTTCCACGGGCACATCCTTCTCTGCTTTGCAACATTAAACAAACTAGCCAGCTGGCACAGGATGCACAGAGAGAACTGTCTCATGCTTTGTAATCATTTCATGTTCTTTTTGTTGCAACATGTAAAATTTATGTTCCTGAGAAAGGCACACTGGTCTTGGCATAACTTGCACCATTGTTATACTCTTAATTTATCTTTATTTTTAAACCAATACTGAGAAAAGTAGTTTTATTGTTGGTGTTAGGAGATTCCAGGCTTATAAAAGGCATTTTGATTAAAGACCTCTTGAAGCAACAACCGACAAACTTAAAAATAAGGAGATGGGTTCACTCCAGACAGAATGCAAATAACAGCCTCATTGCAAAAATCACTTTGAAATGAGAATTTTAAGACCCTTAGTGGATAAAAGGAATAGCATTCATGAAAAAGAGAAGAGGTTCCATAAACATCCATCCATGTTTTTTAACATCCAGAAACGAGGTTATAAAATAAAACCAGGAAGATATGAATCAAGAACAGATGGATATGAAAAAAATAAGAGGTTATAAATACATCCAGCTGGGATCCAATCCCTCATCTAGAATGAGGGAAAAGAAAATGATAGGGGATATTTAAAGAAGTAACAGGGGATAATTTTCTAGATTTGAAGAAAGATGTGAGTGATCAGATCATGAGTATACATCACGTGTGGAGCAGAGTGAAAAATTAACACCTATACAACAAGAAACTTGGCTTGGGTTACAAGTCCATGGCATTGATTGGAAGCAAGCAGACCCGAAGCCGAGTCAAAGTATGAGTGACATTGCCAGGGAAAGTCCAACATTGGCCCACAGAGTGGCTGCGTGTTCCTGAAGGCAATCCTCAGGCTCTGCTGCACCAGCAGGACGTGGTGGGGCAGGGGCATAGTGACAGGAATGACCCATGGCTTTGCCCTCCCCTATTGCAGTGAAGGCCTGGAAGTACCAGTATATGATGCTCAAACTCCTAAGCAACTGTTAGAAGAAAGGCCAGTGCTAAGATGACTTCCAGTGCGCCAAGGGCGTTTATGGAAAAGCTTGTACTCCCACTGTGAAAAATCCAGGAAAGGCTGACCTCCCGTAACCCCTTTATGGCCACAACCCCTGGTGCCCTGGGCCATGGATGAGAAGTCACTCGCCTGTTTATTCCTTGAGGGGGGAGGATATCTGACTGGCATTTCTATCTTCAACACTTTCTTCCATCACCTCAACAGTTTCACCCAGGGAGCTGTGGTCCAAAATCCAAAATTAAGATTCAATTTTGGCCGGGCGTGGTGGCTCACGCCTGTAATCCTAGCACTCTGGGAGGCCGAGGTGGGCGGATCGTTTGAGCTCAGGAGTTCGAGACCAGCCTGAGCAAGAGCGAGACCCCAACTCTACTAAAAATAGAAAGAAATTATATGGACAGCTAAAAATATATATAGAAAAAATTAGCTGGGCATGGTGGTGCATGCCTGTAGTCCCAGCTACTCGGGAGGCTGAGACAGGAGGATCGCTTGAGCTCAGGAGTTTGAGGTTGCTGTGAGCTAGGCTGACGCCACGGCACTCACTCTAGCCCGGGCAACAGAGTGAGACTCTGTCTCAAAAAAAAAAAAAAAAAAAAGATTCAATTTTATCTGCTGCCTTGACCTCTGATAAAATTAGGGGACTATTCTAACCTTGAGTTCCTTCCCCACTCTACTGCTGCAAATAAAGTCCCCTAGCTAAGCAACCTCCTTATCAAGGGAACAGACACAGTTCCCGCTTATTCCTCAGTGTGGGGGGGTTCGGTTCCCTCCCGGCCTGCAGAATTAGTCAAGCAAGCCAATCATATTCCCCGGCGTGAAGCAGAGCACACCCTACCTACACTGGCGATACTGTAAGTCTTGCCTCCCACAGCCCCTGGTTGTTCACTCTGTTCCCAAGTGCAGGCCCTGGTTGGCCCTGTGTGGCACGCAGTACCCTCCTCCCCTAGGCTGGGATGTTAGTTTCATCTGTCCAGTGTTGGGTGGCATGTGTTTGGCCATGCTCTTAACCCTAGGTCAGAAACCCTCCTTCACTGATGGGGTGAAGAGGGAGCAATTAAAACAGGAGCCTGCAAGATCTCCCCAAGAATTCCTTTTACCCCAGTCCCCTCTGATCAGAATCCTGAGAGTGAAGGCTGTTTAGGGGTGGGGAGCAGGAGGCCATATGCTAAAGAGTCTTGGGTTTGAACGTCATTGCTGCCATCAACTGGCTAATTGACCTCAGGCAAGCCCCTGTATCTCTCTTAGCCTCCCTATGGGTTAAGGACCAGCTGCAAAATCAGGACCTACTCTAGCTAGTTTAAGCAGAAAGCCATTTATTATCAGGATTAGGTTTCCTATAAAACCACTAGAAGGACTGAAGGAGGAGGCTGTAAACTGAGTATTGGGGAAACTTCCTTCCCCCGAGTCACACTGCCTTGGCCCCAATTTAGGAAGATGCGCACTGGAGAACCACTCTGCCCCTGCCATGGTCTGCACCAGCCAGATCCATGTCCCGCACTCTGCTTCCCTCCTAACTAGTCTTGGTTTAAAATCTGACACCATCACAAATCATTTCTTGGGTAGAGAGGTTTCGGGTGCTTCTGCCACCGTTGTATTTCTCTGGCTTCTACTCCAGGTTCAGACATTTGCCGTGATTGCCCCCAGATCCTAGCCATCCCCATCCCTGCATTCTCTACCCCTCTTTAGTGCTGATTTCTTCTCCGAAGGCAACCGCATTTCTCCATCTCTCCAGAATTGCTGAGAAGAATCCAACCTGGACGAATGGCCAACTTCAACCCAAAGGAAGCTTAAAAGGGAAGGAGTTGAACACCCAGCCTCCGTCTCAAAGTGCACAGCTGCTCTTAGACCGACAGGCATGACTGGACACTGACTCTCCTGTATTTTCATTCTTTTCTCAGCCCATCTGCACAAGTGTTTTGGTTCTTTGTCTTTTTTAAAACATCTGCTACTATTACCCTTCCTGCATGTTAGCCAGTCTCTTGGAGCTTCTGGTCCTTCACTTCAGGAAAAGGAAACCTAGGAAGGACTGGAGATGAACAGACGGCCACTGATGGCCCCTTTCTAGGTTCATTCACCAAGTCATTCATTTATTCCATGGCTCATTCATTCACTAAACGGTTTTTCTGTGTCAGGCTAAGCACTGGGATACAGCAAAGAGCCAAACAGACACAGTTCTTAGACTCACAGAATTTACTCCTTACATTTATTGAGACCCACCGTTTACTAGTATCAATAAAGAAAAAAATTGATACAAGCGAGCGATCCTCCTGCCTCGCCTCCCAGAGTGTTAAGGATTACAGGTGTGAGCCACCACGCCCGGCCCAAGTATTTCCTAATGACATACCACAGCCTCTGTTTCATTAACCTTAGGCTACATGGATGCCTTGCCCGAGGGAGACAGACACGCAGAAGGAATAAATTGCAGAACTCCGATCTGTACCCCAACCATCTCTTTAGACGGGATTACATAGGCAGACACCTGCGATCTACCACTGTCGGTTATTTCCTCCTGCTGCTGCTGTGATGGGTGGATAGTTTTCACCCTTGCCCAGATTCTGCTTGAACACCCCTCGCCCATGCACACGTGAGCCTAAAAGAACAGTTCACCTTTCTAGGTTTTATTAGGACCAGGATGAGTGGCTGGGGAGGAACTTCAAAGCTTGTAAAATTCAAACTTTCTTGGGTGGAGAAATGCTGAGAAGGGCTGGTCAGGCAATCTGTTTGCCTCTAATGCGTGAGAGTTCTGGCTACCATTTCTGTCACCCATGGATCTCCAGAGGTGATGGGAATGACCCCACCCTTCCCTGTTCTCATCTCTTTCTCCGTCCCAGCACAGTGGTGTTCTGCCCCGTATTCTCACCACCACGCCAGGCTACTTCCCCAGGACTGGTGGCTTCTGTGTCCCCATTCCACTTTGGTCATTATGGGATATTTTGTGTGTTTCATGCAACGGCATATTTTAGGTTAAGTTATAAAGGCAAGTGCAAAGGTCAGAAAATTGGCCGAGGCTCCTGGGGTGAGTTTATGGCCTGGGAGGAAGGAAGGTGAAATTGTGTCTTAGAGCCACAGTTACCATCTTGGGACAGGTGGAGGAACTGGGGCCCAGGGAAAGGCAGGGGCTGCCTCTGTCACGCAGCATGAGCCATGAGAACCTGGTCTCCTGCCAGTCTGAAAGAGAGTATGATGTTCTTTTCTTTTTTTTTTTTTTTTTTTTTGAGACTGTGAAACATACTGAATTTTAGCTCAGATCAGTGAATTTTAGCTCAGGGTAAAGATGGTATCTGCTGTCAGGACACAGAGACCTGGCACACATCTCCCGCAGGCCTGAGCGATGGGACACCTGCTCTGGACCTCACACTTCAGGGGGCCTTGTGCTTTGGAGCACTTTCCTCAAAATTGTCCCTGCTCCCCTCCAGTGCTGAGGCCAGCCAGGACCAACAGCGCCATTGGGGCAGATATTTCAGGGCACTAAATATCTGCGGGTCGAGTGATACGTCATCTGTACTTTCGAGAAGGAAATTGCGTGGAGCGATCGGCAGAGTTTCACAATGCCTGAGAGACTAGGAGCTTGAGAACTTGAGCGGTATTGTACAAAGTCTCAGCTGTGAGTCTACAAGTCTGGTTTGAGCTCCAAGTCAGGTAGCACCTTTGCAGTTGACCTCTTCTTCCCCCCTCCACCTACAAGGCTAATAGGCTGGGCCCCATGATGTCCAGGGCTCAGATGGACGCCTGAGATGGCCTCCTTATCAGCCTGTTAACACCCTTCTAGGCCAATCCCTTCCCTTTCTTCTCGGGCAGTTATTCTGTGGGCCTCATAGTCTTGCTTGGAACAAGAAACAGCCACTGTCTCCCTGGCATCAGGATTTCTGGTCTCTGGCTAAGTTTCCTGCCCACGTAGTAACAACTGGGTGGGGCCAAGAAAGTTCTGGTGGGGCCACACCCACCTGTGAAAGTATAAATAACAAGGTTTGGCACTGGCCATCAGAGCCACTTGCCTTCAACATGAAGTCCAGTGGCCTCTTTCCCCTCGTGGTGCTTCTTGCCATGGCACCTTGGGCTGTGGAAGGTTCTCCAAGTCGTGAGTTGGAGTCCCCTGGGCTAATCATGGCTGCAGGGTCATAGATGGGGTCTCTTGGTGGTGTGGGTATGTCCCCTTCTCTAGGCTCTGATCTCTCAGCTTAGTGTCAGAAGACCTCCCGGAAGGTGGAGTACATGTCCACGGTCTCCGTGAGGGCTTCCGAGCATCTGGAAGTGCTTCCTTTACCCTCCTCCCCTTCCCTCCCCTCCCCTCCCTCCTCCAACCCTGTCTGTGACTCTCCAGTCATCAGTCTCTCCCTGGTTCTCCTCTGTCTCTGTTTCTGCTCTTTAGCGTCTGTGTTTCTGCCTCTGGCTCTAGTCCTCAACATCTCTCAGGCTGGCTCTATGTATCTTTGTTTATTTCTCTCGCTCTCCTCTCTGCCTTTGTGTAGCCTTGTTTTGCCCTTGGGCAGGAGCCCTTGCCTGGAAGCCCTCTGCTATTTTCCCAGGTCTGAGACTTCTCCTGTCCAAGTGTCTAGTTTAATCAAGCCTGTCAGTCTTCCCGGACGTTAGACGGGCATGTCCCTTTGGACTTAGTGGACGGCCACTGAGGTAAGGGTCTCTCCTCCTGGAAAGTGGTGCTTTGTCCAGGAGTCAGGATGGCTACTCAGCCCCCAGCCCCCTCCTGACCTCTAGACCTTATCTTCAGAAGGTGTGAAAGCCGGAGTGTGCCCTCCTAAAGTACCTGCCCCGTGCCTTAAAAAAGAGGAACCCGAGTGCATTAGTGACTGGACTTGTCCTGGGTCGAAGAGATGTTGTCCTCATTTTTGTGGCATGAGATGCCTGAGTCCTCATAAGATCTCAATCTCAGGTGAGCAGGTCGGGGAGCTGGACAGAGAGGACTGGCCTGAGGACACAGCATCCAGGGGGATGGGACTGGGCGATGGGTCCTGCCAGGCCTCCTCCTTTCCAAGACTTGTTGAGCCCAGTTTATCAGTGGGTCAAGGAGTCACACTGCACCAGGCAGGAAATGAGCCACTTGGCTGGTGAAGCAGCCAGCTTGTGAGGAGGTCAGTGTTCCAGGGAATCATCAGGGCATTCAGGTGGCCAGGCAGTGGGAAGCCTCCCACCCCGTCAGCACTGGACAGCCGGGCACCCGCACTGACTGGGGGGCTGATGGTGGAGGGGGGCCAGATGCCACCTTCAGGGGATGCCTTCGGGAGGAGGTGGTAGTGATGGGGGTGGGGGAGGAGATGATGCTCCCACTCAGGCTGGAGCAGGGGCCGGTGTGTAAAGCACAAGGCCTCTGACCTGTGGGCACGCTCTCATCAGTGAAGGAGAAGCCTGGGACGTGTCCAGCAGTCTATGGCTATTGCATGATGCTTAACCCCTCCAATTCCTGTGAAAGTGACGGCCAGTGCCAGGCTAAATTCAAGTGCTGCGTGGGTATGTGTGGGAAGATCTGCAGCTCCCCTGTGGAAGGTAAGCCGGTGGCTGGGACAGATCAAGCTTCCTCACTCCAGCCCTTCTCAGCCTCACCCCACTGGAGGTCCAGGTGCATGGCAGAGGGACTCCTGATCCTCACCCCAAGCAGAGCCTCTGTCTGGCTCCCCTGTTCTCCAAGAGCACTGTTCCCCAGGCCTCAGGGCAAGGATTTCCACAGTATCACCTGTGACTTTGATTCTATTCCAGCCTTTCCAGGTGAAAGCCCTGGGCAAGTGATTTTATGAGTCTCAGTTTCCTTATCTGTAAAATGGACGTAATGAAATTGAAAGTGCTTTGTAAAGCACTATGTACACTAAGTATTTATTATTCAGGTTATTTCCATCACGTTGTTTAGGGTTAAAGCCCAAAGGATCAGTGGAGTTTGAGGATAATCTAGTTCAGTGCTCTGAGTTTAGAGCTTTACAGTGAAAATGAGACTTGAACTCAGTCTCTTGACACCAAGACTCTTTCAACTAGACCAACATCTTGCTATTCTCTCTATCTCAGGGGGTCCTTGGAGGGGAAGAATGGGGAGATGGTTTGACTGGTTCCTATACTGAAGCTCTTCTCTGAATTTCTCCCACAGTCTGATTTCTGCCATGGGAGGAGGCTCTGGAGTCCTACTCTGTTCAGCCCGGGAGCTCCCTTTCTGCTCCCGACTTGGATCACTGGGCACTCTGCCGAGGGCTTGGTTCCACCAAACCCACCTTGGGGAAAGGCTCGGCACACAGTAGCCTTTCAGGAAATGCTAGTTGATCAGTGAATAAATAAATGAGGCTATTTCTCTCTGTACATCCTGATTCTGTAATTCACTGGGAGTATGAGTAGGGTGGGCGGCAACGAGGGAAGGTCTGGATATGAGCCCTCCCTCCCACAGATAGGAGGGGTGGGAAGAGGCTTAGGGGTTGAGCAGACTTGAACTTACATCATGAATCTGAAGGTAATGGCTCTGTGATTTTGGACAAGTGACTTTATCTCCTAAGTCTCAATTTCTTTATCTGGGAGGTGGCAATACAAATCAGTTTCTCACAGTGTTTGGCGCATTGGGGAATGCATTGTAATAAATAGCAATGTTACTGGGCCATGGCAGATTCTCCGAAAATGGTAGCTACTTGTTGCCTACTGGGGTGATTTTGAGTCTCTTTCATTTCTTCTTTCTCCCAAGACACTATTTGTTCTATTTGCAGGTAAGAATCTTGCTATAATGGACCATGTGTATGAGATGCTGTTGGCCAGTATGGGCAAGGGTGGTGGTGTTCTTGACCTACGGAGCAGGAGTGACAATTGTGGATTGCTGGGGTGCAGGAGCAGGCAGAGAGCTTTGCTCCACATTGCTCTGTGCTCCTGGACTCTAGCAGAAAGAGACAACCTGAGTAGATAATGACGAAAAAGATAAAATATTGTAATTCAATTCTTTCCTGGAAAAGGTCACTGAACTAAGAAAATATTCCTTACTACTTTCAACCAATGCTCCAAGAGCAGTAACTGGATGTATTAAATTAACCAACCGTTCAGTGAAGAGGAAAGATGGGAAGGCCCACGTTATTTATATTATGAGTGTGGTAGTCACCCTCCAAGTTGGGCCCCGATGATCCTCGCTTCTTGGTATTCACAACCTGTGGAGTCCCCTCCCACGTTTTTCCACGGTTGGGCTGTGTGACCAATAAAATATTGCAGAAGTGAGAGATAGTTACATCCTTATGAGATTAGGTGATATTAGTAAAAAGTTTGCAGCTTCCACTGTGGAAGTGTGCTTTCTAATTTCAACCCCTTACTCCGGGGGAATTCAGTTGCCACATCATGAGGACACTCAGGCCATTTGTGGAGTGGCCCACAGGGTGAGGAACTAACACCTCTGGTGAGCGAGCTTGGACGTGGATTTTTCAGTCCCTCGCTAGCCTTGAAATGACTGCAGTCTCAGCAGACAGCTAGACTGTCACCTCATGAGAGACCCTGAGCCAGAATCACCCGGCTCAGCTACTCCTGGATTCCTGACCCTCAAACTGTGAGACAATGTTAGTGGTTTTAAGGTGCTAAGTTTTGGGGCAATTCATTATGCAGCAATTAATAACTAATACAATGAATTTAGCATAAATTTGGTACTACAACTAAATATGGACAGTAGAAGAAAAGATAATTATGAGCCAATGTCGTCTTCCATAAATATAGGTGTGAAGATTCTAAATAAAATGTTGTAAACTAAAATTCATCAGAGTTTTAAAAGCTTTCCTAAGATTCAATATGAATGTGAATTTTTTGTTAAAATTATGAATATAAGTGAAAGAATAGAAATTAATCCAAAAAAAAAAAGGAAACCCACCTGAAACTCTGTGGCAAAACCTACATTCAATTTCAGAGGAATTGTCACCAAAATCAGAAAGAGAATAAGGATCACCACTATTTTTCAACAATGTATGAGATATATAAAACTATGCAAGGAAATGAGATAAAGGAATAAGATGTATAAGATTGGGAAGAAAGATACAAAATAGTCCTCATTTGCAGACAATATTATTTCCTACAAGAATTCAAAACATGCAAATAATATTGACAAAATAAGATTTGTCAAAGTTGCTGGGTATAAGGCCTATATAAAATTCTATAGAATTTCTACACCATTATCCATAACCAGTCATAAATAATAGAAGTAGAAATAAACAACCAAAAAAACAAACTCTACAAAATAACCTGGAAATAAACCCCAAAATTGTGCCAGACTTTCATGGATTAAAATCATTTTTTTTTTCACTAGAGGTCTAAAATACAAACTCAGTAGATGAAGAAATAATATTTGTGTTTGAGAAGACTTAATAAGGTAAAGATGGAAATTTCTTTAAAATCATTTCTAAATCCAGTGTAACTGCAATAAAAACCCCAATATGATCTTTGAAAAGAACTTGAAAAAGTTATCCTACAATTAATATATTAATATAATGTTGCAGAAGAGCTAATAAAATTTTTAAAAAGTACAAGAATGGAAGCTAGCCAGACCAAGTATCAAACCGTGCTAACGACATCATAGTTAATGTAGTATTATTTTGGTACTCAAATAAGCAAATAGTCTAAAGGAATAGAATATAATGTCTAAATATAATGACCCCAATCTTGGGGCCTGACATCGCCCTCTAAGCCTTTCTCTGGGTCTCTGTGGGCAGCCACTGTGTGAGGATTCTTCTCACCTCCTGGGACTCAGAGTCCAGCCCCTTCTCATTCTCTGTCCTCACTTTTCAGAGGAAATGAAAAGCCAGAGCCTAGGACTCTAGAAGTCCTCTCCCTATACTCTTCACTCTACTTCCACCCAACCCTTATAGGTAACAATTTTATGAATTTCTGGTTTACTATTTCTATACTTTTTTATTTGAAAAAAATATGTATGTATTCTTATTTGCACTTGTTTTTCCATGGAGGACAGCTTACTATATACATTGTTTTCACTTAATATTACTGACAAATCCACTCCATCTCAGTGCATTCAGACCTTCCTCATTCTATTTTTTTAAATGATGAAATAATATTCTATAGTGTCAACATATAAAGTTTATTCATCTCATCACCTAGTCCTGCTTAGATGGACAATCTTTTGCTATTACAAATGAGGTCACAAATTCTGTTAACATAGTTGTTGACATATATCTTCAGGGTAGATTTCTAGAAATGAGATTTATGAAAGGACAAATGCATATGCAAATTTATTAAACATTGTTAAATTCTCATTCGTGGGTATTGCACCACTCTGTACTCCTGCCAGCTCTGTATGAGAAAGACTATTTTTTTCATAGCCTTGCCAATGGAATCTAAGATATAATCAATACTTATTTATATCATAGATATAGACAGAAAATGATGTCATAAGTAGATAGGAAATGGTATCTTAATATAGTCTTACTGTGTATTTCTCTTACTATCAAAGGTTAATTTTTTTTTTTTAATTTTAAGGGCAATTTGAGGGTTGTTTTTTTTTTTCTATGAATTTTCTGTTCCTGTGTTTACTTACATTCCTCTTGAGTTTTGGGTACTTTTCTCCTTCCTTTTAAAGAGCTCTTTATATATCAGTGACACTAGCTCTTTTTCTGATTTTAGCTGTGAATATTTTCCCCAGTTTTCCTTATTGTTTGACTTATAGTTTCTTTTTTGGGGGCATGCATTAAAATTATTATGGTTTTCCTAATATCATTTATCACTAAGTACATGTTTTCTTAGCGACCGGAGATGCTGCATTTATCATATATTGTATTTCTATTTGTAGTTGAGTCTATTTTTGGACTTTCTGTTCCTTTGATTTATCGCCTATTCATATACCAATACAATGCTGCTGTACTTCTGGAGGCATTATCATGCCTTTTAACATATGGTAAGGCCGGTCCTCCTTGATGCTCTTCTTTTTCAGGGATTTCCTGGCTGTTTTTGCTTGCTTACTTTTTATATGACACTTAGAATCAATTTCTTTAAGTCCTGGAAAAAATGTGCTGCTATTTTTATTGAGATCATATTAAATTAACTTGAAGAAATTTGATTTTTTTTTTTACATGGTGGGATCATTTCATTCAAAGACAGGGGATGTGTTCTCATTTAGGCATTCTTTTGAATCTTTCAGAAGTGTTTTAGAATTTTGACAATTTCTTATGGTGTTTACTTCTAGTATTTAAAATTTTTTTTTTGCTATTGTAAATGGAATTTTCTCTTACATTAAATCTTCTAACTATTCCTGTTTATATGGAGGAAAATCAAAGCTTTTTGTATGCTAATATGTAATTCTCTATTATTGAATGGTTTTATTTATATTCATTTTAGCATGGGATGTTTTGGCTTTTATAGATACACTATCACATTATCTGCAAAAATAATTTTATTTATTTATTTTGGATTTTTTTTTTTTTTTTTTTTTTTGAGACAGAGTCTCACTCTGTTGTCCAGGCTAGAGTGCCATGGCGTCAGCCTAGCTCACAGCAACCTCAAACTCTTGGGCTCAAGCAACCCTCCTGCCTCAGCCCCCCGAGTAGCTGGGACTACAGGCATGCACCACCATGCCTGGCTAATTTTTTCTATATATATTTTTAGTTTTCCAGCTAATTTCTTTCTACTTTTAGTAGAGACAGGGGTCTCACTCTTGCTCAGGCTGGTCTAGAACTCCTGAGCTCAAACGATCCACCCGCCTCGGCCTCCCAGAGTGCTAGGATTACAGGCGTGAGCCACCGAGCCGGCCTATTTCTGATTTTTATGTGTCTAAAAAAATCCTATCTGATTATATTGGCTAATTCTTCCAACACAACATGAACTAGTGGTGAAATTTCTGAACGTTCCCACTTGTTCTTAATCTTGGTAGAAAAGCCTTCTTCTTCATTAAGAAGGTATTCACCAGTTTTTTAGTTTATCAAATGTATATAGGGACTTTCCTGCAGCATGAACGCCTGCATCCATGGGCATGGGTTTTTCCCCAGGTTGTGTACCTAGAATCCAAATTACTTCTAGGTTTTTCCTTCTAGGCAAGGGTAGGTTGTTCTTCTAGGAAACTAGAAACTGAGTTACTCTGCCAAGTGGATGGACCTGTTTACCCTCCTGCCAGCAGTATCTGAGTCTGTTTCTCCCTACTTTGTCAACAGTATATTGTCAGCCTTTTAAATTCCTGTCAATCCAGTGTACGAAAACTGACGTCTTTGTTTCAATTTGCAGACCAAGATTATTATTGTTATTTATGAGGCCACATATGTATTCACAACACAAGTAATAATTATATGATTGATATTCATGTATTTAGTTCTGTATTAACCCAAAATTGCCAAGTCTCAATGGCCTACCGCTGCACAGACCCAGCAGAATTGTGGGAACATTTGAGAAGGCATTCCAACCTTATATAAACTTCAAAAGATCCATCTAGGAAGAGCTGGAGAGGGAAAGCCCTAGCAGGAAGGAATTTGAGGGTGAAGCTCATTTCTGATGGGAGGAGTTCTGACAGCCACAGTTGTCATCCATTAAATTGCTGGCAGAGGGAGAGAGGTGTGGTTAATGTGACTCTCCCTTGCTTTCATCCCATTTCCCAATCTCTGTATTTTAGTCCAGCTCAACAAGTTTCTGCCCTGACACCCACCACCAATGTGTTGGCACCAGGCCACTATCTCAAGTATCCCAGCCTCATGGTGGAGGAATCCTTTTCCACTCCTCTAACAGAATATTGGCATCTTTCAGAGGACCTTTTCCAATTATATGAAAGGAACACTGTAACTATACAAACTAGGACTTGGATGAGTGTCCCTAAGGACTACTAATGTAGAGATAAGGCAGAAAAGGAAGGTTGAGAGAGCCTGAGTGCAGCTGTTTTGACTGATACCAGACCCTCACCACCCTGATCAAGGAAGTATGACTGATACCAGACCCTAACCATCCTGAACAAGGAAGTCACCGTCAAGTCGCAGGCCTAGGACATCCCAAAGATGGATGAATTACTAAACCAGATGCCATACAAACTGTTTGCACTTACCTTTCTGTGACAGCAGTTTATGATTAACCTTTATGGCCTGACCACAAGATGATGCTGGTCACGTATGGCTGTTTCTCAACAGCGTTTTTTTTTTTTTTTTTCCTTTTTTTTTTTTTCCTCCCCCCCCCCCGCCCCAACAGCGTTTTTGAACACATAAAAACATTATTGTTGCCCCATGAGGGGTTCTCCTCCTGCTCAGGAAAGGACCCCTACTATGTCTGTGGAGTAGGATCTATTGTCTATTTCTGTCTCAATAAACTTTCTGTTGCTAGTTGGCTCACACTTGAACTCTTTCCTGCGTGAAGCCAAGAACCCACTTGGTGAGTTCAGGGGGCTTTCCTCCCTTCACTGGGGTACCCCCTGCTTCGGTTTCCTGCATTGGGATAGTGGGATGGGAGTGTAGCTGATGGGTCTTTTGGCCTCACTCATTGGTTCATTCATTCAACAGATACTATGTGTCAGGCTCCATGTGACTCACGGGAGAGTCTACAAGAACTATAGAGACATTGTCTCTGTTGTGATGACAGTTGCAGTCTATATGTGCAAAGATAGTACTTTTAGAAGAAAACATAAGGAGATGATCTTTGTGCTAGGATATATATTTTAAAAAGACATACAGATGGCAAACAAACACATGATAATATGCTCCTTATCATTAGTCTTTAGGGAAATACAAAGGAAAACCTCAGTGAAATACGACTATATATCTATTAGATGGCCATAAATCAAAATTACAAACAAACCCTGATCAATACCAAGTGCTGTCAATGACATAGAGTAAAACGAACTCTCATGCATTGCTGGTGAGACTGCACAATGGTACAGCCACTCTGGAAATAATCTGGCAGTTTCTTATGAAATTATAAACTTACCATACTACCTAGCAATCCCACTCCTAGGTATTTACCCAAGAGAAATGTAAACCATAGCTGCACAGTAGCCTCTATAAGAACACTTACTGCAGTTTTATTCGTAATAGCCAAAAACTGGGAGTACCCCAGATATCTTTCAACTGGGGGATGGATAAACAAACTGTGGCATCTCCGTACAATGGAGTACTAATTAGCATTGAAAAAGAATAAACTACTGACAAGGTAGATGATTCTTAAATGCATTATGCTAAGTGAAAGAAGACAGACTCAAAAGTCTACATGCTGTTTGATTCCATTTATATGATGCCATGCACCGCCCCGCCAACCAAGGGCAAAACTATAGGGACAGAAAACACATCAGTTGTTGCCAAGGGCTGGAGATAGAGGAAGGGATTTACTACAAAGGGTGCAAGAAAATTTTAGAAGGGATGGAACTATCTTGATTCTGTGATGGTTACATGTGTGCGTTTGTCAAAATTCAAAGAAGTGTACATCAAATTGGGTGAATTTTACAACGATGAGCAAGATAGACATAGTCCCTTCCCTTTAGGACCTTATATTCTCACTAAGAAGCATCCCAGCAAACTGGCACTGGCAATCCTCAGCAAGCATCATTAAGAAAGCGGCAAGCGCAGGAGGAGAGGCGGGCAGATGAGCAGCTCCCAGTGCAGAGACAGAGAGAGGCAGAGTAGATGTTTTTTTTTTTTTTTGGTGCTTCCACTAATCAGGGGCATGGCTGAGAATGTCAGAACCTCCCGGCCACATGGCAGCCTTACTTCAGGAGCTGCACCCTGCCCAGCTTTAACAGCTTATTCTGAGAGCTTGACAAGCAGGACCTGTGGGACCAGGAGTGCCCAGCTGTCCTGAGGGGTGATGGGATAGGGTAGTGAGAATCTATTCGTGCCCTCCAAGGCCAACTGCATAGTGATGACTATGGGGTCCAGAGATATCATCCCTTTTAGCAGGTTCACCCTCATCTTTGTACATGAGTAAACTGGTTTTCAGAGAGGGACAGTGGTTTGTCCAAAGACAAATACAAATGGAAGCTTTTGAGAGATTCATGGCTACAAAGGGGGCCTTCTGAGGTTGGAGACTGGAGGGAATGCCTGCCAAAGGCAAAGGGCACCCGTAGAAGATTGACGAACTGTAGGCTCAGTTCACTACTGAATCAGGAGGGTCAGGACCTTGCTGGGATTGTGGTTAGAGCGTGACACCTTCCTGTGAGGCTTATGTACATGGGAACCCTATTGTAAGAACAGTAATGCCATTAACACATCTTGATTAGGGCTTTGCCTGGGTAATTGCACATCTTCATGGTGAGCTACATGAGATTATAGAATTTCCTGTTTTTTCTTGGGGTTTTTTTTGAGACAGAGTCTTACTGTCACCCTGGGTAGAGTGCAGTGGGGTCATCGTAGCTCACTGCAACCTCAAATTCCTTGGCTCAAGGGATCCTCCTGCCTCAGCCTCCCGAGTAGCTGGGACTATAGGCATGTACCATGATGCCTGGCTAATTTTTCTATTTTTAGTAGAGACAGGGTCTCACTCCTACTTAGGCTGGTCTCGAATTCCTGAGCTCAAGAAATCCTCCTACCCCGGCCTCCCAGAGTGCTAGCAGGGGTATAGTATTCTTGACTAGCAATTTTTTTATTTCAGCACTTTGAATATCTCATTCTATTCTCTCCTGGCCTGTAAGGTTTCTTCTGAGAAATATGCTGTTAATTTCTTGAGGATTCCCTTATATGTGACTTTATGCTTTTCTCTTGCTGTTTTTAGGATTCTCTCTCTGTCTTTGACTTTTGACAGTTTGACTATAATGTGACTTGGAGAAGACCTTTTTGGATTGAATGTATTTGGATATTTTTGAGCTTCCTGTATCTGGATGTCTATATTTCTCACAACACTTGGAAATTCTTCAGCTATTATTTCATTAAATAGATTTTCAATGCCTTTGCCTGTTTCTTCATCTTCTATTAACAGAACTCCCCAAATTAGAATATTTGTTCACTTTATGGTGTTCCGTGTATCACGTAGGCTTTCCTCATTCTTTTTTCCTTTTCTTTTTTGTCTGACTTGGTTATTTGAAAAGACCTGTCTTCAAGTTGAGAAATTCTTTCTTCTGCTTCAGCTAATCTATTGTTTAAGCCCTTGATTATATTTATTTCATTCATTGAATTCTTCAGTTCCAGGATTTGTGTTTGGTTATTTATTTATTTTTTTTATGATATCTATCTCTTTGTTGTTCATCAGGGCCAATATCCCTGATGAACCTAGACATGAAAATTCTCAAGAAAATACTAGCAAAGTGAATTCAACAGCACATTAAAAGGATCATTTACCATGATCAAGAGAGATTTATCACAGGCATGCAAGGATGGTTTAACATACATAAATCTATAAATGTGATATTCTGCCTTAACCTCATGAAGGATTAAAAATCATATGAACATTTCAATAGATGCAGGAAAAACATTTGATATAATTCAGCATTCTTCTATGAAACAAACTCTCAACAAATTAGACACAGAAGGAATGTACATCAACACAATATAGGCCATACATGACAAACCCACAGCTAACATTATATTCAATGATAAAAGCTAAAAGCTTTTCCTCTAAGATTAGGAAAAAGACAAGAATGCCCACTCTCACCACTCGTGTTCAACATAATACTGCAAATCCTAGCCAGAATGATTAGGCAAGAGAAATAAATAAATAAATAAATAAAAGACATCCAAATTGGAAAGGAGGAAGGTAAACTGTCTTTCTCAGCAGACAACATGATCTTATATGTAGAAAACCCTGAAGACTCCACCAAAAATATTAGAACTTACAAACAAATTCAGTTAAATTGTAGGATACAAAATCAACATTCAAAATCAGTAGTGTTTCTATACATAAATAATGAACTATCTAAAAAAGAAATCAAGAAAAGAATCCCATCTACAGTAGTTACAAAAAATAAAAATACTTAGGAATAAATTTAACCAAGGAGATGAAAGGCCTATACACTGCACATTCTACAATATTGATTAAAGAAATTGAGGAAGACACATATAAATGGAAATATATCCCATGTTCATGTATTAGAAGAATTAATATTGTTAAAATGTCCATACTACCATAGGCAATGTACAGATTCAATGCAATCCCTACCAAAATCCAAATAACATTTTTCATAGAAATAGAAAAAACAATCCTAGAACTCACGTGGTATTACAAAAGACCCCAAATAGCCAAAGCAACACTGAGAAAAAAGAATAAAGCTGGGGGCATCACATGACCTGACTTCAAAATATACTACAAAGCTATATTAACCAAGACAACATGGTACTGGCATAAAAACAGACACATTAGACCAATGAAACAGAATTAAAATCCCCCAAATAAATCCACGCACATAATACAACACAAACAACAAAAGCAAGAACGAGTAAATGGGAGTTACAACAAACTAAAAATCTTCTGCACAGCCAAGGAAACAGTCAACACAGTGAAGAAACAACCTATAGAATGGGAGAAAATATATAAGAAACTCGGAAGACCCAATAGTAAAAAAAAAAAAAAATGAATTATCCAATTTAAAAATGGGCAAAGGACCTTACAGACATTTCGCAAAAATGATTTATAAGTGGCCAACAGATGTATAAAAAACTTCACAACATCACTAATTATCAGGGAATTGCAAATCAAAACCACAATGAGGTATCACCTCATACTTGTCAAAATGGCTAATAAAAAGACAGAAGAAAACAGTATTGGTGAGAATGTGAAGAAAAGGAAGCCCTTACACACTATTGATAGGAACACAAATTAGTATAGCCATTACAGAAAAAACAGTATGGAGGTTCCTCAAAAAATTAAAAATAGAACTACCATATGATTCAGAAATCCCACTGTGTGGTATATATCCAAAGGAAATGAAATCAGTATGTTGAAGAAATACCTGCATTCCCATGATCATTGCAGCATTAGTCACAAGAGCCAAGATATGGAATCAACCTAAATGTCCAACTACAGATGACTAGATAAAGAAAATGTGGTATAAATATACAATGGAATATTATTCAGCCTTCAAAAAGGAAATCCTGCCATTTGCAACAACACGATGAACCTAGAAGACAAGTTAAGTGAAATAAGCCAGGTACAGAAAGACAAACACTACCCGGTCTCATTTATACATGAAATCTAAACAGCTGAACTCACAAGAGTAGAGAGTAGAACTGTAGTTAAGAGGGGTTGGGGGAGGAAGGGGATTGGGGAGATGTTGGTCAAAGGGTACAATGCTTCAGTTAGATAGGAGTAAGTAGTTTTTCAAAAATTTTAAAGATTTTTTAAAAGAACAATAAAATTTTTGAGAACCACTTTCCGGGCCTCTGCTACTTTAAGGAAGACTGAGCACAGAGTATAAAGTAAGAAAATTCAAACTACATAACACTTCATTATTAGGTAGATTAGGAGTTAAACCCCCAAGATGAGACTAAGGTAGCTAGGCTGAACCACAGAGATTTTCTTTACCTAATTTCAGTCCCTAAGATAACCTATAACTAAGGTATTACTGCTTCATTTCTAACCCAAAGTCCCAAATCCAATCCTAGATCATAATACTCCAACAAGTGGAAAAGCCATCAACATCAGCAACAGAGAAACTGTAGCAAAAAATGGCTTAATCTTGCATCTCAGGATAATGTGAACGCCTTTCATTGGATCCAAACACAGAAAATTTGGCTCTAAAACGCCCCTATAATCTGACCAACAGGGAATCTGAATGTCAGGAGACACTGAAAGAGAAATACATTTAAAAAACAGAAGTACAGGAATGGATAAAAACTACATGTGAAATAGTAATTCCATCCTTTTTTCAGATCCTAAGGGATCACCCAACAAGGAGAGAGAGATTGAGAGAGAGATCGATCAGCAGTCTTACTGATTTTCATGTAGTTTTAAATAGTCAACACTTTATTCTTTATTTTGTCGTCATATTAGTAAGCATTTAACTCTTGCTGAAAGGAAGTCTTGGGCCTGGGAGGAGCATGGAAGAATTGCAGACCAGCTATCCAAGTCTGAGCCTGTAGCACCAGTGTCTCCTCGGGCCTGGTTAAGAAGGGGTTTCCACCTCGGGAGAGAGCAGAGAACCAGAGATATAGGAAGGTGCAAATTGTGCAGCGGACAAATGTCCCCATTATACAAAGGAGAAGCTGCTGCCCATTACATGAAATGAATGGTGCTCAGTCTCAGCAAGGCGGTCTGCTGAGCTTCCCCCTGTACTGTCCGGAGGCCCATCCGTGGGAAGACCCAATTAAAAGCTCCAGTCGCCCTGAGTTCTAGGGGCCGGGCAGTTCTCAGCTACCCCTGAGACAAATGGTTCTGCAGGAAGGTGTCAGGGCCCCGGCAGGAACGGCAGACCTGGGGCTGCTCACCTCACTCCAAACTCAACCACGGCTCCATACACTGATATCTGCAGTTGTAGAAGCAGCACTTGTTGACCCGCGGACAACTTTTATCTTGCCGGCACTTAGGTAACATGGTGAAAGGGCAGGAAAGAGTAAACTCCGGACAATATCCTGGTTTAGGTTTAGCTGGAGAAAAATACCACAGGGTGTTAGTCGGGGGCACCTATGCGACACTTCCAGGCATCAGGGCCAGCTCGTGCCAGGGACCCCTCAGAGGAAACGCTCCCCAACCTCAACGACACCCAGGATCGCCGCGTCCTACCTGCACCCTTTCTGGCTCCAGTCTGGGCCATGTGGAGGCAAAGGAGGACGGTCACAGAGAGCAGGGAGAGGCTGCTCGGCTTCATAATGCCAGCAAAGTGTGGGGGTGCACTTAGAGGCTGGACCTGTTTCTATCAGCTCTGGGTCCCACCAGCAGGGGGAACCGTGGTTCTCCGGCACGATGTCGGAAGTGCCTCAACTTGACCAGGAAGTGCTAGCTGTTTCCTTTCACCTCCCAGGAAGCGGAAATGTGAAGAGCCCTAGGAGCCTGTGCTGCTTTGCCAGTGCGGAAGGGCTGGCCTGGCCCTTTGTTGTTCTTTCTTTATACAGTGTTTTTGAGGCAATAGGAGGGAATTGTCTTTCCTGGGACATGCATGAGGTCTGACCAACTCCCCTCTTCCCGCTGTGAACCCAGAACAATGGAACACCACCGCCCTCTCGTTCCCCCCACCCCCCAACAGTGTTCGGATATAAGTGTATTTGAGGTGTTTATTTATTTTTTTTTTTTTGAGACAGAGTCTGCTCTGTTGCCCAGGCTAGAGTGCCGTGGCATCAGCCTGGCTCACAGCAACCTCAAACTCCTGGGCTGAAGCGATCCTCCTGTCTCAGCCTCCCGAGTAGCTGGGACTACAGGCATGCACCACCATGCCTGGCTAATTTTTTCTATATATATATATAAATATATATATATATATTTTAGCTGTCCATATAATTTCTTTCTATTTTTAGTAGAGCCAGGGTCTCACTCTTGCTCAGGCTGGTCTCGAACTCCTGAGCTCAAACAATCCGCTCACCTCGGCCTCCCAGAGTGCTAGGATTACAGGCGTGAGCCACTATGCCCGGGCCGAGGTGTTTACTTTTAAAACATTAACATTTGAAACACAGACACAAGGACAAAGCAAGATGATGTGGTATTAGCAAGATAATTTCTAGATTTATGAAAAATGTCAATTCAGTGCGCACCACGGGACTGCAGTTTAAATTGTATACTGAACGTTTTCTTCCTTAACTCCTGCTTTTAAGTCTCCATGATTGTGCAAGAACTTCATTAGTAATGTCACAAGACTAACTTGAGGTCATTTTGGAATGTGAACCCCAGCCAAATAAACCTTCATGCTCTCTCTGTACTCCTTTAAAAGTGGGTGTTGTCCCTGCTTGTTTGGTAGCTACGAACATATCTGACTTCAGCAATGGTAAGAAACGGATTTATGAATGCACACAGCAGTGTTGGGACCTGATATGAGAGGCAGAGAGATGCCAAGGAAAAAATGCTCTAGAGCAGCTGCTCTCTTTATCAACACACCTTGTGGCACAACCTTCTGGCTACCTCAGGCATTGCATGTTTTTACTGTGCAGCCAGGCTCTTCCTGTTCTGGCTGGGCCTGTCCTTACTGAGTTCCAGTGTGAATTTAAGAAACAAAATCCTTTCCAGTTGGTTTAACATGAATAAATTAGTGTCTGCACTTTTATTCTCAAGTTTTTTGTTTGCAGCCCCCCACACTGACTCAGTTTGCAAAGCAGTTTGATATTCACTGCAAGTTTATGATATGAAAACATGACAAGGATATTAAATGAAAGGAAAACAGTGTGCAATCTTGCTATAAACATGAAGGCAAAAATCCTAAACAAAATTTTACCTAGTGAATATTATCATATACAAAAATGGTGATACATCATGCACAAGTAGGATTTTATGTCGACAATATATGGCTGACTTAACATTTTTAAGTAAGTCAATGGACTACTTCTCATTAATAGAGTACAGGGAAAATCATATGATTATCCCTGTATTGGCTGTAGACTATGTGGAAAAATCACTTATCTATGATAAAAAAGAAAATAATGACACAGGATTAGAAGTGCACTTATTTAATTTGATAGCAGGCCTGTATAAAAACCTTACAACCGAGTGGAGCACTTTCACAGTGGTGGAATAAAATCTGCTCCTCCGTAAAAGCTGTAAGAATACAGGTTGAGTATCCATTACTGGAAATGTTTGGGACCAGAAGTGTTTCAGATTTATCCAGATTTTGTAAACTTTGCATGTAAATAATGTGATATCTTGGCGATGGGAAACACATTTATTTTTTGTAGAGCTGGGGTCTCGCTATGTTGCCCAAGCTGGTCTCAAACTCCTGGCCTCAAGTGATCCTCCTGCCTCAGCTTCCCAAAGTGCTGGGATTCCAGGCATGAGACACTGAGCCCAATGGGAAACAAGTTTAAACATTACGTTTACTTATGTTTTGTATACTCCCTATAAACCTAGACTGAAGGTAATTTTATACAGTATTGTTAATAGTTGTGTGAATGAAATAAAGTTTGTGTATATTGAACTATCAGAAAGAAAGGCGTCACTATCTCCGCCATCCATGCGAACAATCTGTGGTTGTTTGGCATCACCCTCATTCCTGATTAGAATTTATATGCTACCTGTAAGCAATGATTCTTCTTACACTTATTCACACATAAGTATTTAACACTAAAAAACATAACATATCATTAATACAGTGAAAATAGTATGTTCAGGGTAAACTAAGCAGCCAAGTAGCATCACCAGAATACCTAGACAACAGCAGGCTTTCAGTCATCACCTATGATGCTGTGTTTTGGTTGAAAGCTTACTTTCTCACCAAAATGTCAATAGGATTTTTTTTTTTTTTTAGAAATTGATAAGCTATTACTGAAATGTATATGGGAAGTCACAGCATCTAGAACAGTCAAAATAATTTTTTAAGAAGAAGAACAAAATTGAGGACTAAGGCTTCTTGATTTGAAGTCTTATTTTAAGGTCATGATAATCAAGACAGTGTGGCATGACTATAGGATAACAAGTATCTCGGCAGCACAGAACAGAGTCCAGAACTAGACTCACACATAAATGGTCAATAGATTTTTTTGCTGACCTGTCAATGGACTTTGATGAGGAAAGGACAGTCTTTTCAACAAAGAGCAGTCAAACAACTACATACATGTGTGATGTATGAATTTCCTCTTACTGCTGTAACTTGTTATTACAAACATTGTAGCTAAAACAACAAATATTTATTCTCTTATAGTTCTGGGGCTCAGAATTCCAAAATGAGTCTTACAGGGCTGAAACAAGGTGTTGGCAGGCAGGCATGCGCTCCTTGTGGAAGTTTCAGGAAATAATCTGTTTCCTTCTTTTTCAGTTTCTAGAGACCACCTCCATTCCTTG
The DNA here is from genome assembly GCF_041146395.1 of Eulemur rufifrons. Taxonomy (NCBI): domain Eukaryota; kingdom Metazoa; phylum Chordata; class Mammalia; order Primates; family Lemuridae; genus Eulemur; species Eulemur rufifrons. Next base: position 14,922,569 of record NC_091002.1, read on the forward strand.
GCTTGTGACTTTTCCTGGCACTACTCCAACTTCGTGTTTCTGTCCTCACATCCCCTGCTACACATTCTGGTCTCCTCGCTCTCCCTTATAAGGAATCTAGGATTATAACCAACCCACCTGGATAGTTCAAGATAATCTCCCACACCCCAACATTCTTCATCATATATACAAGGTCCCTTTTGCCATATAAGGTAACAGATCCCAGGCATTAGGATTCAGACATCTTTGGGGGGCCATTATTCAGTCTATCACATCCAGGAAAAAATGAACCTCAATCTGTACCTTGAATGCAATGCAAATATTAGTAGACTTTGATCATAAACCTTAGTATAGATGCTAAACCTATGTAGCTTCTAGAGAACAACATCAGAGAATGTTTTTGCAACCTAGTCAAGGCAAAAGTTCTTAGGGCACAAGAGTATTCAGTATAAAAAGAAAATGGATACATTTGATTTCATCATACTTTAAAACTTCTGCTCTTTTGAACACACCATTAAGAAAATGAAAACAACAACAACAAAAAAAAAAACAAGCCACAGACCGGGGGAAAAATCCACTCCCAGGTCTCTAACCACAATGAATTGAAAACATATTTTACTGTGACTCATACAAGAATTTAGGTAAGAGCCTAATTCACAATCACCTAAACTGGACACAACCAAGTGGCCATCAGTAGGTGAATGGAAGAACAAATTTGGTAGACTCAAACAATGAAACACTATTCAACAAGAAAAAGAATGAGGGCCGGGCGCAGTGGCTCACGCCTGTAATCCTAGCCCTCTGGGAGGCCGAGGCGGGAGGATTGCTAGATGTCAGAAGTTCGAGACCAGCCTGAGCAAGAGCGAGACCCTGTCTCTACTAAAAATAGAAAGAAATTATCTGGCCAACTAAAAATATGTAGAAAAAATTAGCCGGAGATGGTGGCACATGCCTGTAGTCCCAGCTACTCGGGAGCCCGAGACAGTAGGATTGCTTAAGCCCAGGAGTTTGAGGTTGCTGTGAGCTAGGCTGATGCCATGGCACTCACTCTAGCCCGAGCAACAAAGCGAGACTTGTCTCAAAAAAAAAAAAAAAAAAATAGAAAAGAAAAGAAAAAAGAAAAAAAATGAACTGTTACTATATACATAAACAAGAGTCAATCTGAAAACCTTTGGGTTGAACAACAGTAGCTGGACACAAAAAGTAACGTTATTATATGATTCCATTATATGAAGTTCAAGAACAGGCAAGCTCTTCATGAGCTGGGATATCCATGTTCTTTTCCCTCTAGACATCGGAGCTCCTGCTTCTTGGACCTTTGGACTCCAGGAGTTGAAGCAACGGCTCCCTTGGTTCTCAGGTTTGGACTTGGGCTGAATTATGCCACCAGCTTTCTTGGTTCTCCAGCTTGCAGATAGCATAATGTGACACTTCTAGGCCTCCATCATCATGGTGAATGTTAACAGTGTGCTGTACAAGAAAACTGCCTACACCAAGAAGTCAAGAAGGATGCTGTATTCAGGGGTCACATTGTCATGATCCTGGCTGCTTGTGGCTATTACGTTCAGACTTTTGACACTCTGAAGGATATAAATGCAGGAACTGAGACACCAAGAGATTCAATCACTTGTGGAAAATCATCCCTGGCAAATGATGGAAACAATAACACTAAAGGTAATGATACAGAAGAGGGAGGAAGAAGAAAAACCTCTGAGCAATCAGAATTTCATCAGATATCCATATACGAGGATATGATAGCATTAGCATAATGAGCATACTAGTATAATATGTATATTCTCTGTTTTGTAATGGGTGAGATTAATCATCTTATGTTTATTGTGATTAATTATTGATGTATTTAGATTAATCTCTGAAGTTTTATTTTGAGATGTCACTAACCATGCCTTTTATTTGTGTCTTCTCCCCCATCCCCATATCACATATTTGGTTGGAATAATAAGTTTTAAATGCTTTGCTTTTTTCCTTTGCTGGTTCAGAAGCTCAATATTTTATTTCTCCTCTTAGTTTTAATCTAGCTAAATTTACAATTTTTCTCTTCCATATTTTTAATCTCCCAATTTCTCAGAACTTTGCTCTGTGTGATTGCAGTACCATTTGCCATCCATATTCTGAATTCCATTTCTGTTATTTTGGCAATTTCCTTGTGGGTGGAGTCCACTATGGTAGCTCTATTGGGATCCCTTGGGGTGTTGAGCTATTTTGTTTGTTCATGTTGCCAGGGTTCTTTTGTTGTTTTTTTCTCATCTGGCTTCTCTTCTTTCAGCTCTGGGTTAATAGGATTGCAGGGCACTTGTTTTCCTTTGCTGGAACTCTCCTGTTTAGTTAGGGGAAGGGGAGCACCCATCAGGGCAGGTGCACTGAGAGCCTGTAGAGCAGCTGTTCTGTTTTGACCTGTTCCCTTGTGGTTGCCTCAGTTCAAGCCAGTGCTGGATGATCTTCGTGTGTGGTGGAGAGTTGTTCCCCAGCTCATTGTTGGATGTTTGTGTTGGGGGCTGGATGCGACCCTCTCCACCAGGCTGTTGTTGTGGGGGATTGCTCTGGCCAGGGTCACCCAGTGGAGATGACAGTGGCAGCTGGGTGAGTCTATTTAGGCAGTGGTCATGAATGACTGGGCTGTGGGCTTTTGCATGACTCATGTCCAGGAGTAATGTCTGCTCAGTGCTGGGGGATCCCAGGTGAAGTGTTGGACCTCAGGGAGGTTCTGCCAGCCTAGCGGCAGGGGTAGAGACTGAGGAGTAGTGTCTTGGGGCCTAGGCTCAACTCTGGAATCTTGGGGGTGGTATCACAGGTCCAGCAGGGGCCCTGGAGCTACAGCGGCAGAGCCTTGGGTGCAGTAAGAGCTTCAAAGCTGGCTTTGAGGATTATGGGGGCAGAACCACACCTATGGAGGGCTGTTTTGCCAATGTGGAGACTGCTGATGCCCAGTCGTGCAGGCAAGGGTTTGTCTGAGCAGCCCAGGGACCGCGTAGGCAGGCTGGAGCTGCTGGTGAGCAACAGCTCTTCCCCTGCACCTAGGACCTACGAAGGCTGTCACCCAAAGCTTCCCTGGTGGTGCCTGTGGCATCTGTGGCTCCTCTTCTGCTCAGGTCCCATGCAGGGGAGGAGGCATGCTCAGCCCCCAGTCACAGGGCATGACACAGGGGAGCTTCTGTTCTGTCTGCTTCCTCCCCAGCCTGGCAGGGTTGATGCAAAGGCTACTGCTGGAAGGCTGAGTCCTGAGCAGACCTGGCTCCGTGCACCAGAGCAATCAGGATGGCATCAGTTCTGGAAACCCGGGATTGGCAGCCATCAGATCTCTCCTGCACCTGCTCTCTGGTGCAATGTCTCTGCACAGACTCAGAGCAGCTCCCCAATCAGCCCAAAGGTCTGCAGTGGATGGGGGAGACCCCTCGCAGCTCAAGCTGCCTGGAACTTACTCCTTTCCTAAAAAAGCAGCGCTCCCTAGGATTGCTTCTATTCTGCTGTCTTCTCCTCTTCCCAGCAGTGTGGATTGTATCGGGAGCCCCAGCTTAATATCTGAGTTGGTGGGTGGTGCTTGTCAGTAAGAAGCTGCCATGCCCTGTTTAATTGAGTCAGCAGATGCTGTAGTGAGCTACACAGTTGTTCACCCTCTCAGTGGTTGGTGCTTGCAGGAAAGAGCTAACTGCAGAGATGTTCTTTTGTACCTGTAATAGGCATTAGCCCCTCAGGAGAAGCACTTGAATGTCCCAGGCAGTGGGAGGGGCCCTGTGTCTTTCAGGGGATTGCTTGTTCTCCACCACAACAGATGTCAGATGTCGGTAAAGGAGCAAGGCCGGATGGGGTTACGTGGGGCGAGCCTGGAAGGCTCTACAAAATCTCACCAGGGTTCAAAGGTCCCAGGCCCCTGAGAAAAGCTGCTGGGAGAGGGGCCAAAGCAGTCTCTCAAAACTGGAAAGACTGCTTGTGGGGAAGGGGCCATCTGTGATTCATCCACTGGCTCTCGGAGTGAGCTACACTCCTCTTTTATTACCCCTGTCCTGAGAGGCTCCCTCCAGTGTCTGTTTGCAAATGGGCACTGGAACATGCCATGCTCAGCCGCGATAGCACTGCAGGCTGGGAACTTCACACTGGGGGACCCACCCTAGTCTGACAGTGCAACTTTCCTGTGGGGGGATGGGCACTCCACCAGATCGCCATGGCTCAGACCCCCACAGTGCTCTCCCATCAGCTGTGCCTGCATGGGCTATCTCACCACCCGAGTCAAGCTCTCAGATCTCTCCCTTGTGCCCACTAGGAACCCACTCTAGTCCTAGGGGCATAGGATCTGGCCTATGTGTCTGGCCCACTGGTGTGGATTTTGGGGGAGTGCTGGCAGGCAGGGAACTCCCAGACTGGGCATCCCCTGGTCGACCGCAGATCCCCAAGGGGAAAGGTGTGGACTCCACTCTCTTGGAGACCCCATACTGGAAGGCACTGCAGCTGATGAGAGGCAACCACTTCCAAAATTCTCAATTTGCCCTCCCAGCTGCAGTGGGTCAGGGAGGGGCAGGGGAGGAAAAGAGTGAGTAGAAGAGAAGAGAGCTGGGACCCCAGGTCCTGCAGTTCCCCTCCCTGGAAGGAAACCTGCATGGAATGTCCAAGCTCTGGGATCATGCGAGTTCTCTACACAATTCAGTGGTTGCAGCAGCACTTGGGCTCCCGAGGGCAGAAGAGCTTCCAAACAACTCAGTAGCCTGCTAATTACTGAAGGTATGTGGGAAGGAGAAACGGGTTCCCCCTTACCCCTTTACTGGGCTCCAAGCCTCTTTATGTTAGATCCTCGCCATCTCTTCTCTTTTTCTTTCTTCTGTTCTGTTTTGCAATTTCCCTCTGGCACCTCCTCCTCCAAACTATACCCAAGCTTTGCCCATTTCCCCCATCCTTTATCTGAAACCCTTCCTTCCCTTTGGGACACTCTGACAAAGCGATGTCTCTAGTCAGCCATCTTGCTGGAATTCTCTGGGATTAGAATTTGGAAGGGGTACAAGGCAACTTTCAAGGTTGATGAGAATGTTCTACATCTTTATCTGGATGCTGCTTACCCACATATGTGTATTTGCCAAATCTCATCAAATGAATACATAAAATCTGTGCTTTTCTTTGTATATATTTTACCTCAATTTCAAAGAAGATATAATAAAAGATCATTTCAATATTATTATTACCAAATTTGTCATTCTGCAACTTTTTATTGAGCATTGGGGCTGAGGTCTTCTCACTCAGTACCTCTAAGCATCTCTGTGAGAAGGTTATTGTTATTCCTGCATTAAGATGCAGGAGCTGAGCATCAGAGAGCTTGCTGCCCAAGGCTGTGCAGCTAAAAAGTGATGGGAACAAAATATCCTGCTAATTGTACAACAGCACACAGCATTTATGGCCCTGGCTCTTTTGCTTGCTTGAATGCCAATTTAGATCCCCTTCCCGACCATCACCAATGTATCAGGGACACTGTAGCATGTCCCCACATAGCAGTGAGAATCCTGACGGTAGATTCTAGTAGGGAATTCAAACTTTCCTGATGATAGGGCCCCCAAGGCCATCATGGCCTTTCCTCTCTAACTAGGGGCTGAAAAATAGGCAGGTGGCTGAGCACAGGGCCTCCATGTGCAGATGGGGGATTTAAGCTTGGAGAGAAGACAGATTTAATTGAACATATATAGGTTCTTGTGGTAGAACTGGAACTGGAATCCAGATCTCTTATCCCCAGGCCCATGGTTTTCTATTCCCCCATGCTGGCTTCTTCTCCTGGAGGATTGGCCTTTCCTGAAAGCTTCCTTGGGATAGAGGAAAGAAGGCACAATAAGCAGCAGGGTTTCCATTTTTAAGACCTGTTATCCCAAAGAAAACTCTTTTAGCTGGTCCTCTGGCCTGTTTATCCACAGATGACACTGTCTAACCCACTCACGTTTGCTGAATTGGTGGAGACTTGATAAATTACCCTTTGGTACAATTGCTTGCAGTAGGAGGAGCACAGTACTTAAACCAAGTGACGGGATGTGCTGCCCTGGACTTGTGGAACTGATGGCACCAGTAGATCAGGGACTTTCCCAGAGCTTGTTGCAATAATACCAACTTTCTGGGAGGTTTTAGTTTTTGGAGTCCCATTATTAAAAGGGTCATGAAGGGCTTTAGGGTTGGCTTCAGGTGGGAGATGTGTGACAGGCAGAGTTCCAGCACCTTGTTTTTTTTTTTTAAGTTGATTTGTGGGGCACATGTGCAGATTTATTATGTGGATATATTGCATAGTGATGAAGTCTGGGCTTTCTGTGTAATCCTCACCCAGTTAGCATACATGGTACCCATTAGACAATTTCTCACCTCATCCCGCTCACCCTTTCTCCCGCTCTCCCACCCGTCTGAGTCTTCAATGTCTGTTATTATACTCTCTGTGTCAACATGTACTCTTTATTTAACTCCTACTTATAATTAAGAACGTGCAGTGTTTGACTTTCTGTTTCTGAGTTATTTTACTTTATATAATGGCCTCCAGTTCCATCCCTGTTGCTGCAAAGGATATGATTTTATTCTTTTTTTAGGGCTGAGTAGTATTCCATGGTGTATATACTACATTTTCTTTATCCAATCATCCATTGATGAATGCTTAGATTGGTTTCATATCTTTGCTGTTGTGAATAGCACTGTGATAAACATATGAGTGCAGGCATATTTTTGATAAAGTGATTTCTTTTCGTTTGGCCAGCACTCTATTGTTAATATTGGGTTTCTAGCTAGAGATCCAGAAATGTGGCTTTCACTACTATTCTCCCTAATGCTTTGAGAATATCTCTTGCTTTTTTTTTTCTGGAACCATCTATTTTAGAAATGCCCCCCAACCCCTTGACTTCTAGGAATCCAGAGATCACAGGAGCCAAAAGCAAATGAAGCAGAAAGTGATCTCTTTATTGGCAAGCAAGTGTTTAAAGGAGCTCCACGTTTAGAAACCCCAAGAACAAGAAAGCATGGGCTAGTGGGGTCATCCATGGACCAAGGATCTGGAACCACATAGGAGTCTGCATCTTAGAGACTTCACAGACTTCACTGAGGTCAGGTGACACCTAGGGAGAGAAGACAATCAGTGAAGAGTGAGAGGTGGGGAAGGGAGGTGGGATCCCTGCCCTCTTTAGTTCAAAATGCACCCGTGCCTGCACATTGGGATGCCAGGCCACTAATTGTTAGCTGGAGCCATTATTTCTGCTGCATAGCCTCTCTTTAGGTGCAGTGTTACTTATTGCAAAAGGGACAAGAAAGCATCATTTCCCCTCGGTGGGCTTCAGTTTTCCTCTACTGACATTGCAAATGTCCAATGGGCACCTGAGGTCCCTCACCATCTCTTGTGCCTCCCTTACCATCTCCTCTCCCACACCATGAACAGAGATTTTTTTTTCTCCTCATCTCTTTCCTGTATTCTGAGAGAAAGGACAGCTAATCCTTGGGCTTGTGGTGTTTGAAGGAGAATAGAAGAACTCTAACAGGGATGCAAGAACATTTATTGGTGTGCAGAAAGAAAATATTAAGTACTATAATATTTTATACTAGTGTAAGAAATTAAGGTTTACTAATCTAAGGTACAAGAATTGACAAGAATATATCATAAACTATGTATATAGATTATAGATTCAGTGCATGTTCAAAAAATTTTTTAACCGGTAGGCATGTGCAAAAAAACCACTAAAGAATACTCAGTTAAACATAAGAATCCTAGAACCCAGTGATAAACCAGGCATCCATCCCTGCTGCTACCAGGTGCTCTCCTCACCAGGGAATGGTGCTCATTTTCCCACAGCATGTAATACGGAACTTCTATTGGTGTGGGCAAGGGTTATCAAACTCAAAATGGTCTTGAGGAGTCCCCATGTACCAGTTCTAAATATTTGGGCAGGTATTTCTCCTATTGGATAAGAAACTTACCTTGATATTGGTCCTGTTGCTCAAGTGGTTAACAACTGACAGGTCTATGTAGATATTGGATTATCTTTTTCAGTGGATGTTGATGATACCCTTCATCTTGATTACGATTTAGCAGACGTTTAGGGTAATTATCAATATTTTGCTGTTCAATTTGGGGAACATAACTGTCTTGAGATGCACCTTGATGTCTGCCTTGTTGTCCATCATAGATTGGTATTATTAGTATGCCTGGAATTTCATTATGCTCATTCCTTTGATCTTGGTTATGATCATTGTTATCATCATTGTCATCTGCTTTCTCTATAAGTGCCATTTTATACCTCTCGTGGAATTCCTTTTGATATTTGCCTTTTTTTTCATGGTAAAGTAGGTATTTTCCTCTTAGATATTGGCTAAATAGTCCATTTGCATTTTGATCATACCATTGATCTGGATTAAGAATTGGTATCTGGTTTTGATAGTTGTCATCTACTGACTGTTCAGTTTGGATAGGAAAATTGTGTTGGTATCCATCTTGCTGTCTGCCTTGTGCTCCATGTTCAAATGGTATTTGTTCTATACTTAGATATTGGTCTGGTATTTCATATTCATTTTCACCATTTTCCTGATCTTGATAAGGAACTCGTGTCTGCTTTTGACCCTTGTAATCTTCTGGCTGTTCTCTTTGGGTAACAAAGCTGTGTTGGTAGCCATCTTGCGTCCTGTATGGTTCTCCATAATCAAGTAGTCTTAGAAGTTGGTTTGGCTTTTCATATTCATTTTGACCATGCCCTTGATCTTGATTAGGATATTCTGACTCGTTTTGATCCTCATCATACACTAGGAGCGCATTTTGGACAGGAAAAGTGACTTTGAATGCATGTTGGGGCGTGGCTTCATGTGCATAATGGAGTGGGGCTTGTCCTGGACTTCTATCATGTTTCTCTGATATTTCATTTGCAGAAACGTCTTCTTGATTAAGATTTTGAATCTCATCTTCTTCTTGGTCATATACTGGATGTGTGCTTTGGATTGTAAAAAGGCCTTGATGTTTGTGTCGTGGCCTATATTGATAGAGAGGGGGTTGTCCTTTCCTTGCTACATGACCCCATGACCATTCTATTATATTTGGATGTTGGCCTCGTATTCTTGTGACATATAGGTTATTTTCATCAGGATTTTGTAACTCATTATCATTCTCATAATCTGTGTGGTGTACCAGTAGCCTGAGAAGATGGTCTTCTAATTCATCCTGATGTTTGCCTTCTTTTTCAGAATGGAGAGGTCTTTGTAGTCTCTGTAGATATTTTTCTAATATATTCATTTCATATGGTACATACCGATTAATTGGATTATATTTTTGTTTCCCATCACGATCATTGTCATCTACCTGCTCTTCAATTTGAATATGAAAACTGCCTTGGGATCCAGCTTGTTTGGTGTCTTTTGGTCCATGAGAGTGGTGGCCTTTTATTGTATGTAGAAGCGTTTGTGTTCTACCAGGTAATTGGCCTTGGGATCCACCTGGTAATGGATAATAAGAATGTATGCATTCCATTATCTCCAAAGTTCCCTTCCAACTCTTACCTCCCGCATTTCCCCAACAATTACTGATACTTCCAGAAGGCTTTGGGTAGAGCAGCATCAATTCCCATCAAGGAGAAGAATCTCTGCCTGAACAGGTTACTCCTTGCATCCTGACTACCCTTAAGGGCCATTCTCTCTGAGTAGCTTTCCCCCAGGCCAACCCTCTCCACTCACCACTGAATCCCAGCACAGCTGCTTGCTTCTCAAGGATCAGGAGCAGAGAAAAGGCAAAGAAGATGGTGGACTTCATTTTACCCAAAAACACTAGGCCTAGAGCTGAGTTGATCTCTTCCTTTATATTTTCCTTGGGTGGGTGTGCCCTGAGTGGAGCCGAAGTTACAAAAGGCACTGCCCTTTCTTAGCTTATCAGTAAATGCCAACTTCCTCACCCCTGCTCAGTGGGGGACAATGTCACAGTCCCCAGGGAATTAACAGAGGTCAGAGGTCTTGTCTTACCCGAGGAAGCCCCAGAAAAGCTTTATCAACCGTTAGAGATCACTGTGCTAAAACTCCTGCATTTTATAGAAGAAATTCATTTCAGAGAAGGAAAGAAACTCACTTCAGGTCACAAAATTAATCAGTACATAAGCAAGCCTTTATATTCTAAGTATAAGTCTCCTTCCATATTGCAATCATTTCAATCCCCCATCATAGATAAAACCCTGTACTTCTCCTTGTTTGAAAACAGACTTGAAATACATTCTATTTTACCTGAGAAGGAACAATCATAGAGGTAGAAAGACACAGAAAGAATGCAACTTTATGGAAGCCAAAGAAAGCAAGTTTCAGGAAGTAAATGGGCACAACAACGTCAAAAGTGGTTGTGAAATTCATCATGATAAAAACTGACATGTGTCCAAAGTTTTTTTAAACTTTAGTTCCTGCTAATAACTTTAATGAGAGAAGATTAATACAGTTGTGCTAAATTGTCAGACAATGGAAAACAACATTTTCTAGAAGTCTGAATTTAGAGTGGCGTGAGAAATGAGGCTGTACCTGGAAGGTGAGGTGAGCTCCAGAGAAGTTTCTAAGGGTAGGGAAATTTAACATTCTAAGGATGATAGGAGCAATTGTTGGAAAAAGAAATAAAAGTTTTGGTTTCCACACTGGGTTCTTTTCATGAATCTACCTAAACAACAACAACAACAATTTTTAAATTAACAAAATGTTCTACTCGAATAGTAAGCAGCTAAAACCCCCAACAGGCTTTGAGAATATTTGCCACCATTGATGAACTTATTAATATATCAAGAAAGGATGCAAAGAGAAAATTTCTACCTTGCGTAGAAATGTAGTTTTCTGCAATTGGGAGAACAACACACTGAATGGGCCAAACAACATTCTTTTTCTTTGACCCATGAAGAGTGGGGTATTGGCAGACCACAGTGGAAGAGGAAAGCATCCCAATGGTGACCTTGTGTGCACTCAAAACACCATGGAGGTAGTTCTGGAGGAACAATGGCTTGAAAACATATTTTTAATCATTCCATGCTAAAATCTTACTCTTCCTGTAGGGAAATCTACATGGATGGGGAAAAGGGAAAGATCAACCAAATTTTTGTGTAAGGAACATAGATAAAAACTACTACGTCATTAAACATAGGACATGTGAGCTACATGGTTTCATTATGAGCCATTCTAAGCTCTAACCAAAGTTTTCTGTAATAAAAATATTACCCCAGGGTGGTGATATTTCCTTAGGGCAAAGACTCCAGTAGATTAGGTTGAAGTTATCCTGAATGGAAATTGCTTACTGTGCCTGCTAACCTTTTCATTCCTCTCCACATTTCCCTTGAGAAAATACCAGGAATCCTACACTACAAGCTAACTAGTAGAGGAAAGGATCTGATAACATTGATCTTATTTATGGATCCAAGAACAAAACCCTTGTCTAACCCTAGCATGCATGTATAAGATATAGATAAAACGAAGAGGTCAAAGATTTGCAAAACCAAATCAGTAAAGCGCAAAACAATAATAGCATGAGATTATCATACTTATATCAGAATAGCGCTCAAAAAATTTGAAAAAAAGCATTTAAAAATAAAAAAGAACTGTATTGATAATGATGAAAGAAATCAGTGACTTGGAAAGCAGAAATATGGCATGAGTGGTGCATACATCCTAGATATGGTATCATGATGGGGAAAGGATCCAAGGATTTGTACTCTTGGAGAAATTTTTAAAAGGGGAAAATATTTAAAATGCTCAAAATTAACATGAGAATCTTAAAATATTGTGCTCAAAGCACAGAAGTGGAGAATTTTAAAATGTTTTGGTCAATTCTATGCACAATTATTTGAACAACTTAGAAAAGATTTAAAAAATAGGTATTTCTGGAGAGAGTGCAGAGCATAGCAGAGCAGTACTCCCCAGGAATTATCCCCCCACTGAAACCTCAAGTTTAATAGACATGTACCCACAATAACACCTTCACAAGAGCTAAGGAAACCAAGCAAGAGATTATTGGACCTGGTTATAGTATAAAAATAAGAAAAGACAAATTGGATAAAGCAGAAAAGACAGTTTTATGTTAACTGCACCACCTCTAGTCCAACCTAGGCAGCACAGTGTCAAGAGAGACACTGTCCATTTGGGGGAAATGAAAGGATGTAAGCCTAGGACCCTTCCATTGAACATAATAACATGTCTGAAATAGTAAAATCCATCACAAGGAGGACTCTCATGACTCCTGAATCCAGGCCAGAAACCATGGCCTGAAGACCTAGACCCTCCCTGACACCAGATGGGAACCCGTAGTCCCTGCAAGATGCACTTGAGTTCTAACCCACAGCTCTGCCAGCTGACTATAGCAGTCTTGAGCTCCAAGTCACCCATGGAGACAGGCAGGCCTCAGCAGGTAGGGTTGGCAGTCCAGTTCTGTGTCAGCCTTGGCAGCCAAGAGATTCTAGCCTAGGCTAGCACCAGCAAATGTGGTCCCGAGCTTATGACATTTGCAGGTGCTGCCATGGCTAAAGCAGTCAGGGGCTCAGAGACCACAACAGTAAACCTGCTTAGAATTTCTGGACAGACTTAATGTTGAAGGATGTTCTCAGAGAAAACCAGGCTGCAAAGACTAGAATAAGTATTTTCTTCAATGTGCAGACATCGATACATGGTCACAAGGATTAAGAACAATTAGGGAAAAATGACATTAGCAATGGCTAAGGGATAGAGCCTTGTGCCCCAGCCTCACACTGACTAATCTTCAGGGACTTGGAGATAGGTCCCCAGCCAGCCCTAGCACCCTCAGCTCTCAATTGAGAGGCCAGATGAGAAGGAACCAGTGAAAGAACTCTGGAAATATGAAAAATCAAAGTGAAAGGACACCCCCAAAAGGAAATAATAACTGCTGACCTCCAGCGATCCTCCCACCTCAGCCTCCCAGAGTGCTAGGATTACAGGCGGAGCCACCGTGCCCGGCCTATGGTATTCTAAGATGAAAATTTTTCTTCCTTCAGCACTTTGAATATGTCATGCCACTCTCCCCTGGCCTGTAAGGTCTCCACTGAGAAGTCTGCTGCCAGACGTATCAAACCTCCTTTATATGTTGTTTCTTTTCTCTTGCTGCTTTTAAGATCCTTTCTTTGTCGTTGAGCTTTGAACATTTTATTAAATGCTTTGTGGGTAGTCTTGTTTGAGTTGAATCTGCTTGGTGTTCTTCATCTTTCTTATTCCTGAGTATTAATATCTTTCTTTATATTTGGAAAGTTCTCTGTTAATATTTATTTGAATAAACTTTCTATCCTGATCTCTCTCTCTCTCTTTCCCCACTTTAAGGCCAATAACTCTTAGATTTGCCCCTTTGAGGCTATTTTCCAGATTATGTAGGTGTACTTCATTCTTTATTATTCTTTTTTCTTCTTTCTCTTCTGACTGTGTATTTTCATACAGCCTATCTTCAAGCTCACTAATTCTTTCTTCTGCTTGATCAATTTTCCTGTTGAGAGATTCTGATGCATTTTTCAGTTTGTCGATTGAATTTTTCAGCACCAGAATTTCTGCTTGATGTGTTTTTATTATTTTAATCTCTTTGTTAAATTTCTCTGATAGAATTCTAAATTCCTTCTCTGTGTTATCTGAAGTTGATTGAGCTTCCTCAAAGCAGCTATTTTGGATTCTTTATCTCAAAGGTCAGTTAGCTCCGTCACTCTGGGATTGATTGGTTACTTGTGCCTTATTTAGTTTGGTGAGATCATGTTTTCCTGGATGTTCTTTATACTTGTGAATATTTGTCAATGTTTATACATTGAAGGGTTAGGTATTTATTCCAATCTTTGCAGTGTGGGCTTGTTAGTACCTATCCTTTGAGAAGCTTTCAACATATTCAAAGGGAGTTGAGTGTTGTGATCACTGTAGCCATATCAGCACTAGGGGTGCCCCGAGCCCAGTAATGCTGCAACTCCTGCAGCTTCCCAGAGGTGCTACCTGGGTGGGCTTGGGTAACATCTGGGAGACTTCCTCAGATTGCCAGGCAAAGTCTCTCACTCTCTTCCCTCGCTGTACCCTCCCAAAAAGCAATCTCTCTCAAGGCACCAGGCCACCTGGAGTACGGGGTCGGGTGATAAAAACACTCCTGTGGCCTCCACAGCTGATGCTGCTCTGGGTCACACCTGACGCCAGTGCATTACTGGGTCTTGCCCAAGGCTTGTGGTGACTGCTGCCTGGCTACCACTGATGTTTATTCAAGGCCCAAGGGCTCTTTAGTCAGCAGGTGGTGAATCCTGCCTGGACTACGTCCTTCCCTTCAGGGTAGCAGGTTCCTTCTGGCACAGAGTAGGCCTAGAAATGCCATCCAGGAGCCAGTGCTTGAAATCAGGGCTTCGGGAATCTTCCTGGTGCTTTATTTTACTGTGGCTGAGCGAGTACCTAAGTTGCAAGACAAAGTCCTCTGTACTCTTGCCTCTTGTTTCCCCCAAAAGAAGGAGTCCCTCCCAAAGTTGCACTGCCTGGAGTTGGAGGTGTAATGATGTAAGCACTCCCTTGGCCACCACAGCTGCTGTCCCACTGAGTCATATGTACCCCAAGTCCACTGGCTCTAAGCCCAGTGCAGCACCAGGACTTGCCCAGAGACTTTAGTCCTTGTGGCCTGACTGCCTCTCAAATTTATTCCAGGCCCCAGGCCACTCTAGTCAGCTAGCGGTGAAGCTGGCTGGAGCTCAGGTTCCTGCTACTGGGGCTAAGCATTCCCCTCTGGCCAAGTCTTGTTTGAGTGCTGCCTCCATGGGTGCCAGCAGAATTCTGTCTTGTGTTGTGATCCACTGTGACAGGGCAGCACTGAGTTCCAATGCAAAGTCACACAATCACTTTGCTCTCCATCCCACAAGCACACAGATTTTCTTTCCAAGCCAACAGCTGGGAGATAGGGGAGGGGTGGTGTAGGCCAAAAATATGATTTCTTTAGTCACCTACCATTCCTATTTCCTAGTACTATGTCTATGCAAGTTCCTTCTATCGCTGGCTTTAGTTCTAATTATTGTAAAATGAACGACCAGGACTGTGTGCTCTCTTAAAGTCCTTCCTGCAGTGAGAAAGATTCCAGGACACTAAGCAAAGACCTCTGCCTCATGAGGAGGACTTTGCAAGAGCAGAGCAGAATGCTCATGAGATTGGGATCACTCTACATGGGGACACCAAAAGGGTACAGAAGGTCTCATGATGATGTCTGACTTAATATTCTATAGAGTATCAGTTTATTCATCTTCATTATGTTTTGTAATGGCTCCAAAAATGAAAGTTTCTTTACTCTTCAGGGCCCTCTCCTATCTATGGCTTATTTTTGGTTTGTTAAACAAATAAACAGTTTGTATTCAATTATAAATTTTCCCCCAATCCTGTGGGACTTAATCATTTGTTAATTTATTTGAGTGTGTGAAATTTTTCGTATGGTTGCATAGTCAGGTCTCTGCATAAAAGTATATTCAGGGAAGAATCAGGCATCCACCCTAATTCATTCTCTCTCCTTTCTACCAATTCCTGACAACATCCTATAAGTAACCACCCTCATCGGTCTGCCTGTTTTTCCTTTCTGTGTTTGTTTTTCCTGCAATGAGTAGGTAAATGGATATTTTCTTATTTTGTATTCTTTGTTACTAGACACTTTGAATTTTTCACTTCACAATGTATCTGGAAATCACCTGCATCAGTTCATGGGCATCTTTTGCCTTCTTTTGAACAGCTGCATAGTATTTCATTGTATAAATGTACCATCATTTATTCAAACATCTCCTTGCTGTATGGGCATTTGAGGTATTTACAATATTTTTCAGTTACAAACCATGCTGCAATTAATACATTTATTTTAATTCCACACATTGGCTTGGGTTGTTTTATGGGTCTAGAATTCCTGCCATAACTCTACCCTTTCAACCAAGGGCAGCCCAAGCCAATCGATGAATAGTCTTTTGTGAAAGACTTCTGAATCCTTGTCTTGGTCTACCACCTATGGAAAGAAAACTGACTTGAAATCAGGACCGATCGCTCCCATTCCTGGCTCTGCTTTTGACTCCTAAATTTTTTTCGTATATAAGATGAAGATGGTTCTCTATAATATTTCAACAGTGATTTCATTCCAAATTTAGTGTAAGGTTGTGGCTCAGGACATCTGTTACAAGCCAGGAAGAACCTGACCTGACCCCTGGGCACTCTGTGATCCTGGGGACAGATACACATGGTTGGCCAGAACAGAGTCCTAAAGGTCCTGGAGAGCGGCTCCAGTGTGCCTGAGGTTATCAGCGATGCTCACTGCTCTACCCCTGGGGTTCACCCAGAGCCAGGGGAGATGATATCTGAGCTCCTTGTCTCAGGAAAGCTCTGTGGTGCCAGAGGACTCTACGTCTCTGGCAGAGGATGAAGTCGGTTGAGTTGTGACTAAAAATAAACTTTCTGGCCTCTCTACTCACAAGTCACACAGAACACTTCAGCTGCCTCCTCTGGGTAATTTCAGATCATTTTTTGAAGTCCCAGAGCACTTTATCTTTCTTTCCCTTTTCATCGCTCCTCAACCAAGAATCCAGGGTTACCTGAATGAGGCAGTAAGTGTTTGCATTAATACAATCAAGAAATAGCATAGTCAGGAATGCCCAGAGGGTCCTACTAACCCCAAAGCCCTTCTCCTTCCCCCCATAGTTTTTTTTTCCACTTTTTGTAGTAGGTATCCTGAGCCTCAGAAGTGGACAGAGATCTCCCAAAGTCCTACAGCAGGTTGGTAGCACAGATGGCGCTAGAACACAGTCTGTGAGAAGAGAATACACAGTGTTGCTCGCTTTGGACCCAAGATGTAATAAGAGTGAGTGTTGCAGACAGTGACACACACAGTGAGTGTTTTCACTTCTTGGTTTCTAAGCATAAGATGTCATTACTATTTGGGGAAATTACCCACCATGTGAGTCCTGCAAGCCAGAGACTCAGACCACTTTTTATAACAGAGCGGGAAAGGCCAGATGCTTGCCTTCCCCGCCTCCACTGCAGCACGAGCTCATCTGAGCACATGCTGGGTTAACATCATACGATGCACAGAGTCTGGCCTGGACTTGGGAGCTGGTGATTGTCAGCAGTGAGCATTTATTCTGAGGGCACACACAGCAATGGCAGCTACATTTAACTTCCCAGAAGAGAAATGGAAATGATGGTCTATGCACTGTCAAGCGTTCGGTTTTGGCATGTTGGCTGAGGGATACATATTAATAGCATCCGCGTGTTCCATGGGAGCACTGATGAGCTCCCCAAAGGCCAATATTTAACTGAGTTTCACTATGATTCTGCATTCATAACCTGCTTTGTTCCCAGGTTCCCTAGTGATTTGGTGAACTATTCAGATTCTATTCGCTTTACCTGAGCCAAAGTTGACTTATTTGTAATTAAGAATCAAATGACGTAGTGACACTTGCTGGGGATGTCTGTGTGAAGAGCTCCATGGGCTGCACCGTATGTAACCAATAATCCTAACTGGTAAGATAACTGGTGAAAGTTATTTTTAGGTGATTATTATTTTTTAGATTTTATTTTTATTGTACCTATTTAAGATGTAAAACATGTTGTTTTGATATACACTTACATAGTTAAGTGATTACTAGAGTCAAGCCAATTAACATATCCACTGCCTCACATAGTTAACTTTTTGTGAATGTTG
This sequence comes from Eulemur rufifrons, assembly GCF_041146395.1. Classification (NCBI taxonomy): domain Eukaryota; kingdom Metazoa; phylum Chordata; class Mammalia; order Primates; family Lemuridae; genus Eulemur; species Eulemur rufifrons. The sequence goes on from NC_091002.1 coordinate 14,940,174, forward strand.
TTTATGAGAAGAGCATATAAAATCTATTCTCCTAGCAAGTTTCCACTACACAAACTAAGAATCAAGTGACCTGGTAACTCCTGTGATGGTCAAGGATTTAAACATAAAGATTGAGATATAAAAGTATTCAAAGAAAATATGAGTGAAGTTTTGTAGAATATTGACATGGGGTGACTTTCTGAAGGCAATTAATATAACCACATACAAATAAAAAACTTTTGTAGGGAAAAACCATACATACAGCAAGAAAAACATTATAAATTAGAAAAATATGAGTAAACACATATGATAGGAATAAATATATTCTATAATATATTGAAAGAACTTTAACAACACAATAAAGAAAACAGATTGCCTATTAGAAAAATGAACATAGACCATGAATATTGCCTTACAGAAAAATTTATATGAGTAACTAATACATATATGAAAATAAGTGAAACTTCACCTGTAAATAAAGAAATGCAAGGTAAAATGAACACAATGAGTCTTTTTGTTGTTGTTGTTCCTATAAGACGGTTTTTCCACTACTGATTTTGGGCAATTTTCATTTGCCAGTAGTCTGTGTCTTCGTTATCATAAAATGAGTATCTCGGACTCTTAGAACCCTTCTTACTGTAAGAAAGGCTCCAGGAGTATAAGGAAAGGTCTCTGCCAGGTGACGAGTGAATTTGCAATAGAAGGGCAGAAAACTTATGCAGTGAGATCACTGTACACGAGGACACCAAGGGGGTAGAGAAGACCTTGCTGATGGCAGAGTTGGCATTCTGTGGAGTGGCAGTTCATAACTGAGTTCCTTTCATGTTCAAGGCCCTTTCAAATTTTTCTTTGAATCCACAGTTTGGAATTCAATTACCCTGGCAGTCTTGTTATTACCTTGCTTTCTGGCTAGGCCAAGTGAATCCATCAACAAGTCTTTCTTGAGAGGCTGGTGAATCTTTCTGCCTTGGTCAAAATCCCGTGGAAAGAGAAATGACATAATATCAGGACAGGGAGTTCCCAGCACCAGCTCTGCCCCTGACTCCTAGAGTGAACTTCCATGGCTCTCCTGGACTCCACTTTCCCCTATGCAAGATGAGGGTGTTTGGAGTATGTCAAAGGGGAGTTCCAGCTTCCAATTCAGTGGAAGGTGGTAGCTCAGGGCACTTGTTACAAGCCAAGAGGCACCTGGCGCCTGTGCTTGATCCTTGTCACTCAGGACTCTCCTGGGGACAGTCACACATGGCTGATTAGGGCAGAGTCTCCCCGTCCCAGAAGGTTTCGGACAATGAGGGCCTAAGGAGATTGTCGAAAAAATTATCAATGATCCTCGCTATTCAGCCCCTGGGAAGCACACAAAGCCAGAAAATATGACATCAGGGATTCCAGTCTCAGCACAGTCCCCTTAGCTGAAGAACATTACATCTCTAGGAGAAACATGGTAGCAGTGTAGCTGTCCCCAAATAACCATATGTTTCCTGACTGCACTGCCCATTCTGTGTGTGAGTTACCATTCGAGCATCTCTGGGTAATTTCAGAAATATCATGAAGCTCCAGAACTTCTCATATGTCCCATCATTTTTGATCTCTCCTCACCATACATCCAGGAATGTAAATATGTTTATAAGGCAGTAGGTGGATTAGAGAATCCAGCCAAAGGCCCTGGGTCACTACTATCTTCAATCTCTACTTCCTTTTTACACTTGGGTGATGTACAGGCCAGAGGCTGGGGCTGGAACACACAGTGAAGGATGGGGGTGCACAGTAGCTACTCAGGGGTTCACAAAGGGATGAGAAGGGTCATGTGGGTGACTTTCATGTCTTGGCTTCTAAGCATACAAACACCATTCCTATAACCACAGAGTTTCCCACCATGGCAGACCTTGGAGTGGGAGGCTGAGCCATGTCCCCAGAAGAAGCTGGAACATCAGCCAGCCGGCCTGCTTTCTTGCCTTCTTGGCAGCCACAACATGTGCACATGTACTGGTTCAAAGAGTCAGAGGCATACGTTGAGTCATACACTGAGAACAGGTGATAAAAAGAAGCAGACATAGAGGTACTTAGAAGTGAGAATCTTCTCTTGCAGCAGTGGCATCAATGGCTGTGGCATCTACTTCCAGGAGGGAGTAGAAGTGGTGTCCAAATTGGCAACGTTGGCTGGGCAGATGCGAGATCTATGTCCCTAGAGACAGCAGTGGTGTGCTCTGCTGTCATTTGAGAGAAAAATGCTGTGGGGCAGGATTTGCTGAGGAATGAGTGGGCCCGCAAAAACTCTAAGAAGAAGTCTAGGGAGGACAAAGTATCATCTTGTGCGGAAGAGCTAAGGATGTAACCTGTGATTAAAATATGAGTAAAAAAATGGGTGAGGCCCATTAAAGGTGATTTTTTTTTTTAAGTAAGTTACTGCTGGTGGAGAAACTATTAAAGAGGTATCTGGACATCTTGCCCAATAAAAGAAGGCATGTTCTTAAGGACATTTCCATGGTGATTAGGGAGTGTGGCCTTCTATTTCCAGAGGTAGCAACATTTGTGCCGTTTCCGTTGCACCTGCCAATGTGAGGAGTGCCTGGAGTTTCGTGGGGAATTTGGAACCCTGTGAAATCCAGTGAGGGAGATAGTTGTGTGCTTTGACTGCTGTTTCTGTGAAACTCCTGTCTTGTGTTCTGGCACCTCCCTATTTGAGGCCATCTTTGAGATTTGATGAGTGACACAGCTGGCCTCGGACTGCAACAATGGAACAGACCAGAGGGTCACTTTCCTTCATCCCTAACACCTGGGCTGCACTAATTTGCTCAGCAAATGTGATGCTCCCACTTGGCACCTTAGATCTCCTTCAAGTGAATCAAAGCAGCAAAGATGAAGGGGTATTCTCTGCCAGGAATAGGTAGCTTGGTCATCCACAGCAATGCCTGATTCCAGGGCCATGGGTGGCAGAGATGATGGTCCAGGACTGCAGCAGCAGTGTCCACATCGCACAGTTGTTGAAGGTTGGTTCTGGCCGTGATCACGCTGCCTGCACCTTCTTATTTCTTACACTGCCCCTGAGCATGAATCTTCAGGCTTCCCATAATTATGAGAGCCATTTTTTGCTTCTTGGGTCTTCCAGGAAACTGGAGCTGAGACAGGTAAGACAAGCTTCATTGCAAAGTCAGACCTGGGAAAGTGAAGGAGAGGAAGCAGGACTGGGCAGAGGGAGCCGTCGCCACGCCACCCTGACCACATCCCTGCCAGCCCAGCAGGGAGCTCTGGAGCAAGGATGTTCCATCAGGGGAGTCCTCCATTGGGCAGAAAGGGATAGAGCCTTGTGCCCCAGCCTCTCTGCCCTTGGCTGGGGGGCCCTGGGTCTCTGTGGTCTGAGCCCAATCACCGAGGAAGTGCTGAAGGAGCACTGGCTGGCAGTGGTCAGCTGACCACACTCCCCACAGCTGGGCAACTAGGTGCTCCTTGAAAGGGGCTCTCAGCAGTGTCTCTCCCTGCCAGCCACAGCGCTCCCCGAGTGTGGCGGGAATTCAGGTTCCACACACACTGGGGAGCAGCTCCTCGAAGTCTCTGGTGCGCTCTCCTGCTGTGGGAAACCATAGAAGACAGAGGGGACTGGGGCACACGACAGCCCCAGCATCTGCAGCTGGTGTCAGGGCTGCGCCTGGTCCTCAACATCACCCTCCCCGTCTCTCCATTCTAATATCCCCCTCAGCTACCCTCAGTGCTACTCTCAGTGGTATTTGAGAATACAGTAATCCACTTTGAATCAGAAATTCAAAAAGTGAAGACAAACTGGGAAAAAAAAACCCAGGGAGATATTTTAAAGGGCCATTGGATTCAGGAAAGATAAAATTATCTCTGAAAAGAAAAAAAAATTACAAGGAGTGAATAGTTTCCAATAAAAAATTTTATAAGAAATATTAATGAAAAACATGAAAACAGCCAAAGGGATGAAAGTGACATAAAGAAGGAAAAAGGGGCAGAGAGAAAAAAGTAGAAATGGCAGACAGGCAAGGAAGGAATTACATTCATATTATTGGGGGTTTTGAAGGAGGAAAACGGAACAATACAATGAAACTAAAAGATAGAACTCTAACGCAATAAGGTTTTTCAGAAGTTTTAAAAAGCGTAGTGATCTAAAATTATATATTGAAAGGGCTCAACAGGTACTTGTGAAAATTAACCAAGAATAAAATTAGGGGCCGAGTGCGGTGGCTCACGCCTGTAATCCTAGCACTCTGGGGGGCCGAGGCGGGTGGATTGCTCGAGGTCAGGAGTTCGAGACCAGCCTGAGCAAGAGTGAGACCCCATCTCTACTAAAAATAGAAAGAAATTATCTGGCCAACTAAAATATATATATAGAAAAAATTAGCCGGTCATGGTGGTGCATGCCTGTAGTCCCAGCTACTCGGGAGGCTGAGGCAGTTGGATTGCTTAAGCCCAGGAGTTTGAGGTTGCTGTGAGCTAGGCTGACGCCACGGCACTCACTCTAGCCCGGGCAACAGAGTGAGACTCTGTCTCAAAAAAAAAAAAAAAAAAAAGAATAAAATTAGGAAAATTAACCAAGAGACAAAACCATCATATTTCAATGGTAAAGAAAATCTCCTCAAGGCTCCCAAGCAAAAAGAACAAGTAATTTACCAAAGCAAAAAAAAAAAAAAAAAAATAGATTAGCATCAGATTTTTAAAAATCCATCACAGAAAGTAAGCCAACCATGGAGTAGCATTTTTTTAAAACCAATAAAAGTGTGAATCAAGGATTTCATCTCTAGCCAACATGTCCTTCAAATACCAAGGTATTATAGAGAAACATGAAACAACTTCTGTTTATCCCATAGATATATACAATCATTATGTATCAGAAAACCACTTTTCAATGTACAGAATTTAGGGAATTCTGAGCACATCACTCCTTCCTGAAGAATGTAATATAGAGTGAGCTTCATCTAATCAAAAGATGACTGGAAAACTTCAGCAACAGGACTGATAATGACCATTTAAAAATACATAAATGTGCCAGCCTGAGCAAGAGAGAGACCCCGTCTCTACTAAAAATAGAAAGAAATTATCTCGCCAACTAAAATATATATAGAAAAAATTGGCTGGGCATGGTGGCGCATGCCTGTGGTCCCAGCTACTCGGGAGGCTGAGGCAGTAGGATTGCTTGAGCCCAGGAGTTTGAGGTTGCTGTGAGCTGGGCTGACACCATGGCACTCACTCTAGCCCGGGCAACAAAGCGAGACTCTGTCTCAAAAAAAAAAAAAATACATAAATATAGATGGAATAATAAAACAATGGTGGATATGAGGATGGAAGACTAATATACAACTGTTATATAAAGTGAAAAAGTAAAAAATATTGCAATTTCAATGGGAAAACTGAGAAAGAGGGAAATAGGGAAAGAGACAAAGTTCATGTTGAACATTTGGTGGGTGCTAAAGTATTCGGAGAAAAACATCAGATAGCAGATGTTAAATAAAGACCATGGGACAAATGGCAATAAAAAGAAGGATAAAAAGGCTGTCACAAGAACAACAGCATAAACATTCCTAAATGAGCTCCTAATTGTTTAAACAAAAAAACAAAGAACTCACATTTGATGGAGAAAGGAACATAGTGAATAAAACAAAATGTATGTGTTATAAAACATGACCGACAAGACCAACTATGTAACTCACAGTAATAAATGTGAGTGGCAGAAATTTACCTATTAAAAGAAAACTTTTTAGGTTGGCTCACAAAACAAAACCTTACTGTTTACAAGAGACACATCTAAACACAGTGATTTAGCAAGGCTAAAAATAAAAATATAGATGAAAAAATATCAGGCAAATGGAAAAAGAAAGAAGACATGGGTAGCAATCCTGATATCAGGCCAAGTAGAACTTAAGCACCAAATCATGAAATATGGAAAATAACTCTTTTTTAATACTAAAAGCCATAATCCACATTGAAGCTATAACACTATGAATATTCATGCACCAAATAATACAGGAATCTCCTTTATGAAGCAGAAACTATAGATGATAAGAGACAGAGACATAAACAAACTAAAAACTGGAGAATTTACTACACCACTCTCAGGACAAGAAAGATCAAGTGGACAAAAACTAATTAAAGAGATAGAAGATATAGATGACATAGTGAATAGGGGAGATCTTACAATATGTATCAAACTGTATACTCTTATAATATAGAGTAGACCTTTTCGTGGCACATACACAGAAACTAATTATATGCTAGATCACAAAGAAAATATTAGTAGCTTCTATAATGTAGAAATATTATTAAAAATACTGATCACAATGTGATAAGAAAAGCATTTACTAAAAAAACAAAAGCAGAAAGACCCTTCCACATGGAAAAAATTAAAAAGAAGCCTATTAAACTACTCTTAGATGAAAGGAAAAGTACCAGTTGGAATGAAACAATTTTTAAGAATAATGATATTATCATGTCAGCAAAATATCAGAGTAAGAAATGCCAAAGTCTTTTCCTCCATAAAAACAACAACAAATAAAGGGGAAACAGTAAAAATATACTGTTTGGAAGTCTAGAAGGTAACCAAAATTTTGCAGCAGCTAGGAAAACACTTAATCAAGAAAAACAGATGGAATCTCAGTAAAAACAGTGAGATCTGTGATGTTTTAACTTATGCTGGTCCCGTCCTTCATGCCACAGCCCAGTGATAAACTTGATAAAAAACAGGCCACATTCCAGGTACTGATACCAGTAATGGTGGAAGCAGAATGAACCTTATTTGTAAAGATTTGTCCTTAGTTGATCTCTCTGCTGGCTCCCCAGGAGACCAGCTTAAAGGTCTTGCCTTTATCTCACCTAACTTGGAATTCTCCCAGTGCTGCCAGGGTATGTTTATCAAAAACATTTATGAATAAATGTACTAGTTGCTGCTTCTAGAAAGAATGATTAACAGTAGGAAGAAACAATAAACTAACCAAAAACCTTGGGAGGAAAGATTGAAAAATAGACGCTTTGGGAATCAAAGTTTGGAAAATCTCTAATATATTCTTGAAAATCTAGAGGCCACCCACATGTCCAGGGCTATGGGAATGTTCAAGAATGACCTGAGAAGGTCCCAACTCTCTCCTCTAGCTGATCCCACGGCAGGGGCACAGCAGGAAGTGAAAGCTAAGACAGGGTTGAAATGTGCCAGGCTAAGTGGTGAAAGCATGCCCAATACACACACACAAAATTCATCTGCGAATAGCAGGAGATACTTTTGGTTCTAAGCACGTAAGGAAATCTCTGTCCAATCAAAAATTTTTGAGAAAACCTATGTTTTTAATTCTCATTATAGGTAGCTGTGGAATTTCTGATTTACATGGTAACTCTAACATTTTGAGAAACTGCTGGACTCTTTCCCAAAGTGGCTGCACAGTTTACATTTATGTCAGCAGGGTATGAGGGTTTCCATTTCTCCACATACTTGCCAACACTTCTTTATTATCTGTTTATTTTATTATAGGTATCCTAGTTGGTGAAGTGATACCTCAATGTGGGCTGTAGTGTTTCCCTGATGGCTAAAAATATTGAGCATCTTTTCACAAAAATCTGACTTTTTGGGAAAAAAAAATAACAAGAAATGTAAACCACCAGCTAATTGCACAAAAAAGAAAGAGAAAGCACAAATAAACCAAAAACAATGACAAGGGCAAAATTACCATTGAAACATAAGGAACTTAATATTATAAGAAACTAATGTGTAGACTTCTATGGAAACTAATTTTAAAACCTTGAAGTAATGACAGATTTCTAAGGATATACAGATAACCCAAACTGAACCCCACACTGCTAGAAAGCTTGAACATACCAATTTACAAAGATGAAATAAAGACAGTTATTAAGAAATTATCCTCAAGAAGGCACTTGGCCCAGATGCATTTACAGGTGAATCTACTAATCATACAAAAGACCATATAATTCCAGCATTCTTCTAATTGCTCCATAGTATGGAAAAGAAAGGAAACTTTCTATTTCATGTAATGAAGCAAATATAAAACTTATACCTAAACCACATAAAGATAGTATGCAAAAGAAAACTATGAAACAATACCACTCATGAATATTAATGCAAAAATTCTAAACAAAATATTAGCAAACAGAATCAATATAAAGAAAATAATACACTATGACCACCAATGCCCCATTGGCTCAATATGAAGAAATCCATTTACCAGTGAAGCTATCTGGTCTTGGCTTTTTCTTTTGGAAGAGGCTTTTAATTACAGATTCAATCTCTTTATTTTTTTGTAAGTCTGTTCAATTTTCTGTTTTTTTCTTGAGTCAATTTTGATGTATGTTTTTAGGGCTTGTTCCATTTTATCTAGATTATATAACTTGTTGGTGTACATTTGTTCATAGTAATCTTTTTTTTTTTTCTTTTTGAGGCAGAGTCTTACTCTGTTGCCTGAGCGAGTGCTGTGGCGTCAGCCTAGCTCACAGCAACCTCAAACTCCTGAGCTCAAGTGATCCTCCTGCCTCAGCCTCCTGAGTAGCTGGGACTACAGGCATGAGCCACCATGCCTGGCTAATTTTTATATTTTTAGTTATATATTTTTAGTTGTCCATATAATTTCTTTCTATTTTTAGTAGAGACGGGGGTCTCGCTCTTGCTCAGGCTGGTCTCGAACTCCTGATCTCGAGCGATCCTCCCGCCTCGGCCTCCCAGAGTGCTAAGATTACACATAGTAATCTTTTATAATCTGTTTTATTATTGCAAGGTCAAAAATAATGTTTCCACCTTCATTTATGATTTTAATAATTTGAGTCTTCTCTCCTTTTCTCAGTTTGTCAATTTTGTTAATCTCTTCAAACACTGCCTCTTGGATTAGTTGATTCTTTATTATTTTCTATTCCTGATTTCTTTAGTATTCATTTAGATCTATATTATTTCCTTCCTCTTGTGGCTTTGGGGTTAGCTTCTTTTATTTACTTAATTTTTGTTTTTAGTTCCTTAAGATGTAAAGTTAGCTTATTGATTTGGAACTTACTTTTCTTAATGTAGGCATTTATAGCTAAAAATTTCCCTCTGAGCATTGTTTTCATTGCAACCTGAAAGTTTTGGAATGTCATATTTTTATTTTCATGCATCTCAAAGTATTTTCTAATTTCTCTTGTAATTTCTCCATCAACCCATTGATTGAGTATGCTATTAAATATCCACATATTTGTGAATTTTTTAGCTTCCTTCTGTTATTTATTTCTAGTTCCATTCCATTGTGGTTGGAGAAGATACTTTAAATAATTGCAATCTTTTAAGTTTATTAAGTCTCGTTATTTGACCTAACATATGGACTACCCTGTAGTTCAGGTGCACTTGAGGAAAAACATGTGTATTTTGCTGTTGGAGGGTGAAGTGCTCTTTACAAGTCAGTAAAGTTTAGTTGATGTATAATGTTGTCCAAATCCTCTATTTTCTTATTGATATCACGTCTACATTCTTCTGTCTATTATTGAAATGAGGTAGGAAATCTCCAACCATTGTTACAGAACCATCCCTTCATTATATCAGTTTATGCTTCACAAATTTTGGGACTCTAATGTTAGGTTTAGGTTTATAATTGTTATATCTTCTTCATTAATTGCCTCTTTTATCCATATATAATGTCCTTCTTTGTCTCTCCTAACAGTTTTTTTCCTGAAGTTGTATATTGTCTGATATTGGTGTACCCACTCCATCATCTCTCCAACTGTCTCTAGGGAATGGCACTCATCGTCCCACAGCTTGTAACACAGAACTGCTATTGTTGTGAACAGGAGTTATCAATCCCACAATGGTCCCAGGGAGTCGCCATGTACCAATTCTAAACATTTGGACAATTAGGATTAATTAATAATAATTATTAAATTTTAAAATTAATTAATTAAGAATTTAATAATTCTCATTAACTATCTCCCCTGCTTAATAAGAAATTTACCTGAAGATGTTGGTCCTACTGTTCAGGTAGTGAATGAGTGACAGGTATACATAGATATTGGTGTTTGATCTTGGTTAGGATTTTGTATCCAGTTATGATCACTGTCATCTCTAATAATTGCAACATTAAACTTCTCTTGGAACCCCTCTTGGTACAGTCTTATTGTACACAATAGAGTAGGTCTTGTTCTCTACTTGGATATTGGCCAAGCAGTCCATTTGCATTTTGACCATACACCTGATCTTGATTAGGACTTTGTATCTGGTTTTGATCCTTGTCATGTACTGACTGTTCCATTTGGATAGGAAAACTGCATTGGGATTTATCTTGCTGTCTGCCTTGTTCCCCATGTTCAAGTGTTTTTTCTTTTCTACTTGGATATTGGTCTGGCATTTCATTGGCATTTTGGCCATGCTCTTGAACTTGATTTGTGCCTGGTCTTGATCCTTGTATTATACTCAGGGCTCATTTTGGGTAGGAGAAATGTCTTGGGATACATCTTTGGTTTTGTCTTACTGTGCATGACAGAGTGGGACTTGTCCTGTTCAACCCGAACAGTAGGTAGATAACAATGTTTGCTATCTTGAATGTTTCTATGACATTTTATTTTGATGTTGGTCATGCTCTTTATCATCTTAATTAAAATTTTGAGTCTAATTTTGTTCTCAGTCATCTACTAACTCTTCAGTTTGGATAGGAAAACTGCCTTGGGATCCATCTTGTGGCTCACCTTGTTGCTCATGCTAGAGTGGGGTTTGTTCTTTCCTTGGTCCATGATCCAGTGGACTTTCTTCTGTATTTAGATGTTGGCCTGGCAGTCCCTTTACTTCTAGGTAATTCCCTTGATCTTGATCAGGATTTAGTATCCCGTTATGATCACTGTCATCTACCTACTGTATAGGTATGAAAATGGTCTTCGGATCCATGCTTCTGTCTGCCTTGTTGTTCACAATTGAGTGGTTCCTGCTTTCTATCTGGATGTCATCCTGATTTTTTCATTTCATGTTGTGCATTCCAATCATATTGGTTATATTTTTGTTTCCAGTCATGATCATTGTTATCTACCTACTGTTCAGGTTGAATAGGACAATGCAAACTGTAAATTATCAATGAACATGTGTCAGATAAAGGGCAAATTCATGATCATATTAAAAATTCTTTCAATACAATAAAAAATCCTCCAATAGAAAAGTGAATGTCAGAGATGAAGACAAATAGTCATTTCGAGAACTAGTAATACAAACAGTTAATGCATGCATGAAGTCAACTATAACCTCATTCATAGTTAAAGGAATGCAGATCTATAAGAATACAATTCCCTTTTTGACCTCTCAGACTTATTTCCCACTACTGATTTCTGGCAAGTTCCTTTTATCTGTGGCCTCAGTTCTAGTTATAGTAAGTTGAGCCACTAGTCATCTCACTTGGTAACTCTTTCTCTAGAATAACAGTGTGGGGAGTTCCATAGAACCACTCCGCACCAGACAACCATCATCAATACAAGTTCTTTTTGAAAATAATCATTGGAAGTCTCTGGCAATTCTCCTAAGGGACATACATTTATTTTTAAAATCTACTGACCCTGCAAGCAACAGTGATGGTCTAAGTCATTGGGGCCACAACCCACTCCCTACTCACCACCCCTAGTTCAGCATGGTGGGTACTGCACTCTTGGCCAAGAAATGGGGATTCTCTGTCCTCCTATCTCCCTGTCAAGGGTTATGATATCTCTCCAGGAGGGAAAGGCTGCCAGCACCTCTCAATCCCCCTCCCAGGTCATGTTGCAGAGGTTGAATTCCAGGTGAGTGTGACCAAGAGAGGTAGGGGGCTCCACTTTTCCACCCAACACCACCTGTAAGGTGGAGGCTCTACCACAGGCACTACAGCTCAAGAATGCTGGACTCCCATAGCCCTTGGCACAGCTCACTTGGAGGGCAGAGTTTTCATGGCAGTGAATGCATGCCAACAACACAGGAGGCTACTGCTGTGCCCAGAACTCTGCTTATAAAACAGGACTGTCCCTCTGACAGAAGTGGACCACTATCTCCAAAGCAGCTCCATAGAAGTAGCTCATTGGTTTTCCAAGGGTGAGAAGCAGACTATAAGAACAGAGAGCTCCAAAGTTCTCCCCAAGGAAGTGACTTTATTTGAAACATAGTGTGAGATATTTCCAGGTTAAAGGCAGTCTTGGAAACAGTGGAATTCTGGTGGTAAGCATTGAAGAGGAGGTTGGCATTTCAATGACAGCAAATGTAATGATTATTGAAATTGAACATACCATCTAGTAAAGTAGCATTGGAGAATTTCCAGGAAAATACTGATGATAAATTGTCATGGGAGAGGGAGTTATCTATGACATGTTTCAGTGTCACCAAATTTATCATGAAGTATGTGAACAGAATTATAACATACAGTACTGGTGAGGGAAAACACACACATGTCAATGGAAGAAAAGAGAAACTCAATGCCAATGGGAGTTTAATGAACGATAAAGGTGAAATTCTACATCACCAGAGAGGTGCAGGATAATTCAGTAAATGATGTTGAGACAGCTTGCCAGCAGTTCAGGGGGAAATACTGATTTTCTGCCTCGCCCATTATCTCAAAGAGTGTCAAGGATTTAAACAGATAGATGGAACTCTAAAAGTACTTAAGAAAACGTGAGTGAAGTTTAGTAGAGTACTGACATGGAGATAACACTCTGAAGACAATTGATATCATTAACCACATACAAATAATCAATATTTTTAGGGAAAAATCATATATTAAGAAAAACTCAGAAATTTGGAATATATAAGTAAACAGGCATCATGGGAATAAACATATTCTATAGTATTGTAAAAACACTTGCAAACAATAAAAAGCAGATCCCCTAATAGAAAAATAAGCATGGACCATGCATATATAATTTACAGAAAAAGTTATGCAAGTAGCTAATACAAACATGAAAATAAATGTAACCTCACCAATAAGTAAAGAAAAGCAAGTTCAAATAAATAGTAGTTACTTTCTATCTTTTTTAATCTTTTTGTCTGTGAGACATTGACCACTACTGATTTTGGGCATCTTGCATCTGCCATTGGTCTCTGTCTGTTATTATAAAATGAGTATCTGGGTCTATTAGGACCCATCTTGCTGTGAGAAAGGCTCCAGGAACCTTGGCATAGATGTCTGCCAGGTGAGGGGTGAATTTGTGAGATGAGCAGAAAGAACAGTAGGTATCAGTGTAAATGAGGATACTAAGTGTTAGTGGCAGGGTTGGCATTTTGTGGAGTGTCAGTTTACAGTCGAGATCCTTTCATCTTCAGGGCCTCCCCAAACCCACATCTTTCTTTGATCCCACACTTGGCTTGGGTCATTCTATTATCCTGAAATTCCAGCTATCACTGTGCTTTCTGGCTCACGCCAAATGACTCCATCGACCTGTCTTTCCTGAAAGGTTACTGAATCCTCCTGCCTTGGTCAATGTCCTGTGGAAAGAGAAATGACATACATCAGAACAGGTAGTTCCCACCTCTGACTCTGCCCCTGTCCCCTAGAGTGGACTTTGATGGCTCTCTTGGACTCCAGTTTTCCCATCTGTAAGATGAGAGTGTTTGTCTGGATTATGTCTGAGGGACTTCCAGCTTCCAATTCAATAATAGATGGCTCAGGGCACCCATTACAAGCTGAGAAGCACCTGGTGCCTTGGCTTGATCCTTGTCACTCTGGACTCCTGGCGACAGTCACACATGGCTGCTTAGAACAGAGTCTCCCCATCCCAGCAAGTTCTGGGCAAGGAGGGCCTTTGAAGTGGCCAAAAATTGTCCAAAGATTGTCCCCTTGTTAAGCCCCTGGGTACACAGAGAGTCTGCAAATATGACATCAGGGATTGCAGTCTGAACAAAATCTCCTTAGCTGGAGAGCTTTCCATCTCTAGGAGAAGCATGGCATTAGTTGAGCTGTCCCCAGTAACCATATGTTTCCTGACTGCACTGCCCATTCTGTGTGTGAGTTACCATTCGAGCATCTCTGGGTAATTTCAGAAATATCATGAAGCTCCAGAACTTCTCATATGTCCCATCATTTTTGATCTCTCCTCACCATACATCCAGGGACGTACATGTGTTTATAAGGCAGTAGGTGGATTAGAGAATCCAGCCAAAGGCCCTGGGTCGCTACTGCCTTCAATCTCCACTTCCTTTTTACACTTGGGTGATGTACAGGCCAGAGGCTGGGGCTGGAACACACAGTGAAGGATGGGGGTGCGCAGTAGCTGCTCAGGTGCTCACAAAGGATGAGAAGGGTCGTGTGGATGACTTTCATGTCTTGGCTTCTAAGCATACAAACACCATTCCTATAACCAGGGAGTTCCCCACCATGTCAGACCTGGGAGTGGGAGGCTGAGCCAGGACTCTCGCAGCATCTGCAAAGTCCACCTGCCGGCTTCCTGCCTTCTTGGCAGCCAGCACATGTGCACACGTCCGGGCTGTAACAGTGAGGGGCATGTGCTGAGTGATGGACTGAGAACAGGCGATAGCAGCAGATACAGAGATAGTAGGAAGTGAGAATTCACTCCTTCAGCAGTGGCATCAATGGCTGTGGCATCTACTTCCAAGAGGGGGTTGGAAGTGGTGTCCAATTTGGCAATGTTGGCTGGGCAGCTGTGGGATCTCTGTGCCTGGAGAAAGCAGTGGTGTGCCCTGTTGTGATTCGAGAGAAAATGTGGGTAGGATTTGTTGAGGAATGAGTGTGCCCATAAAAACTCTAGGCAGAAGGTTAGGGAGGACAAAGCATCATCTCATGTGGAGGAGCTGAGAATAAAACCTGTGATTAAAATATGAGCAGAGAAATGGATGAGGCCCATTAAAGATCACCTTGTAAAATAAATTACTGCTGGTAGAGAAATTATTAAAGTGGTTTCTGGACATCTCTCCCAACAAGAATAAGCACATTCTTAGGGACATTTTTATGGTGGTTAGGGAGTGTGCCCTTCTATTTCCAGAGGTGACAACATTTGTGCTGTTCCCATTGCACCTGCCAAGCTGGGGAGAGCCTGGAGTTTCGTGAGGAGTTCGGAACCCTATGAAAATCCACAGTGCAGGGGATAGTTGTGTGCTTTGACTGCCCTCTCTGTGGAACTCCTGTCTTACGTTTTCAGACCTCTCTATTTGAGGTCATCTTAGATACTTGATGAGTGACACAACTGGCCTCCTTCTGCAGAGACAGAGCAGACCAGAGGGTCAATTTCCTTCACCCCTGATACCTAGGGCTGTGCTAATATGCTCAGCAAATGTGATGTCCCCACCTGGCACTGTAGATCTCCTTGGAGTGACCCAAAGCAGCAAGGACGAAGGGGCATTCTCTTCCAGCACAGGGTAGGGCTGTTGTCCACAGCAACATCCCATTCCAGGGGCAGCGGCAGAGATGATGGTCCAGGACTGCAGCAGCCGTGTCCACATCACACAGTTGCTCAAGGTGGTTCTGGCTGCGATCACGCTGCCTGCACGCTCTTATGACTTACAATGCCCCTGAGCGTGAATCTTCAGGCTTCCCGTATGTATGAGAGTCACGTTTTCAAAGCGGAGCTCTCCAGGAAGCTGGAGCAGAGACAGTTAAAAGTGCAAGTTTCATTGTGAGGTCAGATCTGGGAAAGTGAAGGAGAGGAAGCGGGACTGGGCAGAGGGAGCTGTCACCATGCCACCCTGACCACATCCCTGCCAGCCCAGCAGGGAGCTCTGGAGCAAGGATGTTCCATCAGGGGAGTCCTCCACTGGGCAGAAAGGGATAGAGCCTTGTGCCCCAGCCTCACTCTGCCCTTGGCTGGGGGCCCCTGGGTCTCTGTGGTCTGAGCCCAATCACTGAGGAAGTGCTGAAGGAGCACTGGCTGGCAGTGGTCAGCTGACCACACTCCCCACAGCTGGGCAACCAGGTGCTCCTTGAAGGGGATTCTCAGCCACGTCTCTCCCCGCCAGCCACAGAGCTCCTCGAGTGTGGCGGGAATTCAGGTTCCACACACACTGGGGAGCAGCTCCTCGAAGTCTCTGGTGCGCTCTCCTGCTGTGGGAAACCATAGAAGACAGAGGGGACTGGGGCACACGAGCCCCAGCTGGTGTCAGGGCTGGGCCTGGTCCTCATTATCACCCTCCTCAACTCTCTATTCTAAAGTCCCTTTGTCCTCAGCTCCCCTCAATGTTACGCTCAGCAGCTTTCCTGGTGGTGTGACCCAAAACCTCATTCCTAAGGGTATCCATACCCTTGTCAGGGTGGGATGGTGGTATTTGTCCATCCGCAGCCAAAATAGGACAAGATGGTTACAGGAAGCCTGTTCTTTCCTCTGTGCATCTGCACTGGTCTTCTTTAGTTCTGGCCTGACCTGCCTCTCTTAGTACCAGTTCACAATTAAGATAAATCTTTTCTGATGAGCAAAACCAAGAAAGTTCTTAATATTAACATATATCTCTTCCGAATGGTTGAGCAGACCAGCTACGTGAAGTGTGTGCCCCTTAATTCTCATGATGTTTGTTTGCAATCCTGCTTAGTAAAGCTGAATATCATTCACCATGAGCCTTGAAAATTGCAGCCCCTGCTGTACATCAGAGAAGATCTAGAGTAGGTGGCTGTCTCAGTCCTCACCCAAACTATGCTCAGGCAGGTGACAGCCAGCAGCCTCCTCCCTTGCTCGGCTTCCCCGTCCTCAGGCCTGTAGTGGTCAGGACAGCAGCCAGGAGAAGATAGAGGAAGCTGGTGTGCAAAGGATGCTCAGGATTATTTTTTTCTCTTTCAGTGCTGATTCCTCTATCGCCTTTTATTTTATAGTTATGTTTCCTTCCTTTTTATCTTTGTTGCAGTAGCTAGTAGTTTGCTTATGTTCTAAATATTTTGGAAAATAAGATTTATATTTGTTCATTCGATCTATGTTTACCTATCTTTGACTCCATATGCTTATGCTTTGTTCTTTATTGTTGCTCTTCTTTGGTTTACTCTGTTCTTTTTGTAGCAATTTGTGTTGAATATTTGATTCATTTATTTTCATATTTCATTTTATTGATGAACGCATCTAAGGCTATGACTTATCCTGTGGTCCTGTAAATCCTTCTTTCTTTTTTATCCACTTGGTCTGCCTTGTACTAAGATAGTGCGTTAAATTCCCCTATTGTGAATGTGATCTTATCTATATCTCCTTGCATATCCTGTATTTCTTCTTTATCAAAGTGTTTGCTGTGGCACATGGTGCTTACATACTTGCAAGTCATATCTCCAGTGAGAATTGTGGCTTTTAACATTTGAGTATTTACTTCTTGTCATTTGAGCAACAAAACAAATTTCAACACAAAATATATAGTAAATCCCTGTGAGTGCACACTGATGTCAATAGACAATTGAATAAGTGAATACATGAGGGAGAATAGACAAATGTCTGATATAGAATAATTCCAGATAATTTATGCAGATACTTTTCCTTTAAGGAGTATCTTAAGTAAGATGGTACCTGATCACTTCCTTCTAGAAAGTGCAGAAAGAAAAAAAGTTTTATAAATTTATAGTAGCCTAAGTGTGCAGTCTGTAAAGTCTACAGTAGTGTACAGTCGTGTCCTAGGTCTTCACATTCATGCACCACCCCCTCACTCACTGACTCACCCACTGACTCACCCGGAGTAGCTTGAAGACTTGCAAGCTCCATTCATGGCCAGCACCCTATACAGGTGTACCATTTTTAATCTCTTATACTGCATTTTTTGCTGTATCTTTTCTATGAATATATATATTTAGGTATACAAATATTTACCATTGTGTTCCAATTGCCTAAACTATTCAGAATCATAACATGCTGTACCGGGTTGTAGTCTAGGAGCAACAGGCTATACCATGTTGTCTAGGTGTGTAGCAAGCTATACCACCCAGGTTTGTGTATATACACTCCACGATGTTCCTGCAGCCACAAAAGCATCTAACCACCCATTTCTCAGGAGTTATCACTCGTCATTATGATGCATGACTGTAGTTAATAGCTCACCAGAAAAACAATTATTAAATGTATGAGAGTAAGTGGTGAATTTTGTTGATATAAGAAGCACTCTTACAAATCAATTAAAATAATCTAATACAAAAGGAAGCAAAGGGTATACAAAGGCAGTTCACAGGGGAAAGAAGTGTTAATTTCTGACTCAATGTGAAAGCTGTACAATCTCATTGAACATAGGTTCATAATTCATCGTGTTTCCATTTCATTTCCTGTATCACATTGGATTTGCTAAAAACTTTAGGTAAATTCTTTCCCATGTCTGGACCTCAGTTCTATGAAATGTAAAATGAACAAGCTGGTGGGATTTTTTTCTAAGGGCTCCTTTAGTCTCTTCCACAATGAAATAGGCCGAAAAATTCTACCAAAGCCATTTTCCTGAGAGTTGTGAGACAAAAATAAAAAAACACAGTGTGTGGAGATAATTAAAATGGGAGGATGGGCGGTGCCGAAGACCCCACTGAGAAGAGATTTCTAGACCTCACAGATTTCCAGAAGTTCATCTCAGCTACATCGCTCCCATCTGCAGCATCTTCCCCAACTTACTTTACTTTTGCTTGACCAATTGCCTGTGCTGGGCCATTGCTGTAGGATGTCTGTCTCAACTCTATGGACCACTTTCATCAAGTGAATCCATCAACATGACCTTGTTAAGAAATTAGCTCTACAACTTAGTTCTAGGCCCAACGTGGCCACGGAGCACTCTGCAATTGTAAGAGTCCTTCATGTTCTTTGGGACTTGGTATCTCATCTTTAATGTGAGGAGGTAGTTCTTAATAATCTCAAAGTGTACTTCCTGTTCTAAATTAGATGAAAGGCTGGTTGATCAGAGCAAATGCTAAGAGCTGATACACACTGGGAATCTGTTTTTACCTCCTAGTGCTGGCACCTGCTTACCCCTGAGAGGGCTGACACACGTGACTGGGTGGAGGAGCGTCTCTGTAGCCCAGTTCTAGACAGGGCATAAGAGATGGCTTGAATTTTCTTTAAGCTGACCAGTGGCTGCTCTATTGTTCTGCCTCAGAGATGACCATGGAGCCTCAGACATGAGCAGAGAGCTCCCTGCCTCAGACAGGAGACCAGGGTGCTAGTGGGGGTTAGACTGTTGGATCCAGGTGGTGGAGGCAAAGGGGGTGGGGCAGAGAATACTTGTCTTCTCCTGTTACTGAATGCTTGGTATCTGCTGTACTCATGAATCCACTGTTAGTAACTCAAATGGCATTTTAAATGAACTTAATTCTGCCAGGCAGACTCCAAATCCAGTCATTTTTCCCCTTTTTCTGACTTCCTCTCCAAAGGTACTCACATAGTCAGATGTACCCTTACAAAGTTCTAGATAGTTTGGAGTTTCATTAAGGGCTCAGAAAGCTCCACGAGCTTCTGAGCTGCTGTTCTCCTTTTCCAGATGGTGTTTCTGAGGTTAGAGAGAAGAGGGAACACGTCCAGGTCAGTTAGGAGTAGGACTTATGGCTGGGAGATGGGGCAGTACTGCCTGTGTCTGAAATCCAGAAGGGAATCAGAGAACAGAGGGTACCTGGAAGGAGTATAACGCTGGGTATGTGAATGGGGATGAACAGACGCTCTCCCTGCCCAGGTTCACAGTCTCCAAGGTGGACAGGACCAAGACTAGATGGGGACCAAAACCAATGGAAACTTGGTCCAAAGTCTTATCTCCCAAAATGGGCTCTCACCATGATGTGAATTCCTTATTTCTTTGAATTAATAATTTCTCTTGAAACTGTAAATAATTGGAGAATAATGGCAGGCTCCAGGTATCAGGAGACCCATGGTCAGGCATGAGTTGGAATCATAGAAATTACATTTGAAACCATGTGATCAAGTCGGTCAGTTTTTCAGAATGGTAGAACGAACCCTGGTCTGGGAGTCAGGGAACCAGTTCTATCCTGGCCTTGACTTGCTGAGTAGAATTGGAAAGGCATTTCTCCCTGTACAATTAGGATAAAGCAAATGGGGAAGCTACATTTACCCACAGTCATTTTGCTGTCCTCGATACCCTTCGAGGATCGTTTTTGTTAATCATGTGCCAATATTACGAGCGAGGCTTTGCAGGGGCAGCAAAGTCAGGCATGGTAGGCCTTGTTCTTCTTTTTGAAGACCTGAGTCTCCAAGCCCTTGTCTGGTTTCAGCACTCCTTGTACGAGGCTATCTTCCTCAGTAACAGTACCTCCCATTGCTTGGGAAGTTGGGAGAACTGGGACCCCATAACTGCATCTGAAACTTGGTTTGGGCCTGGAGCACAAATCCACTGCATGGATCACATTTGGACGTATTGCACAGGGAAGCAATGCTATAGAAGCAAGAAAAATAGCTTCTCTTCAACTCACTCCAGATATCACTCACTCATTCTTTTATCTGCTTTGATATCTTTTGAGTGCATTAACAGTTTTTCTCCAAGTTCTTTCAGAGAGTAGTTCCCATGGAGACTTTTGGGTAGCTAAAGACAATGGGAGCTGGGGGAAGAGGAGTGAATCTCCTCCCCAAATGATATGAAAGAACTCCACAACCAAGAAGTTTCTAATGCCAAAAGTACAAAATAACTGTCAGTAAAAAAAAGAAAAAGCAACAAATCCCAGCACTGGGGACTCAGACACTCCTGCCCTTCCCAGCCCCACTGTAAAACTTAAAGCTTTGCAAAATCAGACCCAAAAAACCTGCTGGGGAAGGAGTGACACCATCAGGATGGCAGAATAGACGGTCACCAGCTCATATCCCCCCCCCCCCGCCCCCAACGAGAATTCTACACCCACCACAGTAAAAATTCTCTCTTCTTCGGGAGCCTCTGGATTCTGATAGGAGTTTGTGAAACCCTGGTGGAGTCCAAGGACTTAAAGTGTCACTCTGAGAATTCAGACTGACACCCAGGTGACAGATCCCCCATGCTTGCTCTCTGGTTCAATCCCAGAAATGTCCCAGTTCTCCAAGGGGCTTGGCTACAGCCCCAGTTGGCTTTGAGCCTGCAACTGAAACCATCTGCTAAGAGGTCCAAAAGGAATCACACACTAGTGCCTTGGCAAAAAGGCCCCTCTGCCTGCTGACATTGGTCTCAGCAGTGAGCCTGAAAGTTGCCCTCTGGCTCAGACCTAACCCCCCTCAACTGAGGTCCCAGGTCAGAGCTGTTCACACCATGACCCAGAGGGAGACTCCCCTATAACTTGCAGCCCAGGAGTCTGAGCCTCCCTGACAGACTCACCGATCTCTGTCCCTCAGCAGATCTGGATTGGGCCCAGTCTCAGCTTCAGCCCCTCCCACTGTAGTTGAGGAACTATCACGTGTATGCAAGATCTGCTGAGAGATGCATGCCTGTCTGAGCCAAGGACAGACAGTCCAGCCTTTGTCCCTGAGCAGATCCCAAGGGAACCCAGTCTCAGCTCCAGCCCATCCTGCCGCAGTCAGGGAATTATCGCATCTGTGCAGGGTCTTCCTGGGAAATATGTACCTCCCTGAGCCAATGTGACAGGCACACCCAGATTTCTTACCAGTAACCATGGATTCTAGAAAGCAATGTGAAAATATAAAGTGCTGAAAGAAACAACAAAAACCTGTCAACCAAGAATTCTACATACAGCAAAATTACCTTCCAAAAATGAAGGAGAAATTAATACATTCTCAGATAAACAAAAACTGAAGGAATTTGTAGCCAGCAGACCTACCCAATAAGAAATGCTAAAGGGAGTTCTTTAGGCTTAAATGAGAGAAAACTAGACAGTACTCAAAGTCATACAAAGAAATAAAGAATACTGGTAAACATAACTACATAGAAAATATAAAAGCTAGTATTATTGAATATTTTGGCTGTAAATTCTTTTTTTCCTATATGATTTCAAGGGCAAATGCATAAAAAATTATTATAAATCTAACGAATGGACACACAATGTGACAGTAACAACACAAAGAGTGATGAAGCTACATCAGAGTGTTCATATACTAATGAATTAAATTGGGATTAATTCAAAGTAAACTATTATAATTTAAGATATTAATTATAATACCCATGATAACAACTAAGAAAATAACTTTTTTAGTATACAGTAAAGAAAGATGTGAATAAAAATGGCACACCAGAAAAAAATTGATTCATCACAAAAAAGCAGTAATGCAAAATGAAGAAGAAAAGATATAAGACATATGGAGAATGAACAGCCACCTAGAAATCAGTCCTTCCATGGTAGTAATTACTTAAAATGTAAATGAATTATGCTCTTCAATTATAAGGCAAAGATTATCAGAAAAGAAAAAAACATGGTTCATCTAAATGCTTTCTATGAGACACTCATATTAGATTCATAGACATGAATAGGTAGAAAGTGAAAGGATGGAAAAAGATATTCCATGCAGATAGAAATAGCAAGAGAGCTGAGGTAGCTACATTAATATCAGACAAAATGAACTTTAATTCAAAAATTATTATGCCAGACAATAAGAACATTATATATTGATAAAAGTATCAGTTCATCAAGAAGATAAAACAATTAAATGCATTTATCAATAGCGCTAAGAAGATACAAAGCAAACATTGACACAACTGAAGGCAGAAATAGGCAAATTCTAAAATAGTGGTGAAGACTTCAAATCCTCCTTTTAATAGTGTATGGAACAACTAGACATAACATTAATACATAAATAGAAGACTAGTGGCCAGGAACTCATTCCAGCACCTTGGGAGGCCAAGGTGGGAGGATCACTTGAGGTCAGGAGTTCAAGACCAGCCTGAGCAACATAGTGAGACCCCACTTTATAAACAAAAGAAAAAAATAGAAAAATTAGCCAGGTTTGGTGGCACATGCCTATGGTCCCAGCTACTTGGAAGGCTGAGGCAGGAGGATCACCTAAGCCCAGGAATTTGAGGTTGCAGTGAGCTATGATGATGCCACTGCACTCTAGCCCAGACAACAGAGCAAGACCCTGTCCCTTGCACCCCCCCCAAAAAAAAAAACAAAACAGAAATAGAGGACTGGAACAGTGCTATAAATCAATTAGACCTCATAGACATAAAGAGAGTATACTGCACAAAAACAGTAGAAAATGCATTCTTCTTAAGTGCATACGGAACATTCTCCAGGATAAACGTACATTAGGCTATGAAACAGTTCTCCATATATTTACAAAGACTGATAGCATGCAAAGTATCTTCTGCAACCACTGTGGAATATAACTAGAAATCAATAATGCAAGGAAAACTGAAAAATTCACAAATATGTGGAACTAAACATCAAATTCTTAAACAACCAATGGGTCAAAGAAGAAATCACAATTGAAATTAAAGAACACTTTGTGACTAATGAAAGTGAAAACACAACATACCAAAACTTTATGGGATGCAGAGGGAAATTTATGCCTGTAAACACCTACATGGAAAAAAAATAAAGATCGGAAACTAATAACCTAACCTTACATGTAAAGGAAATAAGAAATACAAACTGAACCCAAAGCTAACAGAAGGAGGGAAACAATAAAGTTAAGAGAGGAGATCAAAGAAATAGAAACTAGACAGAGACTAATGAAAATTTTAATTCTCCCTTTTCCAAGTTTTATGTGTTTTATTTCTTTTTCTTGCCTCATTGCTCTATCTAGGACTTTCAGTAAAAGTCTCCCTTATAGCTAGAGATGGTCATGAATTCAGCCAATGAGATGCAAGTAAAGAGTGCAATTTCCAGGTCATCTTCTTAAAGCCAAGGCTCTTTCCACTCTTTCCCGATCCCACAGGCTGGAATATAGATGTGGAAGTCAGCCATTCACAGCCATGAAAATGAAGAAAACATCCTTCAAGATACAAAAACAACATCCTGGGAAATGGAAGAGCAACAAGGTGGAAGGAACCTGGGAGGTTGAGAGGTCTTGAGTTGCTGAGCCACCTTGCTGGCCACAGACTGCCCATACTAGGCTGCTTCCTGAGAGAAAAGAAAGCATGTTATTCGAGCCACTCTATTTTTCCTCCCTCAGCCACTTAATCTTTACCCTAATTCAAACAAGAGTTAGTTATTTTGTTCTTGTGAATAGTGAATCTGCAGTCTGAATCTTGTTTCCTGAATGGTCCAAATTTTATTCATTGTTTTGGAATTGACATTTGTCTTAGCCAGAATTAGATATAATGAGGTCTATATCTGGGTTTTCTTTTGTTTTCTATTGATTTATCAGCCTGATTCTTTATTCTTCTAACAAAACCAACATATTCATTATTGTCACTTTTCAATAATTTGTTACCCTGAAATTAATCTTCATTTTCAAATTTCCATGTCCATTCACAAGGTATTATTCTTCCACATGAACTTAAGTATGATTTTTAAGCTCCTGAACTTCCACCTCCACCACCACCCCACAGTAAAAATGAGTTTTGAGTGTGGTTCACTTAAAGAGTATATTGAAGAGGTAAATATTGGCCATTCAGGAGCACAATATATAAGCCTTTCTTAAGTACCTCTGAAAAGTTTCATGGGTTTCTTTTTTTAAGTTTTTTAAAGAGGGATTTTGCTAAGTTTACTCATAGGAATGGTATGATTTTTGTTGATATTATAAACAGGAAATGTTTTCTACGGCATTTTCTAACTGATTGTTGCTAGAATATGATAAAAATATAATTTATCATCACTATATGACTTAATCTCTTAGCTTCAATCTTTTTACAAAAGTAGAGAAATTAGAGAAAATATGTATAATGCCCAGCTGAGAGCATTTTTATGAAAAATACACATGACAATACGTATAATCTACTAGGTATAGGACCTAAAACAGAGTAAATACTATACTCAATGTTTGTAGGTATTTTATATTTGTCAGGCCAGAAACTTAGGCACTGCTCCTGCCTGTACTCCAAGATGCCCTGGTATCAAAGCTCTACTGCAGTTCAGGCTCTCCCTGGACAATGGGGAAAATCCAAGGCTCATTTGCCCCTGGAAGGGGCAAAGGGGTGCAGTGTTCCATGTTCTCCCACCCCAAGCCTCTTCTCCCCACTTCCACTCACAGCAGGAGCCTGGCACAAAAAGAAGAGTTTCTTCAGATCCAAGAATAGCAGGGTTAGACCATTCTTCCCAGAATGATTATATCAAAACCCTTCAATTTAAATAGACAACTGAAGCTCAGAGATGGACAGAGAGTTGTCTCATGACACTCAACAACTCGGGAGGCAAAGCTGGGGTCAGTACTCAGGTCACCTGACTGTCAAGCCTGTGTTCATTACACTTCACCCACACTATTCCTCTTCCTGAAGCTTTGGCCTTCCCTGAGAGCTTCCTTGTCCAAGGGCTCTGGGGCAGGTGGGTCAACAGCAGAGCTGTGAGGTCGTTCAAGTTTGCACAACATATTCCCCACCCCATCTTCACTGCTCGAGTCAGCCCTGTCCCCAACTTGGATGTCTCCAGAGAATACTGTTCCCCCTAGTCATTGACGCCAAAGTATCAAGGACTTGGTGTGTCTTGCCTTATCATTCACATCTTAAAACAGAAACTGGGAAAAGACATTGCTTAACCTAAAGGGATGCTGTGTTAGTGGAGGAATCTCAGCCACCAACCAGTGAAATTCTTAACGAGCAAGGATTTCCCAGCATCCATAACACCATTCTTTCTATGTCTTTGTGGAAGGATACAGATCCTTTGGAAACATTAAAGAGAAGGAAGGAGGGAGCTATAGGTGTAGCCACAAAGGTTGGCTGGTCACAGTGGCAGGGCTGACAGTAGCCAGGTCAGAACTGATGGTGGATTGGGAAAGAAAGGACTTGCTTACAGTTTATGCAATACTTTTTTTGTTTTTTGTGTTTTTCCTGATCCTAGGCCAAAGGTAAGATTTCCAGATTTCCATTTCCTGGTGAAATCCAACAGGGCAGGAACAAGAGTGCTTGGCCTGATTATCGGATTTCTAATATTAAGCCCTAGGAATTGGCCTCTTGCTGCTGCTCTTGATCTCCTTCACCCGTGGGTCCCTTTCCCCTCACCACTGGGGAGAGGGAGTCCCAATTCTACACCCGTCTCCTCAGAGGCTGCAGGAACCCTGAAGTCATGGAAGCCAGAAACAAATGGAGCAGAAGGGGGTCTTTATTGGACAGTGGATGAGAGAGGCCGCTCAGGCTTGGGCATCCTGAATGAAGGACAAACAGGCAGGATGAGGATGGGGAGGGCTCCAGAGACCTAGGATCAGATGGGGGCCTGCAGCCCTGGGGACTGGACAGGTACAGCAAGGACAGATTCCACCTGGTGGGAGAGAAGAGAGAGATGAGACTCTGCAGGTCAAAGCACTCAGAGGGGGCCGGGCGCGGTGGCTCACGCCTGTAATCCTGGCACTCTGGCCGAGGTGGGAGGATTGCTCTAGATCAGGAGTTCGAGACCAGCCTGAGCAACAGTGAGACCCCGTCTCTACTAAAAATAGAAAGAAATGATCTAGACAGCTAAAAATATATGTAGAAAAAAAGTTAGCTGGGCATGGTGGCGCATGCCTGTAATCCCAGCTACTTGGGAGGCTGAGGCAAAGGATTGCTTAAGCCCAGGAGCTTGAGGTTGCTGTGAGCTAGGCTGACATCAGGGCACTCTAGCCTGGGCAACAGAGTGAGACTCTGTCTCAAAAAAAAAAAAAAAAGCACTCAGAAGCAATGAGGAGGCAGGGTCACCCCTCTTGGCACCCCACTTATAGCCTCTGAGACCCTTTAGTCACTCAATCTCTCTGTCACCTCCCCATATCCTCCCTCCCACCAATATGGGATTGTTTCCCACCATTCAGCCGTCTCTGTGTCCTCAGGAGACCCCTCTCCCTCCAGCCAGTGCTCACCTCATTGGGGATTCAAACAGGCCCTCCCGCAAGAGCCCTCACAGCATTTCTTGGACCCTGGACACTCGGTGTCGCTCCCGCAGCGGTTGGGGGGGTTGAGCATGGCGCAGCGGAACAGAATGTTAGGGCAGGAGCCAGGCTTAGTGAGGCCTGGACGTTTGACTGGATCTTGCCCTTTGACCAGATCGTCAGCTTTTCCTGAAGCTTGTCCTTTAAGGGGATCTTGTCCTTTGACCGGAACATGACCTTTGCCAGTGCTTTGACCTTTAACGGGAACTGTTAAAAGAAATGGGCCCACATCAAGACCCAGTATGCTCCAAATACTGTGTCTTTCCCCCAGGTCCAGCCACTGCCCACTGCAGCATCCCCCAACCCATGACCTGAGGTGCACCCAGGTAGCTGGGGTAGCTGCACTCTCAGAAGTCACTTCCCTTCTCTTTGGGGAAAGGGTCTACAGGACCAGAGTTCCCTTTAGTGTTTCTTCCCCTCCCTCCACGCTGAGTCTCTCAGGAGCGGAGGCCAGACTGGGGTGACACCCAGCAGTGAGGACACATTGTCACTTCTGAGGAAATTTAGTGGAGAGGAAAAGAGCCCTGCGCCACATGCCAGAAGACCTGAGCTCCCTTCTGGCACTGCAAATTGCCATGACAATTCCTCACTTCCCTCTACGTTTCAGTTTCCTCCTTTTGTAAAATAGGGGTCCTCAGACAGCATGCTTTCTGACATCCTGTTGTTTCTTAACCTCCTCTTAGAGCAGCAGTCCCCAATCTTTTTGGCACCAGGGACTGGTTTCATGGAAGACAATTTTTCCGTGGATGGGGGGGCACTCGGGGGCAGGCAGAGCTCAGGCAGTGATGCAAGTGGTGGGGAGCAGCTATAAATACAGATGAAGCTTCGAAGCTTTGCTCCCTCACCCGCCGCCCACCTCCTGCTATGTGGCCTAGTTCCTAAGTTTCATGGAACACGCTTTTCCACAGATGGGGGCGTGCAGAGCTCAGGCGGTGATGGGGCCAGTTCCTAACAGGCCATGGACCGGTACTGGTCTGTGGCCGGGAGTCTTAGAGGACTGATTACTCAGGTGCTTTAATGAAGCAGAAAAGCAGGGAACAGAGTCCACACCCAGGGCCCAGAAGCCTGGGGCTCGTCACTTCGTTGCACATTCTGCACAAGTATCAACACCTGAGGCCAAGGCCACTTAACAACACTTCTTCCGCAAACAGTCCTGGTATCTCCATCACTGGGTGGAAAGCACGTGGAGTCTGCTGGCCGACTTCCTGCTTTCTCTGGATACAACGGCAATGGCCAGGAAGCTGAAGCGTGGGCTCCAGTCCTGCCTACTGCTCCAGAAGTGCTCCCTGTCCAGACCCAGGGGCTCCTGAAGAGCCTCTCCTCAACCCAACCCAGCCCCATCAGGTCTCCTGTCTACTCACCTCTGACAGCTGCCTCTACTGCCAGCATCCCAAGGATGAGGAACACCGCCAGGACCAAGAAGCTGCTGGTCCTCATCTTGTCGGGAAGGTGTTTGGATAAGAGCTGAGGCCAAGGCTGGCTTTATGTAGCCCCAGCTTGGCCTGGCACCAGGGGTGGGGCTGAGGTTTTACAAGGGAGCAGATGTTTCCTCAGCTCTACCAGGAAATACCCACCTCCATCCTGGGAGGGACCTTGGGGCTTTCCCCAAGGATTATTCACAGGGAAATGTGACAGATAATATGTCACATCACCCCTGAGAGCCGCAAGAGCTGCTCCACTTTCTCATGCAGAAGTAGTGCTGGCTGGCCCTTACGCACCATTGCAACCAAATTCTTCATAGTTTGAAAGACTATGAGTCCCCAGAAGACAAAGGAATCACCTAAGGTTAATCATCAAGTCACTGGTAGATCCAGTCTTGATTTCAAAACCCCATTATGCCCTGCTCCTAAAAACCCCACCCAGACCTACCCTATCATTGCACCTCTCCCAGCATCAAACTGGAATCTTCCTTCATTCTTCCCTGGTCCTGAGAAAAGCTGTGTCAGGAAATTTTGTCTTGAACGTCTAATGACTAATTATTGCACTTTGCCATTTCATAGGTGGGCTCTGAAGTGTACCAAGAAAGTGACTGGAAGGGAATTCTAGGTCAGAAAGGGGATGATGCCCTTGAAATCACAGTGGGCAGGGAGAAAACACTCAGATGAATAAAGGGAAGAAAGCACAAGTCATCTGTCAGGAGGGCATCTACAGTGTACACGTCCAGCATGCCTTCCCCTCTCTTAGAACAGCACCTTGTTTCTTCTGAAGAATTGTCATCCCTTTGTACCATTAAGTGGTGAGTCTAATGGGGACTGCTAATCATGAATGCCTGACCCCCGGCCACAGGTGTGTGTGTGTTTGTGTACTCTTGTCTGGTCTACTGAAGTCTTTTATTTGAATGGGCAGTAAGGAGAAGAAGGAAGTCCCTGCTTTTGGTAAAGGTGGGACCTTTGTATGAACTAAGGAATTCCAGGAGCTATGGTTCCAATCTAGGGGTGGAGATCAATTGTCTGAGAAGAACAAACCTAATAAACTGAGAAAAGCAGAGAAAAGATGATAACAAGAGATTCTGAAAGCACCAGCAGCCTTTTCCTCTCCTTCACCTTGACAGCAATAATTCCCACACCTTTCCCACAGGTGGATTAGAAACCAATAAACTGGCCTTCTGCTTGAGGAAGTCTGACTTAGTATTCTGTCATTGCTACCAAAAGTTCTGAGCAATAGAAATGAATACCCAGATGCTGGGTGTTGTCAGGGACGGAACCTGAGGTCTCAAAGTCACTGAGCTGAGGTGGGGGTAAGGCAAACTAATTGTTAGACAGTAAACCATTGGTTAAATCCCACCCTTTGTCTCTTTAGACTCAGGCCCCCATGCCCACCAAGCCTGAAACTTCAAGGGAGATAGAAATATCAGAATGTTAAAGTCTGTGGGCTATCTTAAAAAAAAAAAAAAACACTCATTGCACAGTAAACCATATGAACAAAAAAGTGTGTAGAACATGCCTATATTCTTTACAAAATAGCATTAAAATGAACAGCTAGGTAACTAGCTGTATTTACTAATACTTACCGTATCTATGCCCCGTATTCCTCCCCAACTGCTTTACTCTCCCTCCTCCCCAGAGATAACCACTTTCCTGGATTTTATGGTAATCAGCCCTTGCTTTCCTTTAGAGTTATACCATCTCTGTCTGGATTCTGAACTACAGATTCAATTTTATATATTTAAAAAATTTATGTAAGTGAAACCTAAGGTATTATTTTCTTAAGGTATCATCTTCCCATATGTCCTATTTTGCTTAACATTATGTTTTTGAGCTTCATCCATTTTGAAGCCTACACCTGTAGTTCATATATTTTCATTGCTGTATAGAATTTTATTATATAAAAGTGCAAAAATGTATGTATTCATTCTACTGTTGATGTACATTGGCTATTTCTAGTTTTTAGCTATTATAAATAGTATTGCTATGAACATTCTTGTACATATATTTTGGGGAACATAAGTATGCATTTCTTTTGGGCATATAGCTAGGAATGGAATTTCTAGATCACAAAGCACAGATCACAGAGCATAAGTACATTCAGCTATTGTAAATATTGCAAATAGCTTGCCAATATCATTGAACCAACCTACACTACCACCAGTAATGTGTGTGAGTTCCAGTTGCTCCATAACCTTGTCAGTACTTGGTATGGTCTGCCTCTTCATTAGCCATTCGGGTGGGCATCTTGTGGGATTTCCCTGTGATTTGAATTTGCACTTTCCTAATGACTAGTGAAGTGGAGCCCATTTTCACATTTTTACTGTCCATTTGGTGATCCTTTTCTATTCAATTATCTTGCCCATTTTTAAGTGGGATCTCTGTTATTTTCTTATTGATTTGTAGTAGAAAAGAAATTCTTATGTATTGCCAGTAAGAGTCTATATTGGTGCAGCCTATTTGAAAATCAGTTTGGCATCAGCTAGTAAAATTGAACATACATATAATCCATGGTCCCACAATTACATTCCTAAATATGTAAGTAAGATAAATATGCCCACATGTTTACCAAGAAACATGCACAAGAATGTTCACAAAAGTTAAACAGAGAACAACAAAGTACTGGAATAGCCCTATTACCAGTAATAAGATACTGGATAAATATGTTATGACATATTAATACAAGGAAATATTCTGTAATTGTGCAAATAATTGAAATACAGCCATGCACAATATGACTATAATTAAAATAATATTGAATAAAAACACAGGTACCCAAAGATAATATTTGGAATTATATTCTTATCTTAAAGCTCAAAACCAAGGAAAACTAAGGAATTCATTATCTAGGCATATTTATATACATAGTAAAGCTCAAAAAGGGGCACATAAAAATGAGAAAATTCAGGATAGTGGTTAACTCTGAAAGTGAGAGAAGAAAACATTCTGGATGGGTGAGAAGGACATGGATTGGTATGTTATTAGTTATTAGTAACATTTTAATTCTTGGATTGCTTGGTGAGTTAATGGGTGTGTGTGTGTGTGTGTGTGTGTATGTATGTGTTTTAAAGCTGCAGAGAAAATCATTTATGGATTTCCTTAACTTTCTTTTTTTTTTTTTGAGACAGAGTCTCACTCTGTTGCCCAGGCTAGAATGAGTGCCGTGGCATCATCCTAGCTCACAGCAACCTCAAACTCCTGAGCTCAAGCGATCCTCCTGTCTCAGCCTCCTGAGTAGCTGGGACTACAGGCATGCACCACCATGCCCGGTTAATTTTTTCTATATATATATTTTTAGCTGTCCATATAATTTCTTTCTATTTTTTTTAGTAGAGATGGGGTCTCGCTCTTGCTCAGGCTGGTCTCGAACTCCTGAGCTCAAACGATCCGCCCACCTCAGCCTCCCAGAGTGCTAGGATTACAGGCATGAGCCACCGCGCCCGGCCGGATTTCCTTAACTTTCAATAAGCCCACATTGCTGCATTATTAGGTTGTTTCCAATCTTTTGCTGTTATAAACTATATCACATGTGACTTTTCTTGGCTCTCTTTCTTGTGGGCTAGATTCCCAGAAGTAGAAACTTTGTACTTTGCTAGTACAAATGTTGAATGCATTTAAAATTTTGATAGTATTGTCGTTATTTCCCTGGATAGAGGTTGTACCATTTTGTACTCCCACCAGTAGAGGATGAAAATGACTGTTTCCATCTAGCCTCATGCACAGAGTATGTGTCTAATTTTTAGATTTCTATCAATCTTATAGGTGAGAAATGATACCTCACTGAAGTTTCTAATTAGCATTTCTCTATCATGAATTATAATACTTTAAGTATCTTTTCATATTTTAAGGGTCACATATTTTTTTCTGAAAACTTGTTATTTCCTTTGTTCATTTTTAATTGATTTGTTAGTCTTTCCTTCTCAATTTAAAAAGTATTTAGTATAAGAGAGAAAATTAATTCATTTGATTTCATAAAGCTTTAATACTTCTACCAGAATCATAACTGTATCATGCTCTGGTGCAACTCATATGAACCTTGCTTCCCACCACTTGTTCCCACAACCTTGGCCAATTAAGTTCTTTGAGACTCAGTTCCTACATCTTAATTGTAAGACTATAATCTTGCTGGGTTTTTTCTATTTATTCCATCTGTTCTTTATTCCTCTGGTCCTACTTTTTGTGCCCTTTTGGTGTTAATTGAATAATTTTAGTATTCCATCTTATTTCCTCTATTTTCTTTTTAGCTACTTATCTTTGTATTATTTTTTGGTGTTTGCTTGACATATGCCTGGTCCCTTCTGTTCACAGATCTAAGAGGTTCAGGATGAAGTCCTTCAGGAGGTAGTTCTAAAAATTGGGGCACTGATCCATGGCATGAACCCCTTCTGGGGAGATACAGGGTGCTGTGTTTCTTATGCCTCTTCTCTGCACTACGCCTGGGACCTGATGCCCCTGGATGTGGTTGAACACCCATACGAAGCTGCCACTTTTTAACTGTGGTCTAAAGAAACACAAATGCCAGTTCTCTCTGCTTCCAGAGCTGGGAGATTTAGGATACAGTTTCTCGAGTGGAAGCTGTAAAACTTTGGCACTTGATATGTGAACAAACCCCATTCAGGAGGAATTAATAGACCTAGTTATCACTAAGGCAAGCCAGGGGAGAAAGTTGAGCAGTGCCTATCTGTTTCTCAGGCTGGCCTCAGGTTAACCCTTGTCTGACCCTTTAATTCCCCAATGCAAGTTCATTAGAAGCGAGGCCGCTAAGTAGCCACTGGAAGAGTGTGTCATAAACCCTTTCTGGGGAGAAACAGGGAGCTGCTTCTTCTAAACTTCCTCTCTGCTGCTTCTAGGGGATGAAGTCCCCTGACAGTCCTTGAAAAAAAATGGGCAAAAGACCTGAATAGACATTTCTTCAAAGAAGTCATACAAAGAGCCAAAAGATATACTAAAAATGCTCAGTGTCACAAACCACCGGGGAAATGCAAATCAAAACCACAGTGAGATATCACCTCACCACAGTTAGAATGGCAATTATCAAAAAGAGAAAAATGACAAATGCTGATGAAAATGTGGAGAAAGGGGAACTCTTATACCCTGTTGGTGGGAATGTAAATTAGGATAGTCGTTATGGAAAACAGTATGGAGGTTCTTCAAAAAGTTGAAAATAGAATTACCTGTACAATCCAGCAATCCCTCTAATGGATGTATTAATACATCCAAAAGAAATGCAATCAGCATGTCAGAGAGACATCTGCACTCTCATGTTTATTGGAGCGCTGTTCACAGCAGCCATGATACGGAATCAAACTAAATGTCAACCAACAGACAAATGAAAACAGAAATGTAGTATATAAACGCAAAGTGATTCTATTCAGCCATAAAAAAAAAAAAAAAGAATGAAATTCTCTCATTCATGGCAACACTGGAAAAACCATTCCTACAACATAATCAGTAATCAGAAAACATTTAAAACTTCAAATTACATGTATGGAAATAACAGCCAATTTTCAATGAAGATTTCACTTACACTATTGCCTCTACCCATTTCAGATAGCAAAATAGGGTTCAAAAATATGTGTGTAAAGAATAGAAAAGAGAGATGGAGAGCATAGGATGGAAATAAACTTATTCTTTGAAGAGAATGTCCACATTAAGTGTAAAAATTCCAAAAAAGAGTCCCGGTAGATCCAGCGTTTGCTCGAGTTCCGGTGCTCTAGCACAGCGTCCCTCCACTGAGAACACCTTACGTTACTAGAACACGTTTGTCACAATGAATGAACCAGTATTAGAACACTATTATTAACTGAAGTCATAGTTAATATGCTTTGTTCGTGTTGCCTACATTGTTACCAGTGTTCTTCTTGTTCCAGGATCCCATCCAGGATAACACGTTTCATTCACTTCTCATGTCTTCTTGGGTTCGTCTTGGCTGTGACAGTGTCACAGACTTTCCTTGTTTTTGAAGACCTTGACGGTTTCGAAGGGTCCTGCTTAGCTGTTTTATAGAATGTCCCTCAATTGGGGTTTGTCTGATGTTTTGCTGATGGTGAGGGTTTGGTTATGGGTTTTTTGGAGGAAGACCACGGAAGTAAAGTGACCTTCTTATCACATCATATCAAGGGTACCAAGTTCAAAATGACTTCTTCTTGATGATGTTGACCTTGACCCCTGGCTGAGGCAGTGCTGCTCAGTTTTCATGCTATAAAGTCGCCCTTTCCCCCTCTCTTTCCACACTGCACTCTCTGGAAGACAGTGACCACGCACAGCCCTTACTTAAGAAACTCCACAAGGAAAAGTAACTACATAAATTATTCTATATCAGAGATTTGTGTATTCTCCCGCATTTATTTGCTTATTCAATTGTCTGTTGACATCAGTGTGCTCTCACAGGGATGTACTATGTATTTTGTGTTATAATTTGTTTTGTTGCTCAAATGACAAAAAGGACACATTTAAATGTTAAAAGCCACAATTCTCACTAGAGATATGACTTATAAGTATGTCAGCACCATCTGCCACAGCAAACACTTTTATGAGGAAGAAATATAGATGAATGAACACTCACAACAGAGGAATTAACACACTATTTTAGTACAAGACAGAACAAATGGACAAAAAAGAAACAGGATTTACAAGTCCAGAGGACAAGTCATAGATTTAAATGTTTGTATTAATAAAACAGAAATACTGAAAACAAATAAATCAAATATTCAACACAAAACAACCTAGAAAAGGACAGAGTAAACCAAAGGAGAACAATAATAAAGACAAAAGCATAAATATATTCAGTAAACACTAGATATAATTAATGAAAATAAATTTTATTTAGTAAAAGAATTTACAAAGTAGACAAACTACTAGCTACTGTAACCAAGATAAAAAGGAAGCATAAATATATAAAAGGTGATACAGGAATCACAATT
This sequence comes from Eulemur rufifrons, assembly GCF_041146395.1. Classification (NCBI taxonomy): domain Eukaryota; kingdom Metazoa; phylum Chordata; class Mammalia; order Primates; family Lemuridae; genus Eulemur; species Eulemur rufifrons. The sequence continues at coordinate 14,975,263 of NC_091002.1, forward strand.
GAAATAGAAAAAAATCCTGAGATTCCTTTGCAGACTAGCTTCCTTTCCCTCCTCCTGGCTGCTGTCCCAACCACCATGGTCCTGAGGATGTTGAGCCTGAGCAAGGCAGGAGGCTGCTGGTTGTCACCTGCCTGAGTGTGGTTTGGGTGAGGGCTGAGACAGCCATCTTCACTGATATACACCAGAGGCTGTAATTTTAAAGGCTCGTGGTGAATAACGTTTCAGCTTTACTAAACGAGACTGCAACAAACATCACGAGAATTAAGGGGCAAATTAAATAACTGGTCTGTTCAACCATTCAGAAAAGATTTATCTTAATTTTGAACTGGTACTAAGAGAGGCCAGGTCAGGACACAGTTAAAGGAGAGCAGTGCAGATGCAAAGAGGAAAGAAACAGGCTTCTTTGTATCATTTTGTCTTATTTTTTTTGGCTGTGAATGCAAAAATACTGCCATCCTACCCTGAGAAGGGTATGGTTACCCCGAGGGATGAGGCTTTCGGTTACACCACCAGGAAAGCTACTGAGAGTAGAGTTGAGGGGAGCTGAGGACAAAGGGACTTTAGAATGAAGAGTCGAGGAGGATGATGATGAGGACCAGGTGCAGTCCTGTCACCAGCTGCAGAAGCTGGGGCTGTCGTGTGCCCCAGTCCCCTCTGTCTTCTAGGGTTTCCCACAGACGGAGAGCGCACCAGAGCCCTGGAGGAGCTGCTCCCCTGTGTGTGCAGAGCCTGGATCCGAAAGTACCAGGGGAGCGCTGTGGCTGGTGGGGAGAGACGCTGCTGAGAGCCCCCTCAAGAAGCACCTGGTCGCCCAGCTGTGTGGAGTGTTGTCAGCTGACCACTGCCAGCCAATGCTTTTTCAGCACTTCCTCAGTGTCTGGCATCAGATCATAGAGAAGCCAGAGCCCCAGCCAAGGGCAGAATGAGGCTGGGGTACAACAGTCTATCCTGTTCTACCCAATGGAGGACTCCTCTGCTGGAAAATCCTTGCTCCAGAGCTCCCTGCTGGGCTGGCAGGGCTGTGGTCAGGTCGGCGTGGTGACGGCTCCCTCTGCCCAGTCCTGCTTCTTCTACTTCACTTTCCCAGGTCTGACCTCACAATGAAACTCACACCCTTAACTGTATCTGCTCCAGCTTCCTGGAGAGCCCAAGCTGCAAAAGAACCCAACCCAACCCAACCCAGTTCACAGAATAATGGGAAAGCTAATGATTCACACTCAGGGGCATTGTAAGAAATAAGAGCGTGCAGGCAGCGTGATCGCAGCCAGAACCACCATCAGCAACTGTGTGATGTGGACACGGCTGCTGCAGTCCTGGACCATCATCTCTGCCGCTGCCCCTGGAATGGGATGTTGCTGTGGACAACAGCCCTACCCTGTGCTGGAAGAGAATGCCCCTTCGTCCTTGCTGCTTTGGGTCACTCCAAGGAGATCTAAAGTGCCAGGTGGGGACATCACATTTGCTGAGCATATTAGCACAGCCCTAGGTATCAGGGGTGAAGGAAATTGACCCTCTGGTCTGCTCTGTATTTGCAGAAGGAGGCCAGCTGTGTCACTCATCAAGTGTCTAAGATGACCTCAAATAGGGAGGTCTGAAAACATAAGACAGGAGTTCCACAGAGAGGGCAGTCAAAGCACACAACTACCCCCTACACTGTGGATTTTCATAGGGTTCCAAACTCCCCATGAAACTCCAGGCTCTCCCCAGCTTGGCAGGTGCATGGGAACAGCAGAAATGTCACCTCTGAAAATAGAAGGCCACACTCCTTAATCACCATGAGAATGCCCCTAAGAATGTGCTTTTTCTTGTTGGGTAAGATGTCCAGATACCTATTTCATAGTTTCTCTACCAGCAGTAATTTATTTTACAAAGTCATCTTTAATGGGCCTAATCCATTTCTCTGCTCATATTTTAATCACAGGTTTTATCCTCAGCTCCCCCACACGAGATGATACTTTGTCCTCCCTTGCCTTCTGCTGAGTGCTTTTATGGGCACAGTCATTCCTCAGCAATTCCTGTCCCACATTTTCTCTCAAATCACAACAGGGCACAACAGGGCTTTCCCCGGGCACATAGATCCCACAGCTGCCCAGCCAACATTGCCAAATTGGACACCACTTCCAACCCCCTCTTGGAAGTAGATGCCACAGCCACTGATGCCACTGCTGCAGGAGTGAATTCTCACTTCCTACTATCTCTGTATCTGCTGCTATCGCCTGTTCTCAGTCCGTCACTCAGCATGTGCCCCTCACTGTTACAGCCCGTACCTGTGCACATGTGCTGGCTGCCAAGAAGGCAGGAAGCCGGCAGGTGGACTTTGCAGATGCTGTGAGAGTCCTGGCTCAGCCTCCCACTCCCAGGTCTGACATGGTGGGGAACTCCCTGGTTATAGGAATGGTGTTTGTATGCTTAGAAGCCAAGACATGAAAGTCATCCACACGACCCTTCTCATCCTTTGTGAGCACCTGAGCAGCTACTGCGCACCCCCATCCTTCACTGTGTGTTCCAGCCCCAGCCTCTGGCCCGTACATCACCCAAGTGTAAAAAGGAAGTGGAGATTGAAGGCAGTAGCGACCCAGGGCCTTTGGCTGGATTCTCTAATCCACCTACTGCCTTATAAACACATGTACGTCCCTGGATGTATGGTGAGGAGAGATCAAAAATGATGGGACATATGAGAAGTTCTGGAGCTTCATGATATTTCTGAAATTACCCAGAGATGCTAGAATGGTAACTCACACACAGAATGGGCAGTGCAGTCAGGAAACATATGGTTACTGGGGACAGCTCAACTAATGCCATGCTTCTCCTAGAGATGGAAAGCTCTCCAGCTAAGGAGATTTTGTTCAGACTGAAATCCCTGATGTCATATTTGCAGACTCTCTGTGTACCCAGGGGCTTAACAAGGGGACAATCTTTGGACAATTTTTGGCCACTTCAAAGGCCCTCCTTGCCCAGAACTTCCTGGGATGGGGAGACTCTGTTCTAAGCAGCCATGTGTGACTGTCCCCAGGAGTCCAGAGTGACAAGGATCAAGCCAAGGCACCAGGTGCTTCTCAGCTTGTAATGGGTGCCCTGAGCCACCTATTATTGAATTGGAAGCTGGAAGTCCCTCAGACATACTCCAGACAAACACTCTCATCTTGCAGATGGGAAAACTGGAGTCCAAGGGAGCCATCAAAGTCCACTCTAGGGGACAGGGGCAGAGTCAGAGGTGGGAACTACCGGTTCTGATGTATGTTATTTCTCTTTCCACAGGACATTGACCAAGGCAGGAGGATCCAATAACCTTTCAGGAAAGATAGGTCGATGGAGTCATTTGGCGTGAGCCAGAAAGCACAGTGATAGCTGGAATTTCAGGATAATAGAATGACCCAAGCCAAGTGTGGGATCAAAGAAAGATGTGGGTTTGGGGAGGCCCTGAAGATGAAAGGATCTCGACTGTAAACTGACACTCCACAAAATGCCAACCCTGCCACTAACACTTAGTATCCTCATTTACACTGATACCTACTGTTCTTTCTGCTCGTCTCACAAATTCACCCCTCACCTGGCAGACATCTATGCTAAGGTTCCTGGAGCCTTTCTCACAGCAAGATGGGTCCTAATAGACCCAGATACTCATTTTACAATAACTGAGACAGAGACCAATGGCAGATGCAAGATGCCCAAATCAGTAATGGCGAATGTCTCACAGGCAAAAAGATTAAAAAAGATAGAAAGTAACTACATATTTGTTTGAAGTTGCTTTTCTTCACTTATGGGTGAGGTTATATTTATTTTCATGTATGTATTAGCTACTTGCATAACTTTTTCTGTAAATTATATATGCATGGTCCATGCTCATTTTTCTATTAGGGGATCTGCTTTTTATTGTTTGCAAGTGTTTTTTCAATACTATGGAATATATTTATTCCCATGATGCCTGTTACTCATATACTTCCAAATTTCTGAGTTTTTCTTAATGTATGATTTTTCCCTAAAAATATTGATTATTTGTATGTGGTTAATGATATCAATTGTCTTCAGAATGTTATCTCCATGTCAATACTCTACTAAACTTCACTCACGTTTTCTTAAGTACTTTTAGAGTTCAATCTATCTGTTTAAATTCTTGACATTCTTTGAGATAATGGGTGAGGTATAAAATCAGTATTTTCCCCTGAACTGCCAGCAAACTGTCTCAACATTATTTACTGAATTATCCTGCACCTCTCTGGTGATGTAGAATTTCACCTTTATCGTTCATTAAACTCCCATTGGCATTGAGTTTCTCTTTTCTTCCATTGACATGTGTGTGTTTTCCTTCACCAGTACTGTATGCTATAATTATGTTCACATACTTCATGATAAGTTTGGTGACACTAAAACATGTCATAGATAACTCCCTCTTCCATGACAATTTATCATCAGTATTTTCCTGGAAATTCTCCAATGCTACTTTACTAGATGGTATGTTCAATTTCAATAATCATTAGATTTGCTGTCATTGAAATGCCAATCTCCTCTTCAATGCTTACCATCAGAATTCCACTGTTTCCAAGACTGCCTTTAACCTGAAAATATCTCACACTATGTTTCAAATAAAGTCACTTCCTTGGGGAGAACTTTGGAGCTCTCTGTTCTTATAGTCTGCTTCTCACCCTTGGAAAACCAATGAGCTACTTCTATGGAGCTGCTTTGGAGATAGTGGTCCACTTTTGTCAGAGGGACAGTCCTGTTTTATAAGCAGAGTTCTGGGCACAGCAGTCGCCTCCTGTGTTGTTGGCATACATTCACTGCCATGAAAACTCTGCCCTCCAAGTGAGCTGTGCCAAGGGCTATGGGAGTCCAGCATTATTGAGCTGCAGTGCCTGTGGTAGAGCCTCCACCTTACAGGTGGTGTTGGGTGGAAAAGTGCAGCCCCCTACCTCTTGGTCACACTGACCTGGAATTCAACCTCTGCAACATGACCTGGGAGTGGGGTTGAGAGGTGCTGGCAGCTTTTCACTCCTGGAGAGATATTATAACCCTTGACAGGGAGATAGGAGGACAGAGAATCCCCATTTCTTGGCCAAGAGTGGAGTTCCCACCATGCTGAGTTAGGGGTGGTGAGTAAGGAGTGGGTTGTGGCTCCAATGACTTAGACCATCACTGCTGCTTGCAGGGTCAGTAGATTTTAAAAATAAATGTATGTCCCTTAGGAGAATTGCCAGAGACTTCCAATGATTATTTTCAAAAATAACTTGTATTAATGATGGTTGTCTGGTGCAGAGTGCTTCTATGGAGCTCCTCACACTGTTATTCTAGAACAAGAGTTACCAAGTCAGATGACTAATGGCTCAACTTACAATAACTAGAACTGAGGCCACAGATAAAAGGAACTTGCCAGAAATCAGTAGTGGGAAATCAGTCTGAGAGGTCAAAAAAGGAATTGTATTCTTATAGATCTGCATTCCTTTAACTATGAATGAGGATATAGTTGACTTCATACATGCATTAACTGTTTGTATTACTAGTTCTTGAAATGACTACTTCTCTTCATCTCTGACATTCACTTTTCTATTGGAGGATTTTTTATTGTATTGAAAGAATTTTTAATATGATCATGAATTTGCCCTTTATCTGACACATGTTCATTGATAATTTATAGTTTGCATTGTCGTATTCAACCTGAACAGTAGGTAGATAACAATGATCATGACTGGAAACAAAAATATAACCAATATGATTGGAATACACAACATGAAATGAAAAAATCAGGATGACATCCAGGTAGAAAGCAGGAACCACTCAATTGTGAACAACAAGGCAGACAGAAGCATGGATCCGAAGACCATTTTCATATCTGTACAGTAGGTAGATGACAGTGATCATAATGGGATACTAAATCCTGATCAAGATCAAGGGAATTACCTAGAAGTAAAGGGACTGCCAGGCCAACATCTAAATACAGAAGAAAGTCCACTGGATCATGGACCAAGGAAAGAACAAACCCCACTCTAGCATGAGCAACAAGGTGAGCCACAAGATGGATCCCAAGGCAGTTTTCCTATCCAAACTGAAGAGTTAGTAGATGACTGAGATCAAAACAAGAGTCAAAATTCTAATTAAGATGAAGGGCATGACCAAAATGAATATAAAATGTCAGAGAAACATTCATGTACAGAATAAGTCCTGCTCTGTCATACACACTAAGAGCAAACCAAAGATGGATCTTAAGACATTTCTCCTATCCAAAATGATCCCGGAGTATATGACAAGAATCAAGACCAGACACAAAACCCCAATGAAGTTCAAGAGCATGGCCAAAATGCCAATGAAATGCCAGACCAATATCCAAGTAGGAAAGAAAAACCACTTGAATGTGAGGTACAAGGCAGACAGCAAGATGGATCCCAACGCAGATTTCATATCCACATGGAACAGTCAGTAGATGACAAGAATCAAAACCAGATACAGAACATCTTTTTTTAATTTGGGTAGATGCCCAGTAATGGGGTTGCTGGATCAAATGGTAGTTCTACTTTTAGCTCTTTGAGGTATCTCCATATTACTTTCCACAGAGGTTGTGGAGCCCATTCTACTTAGTGAAGTATCACAAGAATGGAAAAAGGCGCACCACATGTACTCACTATTAAATTGGTATTAACTGATCAACACTTATGTGCACATATAGTAGTAACATTCATCAGGTGTCAGGCAGGTGGGAGAGCTGATGAGGGGATGGGTATACTCACACCTAGTGGGTGTGGTGCAGACCGTCTGGGGGATGAACACGCTTGAAGCTCTGACTCAGGTGGGGCAAAGGCAATATATGTAAATTTGTACCCCCGTAATATGCTGAAATAAAAAAAAAATACAAAATCCTAATCAAGATCAAGGCTATGGGCCAGGCGCAGTGGCTCAAGCCTGTAATCCTAGCACTCTGGGAGGCTGAGGTGGGAGGATCACTTGAGGTCAGGAGTTCGAGACCAGCCTGAACAAGAGCAAGACCCCGTCTCTACTAAAAATAGAAAGAAATTATCTGGACAACTAAAAACATATGGAAAAAATTAGCCGGGCATGCTGGTGCATGCCTGTAGTGCCAGCTACTTGGGAGGCTGAGGCAGAAGGATTGCTTGAGCCTGGGTGTTTGAGGTTGCTGTGAGCTAGGCTGACACCACAGCACTCTAGCCCGGGCAACAGAGCGAGACTCTGTCTCCAAAAAAAAAAAAAAAAAAAAAAAAAGAGTATGGTCAAAATGCAAATGGAATGCTTGGCCAATATCCAAGTAGAGAACAAGACCTACTGTATGGTGGACAATAAGACTGTACCAAGAGGATTCCAAGATACATTTAATATTGTAATTATAGAGCACAGAGATGACAGTGATCATAACTAGATACAAAATGCTAACCAAGATTAAACACCAATATCTATGTAAACCTGTCACTCATTCACTACCTTAACAGTAGGACCAGTAGCAAGGTAAGTTTCTTGTCAAATAGGGGAGAGATTAGTATCTGTCCATATGTTTAGAACTGGCACATGGGGACTCCCCAGGACCATGTGGGATTGATAACGCCTGTCCACACCAATAGAAGTTCTGTATTACAAGCTGTGGGAAGATGAGCACCATTCCCTGATGAGGAGAGCACCTGGTAGCAGCAGAGAAGAATGCCTGGGCTATCACTGGGTCCTAGAATTCCTATCCTTAGTGGAATATTCCTCAAGGATATATTCTGTGCACACCTATCAGACGAAAGTTTTTTTGAGCATGCACCAACTCTGTATGCATATTTGTAAGTTTATGATATACTCTTGTCAATGCTTATTCTTTAGATTAGTAAACTTTAGTTTCTTTCTTATGTTGGTATAAAATATTATAGCAGTTAATATTTTCCTTCTGCACACCAATGCATGTTCTTTCATCCCTGTTAAGGTTCAGCTATCCTCCCTCACAGACCACAGGCCCAAGGATTAGCTGTTCGTTCTCTGAGAGTACAGGACAGAGATGAGGAGAAAGAAAGATCCCTGTACACGACGTGGAAGAGGAGATGGAAAGGAAGGCACATGAGACGTTGAGGGCACCCACTGGACATTTGTAATGTCAGCAGAGGGAAACTGAATTCCCGAGAAGGAAAATGATGCATCCCTGGCTCCTTTGCAATCAGTAACACGGCACCTGAAGAGAAGGCTCCAGCTCACAATTAGTGGCCTGGCATTCTAATGTGCAGGGGCTGGGCCAGCTTGAGCTGAAGAGGGGAAGAGAATACTTGGTTAAGGATTTTTGTGCCTATGTTTATGAGGGATTTTGGATTGTAATTTAATTTTTTTGTAATGTCTTTCCCAGGTTTTAGTATCAGAGTTATCCTAGGCTCATAAAACAAGTTGGGAAGTATTTTCTCCCCTTCTGTTTTCTTAAAACGTGTGTGTAGAATATATAATTTCTAAATGTTTGATAGCATTCACCTGCAAAGCCACCTGGTCCAGCAGTTTTCTTCTTGGAAAGATTTTTAATTATAAATTCACTTGCTTTAACATAGGAGTTGAGTTTTCAGTAAAGATCCAGGTAGTATAAGATTTCAGATATTACATGCCTTGAGATCTTTATCACAACTCATCTCTATTACTGTAGGACAAAGGCAGTCATATATAATACTTACAAATGGATGTAGTCATATTTCAATAAATCTCTTTTACAGAATCAGAAGTGGGACCACTATGAGACCAGTGCTAACCTAGTCTCATAGGCCAGGAATCAAAGTTCCTACTGAGAGTTCAATGAGCTTGTTAAGTGTGAAGAATAATGTTTTTCATCAAAATTGTAAAGTTTTTGGCCTCAGCCTAGGGTTTGTTTGCATTGTTTTGTTGCTAATTATTTGCTTAGGAACTTACTTGAACTAATTTTGTAAAGTCTGTACGATTTGTCTTGTGCAGCCCCTGAAATCTTGCTCTGTTAGCTTAGTGGTCAACTAATGATTGGACAGAAATGATCTTAAATGCTGTAAACCAGTAAGTCACCTGGACTTTTCTAAGGGGTTCTGTGTATGTGTTGAGGCATATTTTCAACATTACAGCAGACAGTTTACAAGTCTAGCTGAGCTTTCACTTCCTGCTTGCAGAGAGCCTGAAATTCAGACAGAGGAGAGTTCTGTGGGCCTTCTCAGGTCTTCCCTTAGCATGTGCACAGCACTGAGGCAAATGTGAAACCCTATGCAGGTGTGGGACCTTCTAGATTCCCACAAATACGACAAAGATTTCCAAAAGTTCCTGGATATCTCATGTCCCACTTTTTCCTTTGTTGTGTTTTGGTCAGCTTCAATTGATCTCACTGTCTCAAGTAGTTGTGATGTCCAAAAATTGCCCCAAGGATAGCATTGTCCACACAGAGCAAGCTCTAATTTGGGTGAGATAAATACCTGCTCTGAGAAAGGAGCATTTTTAGAGAGCTGACATACAGGTGAAATAGTGACAATTTTCTGGAGATGGGGCTTTTGAAGGCAGAATGAGGAACTCAAAAACTAAGCTGCTGGTTTTCACAGCCACTGTCGTGCAAGTCTACTAGTTTTCAAGGCTACCACACAGCTGGGGGTGTGAATAAGACAAGTCCTGTTGCCATGAAGCTCTCTGCTCTTGCTGATTCACCTGCTTTTTTCCTTCAATAAACACTCATGTATTGTTGTAAGCCTTTAGTTAAGTTCTAGAGTTCTGAAACGGTTGATTTTGACAAGAATTGTTAACTAATCGCATCACTTTCAGGGAGATTTTACTCCCTCTTTCTGAAAGTGCTTCCCTTCTATAGCGGCTTGCTATCAAATTAAATAATTACACTTCTGATCCGGTGTCATTATTTTCTCTTCTATCATGAATAGCTAAGTGATTTTTCACGTATTCTACTGCTGAGATGAAGACAGTCATACAATCTCCCCATTTATTTTGTTAATAACATTTTTCAATGACAATTTAAACCATCCATACATTTTTGAAATGAACACCTATTTGTTCAGGATGTATCACCACTTTTTATAGGACAAAATCCACTGAGTAATATTTTGTGTTGGATTTTTGACTTCATATTTATAGCAAAATTAGCACATAGTTTTTCCTTTTGTGTAATATCCTTGTTATGTTTTGGTATAATAAAATTGCACTGAATATCAATATGCTTTGAAAACAGAATGGTCTTATGTTGATGTGTAGGGCTGCAAATGCACACTTGAAGAATAAAAGTATAGACACTTTAACTTATTGGCATATTACAACAATTGGAGAGGAATTTTTTTTTTTCTATAGTTAGACTGGAGCTCAGTGAGGACTGGCCCAGCCAGAACTAGAAGACAGCATCAGAAATGCATAGCAAAAAGACACAAAGCCAGGCGGTAGCTACAAGTTTGCACTAGAAAGAAGAGAAGGAGTGGTAGCACTCCTAGTAGGTATAGCACACATAATCGAGAGAGCTTCTCAGCATCTCTCTGCCTCTCACATAAGGGTCCAATTCTCCCACGTGCATTCATAAGCCTATTACTTACGATTATTTACACAGGTATTTTCTAAGTCAGCAAGCAAGTAGGAACAACATATGCTTTTACAGGAGTGCAGAGAAAGCCAGAATGGTTATTTGGTCTGGGGTTCACATTCCAAAATGACCGACCTCATTAGACTTTTTTTTTTTTTTTTTTAAGATTTCTTCATTAGACTTTTGATTTTATAAAAATATGAAATTTCTGCATAGTCATGGAGACATAAAGACAGGAGTTAAAAGAGAAAACATTAATTATGCAACTGAGGTTTATGTGCCTGTAGTGCACATTGAATTGATATCTTCTAGGAATTCTAGAAGTTATCTTGCTAATACCGCATTATTTTGCTTTTTCTTTGTGGCTGAGTGTGTGACTCAAATGTGAATGTGTGGAAAGTAAACACCTCAAATACACTCACATCTGAACACTTGGGAGGGGTGGGTTTTGATGGTTCTGGGTTCACAGTGGGAAGTGTGGAGTTGGTCAGACCTGATGCATGTCCCAGGAAAGAAAATTCTCCACTGTCGCCTCTAAACCGCTGTATAAAGTAAGAGCGGCGAAGGGCCAGGCCAGCCCTACAGCACCCTGAAAACAGCACAGCCCACTGGGCTCTAAAAGGTGACATCCCAGAGGTGATTTCACATTTCCTCTTCCTGGGAGGTGAAAGGAAACAGCTAGTACTTCCTGGGCAAGTTGAGGCACTTCCGACATCGTATCCGGGGAACCACGGTTCCTCCTGCTGGTGGCACCCAGAGCTGATAGAAACAGTCCAGCCGCTAAGTGCACCCACACACTTTTCTTGCATTATGAAGCCGAGCAGCCTCTCCTTGCTCTCTGTGACCGTCCTCCTTTGCCTCCACATGGCCCAGCCTAGAATCTGGAAGAGTCTGGGTAGGGCTTGTGTATTATGTGTGTGGTTGGGATTGGGTAATATCTCCTCTGAGGAGTCCCTGGTGCGAGCTGTCCCTGATTCCTGGAAGCGTCGCATCAGTGGCCCCAACTCACCTTGTGGCATTTTTCTCCAGCTGAGAAGAAACTTGGATATTGCCCAGAGTTTACTCCTTCCTGCCCTTTTACTTTGTTTCCTTCGTGCTTGAGTGATAAAGCTTGCTGGGGGGCCAAGAAGTGCTGCTACTACGGCTGCAGATTTCAGTGTATGGACCCGTGGGAGACATTGGACTGAGGTGAGCAGCCCCAGGTCTGCCGGTCTTGCTGTGGCCCCTGAAACCTTCCTGCAGAACTCTTTGTCTTAGAGGGAGTTGAGACCTGCCCGGGCCCCTGGAAATCATTGCAATCAGAGCTTTAAATTGGATTGGTCCAGAGATTTGCCTGCAGGATGTAAAGAGAAAGATCCAACGGGCCCTCTTTCTTAGAAAATGGCACCATTTATCTCATATCTCGGGCATCACACTTCTCCTCTGTAGAATGGAGACATTTGGACAAAATTATCTCTAAGCTCCAACTGTTACTGAATTTTTATTATGATTATTTTCAGTCCCTCCCCCCGCCTTTTTTTTAAGTTTATAATAATGAAGCACTTTCCTATTTACGTTCAAATTGTAAGGTAAGGGGTTATAAGATTTTAATTCCTAGGATGGTGTGCCTAGAATCCCTGGTCCCCAGTGGCTGATTCCTTGGCAGCACATCTCAGTGCTCTTGGGAGGAGAATACCTGGCAGGATACAGGCAAGGCTTAAGGACACAAAACTGTGTCTGTTGCACAGTTTGCATCTTCCTCTATCTCTGCTGCTCTCTTTTCTCCCAAGGTGGAAATCTCTTTTTAACCAGGCCTGAGGAGACACTAGTGCTACAGGCTCAGACATGGATAACTGGTCTCCGATTCTTCCATGCTCCTCCCAAGCCCAAGGCTTGCCTTTGGCAAGACTTAAATGCTTACTAATATGACAACAAAACAAGGAAATAAAGCATCATCTATTTGAAACTCCACGAAAATCTCTAAGTCTGCTGGATTGATCTCTCTCTCTCTTTTACCCCTTTATGGCTTTTCCCTTATAATCTGAAAAAAAAGGTTGGGGTTACTCTTTCATATTTAGTTTTTGTCAATTTCTGCACATTGATAAAATCCTGATGTATTTCTCTCTTTCAATATCCCCTGACATTCAGATTCTCTGTTGGTCAGATGCAAGGGCATATTAGAGTCAAATGTTCTGTTTCGGTCCAATGAGGGCCATACACATTATCCTGAGATGGAAAAACAAGCTGTTTTTGCTACAATTTCTCTGGCACTGCTGCTGCTGGTCCTCCTGCTTGTTGCAGTATTACGATTTAGGACAGGATTTGGGACTTTGGGCTGGATGTGAGGCAGAGCATATCTTAGTTCTAGATATCTTTAAGGACCTAAAATTGACACCATGATAAATTAGGGAAAGGAAATCTCTGTGGTTCAGCCTAGCTACCATGACTCTTATCTTTGGAGTTGAGCCCCTAGTCCACCTAATATTAAAGTGTGATTAGCCATGAATTTCCTCACTTTATAACTCTCTGCCCTAGTCTTCCTTAAGGACCATGAAGGTAGCAGAGTTCTGGGAAAATGATCTTCTATAATTTTATTAGTTTGTGACTAATATCATGAACAAATTGTGAAAAGATATTCCTTAGCATGTTTTAAGTTGACATCTACTATTTTTTATCACAACTGCATAGTTGCAAGTGATAAAATTTTAGATATATGATGAATATTTTAATTTAAATAAAAAGAGTACCTTACTCCTTTTAATGTTTCTAATGGAATCTAATTACCATCTTCATTTGTTCATAATATCTATGAAGGGAGCAAAGGTATGTTCTTTTCCCTATCTTCTTCCTCTTCTCCTCCTTCTTTTCACTTCATTTCCTGAACTATTCAAACCAAAACCGTAGGTGAGTGAGTGAGTTTGAAACCTCTGAAAAGCAGATGCCCAGACAGGATCAGATAATCAAGTGTGTATTGGCGAAAATGCCTGTGTGGGGAAATGCGAGGCAGCCAAATAGCCTGGAGAACCACCAGAGCATGATGCAGGGCTGATGCTACAGGGTTGGGTAGCGGGGAGAGAAGAAGGGCTATGGACGAAGGGGCTCAGAATGCAGTACAAGATTGAGAAAGTGTCAGCCAGGCTGAAAGAGAGCACTGGAACGGAAGTCCCCTATTGGAGGAGTCCTGCGTCTCAGAATGGGTCTGCCTTACAGTCTGGACAGCACTCAGTCATTGGCTGGGAGCAACCTGTGGGAAGCATGGCCTCTGTGCAAACACAGTAGCATATGCAGAGGACAGTAGCTGGGGCATCTATCAATTACTCACCTTGAAACAGCAGGAGATCTGAGTGGGGCATTTCCATGCCTACCACCTTCTCTGCCTTGTGCCTCCCAGAGTTACTTCTCTAGTTAGTGGTTAATGTCAGTTTGTTGAGTTCTTTTACATTCTTTGTTATCCAGTGTCTCATTCACTGTTGATCCTTCCTGGTGGGCATTAATATGTAATACAGAAATCTTCACACTAAGTGCCCACTCACATGTCTGTCCTCTTCCTCTACTCCAGACATCCTTGCTCCCAATTTTCTAGTCCTTTACCGTCCAAGCCCCTATCTTAAAATTTAGGTTTTAATATTATTTAGATATGGCAAAGCCAACACATCAGGAGATGACTGCCATTGAAAAGAGAGTTTATTGTACTCACAGATCCTAAGAGGAGGGGGCACACCATGCCATAGGGGCCACATAGGAAGCACCTTTGTCAGTCAAGAGGCAGAGAAAGTGAGGGGAAAATGTGGGCAGGAGCTTTTACTGTAGTTTCTGCAGGAAGGAATGGTGAGACTAATTAACCATCTCAGGACTGGCTAGTTTGCATAATTTCTGCAGTCTCTGAGGCATAAGTGCTGCCTCTAGTTGTCTAACATTTGGCCAGTCCCAGGCTAGCCCTTGCAAATCTAGGAACCAGGCTAGCCCTTGAAAACCTAGCCTCCAGGCCAGCACCCACACATCTAGCCCCCATGCTGGCTCCATTGGACCCAGAGTCCAGGCAGGTCCCCATAGCCCCAGACTCCAGTCCAGCACACATGGCCATAAGCATCTGGCCAGCACCCACAATGCCAGGATTCAGACCTGCCCATATAGACCCAGGCTCTACAGCTGCCCCAGCACCAAGCCAGACTCAGGCTCCAGGCCAGACCCTGTGGCCCCAGGGTCCAGAAAACCCAGGGTCCAGGCTTATTCCAGCAGACCCAGGATCTAGGTCCACCCCAGGAGACCCCAATGCCAGGCCAGCCCTTATGCCATGCCATGCCATGATTGAGGGTCCTGGACCACCCTTAAAGCCCCAGGCTCAGTGTTAGACAACATGGACACAGGACCTTGGCCCACCCACTTGGACTAAGGCTTCAGGCTTGCCCCAGTGGACCTAAGTGCCAGGCTCATCCCAGTGACTTGCCAGCTTCTGAATACTCAGGCACAAGGCCCACCCCAGTGCCAGGTCAGCCACCACAGACCCAGGCAGCATGCCCACCCATCTGCTAAGCCAGGTACCAGGACAGCCTGCCCAAGGACTCCAGCAGCAAGTCAACCAATGGGCCACATCCAATGGCCTGCCTAGAATCTCTGGACAGACTGACTGGTAAAGGGCTCTCCCAGACAAAATCAATCTACAAAGACTAGAGTAAATCTCTACTTCTTCAAATGCACAGACATCAACATAAAACAACAAGAAATATGAAAACCTAAGGAGACATAACACCACCAAAAGAACATAATAGTCTCCCATTGGCTGAGCCCCCCAAAATAGAGACATACATACTGCCTGACAAAGAATTCAAACTAATTGTTCTAACAAAACTCAATGAACTTCAAAAATAATGCAGAGTAACAACTCATGAAATCAGAAAAAGGATAAATGACAAAAAGAAATTTAATGGAGAGATTGAAATCATTTTAAAAAAAATCAAACAAAAATTCTGGAGCTGAAAATATAATGAATGAAATGAAAAATCCAATAAGGAGCATCAATAGCGGAATTGATCAAGCAGAAGAAAGAATCTGTGAACTCAAAGAAAAGTTATTTTAAAATATACAATCAAATGACTAAAAAGAATGAAAAGGAGTGAAGAAAGATGATGGAATTTCTGGGACAGCAACAACCGAGCAAATATTTGAGTTATAGGAGTTTAAAAAGGATAAGAGACACATAAAGGGGCAGAAACCTTATTTAAAGAAGTAATAGTATAAAGTTTTCCATATCTGGGGAAAGACATAAATATCCAGATACAGCAAGGTCAAAAGTTTCTAGTAAGATTCCATCCAAGCAAGACTACACCAAGACATATTATAATCAAACTGTCAAAAATCAAAGATGGAGAGAGAGTTCTGAAAACAGCATGAGAAAAGCAAATCACATATAAAGTAGTTCCCATAAGGCTAGCAGCAGATTTCTCAACAGAAACCTTACAGGCCAGGAGAGTGAGATGATATATTTAAAGCGCTGAAGGAAAAACTGCAAGCCAAGAATACTGTACCTCACAAATCTATCCTTCATAAATGGAGAAATAAAGACTTTTCCAGACAAACAAATTTGACCAGTATTACAAAAAAAAAAAAAAAAAAAAAAAAATGCTAAAAGGAATTTATCAGCAAAATGAAAAAGATGAGGGGGAGGAGCCAAGATGGCAGACTAGTAGCAGACTGCATAATGCCGCTTTCACAGAGAAGATTGAAAGTGGTAAATAGATATCCATCTTTGGATCAATCATCTGAGAGAGAGCACTGGGAATCCATAGAGAGGAGACAGAAATGAAGTGATGAAGATAGAAGTGGGATGGCCTGCTCTACTGAACTGGAGGTAAATAGGGAAGGCACCCATACACGGGCAAGGAACAGAGGGGAGAATCCTGGGCTCCCCGTTTCCCATGAGATATTGCAACTGGAGTGGCGAGAGGGCCCCTCCACCACAGCAGGCCTTTGGACTGATACAGAGACCTGCCTGGAGGCTGTGCAGCCACATTGTTCCAGAGAGAAGGGGTGGCTGGCTTGCGAGCCTTGGGCACTGCAGCTGGCACCATTGTAACATCCCAACCCTGGAATGCTACTTCTGCCCAGGGATTAGATATGTGATTGTGCCTCCTCCTTGCCCCTGCAGGGTGAGGAGGGAGCAGGGAATCCCAGCATTCATGAACACCCCATGGGCAGTTGAGGTACACCCCCACTGCCACCAGGGTACCTGGGCAGAGCAGGAGACCATGGGCCCAGTGCCCGCTGCTGTGGCTGGGCAATCTCACTCAACCACAGTTCCTGTGGGACCTGGGCAAAGCACACACCCATAGCCCTCAGCACCCACTGCCAGGGCAGCTGAACTGTCACCACTGCCACCATGTGGGAGGCCCTGAGTGGGGTGACAGCCAGCACAGCCACTGCCTTCAGATCTGGGCAGCTGCACACCATGGATCCATACCCTCCCATGCAGGTGTCTGGATGCTGTACCCTGGGTGCACCCTGCCCCACCCACACACCCTGCCCCACAGCTGCCTCAGCCTGCACACATGAACACCTCACCCCACAGTCCTACTCTATCCCACACAGGTGCCCTGACCCACAGGCCTCTCTGTCTTGGGGTTGTGCTCCACCCCGAGCATGAGCTGTGAACTATGAGACTGCTCCGCACCAGAGTCCTGCTCCATCCCACAGGCTCACTCCACACGAGGGGCCCATTCCACCCCACAGGCCCACTATGCCCCATGGGTCTGCTCCACTCCTTCAGATCACTATACCCTGCATGTCTGCTATACCCTGCCTGTGCACCAGACCCTGTGTGTGCCTTGCCTCTTCCACATGCCCAGCACTTTGGCCACCCACGTCTGCACACATGCACACCACGCCCAGTGGGCCTTCTCCATCCTGCGTGCATACCCTATCTTGCTAGCCAGCCCCATGTCACTTGCACACCTTGCACTAGGGGCTGGCCCTGCCACAGCGGCCTGGTGACAACCACAGGGGAACAAGGGAGACGCAGTAGAGCAGCAGTGTTAAAGGCTCACAGTGCACCCGTCCCTCTCCTGCCTGATCAAGCTTCCAGAATATGACCCAAGCATGCCATCCAGGGACCATCCCTGTCTTCACTGGGCAACAGAGGTCCCGGCAGAGGAGAACAGGTGTATCATACCTGCTATCTGTTTTGAGCTGAGAGAAGTAGCCCCAAATGAGAAGGAACCAGCATAAAAACTCTGGCAACATGAAAAAACAGACTGTCTCAGCACCCACAAAGGATCACAATAACTTCCCAGTAATGAATTCCAACCAAAAGGAAATTGTTGAAATGACAGATATGGAATTCAGATTATGGATGGAAAATAAGATGAATGGAATTGAGCAGACAGTAGAAAATCTTCTCAAGGAAACCAAAAATATAATCCAGGACATGAATGAAAAATTCACTAAAGAGAGTGAGAACATCAGAAAAGGGATAACAGAACTTAAAGAAGTGAAAGAGTCATTTAGGGAATTTCAAAATACAGCAGAAAACCTTAAAAATAAACTAGACCAAGCAGAAGAAAGAATTTCAGAACTTGAAGACAAGGATTTTAAAGTAACCCTGTCTGTAAAAAATGTAGAAACAAGAACAAAGAAGAATGAACAATCACTGTGAGAATTATGGTATTATGCAAAGTAAGCTAATATAAGAATTATAGATACCCCTGATGGAGAAGAAGAAAAAGTAATAAGTGTGGAAACTCTATTTGAGAGAGTAATAGAGGAAAACTTCCCTGGTATCACTAAAGGTTTAGATATCCAGATCCAAAATGGTCATCCAACATCTGGAAGATTCATAGCAAATAGGATATCACCAAGACACACAGTCATCAGCCT
The DNA here is from genome assembly GCF_041146395.1 of Eulemur rufifrons. Taxonomy (NCBI): domain Eukaryota; kingdom Metazoa; phylum Chordata; class Mammalia; order Primates; family Lemuridae; genus Eulemur; species Eulemur rufifrons. Next base: position 14,993,591 of record NC_091002.1, read on the forward strand.
GACCAAAGTCAAAGTGAAGGAGAAAATCATACAAGATGTGAGAGGAAAGCAACAAGTTACTTACAAAGTAAAACCCATCAAATTAACAGCAGACCTTTCAGCAGAAACTTATCAAGCAAGAAGAGATTGGGGTTCCATTTTTAGTCTGCTTAACAGAATAACTGCCAGCCAATAATTTTGTATTTTGCAAAATTAAGTTTCATAAATGGAGGAAAAACAAAGTCTTTCACAAACAAGCAAGCACCAAGGGAATTTGTCACCACTAGACCTGCCCCTACAGGACATGTTTAAAGTGCCCTGTACATGGAACAGAACAATCAATACCCCAGTGTAAAAACACCCAAAAGTTAAAGCTCATAACCCATAAAACAGTAACCCAAGGGAGAAAACAAAGCAACTAGGTATCATTCAACTTGATGAACAGAACAGTGTCTCACATGTCAATACTAACATTGAGCATAAATGGTCTTAATGCCATATTTAAAAGATATAGACTGGCTGAATGGATGAAAAACACACCCCAAGTATATATTGTCTCCAAGAAACCCATCTAACTCACAAGGATTCTCATAGACTCAGGGTAAAGGGATAGAAAAAATATTCCATGAGAATGGAAACCAAAAGTGATCAGGAGTAGCTATTCTTATATCAGATAAAATAGACTTTAAATCAACAATGATTTTTAAATGACAAAGATGGTCATTATATAATGATAAACAGAGCAATTCAGTAAGAAGATGTAACAATCCTAAATATATATGCACCTAACACAGGAGCTCCCAGATTTATAAAACAAATTCTACTAGATCTAAGGAAAGAAGTAAACAGCAGTAGCATAACTGCTGGGGACTTCAAAACTCCACTAACAGAACTAGACAGATCACCGAGGCAGAAAATCAGTAAAGAAACAGTGGACTTAAAAGGGACTCTAAAATGGACCTAACAGACATCTACAGAACATTCTACCCAAAACTGCAGAATACACATGCTTCTCATTAGCACAAGGAACATTTTCCAAGATAGATCATATGTTAGCTCATAAAACAAGTCTCAGAAAATTCAGAAAAACCAAAATCATCCCATGTAGCTTCACAGATCACCATGGGATAAACTTAGAAATCAATCTCAAGAGGAACTCTAAAATCTACACAAAGTCATGGCAATTAAACAACTTACTGCTGAACAACCATTGGGTCGATGACAAAATTAAGATGGAAATAAAAAGATTTTTTGAACTGAACAACAAACATGATACAAACAACCAAATCTATGGGATATAACAAAAGCAGTGTTAAGAGGGAAGTTCATAGCCTTAAATGCTTACATCAAAAAGACAGAAAGATCACAAATTAACAACCTACTGTCACACCTCAAGGAACTAGAAAAAGAAGAACAAACCAAACCCAATGCTAGCAGAAAAAAGAAATAACAAATCTCAAAGCAGAATTAAATGAAATAGAAACCAAGAAAAGAAAAAGAAAGAAATACAAAGGATCAACAAAACAAAAAAAAAATTGGTTCTTTGAAAAAATAAACAGCATAGATATACCTCTAACTATATTAACCAGAAATAGAAGAGAAAGGACTCAAATAAGCTCAATCAAAAATGAAAAGGAGACATTAAAACTGATACCACAGAAATACAAAATATCATCCATGACTACCATGAAAACCTCTGTGCACAAAAACTAGAAAATCTAGAGGCAATGGATACATTTTTGGAAACACACAACCTCTCAAGTTTGAATTTGGAAGAAATGGAAATCCTGAATAGACCAATAACAAATAATGAGATTGAAACAGTAATAAAAATTCTCCCAACAACAACAACAACAACAAGCCCCAGACCAAATGGATTCACAGGCAAATTCTACCAGACCTACAAACAATTGGCACCCATCCTACTGAAACTGTTTCATTACATTGAGAAGGAGGGAATCCTTCCTAATTCATTCTATGAAGCCAGCATCACCCTGAAACCAAAGCCAGGAAAGGACACAACAAAGACAGAGAACTACAGACCAATATCCTTTATGAACATAGATGCAAAAATCCTCAATAAAATACTAGGAGACCAAATTCAGCAGCACATCAAAATAATAATCCAACATGATCAAGTGGGATTCATCCCAGGGATACAAGGATGGTTACATATATGCAAATCAATAAATGTGATTCACCATATAAACAGAATGAAAAACAGGATGTGAGGTAGATCTGGCTGTGACATCTGTCACCCCATTGATTGCCAGGGTTGATTTGGCTGATCTGGCTGGCTACGTGGGTGTCCCCTTCCTCCCTCACCACTACATATACATCCCTCTCAAAGCTGCATGCTCAGTCAAAGAGGAGGACCTTTCCCGATAGAGGAGGACCATTCTTTGGTCAAGGGTATACGAGTAGCTGTGCTCCCGTGCTAGAACCTCTAAACAAAGACCATACAATCAGATGCAGAAAAAGCATTCAATAAAATCCAGCAACCTTCATGATCAAAACCCTCAATGAACTAGGCATAGAAGGAATATGCCTCAAAATAATAAAAGCCATATATGACAAACCCGCAGCCAACATAATGCTGCATGGGGAAAAGTTGGAAACATTCCCCTAAGAACCAGAACAAGGAAAGGAAGCTCACTACTTCTATTCAACATAGTACTGGAAGTCCTAGCCAGAGTAATCAGGCAAAAGAAAGAAATAAAGGGCATCCAAATTGGGAAGAGGAGGTCAAAGTATCCCTGTTTGCCAATGATATGGTCTTATATTATAAAACCCTAAAGACTCCACCAAAAGACTCCTAGAATTGATAAATAAATTCAGTAAAGTCTCAGGTTAAAAAATCAATGTATGCAAATCAGTAGCATTTCTATACATTAATAACAGTCAATCTGAGAGTCAAATCAAGAACTTAATACCATTTACAATAGCTGCAGGAAAATAAAATACCTAGGAATACACTTAACCAAGGAGTTGAAAGATCTCTAGAAGGAGAACTACACATCACTGATGAAAGAAATCATAGGTAACATGAACAAATGGAAAAACATCCCATGCTCATGAATTGGAAAAATCAACATTGTTAAAATGTCCATACTGCCCAAAGTGATTTACCTATTCAATGCAATTCCCATCAAAATTCCGACGCCATTTCTCATGGACCTAGAAAAAAAATCCTAAACTTCATATGGAACCAAAAAAGACTCCAAATAGCCATAGAAGTGCTAAGCAAAAAGAACAAATCTGCAGGCATCACATTACCTGACTTCAAATTATACTACAGGGCTATAGTAACCAAAACAGCAGGTACTGTATAAAGCTAGACACATAAGCCAATGGATCAGAATAGAGAACCCAGAAATAAAACCATATAGCTATGACCAACTGGTTTTTGACAAAGCAGACAAAAACATACACTAGTGAAAAGATGCCCCATTCAATAAATAGGGAAAACTGGATAGCCACATGCAGAAGTTCATTGATTGATGAATAGATAAATAAAATGTAATATATACATACCATGAACTATTATTCAGCCATAAAAAGAAGGAAATCTTGGCTGGGCATGGTGGCTCATGCCTGTAATTCTAGCACTTTGGGAGGCTGAGAGGGGAGGATCGCTTGAGGTCAGGAGTTTGAGACCAGCCTGAGCAAGAGCAGGACTGTGTCTCTACAAAAAATAGAAAAATCATCCCAGCACACACCTGTAGTCCCAGGTACTTGGGAGGCTGAGACACAAGGATCTCTTGAGCCCAGGAGTTTAAGGTTGCAGTGAGCTATGATGAGGCCACTGCACTCCACCTGGAGCAACAGAGTGAGACTCTGTCTCAAAAAAAAAAGGAAGAGCTAGGAGAGCTGAAAGTGGTTACCTCTGGATATCAGGAATCAGGGTAAATGGAAATGATATAGGAGATTCCCCTAGTTTTACACTTTACATTTTATACTATATATTTATATTATTTTGATAATACTTAAAATTTAATTTCATATTATTAAAAAGTAGAAAATAAATAGCTAGAGTAGTCATAACTGCTTCCTGCTTTACTTTCCTTTAAAGAAGTATTTGCACCTTTGTCAAGCTCAGTGGAAGGTGCAGGTGGGGCCTGGAGGATCGAGTTTCCTGAGTCTTAGGAATGAAATTTTTCAGAGTCCCACAATTTCTAATAAGGGCATTGATTCAGTTTTTGTTGTTCAGCCAGGCAGACTATGTCAGAACAAATATTATTGTGACTTAACCTGCCATTGACACATAACACACACACACACACACACACACACACACACACGGAGTCTCACCTGTTGATGTGCTGTATGTAATGAGCAGAATGTATTCATACATGATGGATAATGAGGAATAAAATCACCAGAATATAAAATTGTGTTAACATACGTAGTCTGTCATAAGGTGACTGTGTCCTATGCTGCTATGTAATACCAACTAAATGCCAAAAAATGAACATGACATCTCTGGAGTGACATACAGAACACACACACTTCATCTCCTCCCTCTTGCCTCAGTTTACCTATAAGCATTGCTGTGCACAAGTGTGTACTGTGCTGTTCTCCTGAGTTGTGTTCTCTCCTTGATAGAATTCATGGAAACAGGGATTCAAGATAGGATTTTTTAAAGTAATACCTTACATATTGAGTAGAAGTTTGAAAGAATAAAATCTTTTGAAGGAAATGAGCCCATGTGATATCACTAGAACAATGAGCCAGACATTGCACAGCATCAGAGATGAGAATGCCAGTGACCATGATACATCAGTTATTGCCAGCTTCAAGTAAGAGTGGTAGGCCGGGCGTGGTGGCTCATGCCCGTAATCCTAGCACTCTGGGATGCCAAGGCAGGAGGATCACTCAAGGTCAGGAGTTCAAGACCAGACTGAGCAAGAGTGAGACCCCGTCTCTACTAAAAAAAAAAAAAAAATAGAAAGAAATTAGCTGGACAACTAAAAATATATAGAAAAAATTAGCCGGGCATGGTGGCACATGCCTGTAGTCTCAGCTACTCGGAGGCTGAGGCAGAAGGATTGTTTGAGCCCAGGAGTTTGAGGTTGCTGTGAGCTAGGCTGACGCCATGGCACTGTAGCCTGGGCAACAGCGCAAGACTCTGTCTCAAAAATAAAATAAAATAAAATAAAATAAAGTAAGAGTGGTAAACACTTTCAGTGGATTAAAGGTCAAGATTTTAATGTCAAGAGCATCAGGACAGAACTCTGCAGTTACACGGTTTCATTTAGAGTTATACAGCTTCCTTATCAAAGGAGGGAACTGGCAAAACAACAAAAGCGGATTTCTATTTTTAAACTAGTATAGAAGTAAAAGAGACCAATGACTTCTGGCATAACAATTTTGAGTCTTATGAATGATGATGTCTTTCATTTCACTTTTTGTCCATACCTCAAAAACCACTGTATTTACCATACCCACTCCCACCAAGCAAACTCTCCATCTTTTGTCAAAGTAAAGGGCTATATTTACTATGGAATTTCTTTATTTAGAACTAAAGATATTTAAAACCATAGTGTTTTCACTGGGTGTGTGTTTTGTTTGTTTGATGTATTACTTATGAGAATGCACAAGTTTTGAATCTACTACTTCAACCCTATTTTTCCCATAAGCCCTACTATTTTTAGTGAGTGAAATTCTGTAACCAAATGATATTTGGGGATATATATTCCATGTTTAGGAAAAATATATATTTGCTTCCATTCCTTGTCTGTTTTTAGCTAGGCCATCTTGGTTCAAGGCTTTCCACTTATTGAAGCACATTAATAAATGATGCCCCCAAAATTGTGAACATAGCAATCTGATTAACATAATTCACAAAATAACATATTGAAGAGAAAAATTCATATATTTATCCTAATTGATAAAGAAAAGGAATTTGATAAAATTTAACACCTTTCATGGGAAAAATTCTTACCTAACTAGAAATAAGAGAACTTTCTTAACCTGATTTAATAGGACATGGGATAAATTCCACAAGGTCACACAGCACAGGCTAAGGAATAGGCTTTATTGGGGGAAACCAGCAAGCTAACGATCAGCACCCCTAGGCATTGGGTACCTCAGTACTCCCATCAGCCCACATTCAGGTGTTCTGAGGCCATGTACAGCTCATAGTCACATGGTCATGCAGGACAACAGAGTTTCTTAACCTCTGTATTATGGACACTTGGAGACAGATAATTCCTGGTTGTCGGGAGCTGTCCTGTGCATTGCTGGATATTTATCAATGTCCCCAGCCTCTAGACTCTGGATGTCAGAAGCACATCTGCTCTGATTGTGACAACCAAAAATGTCTCCAGACATTGCCAAAGTCTCCTGGGAGCAAAATAACCACCTTTTGAGAATTACTGCAAAACAGGAGCATTGTCCCCCTGCTATTCTACCCTCTTATGATATGAACATGGGAAGCTCCTTGTGGGGCTTGCCTTCCAGACAGTCTGGATTCAAGGTGCCAGTTGTTCACAGGAGAGGCAATTCTTCAACACCTACAGACTTTGGGCCCATGGGAATTATCAGCTCCTCCTAGCCAGGGGAGGAAACTACTAATAACGTGTCCGATGGAAATGTTAGTTCAGGTCCTTGGATTCTCAATAGGAAAAGCATAGGAACTAGGTCCCAGGCAGTTTTTGCCCAGGCAACCAGGGGAGCTCCTAGAATTTCTTTTGAGTAACTCTGATTGTCACACTATACTAATGAGGACATCTACCAGAAACTTTCAGAAAACATCATACTTAATAGTGAAAAAATGAAGGTGTTCTCTGAAAGATCAGGAACACTAACTACCACCACGTTTATTCGCAATGGACTGGAGGTCCTATCCAATGCAGTAAGACAAGAGAAAGAAATATTAATAAAAGAAATACGCATTAAAAGGGAAGAAGAGAAAGGCCAATTTTTGCAAATGATACAATGGTCTAATAGGAACACAAAAGAATCTACAGATATAGTTTGACAATTTTTCAAGATTAGGTGACACAAAAAATCAATATATGAAAGTCAACTGCGTTGCTATACACTAAAAATATTAGCTACAAAAAATATCATAGAAGCAATAAAATATAAAATATCTAGTAATAAAGGCAACTTATGGAATGGGAAAAATATTTGCAAGCTATATATCAGACAAGAGGTTAATTTCCAAAATATATAAAGAACTACAATTTAATAGCAAAAATATATGCATGATAACCCAATTAAAAATGGACAAAAGGACTTGAATAGACATTTCTTCAGCGAAAACATACAAATGGCCAATAGGTATATGAAAAGATGCTCCATGTCCCTAATCATCAGGGAAATGCAAATCAAAACCCCAATGAGATATCACTTCATACCTGTTAAGATGGCTATCATTTAAAACAAAACAAAACAAAACAAAAAAACACTGCCAGGCTGTGTGAACTTAAGTGATTTATTTTCCCTCCTGTGCCTCTTTTTCTTCTTCTGTAAGACAGTTTGGTCCTGACAGCGCCTGATGGTCAATCAGATCTTCTCCTCACGTGAAGAAAGAGGGTCAGTTTTCAGATGTCTGTACTGCAGCCAGGAGACCTTGAGGAGAGCCCCAAGCCCCTCCCTGGAAAAGTGGACATTTCCTGATACAGCTCCGGGATTGCAGCCCTCCCTCGTCACTGGTCAGCCTCCAGCCCCGCCCACTGGCGTGAGGAGTGCAGCCCTCCCTTGCCATTGGTCAACCTCCAGCCCCACCCACTGGCGTGGGGAGTGCAGCCCTCCCTTGCCATTGGTCAACCTCCAGCCCCGCCCACTGGCACACCCAGTCTGGACCATACAAAGGTAGGCTCAGCCTCAGCTCCCAGCCAAGCACCTTCCCGGCAACATGAGGTCCAGCAGCTTCTGGTTCCTTACAGCGTTCCTGGTTTTTGCGACCCTGGCGCTCGGGGAAGCAGTCAAAGGAGGTGAATGGATATGATGGACCTGGGTGGGGCTGGGCTAGGGAGAGGCCCTGAGGGGCCGTCTGGGGCTGTAGGCAGTGCTGGATCCCTCATCTCAACCTGTGGCTTCCTCCACCAGGAAAAGAGAAGTGGGGAAATTGCCCAGCCGAGAAAGGAAGCTGCGTCAAGTCCGGTCCGTCCCAGTGTCATGCCGATAATGACTGTCCTGGGGACAAGAAGTGCTGCTTCCTGCATTGTAGCTTCAAATGTGTGAGTCCTGACAGGATCAGAAAGGAAGGTAAGGAGCCCCTGCATACCAGGCCTGGTACTCTCACTTTTCCTGCCTCTATCTGGCCCGTGAAAGCACGGAGGAATTAGTGCTTCTAGCTGGTGTGGGGAGGGGTGGTTAGCGTTGGCAGGGCCCTAAGAGATCGACAAGTCTGAACATCTCCATTGCACAAAGGGGGAAATGAGGATGAAGATGTGTCAAGATCATCCCCAGAGCCAGGAGGGGAGCTCAGGCCTCCAGGTTCGTCCCCTTCCACAAGTATCCTCAGTTATTATGCTGTGTCCTTTCCACCTCCAGGTATCGGTCAGATGGCACCTGTTCCTCAGGGTGCTGAATCTTGGAATGTGGGACAAGAAGCGAGCCCCCAGAAGGAATGGTCCTGAAATCCTTTTCCCCAAAGAGAAGAAAGAGTCTCAAAGAATCCAGACCCCAGTGGCTAGCTTTTCCTTCTCTGCCCAATGCTCATTCCCCACCTGCATGAATGGACCCCGCCCCCTGCCATGAATGAGATCAGCGCCCTTATAAAAGACACCCCAGAGAGTTGTCTCGCTCTTCTGCCATGTGCAGACACAGCTAGTCGACTCTGTCGGAGACCAGAAATGAGCCCTCACTAGATGCCAAATTTGCTGGCACCTTGATCTTGTCCTTCCCAGCCTCTGGAACTGTGAGAAATAAATGTCTGTTGTGTATAAGCCAGCCAGTCTGTTGTAATTTGTTATAGCAGCCCAAATTGACTAAGACAACCTAATAGTTAAAAAAGAAATTCTGCAACATTATCAAAATAAATGAAATATAAAATGCCTACAAATAAACACACCTAGAAATGTACGAAAATTATCTGAAAAAAATCTATAAAACTACTAAATGACATTTTAAAAGCTATGGATAAACAGGCTAAAATTTTCCACAATAAAAAAGAATTTTAAAAGATATGCTCTTCCCCAGACAGGAAGTCTCCACAAGATGTCCATCTTGGCTAGCATAATTTAAACCCGAAATATAATTAAACCAAAACCCATTGGGTTTTGCAACCTGGAATGAAATAATCGATTCAGACAATGATCATTCATTTATGGGATGCCGTATCATCACCCATATGTGGAAAAACACAAGTTTACAGTGTGATGAGTAGGGCACATCACATAAAATACATTAATCTGTCTTCGCAACATGAAAAATGGGTAGGCCAGACCTCCATTTCTCCTGCTGTGATGCAGTGTGAGGCACACAGCATCACTTATGAAGGGTTCTTGCCAAGACAGTTGAGCATGAACCTCATCAAGGCTCTACAGCTAATCTGCAACTATGGGAAATATGAAAGACAAAGAAGATGAAAGAGATCACAGGGAAGCAACATGGGACATTCTAAAGAACAATTCATCTGTTTTGTTCAACAAGTAAGTAGCATGAAGGAGGAGGAGGGAGAAAAGGAGGACAAAAAGGACTTGGAGGGATTGATCTAGATTAAAATAGACACGTCAGAGACACTACAACAAATGCAATGTGTGCACATTGTTTGGATTCTGATTCAAACAACTGTACAGTCATTTTTGAGACAATAAGAAAAACAATGCAAATAGAATAGTGCCCATGAACTGATGAGTGGTGAGTACTACTCAGCCATAAAAAGGAATGAAATAAGGTTTTTTGCAGCAACTTGGATGGAACTGGAGACCATTATCCTAAGTGAAGTATCTCAGGAATAGAAAAACAAACACCGCATGTTCTCACTTATAAGTGGGAGCTAAAGAAGGGATATATATGGTCATAAAGAGCTGCAATAGAAATTGAAAACTAAGGAGGGGTAGGGTGGGAGGGGTTGAGGGATAAAAATCTACCTGTTGAGTACAATGTACACTATTCTGGTGACAGGTACACTGAAAGAATCCACAATCCATCCATGTAACAATAAACACTTGTACCCCCTAAATGTTTTGAAATAATAAGAAGAAAGAAATTACTGTTAATTTTGTTAGGTGTGACAATGGTTTTGTGATTGTGTGAGAAAATGTTTTAATTTTTAGAGATGCATAGTGAAGTATTTGAGGGTAAAATATAAGATGTGTTGGATTTGCTTTAAAATACTTTATCCAAATAAGGGGTAGGGTTATACATGAAGGAAATGTAAAACGTTCATTGTTAAATCTGGATGATAGGTATAGAGGGCTTCATAAACACATTTACTGTTCTCTTGTGTATTTTTTTTAATTTTATGATAAAAACAATGGATTTATTTTTGGAACTTAACAAATTATCATTAAGTTCATATGAAAGAATGAAATACTTGTAACATGGAAAATTGAAAATGTAAACTGATGAAGCGCAATGGATACCACCAGTCACTAAAACACATCATAAAGCTACAACAATGACGTCATTGGGAGCGTACCCCATTTCACTGTGCTTCGCTTTATTGTGCTTCACAGTTACTATGTTTTTTACAAATTGAAGGTTTGTGACAACGCTGCATCAACCAAATCTGTTGGCACCATTTTTCCAACAGCATGTGCTCAGTTCATGCCTCTGTGTCACACTTTGGTAATTCTCACAATATTTCAAACTTTTTCATTATTATTATACCTGTGCTCAGATCTTTGATGTTACCATTGTAATTGTTTTTGGAACTGACCAACCATTCCCCCATCTCTGTCCCTCTCCTCTGGCCTCCTTATATCCCAAAAGACAACAACATTGAAGTTCAGTCAATTAATAACCCCACAGCGGCTTCTAGATGTTCAAGTTAAGAGTTTTCTCACTTTAAATCGAAAAAGCTAGAAATGATTAAGCTTAGTAAGGAAAGCTGAGATAGGCTGAAAGTTAAGCCTCCTGTGCCAAACAGTTAGCCAAAGTTGCAAATGCAAAGGAACAGTTCTTGAAGGAAATTAAAAGTGCTACTCCAGTGAGCACACCAATGATAAGAGATCAAAACGGCCTTCCTGCTGATACAGAGAAAGTTTGAGTGATCTGGATGGAAGATCAAACCAGCCACAACATTCCACTAAGTCAAAGCCCAATCCAGAGCAAGGCCCTAACTCTCTTCAATTCTATGAAGGCTGAGAGAGGTGAAGCTTCAGAAGAAAAGTTTGAAGTTAGAAGAGGTTGGCTTATGAAGTTTAAGGAAAGAAGCCATCTCCATAACGCAAAAGTGCAAGGTGAAGCTGCAAGAGCTGATGTAGAAGCTACAGTAAGTTATCCAGGAGATCTAGCTAAGATAATTGATGAAAGTGGCTACACTAACAACAGATTTTCGATGTAGATGAAACGGCCTTATACTGGAAGAAGATGTCATGTAGGGCTTTCATAGCTAGAGAGAAGTCAATGCTTGGCTTCAAGGCTTCAGAGGACAGGCTGACTCTCTTGCTAGGGGCTAATGCAGCTAGTGACTTTAGGTTGAAACCAGTGTTCATTTACCATTCCAAAAATCCTGGGGCCCTTAGGAATTATGCTAAATCTACTCTGCCTGTGCTTTATAAATGGAACAACAAAGCCTGGATGATAACATATCTGTTTACAGCATAATTTGCTGAATATTCTAAGCCCATTGTTGAGACTGACTTCTCAGAAAAAAAAGATTCCTTTCAAAATATTACTGCTTATTGACAACGCACCTGGTCACCCAAGAGGTCTTATGGAGAGGTACAAGTAGATTAACGTTGTTTTCATGCTTGCTGACACAATATCTATTCTGCAGCCCATGAATCAAAGAGTAGCTTCAACTTGCAAGACTTATTATCTAAAAAGTACATTTTTAAAGGTTATAGCTGCCATAGATAGTGATTCCTCTGATAGATCTGGGCAATGTAAGTTAAAAACATTCTGGAAAGAATTCACTGTTCTAACTGCCATTAAGAATGTTTACGATTCATGGGAGGAAATCAAAATATCAACACGAACAGGAGTTTAGAAGAAATTGACTCCAACCCTCATGGATGACTTTGAGGGGTTCAAAACTTCAGTGGAGGAAGTCACTGCAGATGTTGCGGAAATAGCAAGAGAACTAGAATTAGAAGTGGAGCCTGAACTTGTGACTTAATTCCTGCAATCTCATGATAAAACTTGAAGGGATGAGGCGTTGCTTTTTATGGATGAGCAATGAAAATCAGATGGAATCTACTCCTAGTGAAAATGTTATGAACATAGTTGAAATGAGAACAAAGGATTTCGAATATCACATAAACTTAGTTGATAAAGCAGCAGCAGGATTTGAGAGATGGACTCCAATTTTGAAAGAAGTTCTACTGTGGGTAAAATGTCAACAAACCACATTGCATGTGACAGAGAAGTCTTTCATGAAAGGAGAGCGTATGGATGTGCCAAACTTCATTGTTATCTTATTTTAATGAATTACCACAGTCACTCCAACTTTTAGCAACCACCAACCACCCTGAGGAGCCACTAACATTGAAGCAAGACCCTCCCCCAGCAAAAGGATTATGACCTGCTGGAGGCCTAGATGATCATTAGCATTTTTAAGCAATAAATTATTTTTAATTATGATATAGACATTGTTTTCCTAGATATAATGCTATTGCACATGGTGAAAAGGGATTTGAGGATGAAAAATGCTATTATTGCACACTTAATAGACTACAGTATATTGTAAACATAGTTTTTATATGCACTGAGAAACCCCAAAATTTGTATGACTCACTTTATTGTGATACTCTGTTTACAGCAAGAACCAAGCCTGCAACATCTCCGAGGCATGCCTGTGCCGGCACAAGAAGAAACAAACAATCAAAGGAAAAGAACAGAAAACCCAGAAACAGCTCCTGTTACATACAGGACTAGAGCTTTTTTTTATCAAGTTCAATTTGTAATCAATGGCAAAAGTTTGAATTATTCACTAAATGGTAATGGAATAACTGCTTAATAACTTAGAAACAAAGTATTTCCTGTCTCACACCCTATGCCGAGATAAATTTCAGATAGATGAAAGAATTAACATGTCTTTCAAAAATCACAAAGTAACCACAAGCAAATATAGTGAATATTTATCTAACATCAGAGTCAAAAGCCTTTGTTTCAGCATAAAAATAAAGGAAGAAAATATAAATGCAAAGAGTGAATTGACTACCCCAAAATTTAAAACTTTGGCTCAAAGAAAAAACAAGGAAACAAATATTTGCAATACCGGACTCAAGTATTTATCATGCTTGTCTCATTTAGTTTCAGAAGTATGTTATAAAATAAATATTATCTCTATCTCCATTGTATAGAAGAATAAACTGAGGTTTAGAAAAATTAAAGTCACACAGCTAGAACTTGGTGGCACCAAGATTCAAAACCAGGTCTGCCTGATTCCAGTATACATCCAGTAACCACTTTACCATACTACCTCTTATGTGTGACAAGTTAATAACGATATCCTTAATATGTCAACAGCTCTTAAAACTCAATGATAAAAATGAAAGGACCCTCAATAAAAATGGGCAAAATACAAAAACAGGCAATTCACAAAAGAAGAAATACAGTCAGTATAAACATATGGAGAAATATTCACCATCATCAGCATTCAGAGGAAGGCAAATTAAAATGAGATGCTGCTTTCCATTAGCAAAGATTTTATCTACCAATTTTTTTAATATCCTGTATTTGGTGAGTGTATCCATTAAGGATCTTTGGTTGCAAGCAATACCCCCTGAGCCTTAGACTGTTCTCTTCAGAGTACTGCCTCCTCTGTTCAGGACTCTCTCTAATGGACAGGTGGGCAGGTTAGGGGTAGGGAAGAGTCCAGTGGGTCTAACCTGGATCAAGTGTGCTCACTTGTGATAGGAGAAGTACCTGACGATTGGCAGCCAACCAGAATTACAGGAGTTGAGGAGCAATGGCTCTACCAAAGGCAGAGATGCTAGACGGACAAAAACAACAGACATCTACTGCAGGGCAGGCAGAAACTATTTCACACTCATTTACTTCCTTTCTGAAATCTAATTTGACCAGATATAGCCAAAGCCTGGAAAAATGATCACACTCTTTTACCTAGCATTTCTACATTGACAAATTTACTCTAAGAAAACAGTCAGAGAGGTGACCCAAAAATGTGCATACAAACATTATCACAGCTTTATTCATGACAGTGAAATACAGGAAACCATTTCTTAATAGGGGACTGACCATTTGTGTTTTAGCATATCGATCTTACAAAACATCATGTAGTCATCAGAAAACATGATGTTTAGAGATGTTTAGAGAACATTTCACAGCACAGGAAAATGTCTACAAAATAATCTTAACTGGAAAAGCATTTTGTCCATGAACGTGTGTAATTTGTAATAAGGGGCAAAATAGCTCATACATTTTTTTCCTCCAAAATAAAGCTGCCAAGGAGGTGCCAGAATTCCAAAAGTAGCATCAGATCATAGAAGACAGAGCCCCTCCTATCCTGAGAGCTTAGAAGACAGCATGAGAGATTCAAGTTAAACCCAAGGAAGAACTTCCTGACTGTGAAGGCTGCCCTGGACTGGAATAAGTAAGACAAGCCCTGGAATGCGACCTTTCTTTCTCAGGCTCTATTGCCCTGCTTTCAAGGTCCAGGAACTGAATGGGGGTGGGGGAGGCAACCCAGCTCAGTCAGGAATTAGTTATGTGTTCCTGGGCCAGTGCCCTCTGATCTCAGGCTCATAGTTTCCTCATCTTTCAAATGGGAGGCTGGGTGTGGTGGTTCATGCCTCTAATCCTAGCACTGTGGGAGGCCGAGGCAGGAGGCATGCTCGAGCCCAGGAGTTTGAGATCAGCAACAGTGAGACCTCGTCTCTATTAAAAATAGAAAAATCAGCCAGATGTTGTGGCGTGCATCTGTAGTCCCAGCTACCCAAGAGGCTGACGCAGGAGGATCGCTTGAGCCCAGGAGTTTGAGGTTGCAGTGAGCTATGATGACACCAGTGCACTCTACCTGGAGCAACAGAGTGAGATTCTGTCTCAAACAAACAAACAAACAAAATATGGAAGGGCTGAGAGGATGGACTTGATCTCCTCCAGTGCTGACAGGGTACTAGGATTTGATGGAGTTTCTGTCTGGGACCTTAGGATGTCGAGCCATCTCTCTTCCATCAAAAGCAGGAGCCAACATCTCAGATGTGAAATCTAAGGTGGGGGTCCCTGGATGAGATAACAATTTTACTCAAGATCCCTTGGGGCCAGACAAGGCGTCCCAGTGGCCACCTACACCTGCCGTGACCAGCAAACTTAGCCAAACCAAAAACCACACTCCACCCACCCCCAGTAGCCAGGCCAGCCCCAGGAAGAGAGCAGTTCTGCCAGATGCCACTGCAGGTGACCTCAGCAAAGGCGGAGTGAGAAAGAAGAAGTGGGGAGAACTCCTTCCTCCCCTAAGTTGCTCTGGCCTCCCTGGGGCTGCAGGTGTTACTCTGGGGGTCCCTGGGCCTTGATCTTCTTAGGTTCCAGCAGCAGAAACATGAGGTTTTGGAGTCTCTTCCTCCTGGTGGTGCTCCTGGCTGTGGGGGGCCAGCTGCCTGCTGCCTCTGGCCGGAAGAAGGGAGGTGAGTGCGGGTACATCCCCTGATCCAGGGACCAGGTGGTTTCTACCTCCCTGGGGAGAGCAGGTGTTTGGGGTAAGGCAGATAACTCACTGTGTGTGTGTCCGTGTGTGTGTGTGTGTGTGTGTGTGTGTGTGTCTGCTTCTTAGTGCTTCCAGGAACCTGTGTTTTCATTTGTGCATCTTTGTGCCTGTCCACCTGTCTGTGTCTGTGAGGATCTGTAAAGGCCCTTCTGACTCTTTCTCAGTGCTTGTCTGTGCGTCTGTGTGTGGAGACACACGTGTACCCATCTCTGTGTAGATGTGTGTCTTTGTGCCTGTGTAGATGTGTGTCTTTGTGCCTGCTAGTCTGTGCCAGGCTGTCTGCACATGTACACTTAGGAATGGCTGCATCCGTGTGTGTCTGAGCTTGTGTGCCTGTACGAGTGTGTACATGGGGGGGGGGGGTGTGCTGTCCGTGCCTGCTTTTCCGTGGTGTGACCAGGTCAGTGGGTCCATGGCCCAATCTGGGGAAAGGGCTTGGGAGTTGAGCAGGGGGTGGAGCTTCTGAGATCTGTTGGGAGAAATCTCTGTCCCTACCACTCTTATCCCCCGACCTTCCGTCCCGATTCCTACCCGGACAGGGCCCTGACGCCTGGCCTCTGACAGGTGAGGGAGGGCTGCCGAGTGGTTAGACAGGTGCCTCCTGATCTGGGTGAGGCCTCCACCTCCCTCCCCGTCTGAGGCTGGAACACTCTGACCTACATTCACCCACACAGCCCTGGCCCTGCGTTGGAGGAAGGGGACAGTGATGGGAACAGGCTGAGAAAGGAAGGATATTGGTGGGGTCCAAGGCCAGATCCTTTGTTGGCTGTGATTCACGCACCATCACCCCGTAACCCCTCAGTGATGCTGTGAGGTTGGTACTGTTTTATCACCATTTTGCAGATGAGGAAAACTGAGGCACAGCGGGAAACCACTTGCCTAGGGCCAAAGACTGACTCTGAGTTAGTGTAAAGACAGCCTGCAAATGCAGATCTTGGAATCACAAAGGCTCACCTGCCAACTTACCTCTTGTAGAAAGGGGCCCCTTGCCTCCCTCTGAGCAGCGAATGGTGTCTCGAGGAATAAGGGTCTGCACTTACTGTGTGCCGGGCCCTTTGGGGAGCCACTGGGGGACCCTGATACTCAGCCTGGCTGCTCAGAGGTGACAGCTGGTGCAGCAAAACCTGAGCCTGCTCAGGGCCTCTCTGTGTGGCCAGGTGTGACACACCTGTCTCTCCCCTAGTTCACTGCATCCCGTCCTTCCCCAATTTCTCCCCCATGAGCCTGGCTCTCAGTACAATTCCAGACAATGGAAGAAGGTGACAGGGCTGAGGGAAAGAAGTCCCAGTCTGTGGTCTGTGGAAGCCCAAACACCTCTGTTTACAAGACACACCCCCTGCCCCTCACTCTGGTGTCTGGGTGTCTCTCATACAAAGAGCCTGGCACAGGCCCTGATGAACAACAAGTGCCTGATTGAATGTTTGGCAGTTATGTAGACTGGGGGCATGTCTGTGTGTAGCTCTGTGCATATGACTCTGTATGTCTACCTGTGTGTATGTGTGTACATGTCTCTCTGCTCATACACAGGCCATATATACTTATATACATGACTGTGTGTCTGAGGGTATCCGTGTGTATGTATCTCTGTGTGTAGACATGTATATATGACAGTATGCTTGTATATTTGATGAAGAGTTTATGTCCCAGTTCATATGTACATATATGACTGCCTGTCTTTATATATGTGTGTGTTTATAAATATACTGCATAGATCTATAAAACTATCTGATGTGTGCCTGATGTGTGTGTCTTAGGTTGAACTATGTAAAATTGCTATTTTTGGAGATCAAAAACGTTGACTACCTGCAATTTCCTGTCGTTAAGCCTGTAGCTAATTGTGTGTATGGATCTAAGTGTGCCTGCATATTTGACTGTGTATGTGTGCCTATGTGTGTGAGTATAGATACCTACATAACTGTGTCTAGGTCTGGTTCTCTTCCTCTCTGAGTGTACACATCCATGGCGCCTGCATCTGTGTGTGTGACTGTGTCTCTGCACACGGCTGCGAGCAGGAAACGGGATTTGAAGGGATGGCTAGGAAAGGCAGATGAACAGAGTGAGTGTGACTGCCCGATCCTCTCACGCCGTCTCTACACACTCCAGGCTTTTATTCCCACCGCCACACTGCAGCCGTCCCAGTCCTCCTCGCCTGAAATGCCAACTCTCAGCCCCTGTCCCAACTGTTTGTTCCCCAAGGCTCAGCTCTGGGCCCTGCCCTCGATGCAACTTTGAGGGCAGGAGGCTCCCCTGGGCGCACTCTTTGAGGCCAGAGCACCTCTGGCTTGTGCGTCCAGGGCTAAGCCCCGATCCTCAGGCAGTTTCCCAGGGCCCCTCGCCTCACCGCTTCCACCCAAACCCCGGTTCTGCCCCTCCTTCCCTCGGGAGATGCTCCTCAGAGGGGGCGCTCTCACAGGCGATGCCGCCCTTTCTCCAGCAGGGGGCAGCAACCCAATTTAAGCCAACCCAACCAAACGACTGATGTTGACTTTGAGCACTTAGGGTGTGAGCAAGGTGGTCCCCAGGCAGGGGGCTGAGGGGCACGGGGTGGACATAGAGCGAAAGTCACAGCACTGGATCCAGCCGCCGGGAGGGTTTTCTGAACCTCTTCTCTGATGCTAGACGGAATTGAAGGCCTGGGACCTGCTCCACCTCTACGGCTCACAGACGGCCAGAGCAGAGGGTCGCAGAGGGTCGCAGAGGGTCGCAGAGGGAGCTCGGCCCGGGTATCCAAGCCCGAGCCCGTGGGGGTCTGGGCAAGTCACAGCCCCTTTCGGGCCTTATCTCTTGCTCTAATGGAAGAAGACACTGGTCTCCAGCCTTCTGTGTGAAATCTGGAAATGGCCCACAATCCCAACAAGAAGAGCAGTTAGGTAAGCTCTGGGACAGAACATTCTATAGCCATTTGACGAACACCTCAGAGATGGAGTTAATCCCTGACCCCTGACACCGTGCCACTCGCAGCAATGATGTGCGCAACAACGCGGATGTGGCCAGACGTGGCCGTGGCCGTGGCCGTGGCGGTGCAGCGGCTGGCAACAGCCGACACACGAACAACGCTGGGTCTCACTTCAAACCGCTTTCTTTCAAACAGTCACCGAGCCCTAGTGCTGTACCCCCAGTGCCGTGACACAGACTAGCAGTGAGCCAAGCGGGCAGGGTGTCTGTCCTCACAGCCTCGGGCGAAGCGACAGACGCAGGCAAACCGAGGCAGAGTCCGAACCCGGAAGGGAAGATACTTGGGGAGTGTGGGGGGTGGGGCGTGACGGGGGCTGACCTAGTTAACTTGGGGCCAGAGAGGTAGGATCTTCTGAGGATGTGATATGTCCGCCGAGACCCGACGAGCTGACCAGGCGGACGGTGTGTGGGACAGCACAAAGCAAGAGCCCTGCGGAGAGAACGGCTCGGAGCGGATCAGGAAGGAGCGGTGGACGGGGAGGCCGGGAGATGGACACGACCAGGCCGAGCACGGCACGGCCTGATTGGCCCCAGTGGAGATTTGAAACTTCACTCTTTCCTATCCTTTGTGCCATCTGAGTCTGAAACTAGCTCTGGGAGAAAGGAGTCTAGCTTCCCGTTATTTTACAGCCAGAACACTGAGGCTTGGAGTAGTTAAGAAAACAAAACAAAACAAAAACTTGCCACAGTACACGCACAAAGTAAGGGATGGAGAATTTAGATATTGTGAGCCCCGGGTCAGTGCTTGTTACGTAACCCTGAGCCGCCTCCAGCTGCAGGATTTGGGGGTTCTCTTCCAGAGAGAGCAGGGGTCTGCCCGCCAGAGGATGGGCCCTGCGTCTTATCGGTGCCTGATCAGTGCCAGGAAGACAACCAGTGTCCCCCAGCCATGAAGTGCTGCTCCCAAGCTTGCTTCCGCCACTGTGTCCCCCGGATCTTGGGTAAGCGCCCGTCCGCCTTGCTGATTGCCCGAGCCCCAGGCCCCAGGGCTGGCCGGCAGGGGCACAGCTCACCCAGGCCCCTGTGTTGCAGTGAAACGGGGCGGCTGCCCTGAGGACCAGCTGCAGTGCCTGAGCCCCACGGAGCACCTGTGTAACAAGGACTCGGACTGCTCAGGCAAGAAGCGGTGTTGCCACACCTCCTGCGGCCGGGAATGCCGGGATCCTGCCAGAGGTACAGCTGCCGGGTGCCTGGAGCAGGTGCCTTCCCTGTTTCCTGAGTACCTGGGGCAGGTGCCTTCCCTCTCTAGGGCCCAGCTCTAAGATTTTCTTCCAGTTCTTCAAGCTTAACCTCCCCAGAAGCCAGGACCTCCCATGGCCAGAATTGGGGAAATGGATAGGTATGGGAGGGGTCTTGTCAGGGAGACGGAGGAACTTGCCGTATCAACGGGACCACATCCCTAAGCTGCTCTGGGTTTCAGTTTGCCTTTTAAGGAGGATAGGGAGTTAGTAGGGACCAGGGCTGGGCTGATGAGGCCTGGATGGGGGAAATCAAGCCCCAAACCCAGAGCCCTATTGTGGGAGGGGGTTAACCCTTTCTTCCTCTCTCCTCAGGCTAATTCTGGTTTAGGATCCATGGCTCTGCACTGCAGGTGGGAGCAGCAGAAAGAGTTGATGATGGAAATCCTGGGGCCTCCCATCCCTGCCAGCAGCAGTTCCAGCCTTCTGACAGACACTGGCCTGCCATCAGTTCCCTGCAACCCAGCCACTGAAGGCATCACTGCCACACTGAGCTGCCCACCCTTCCCAGCACCCACTTTCCCCTCTCTCTGCACATGTTGTTTCCTCCACCTAAAATGCCCAATTCAGGTAGGCCCCTCTTTGTAGAGCCCTAACCCCAGCCCCAGGCAGCCCAACTACCCAGAACGTACGTTCTAGCAGTTTTCCAAACATCAGTCAGTTCACATACACCTCTTTCACACTTTTCACTGTATCTGCAAACCGGTGTTGTGATATGTTGCATGCTGCCTGTACTACTATTTGCTTATGTTTTTCTTTAAATGACTCACTTTTGTATATAAATAAACTTATTTCCAACGAAAACTTGATATCATTACTATAAATGGAATAAATGAGATCACTTGCCATAAACAGAATGTAATTGTGGGAAACAAATGCAATGAAAACAGCTCAGTTCCATTAAAGTAAATCATGTCAGATTAAATGATACTAAATCATGTCATTAAACTCCAGCTAGATACAGCCACCTGCCAAGACTGAGCCTGAAGCCTGCTCTCTGTCTCTGGTTTAATAAATGGAGATTAGCAAGGGTTAAAGAGATGTTAGGGATGCATGTAGGAAAAACTTATCCTTTGGGGTAATCAGAAGAATTGAAAAGAGAAAAACTTTCTCACTCCAAGAGTCAATGTTGTGTGATGTTGCATCCAGGTACACACTGAGACCATTTTGATGTGCCCCAAAGCTGGGAAAATGTTGCTCAAGCAGTTAAGACGTCATTGTTATGGAGGGTCTCCTGCCACCACTGGGCCTCCATCCACCTCGCTTGTCTCAATTTCTGCAGGGCCCCATCTGTAGTCAGGGTCTAATGAGTGTTTCTTGGGAGTCAATAAGGGAAGGACAGCCATCCTAAGGGACATTCTTGGACCTAGACAGCCAGATTCCTGACTCTCCCTCTTACCTAGGATGTGCTTTGAGCAGAGAAAGGAGGCAGGCAAACTCCTCCCTGCTCTATCTGCCAAGCCTCTTGTGTCCTGATGGACTCCGGGGTTGGGAGGTCAACCAGGGAAGTAAACTTGAAAATCCTGAGTCTTCTTTCCCTGTTCTCTGGACCTTGCCGTGTGATCTCAGGTGAGGCCTTCACCACACTGCGTTTGTGCTTCCCCTCTTGGAAGATGGAAAGAATTTTACTTCCTCACCACCGGTCCTTCTGGGATTCAAATGCCTGAACTATTGACTCAGAAGTGGCAAATGCTAACTGCATAGATTCAAGAGGAAGGCTGGGAGAGGAGGAGAACTATCTAGGAGTCACTGACTCCATGTGACCTTGGATATTTCTCTTCCTTGTTCTGGGCCCCGGTTTCCCCATCTATATATAACCTCAGGTAGTTAACACAGATAATACAGTGGACTGGATTATTCACGCACAATTGCCCCTTTCCTTCCCATGCGTACCATGGCTTCCCTGGGGGAGGGTGCACATCCCTGTCCCAGTGACTGGGGCTTGGCTATGAGGCTCGTTTTGCTTAATGGGATGTGGGTGGACGTGATGGGGTGCCAGTTTCAACACAAGGCCCCAGTCTTCTTATGGCTTCCACCCTCTGCCATGGGAAGAGTTTGCAGTCTCAGCATGAGAGACATGCGGCAGGCCTGAGATTTC
The DNA here is from genome assembly GCF_041146395.1 of Eulemur rufifrons. Lineage (NCBI taxonomy): Eukaryota > Metazoa > Chordata > Mammalia > Primates > Lemuridae > Eulemur > Eulemur rufifrons. The sequence goes on from NC_091002.1 coordinate 15,015,651, forward strand.
CCAGCCAATCTCAAGCTTTTGAGAGAGACATAAATGTTTGTGGTAGGAAGCCATGGAGATTTGGGGGGAGATTTATCACAAAGAGTTGACTAATTCAGATACTGATTATTAGTCTGCAGTGAATGCCCATTTTATGTCTCTCCCTTTAAAACATCATCTCATTCATCCATCTATTCATCTATTTCTATTCATCCATAGAAATAGCCAGCGGCTTTGAGATAAGTGACTTGCCCAGGACCCCCAGCTGAGACGTGACAGATCTGGGCTTCAACCATACCATATTCCTCCTTAGATGTTAATAAAAGCAGCAACAGTTAACAGTTACAGGGCTTATCCCAAGCCAGATGTTGTTTTAATTACATATATATATAATTTCATAAAATCCTCACAGCCTTACTAGTAAGCTTCATTAATTTTCTTCATTTTACATATGGGAAAACTGAGGCACAAAGAGGTTAATTTGGCCAAGGTCGTACAGTTTATACACAGTAGAGCTGGGATTCAACCCCACACAGTCTAATCCTAAACTACATCCTTACTATAACTACACTAATCAATTACATTTAGTCTTTGAAGATTCCTTTCAGCTCTAAAGACTCTGTTTCCACATCTGAAAAACAGGCATCACAAAAACCCAAAACGGTTAAGTGACCAGGCTCAATTCTAGACAACTGGAATCCAAGCCTGCTGGTGACAGCTTGTTGCCCTGGGTTTCTTTCCTCCTGCATCAGGAGGAAAATTAAGGGGCCCCAGCAGGAAGCTCCCAGGTAAGCCAGTTATGGCCATATATGGCCATAAAGTGATATAATGGACATTGGAAACTAAGAAAAGAGGAAGGTGGGAGGGGTGAGGGATCAAAAATTATCTATTGGGCACAATGTACACTGTTCTGGTGGCATGTACACTAAAAGCCCTGACTTCACCATTATACAATTTATCCATGTAACAAAAAACACTGTACCCCCTAAATCTATTGAAATAATAATAAAAATAAAAAGACAAGGTCTCTCTCTGTCACCCGCACTGAAGTGCAGTGGTATAATCGTAGCTCAGTGAAGCCTGGGACTCCTGAGCATTGATCCTGCCTCGTCCCCCCAAGTACCTGGGACTACATGTGTACGCCACCACACCAGGCTAATTTTTTTTTTTTTAGATATAGGGTCTCTCTATATTGTCCAGACTGGTCTCAAACTCCTGGCCTCGAGTGATCCTCCTGGAAGATTACTATTTTGAATTCTTTGCCAGGTAACACAAACAACTCTATTTTAAGAGTTGATTTCTGGATATTTATTTCATTCCTTGTAGCAAAAAAAAAAAAGACTTGGCTGCTAAGTGCCCCATGGCTATTTAGGGGCTCTGAGTTCTGATCTAGGTCTCTGAAATGACAGGAGGTGAAAGGTCACAGACTGTGGTTTCTCTGGCTACAGATGGTAACATCTACACAGTCCATTCTAGAGGCTCACTGCCCGTCTGGAAAGTCTCCTGGGAGGGTGGACACCTGGCTCCTTTTGCAGATTCCAACCTTTCCTCCTCACTCATTCAATAAATGTTTGCTAAACACTTAATATAGGCTCTAGGCCATGCCTTCACAGAACTCATGCACTAGTGGATGAGACAAAGCTCTAGTTAGATAGTGGCATGATATATACCAGCTAAAGAAACCTGGGAGGCTATAGGAGTCCAAAAGGGACCTAACTCACTGTGGAAACTAGGTAAGGCTTCCTAAAGGAGGCAATATCCAAGTCAAAACCTTGAGTTTTAGCAGGATTTAGCCAAGTGTGACACTGCTAGGGTTCATTCTCCCCTTCTTCCTTACCAATAGCACTGTCCCCAGCTGGAAATATTTGCCCTACCCAACCTCCAGGCTACTAGAGTGCTGGTGACATTCTATATTTTGACCTGGGTTTCAGTTACATGGATGCACAAATTTGTTTAAAAATAATAATTTAGCTGTAACTTCATATATGTGGACTTTAGTATAAGAACATTATATTTCAACTTTTAAAAGTAAATTAAAATTTAAAAAATTTGTTCCTAGGCTCCCTTGCAGCTAAGGATGGCCATGTGACCCAGGACTGGCCAATCAGAAGTAAAGGAAAGTCTACTGAGAGGGGCTTCCTGGAGAGCTATTGTTTTCCTGACTAATGAGGCAGATTCAGCCTTGTGTCCATCATCCATTTACCCTGTGTCCTTCCTGGAGCATGGCTGATGCAGCCAGAACAGCCATCTGGCATCCTTGAGGACAGTCTTAGTCCCACCCAAGCAAATCTTGAGATGAAGATTCATATCTTTATATGATGACTTGGAAATGTTTCCAGGAAAAATGGGTATAGGAGTAGAGAAGTGCACCAGGAAGAGAAGAGGCCAGCAATGACATCTTGTGAAGTCCCACAGGGCAGTTCTAGAGACAAGTGTACGTGGGACACATAAATTCCCAGGGACTTTAGGCTCTCACTGTGTGTAGCCAAAGCAGACTCTAGCAGCCTTGGGGAAGCCCCAGGTACTAACTGTCAGGAGGAAAAATTCAGGAGCCAGAGTGCACAAAAGGGGTAAAAGATCCCCAAGGGGTTATGGGTAAGGATGAAAGCTACACAAGAACGGTGAAGGAGGAAGTTACAAGGAACCTGCATCTTCAATGCCATTCGTGGCAGCTGCACCTGCTCTGGCCTGCCAAAAAAAGTAAACTCCTCTCTAGTAAAGCCATTGTGTTTCAGTTTCTGGTCCTGCAGCTAAATTAAATCCTAACGGATTCACTGGGTAAACAAAAAAACAGGAAGAGTTGTTCATGGAGAGAGAACAGCATGTGTTGAAAAGTAGACGTTGTCCCCATTTTACAGATGAGGAAAGTAAGGATCCAAGGAGACACTTGGCCCAAGATCACTCCAGAGCAATTTAGTGGCAAAGGCAGGATTCAAACCCAGTGTATTCAGTATATATTGTTGTGTAACAAGTTGCCACAAATGTAGCGGCTTAAAATAACACACAGTTATTATCTCACAGTTTCTGTGGGTCAAGAATCCTGGGTCCTCTGCTTCCGAGTCTCTGCTTCACAAGGCTACAATCAAAGGGCCGGCCAGGGTGGGAGTCTCATCTGAGCCTCAATTGGAGAACGATCCACTTTCAAGTTCACATGGTTGCTGGCAGAATTTCAGTTCCACAAATGCTCATGAAATATCACAGTTCCTAGCTGGCTGTTGGCCGGAAGTCACCCTCATTTCCTTGCCTTTCCAGCATGGCAACTCGCTTCATTGAAGCCAGCTGGAAGTCACAAGCTTAAGTAACCTAATGACAAAAGTGACATTTCATCACGTTTGCTACCATTCTGTTCATTAGAAGCAAATCAGTAAGTCCTGCCCACATGCAAGGGGAGGGGATTATACAAGGGCATGGATGCCACCAGGCAGGCATCACAGGGAGACATTTTAGAAGCTGGCTGCCACACTCATATCAGCTTAATTTCAAATATATCTATTTTCCGCAACATCAAGCTTACTCTTCAGGTAAGACCCCATGGGTTCAAATGACCATTCCTGGCCAGGGACTGAAGGAGAATTTGGGGGACAGCCTATCCAGGTGCATAAAGGACATTGATAGCCCTTTAGCCCCAGACACCCACAATGCCCCTCTTCCCACTTCTATGACTCAAATTCATCCAGAACTTCGTTTACCTCCCACAACCTGATCTGAGGATGAAACCAGATCCCGGTCCTGTTCTCATCTGCCCTTGGGAAACAGGACTGTCTTTTCCCTTTTTGGAAACCACCTCTCCAGCTCCAGGAAGAACGCCTGAGTTTTAGGGGTAGCCAAGGCTGCAGACAAAGTCCTAGGCCAGGCAATGGGAGACCTGCTTCTCTGCAGATCTGCCTCAGTTTCCCTGGTGGTAAAATGAGGAAGTTGGGCAAAACGATCACAAAGCAGCTTCCTGCTCTACCTTCTTACTTCGAAGGGAAAAGCTCTAGGTTGTGCTGATCAGTATGGTAGCCACTAGCCACATGTGGCTAATGAGCATGTGAAATGTGACTAGGCCAAACTGAGATTTGCTCTAGGTGAATGTGGTAGGCAAAATTCTAAGATAATCCCCAATGACCCTCGCCCCTGTATAATCTCTTCCTCTTTGAGTGTAGGTGACAGCTGTGAAAGTGTGTTACACAGCAGAAAGGAGACAGCCCTGGGTGGGCCTGGCCTAATCAGGGGAGTCCTTCAAAAGGAGAGATTTTCTCTGACTGGTTACAGGAGTTGGAAGTCAGCACTCTGGCTTCCCTGAAAGAAAGTCCACGCTGTGAACTGCCTCTGGGGCCACATGGCAAAGAATGTCTGGGGATTTCTAGGACCGGAGATTGATTTCCAGCAGACAGCTAGCAGGAAAAGGGGGACCTCAGTCCTACAACCACAAGGAAATGAATTCTGCCAACGGTCTGGGAGCTTAGAAGAAAATCTCAAACCCCAGATGAGAACCTCAACCCTGGCGAAACCTTGGCCAACACCTTGGCTTTAACCCGGTGAGACTTTACATAGAGAATCCGGCCATGCTTTGCCCAGACCTCTGACCTCTAGAAACTGTGAGATGATTAATTTGTATCGTTTTAAGCTGCTAAATTGAGGTAACTTGTTATGCAGCAATAAAAAACTACACTGGATTTCAGAGACTTAGTATAAAAATGAAAATGTAAAATATCTCAATAATTTCTTTACTGAGTCCATGTAGAAACTATAATATTTTGGATCTATAATATTTTGGTTAAATAAAATATATTATTAAAAATAATTTCACCTGTTTCTGTTTACTTTTTTTAATGTTACTATCAGAAATTTTAAATTATATATGTGGCTCACATTAGACTTATTGGATGGTGCTGGCCTGGAGGACTCAGAAATTTGACCTTGGGCAAGTCACCAAGCCTCTCAAAGCCTACATTTCTTACCTGTGAGATAGGAATGATATATTTGCAGGTTGAATGAGATGAGGCCTATACTTGGCACAAGATAAGGGCTCAATAAATATTGTTAATTATCATTATTATTAGTAACAATATTTGTGAAGCCTTGTGTCTCCAATACCCTCTCCCCAGCCAGGCACACAGTAGCTATGCAATATGTATATGCTTGAGGATCACACAACTTTACAAAGCTCTTTGGCACAGTTCTCCTTTGCCCTCACAACCCACTTGGAAGGTGGGAATCAGGGATCCCTGGGCAGGTGAGGACGCTGAGTTTCAGGGGGCAAAAGGACCGATTTCAGGCTTCACAGCTCACCTGGGAAGAAATAGGATTTGAGCTGGCTTGGGCACAGCCTGGGGATCCCAGGGAGTTGAAGCCACCTTCTACAACTCCCTTACTCAGACCTCCGCAGTCTGAGCAGGTGTCTGGGCCTCACCTGTAAAATAGGGGACATAAGAGCCGTCCCTGTCTACTTTGTGTCAGGAATAACAGATAAGTCACCTGCAGCAGATGAAGTACCTGGCACATACTAAGCACTCAGTTAAGCAAACCGCACTGTTGTTCCTTTGCCAGAAAAGCTTCAGCTGAAATCCCTCCCTAGGGGGATCCCCATCGCCTAAATGACCCTCCTTCCTGGGACCCCGACTCGGGAGGATGCCCTGGCTGTTGGGTCCGGTCTCCAGACACCACTACCACCCAATCAAGTCAAGAATAGAAACCACCGCCTCCGGCTGCCCGCGGCCTCCCTCCCTCCCCCGGCAGCGATCGATGCGTCCTCAGCCGCGGGGACGGAGGCGGACAAGGAGCAGGGAGGAGGGTGCAGCGGGGCCTCAGACAGCAGCGAGGTTCGGCGGGGCCGCCGGGACAGAGAAAAGCCAGAGCACAGCCAGAGGCTCCCCAGCCTCGGCGCTTTTGGGGACACACGCACAGGGCGCCCAGGAGGGCCCGCGACAGGTAAGGGGCCTCCTCGGAGAGGGGCGTGGTCCGGGCAAGGTCCCGAGTGGGAGACGGGGATGCCTGGAGTTCCCGGTGCTCATTCCCCCTCTAGGCGAGGCCCCCAAGGACGGAGCGACGTGAGGTGGCAGGCTTTGGGGAGAGCCAAGCCTGTCCTGCTTGCTCATCTGTAAAATGGGAGCAGAAAAGCTCCCTGGCAGGTTTGCTGTGGGGATTAAACAGAGTGCGGTGTGTACAAAGCCCAGCCAAGCGACCGGAAGGTAGCAGGTGCTCAATATAAGTGGGTGGAAAGAGTCTCCAATCAAAAAGCCTGATCTCCACCCTTATTTGTGCCCTGGACTAGCTGGGTGATTTTGAACAAGTCACTTAATCTTTCTTACTGATACTCAGATTCTTGTCAGGAAATGTTTGGTGAACTAATTAACCCAGTTCACAGAGCAGGAGAGTGAGTTCCAGATAGATGAAGGGATTTGCCCAATGTCATGCCTCTAGTGGATGATGGAACTGGATTAGAAAGTTCATCTTCCAATGCCAGATCCAGGTGGAGGTGGGAGTGGGGCTGCAGAACACACATATTTACGTGCACAGGTTATGTGCCAGGGACTGTGCTGCTGATAAACATCTTGCATCATTTAATCCTCCTGGCCTCTCATGGGAAGTATAGTGTTGCCCAGGGTACAGAGGGGGAAACTGAAGCCCAGAGAGGGCAATGAGCCACTCAAGGTCAGCAGCTAGTAAGTGGCAGACTCGGAATCTGAATGCAGGTCTGACCAGAGGGAACTACAAGGGGTCAATGCTTATTGAGCACCGACTGTGTTCCGGGGCTTTGCACACATACAGTCACTGTTCATCCAAAGTGCCATTATCCCCATTCTCTTAGAGGTAAGAGAATTAAAACCCAGAGCAGGTAAGAGACTGGCCTGAGGTCACACAAGTGACAGAGCTAAGGATCAGCTTAATACCAAGCCCAGGATAAGTGAAGGGCATTTGGGCTCCCTGCCAGGTACTGGGCTGGCTTGATGCATACTTGATCCTCAGTCCACCCAGGGAAGTAGGCATTACTGAGCCCACAGTGCAGATGACATTACCAAGGGTCAGGATGTGAGTCACTAGCCCTCAGTTCCAGCAGAGCCAGGAGTCAGTGGGCAGTGGAAAGACCTGAGTCCTTCCTGAGTATCCACTAAGGCCAAGCCCTTTCCATAACCTACCTTAATCCTCCAGCCATCCTTGTGGGCAGGCACTCTTGTCTGCATTGTGCGTTGTGCAGGAAAGTGAGTCCTGGAGAGCGAAGAGCTTCCTCAAGGCCCCAGGTGCATCAAGTGTGGATATAAACCGGTTTGCCTGACTCCAGAAGACAATGACGCAGGCGGATAATTTTGTAAACCCCGTGAGCCAGGCCCAATAAATATATTAGATCACTTAATGTTTCTAACCGCACTTAGAGGTGGGTATTTTTATCTCCATTTGACAGACTTAGGAAGGTGATGTGACATGCCTAAGGTCACACAAGAGAGCCAAGGTTCAAGGTCAGGTCTAACTCTACAGATGCTTTACATAATTATAAGCCAGTGGCTCTCAAACTTGACTATGTATCCAAATCACCCTTGAAGCGAGTTAAAACAGACTGCTGAACCCCCACCCCCAGAGTTTCTGGTTCAGTAAATCTATGGCAGGCTAAGAATTTGCATCTTTCACAAATTCCCAGGTGATGCTGATGCTGCTCGTCCGGGGAACACACTTTGAGAACAACTGGTCTAAACTGATTCCCCCAGCAGCCCTAGATGGTAAGTATTAACATCCCCACTTTGCAGAGCAGGAAACTAAGATTCAGAGGGCCGGCATGTCCAAGATCCCACAGTAGACTTCTGGTGTGCTTATCCAAGTTTGTCGGGGAACAGGAGACACCCTACATGGGCACCCACCAGGTGCCAGGACACCCTGCCATTCCATTGCTTTCATAATCCTTCAAGGTAGATCTCAGCATTTGTTTTCCGCAGAAGAAAGATGAAATGGGCATGCGGAGGGTCACTGATTTGGCCAAGGTGTCCCGTTGGGGGTTGGGGGATATTCAAATCCAGGCCTGACTCTGAGTCCAGAGGGCACTTGACAGCTACAGAGCATTTACCGCGTACCAGGTACTTCAGAGCCTCCGACACCCCCTGGCTGGTGGATGGAGCAAGATATTTTAACACGATTTTCCTGGACGGGAGGCCTGGGGACCCCTCCTCAGCGCGCCCCTCCGGTGTTCGCAGGTGGGAGCACTGCAGCCCCGGTGAGCGAGCCCCCGGAGCCCGACCCCGGGGAGCCTGACTCCGGGGTCCCCTGGCGGCGGAGCGACGAGGCGCTGCGCGTGAACGTGGGCGGCGTGCGGCGGCGGCTGAGCGCGCGCGCCGTGGCGCGCTTCCCGGGCACGCGGCTGGGCCGCCTGCAGGCCGCGAGGTCGGAGGAGCAGGCGCGGCGCCTGTGCGACGACTACGACGCGGCGGCGCGCGAATTCTACTTCGACCGGCACCCCGGCTTCTTCCTGAGCCTGCTGCACTTCTACCGCACCGGCCGCCTGCACGTGCTCGACGAGCTGTGCGTCTTCGCCTTCGGCCAGGAGGCCGACTACTGGGGCCTGGGCGAGAACGCGCTGGCCGCGTGCTGCCGCGCGCGCTACCTGGAGCGGCGCGTGGCGCGGCCGCGCGCCTGGGACGAGGACAGCGACACGCCGAGCAGCGTGGACCCGAACCCTGACGAGATCTCCGACGTGCAGCGCGAGCTGGCGCGCTACGGTGCTGCGCGCTGCGGCCGCCTGCGCCGCCGCCTCTGGCTGACCATGGAGAACCCGGGCTACTCGCTGCCCAGCAAGCTCTTCAGCTGCGTCTCCATCGGCGTGGTGCTCGCCTCCATCGCCGCCATGTGCATCCACAGCCTGCCCGAGTACCAGGCCCGCGAGGCGGCGGCCGCCGTGGCCACAGTGGCCGCCGGCCGCAGCGCGGAAGACGTGCGCGACGACCCGGTGCTGCGACGCCTCGAGTACTTCTGCATCGCCTGGTTCAGCTTCGAGGTGTCATCGCGCCTCCTGCTGGCGCCCAGCACGCGCAACTTCTTCTGCCACCCGCTCAACCTCATCGACATCGTGTCGGTGCTGCCCTTCTATCTCACGCTGCTGGCCAGCGTGGCGCTCGGGGGCAACAACCACGGCGGCACGAGTGGCGAGGAGCTCGGCCACCTGGGCAAGGTCGTGCAGGTGTTCCGCCTCATGCGCATCTTCCGTGTGCTCAAGTTGGCGCGCCACTCCACCGGGCTGCGCTCGCTGGGCGCCACGCTCAAGGTAGGACCTTAGCAGGCCGCGCTGGGGTGGAGGGAGGCGGGCGGGTGTAGCCATCGGGCAGGTTGGCGGGTGAACTTACAAACCTGCCACATCCAGGCGCACATTGAACTGAGACACAGTCCCTTGTGCCAGGCACAGAGCTAGATGCCAGGTGTACAGTTTCACATCTGGTCTGACCTTCCCAACAGCCCTGTAGGGAAGAGCTTACTGTTACCTCTATTTCCCAAGGAGAAAACTGAGGCATAGCTTTGCTTGTCTTTCCTTTTCAAAACAAACAAAAAACAAGACAAAGGTCACTTTTGATATATCCGTCAAACACAAAATAACACATAGCCCGCAGATGTGCAAAGCAGGATGCTAACTGGCTTCTCTGCCAGAGCCTTTCTTCTGCATTATCGGGGGCACAGACAGTCATAGGTCTCCCTTAATAGGCAAAGTCTAGAAATAGCCCCCGCACTAATACTGAGCCCTAAATCTGTGCCCGTTTCACATCCATTATCAATTTAGTCCTCAGGACAACTTCCTCAGGAAGATGCTATTATTTATTTTCTTCCCGTAGATGAAGAAGCTGAGGTTGGAGGGTTGGCTTTTAAAAGCCTGGTTGCAGTTTATTGAGCACCGTCCTTGTGCCAGGCACTGCGCTGGGGGTGAACCAGTGCCCTGGCAAGCTCACACTCAAGGCAGGGAAATTAGCCTGGTTTGGGGAGGGAGGCAAGGTGAACAGCTTGTGCCAAGGCCTGGAGAGAGAGCAGGATGAATGGCTGGGAGGGGGACATGAAGGGAAGAGGTGAGATTGCGGAGGTGAGTGGAGCAGGGTACTGAAGGGTCATGAACTCTTGGCCCACAACTTTGGATTTTATCCCAAGGGTGTAGGGAGCTAGCGGGGGGCAGGTATTATTGTGGATGTGGAAACTGAGGCTCCAAGAGGTGACAAGACTTGCCGGAGGTTCCTTAGTAAGTGGTGGAGCCTAGGGAAGAGCCCAGCTGTACTTGGTTCCAGTGCCTCATGCTCTGTCTCTAAAGCTCCCTGCAACCCTGCTGAGGATCCCCAGAAGATGGTAAAAGATCCCTTCCACCCATGGCTTAGTAAAGCCTCCTGCATGCCCTTACAGCAGGGCTACCAGGAGACTGGGTACCGGCAGGTGACCTGGGCAGAATCCTAGGGCACTGGGCAGGTATAGGGAATTCCATCAGCCAGACGCCCTGAGCTCAGCATCTCTGCAGGGAAGCTCCCTCTGCCCCAGAACTCGCCTTGCCTCCACCATGCAGAGAGCCAGGCCTGGTGCTGCCAGCTTTGTCTGCAAGGAGGAAGAAGAGGATTGATGGGAACTGCCGGGCCCGAGATACAGGTGTAAGATACCCCAGATGAGAGCCTTGAGGCTGAAAGTGAGGCCGCTGACCACCAGCAGCTTTCTCATCACCTGGAAATTTGCTAGAAGTGCAGACGCTCTGGCCCTACCCCAGATCTACTCAATTGGGTTCTGCTTTTTAAACAAGATCCTTACGTGATTCCGCCACACATTACAGTTGGAGAGTTCCTGCTCCAGGTTAGGGGTTCTCAGCCTTGACACTTGGGATCAGATAATTCTTTGATGTGGGGAGTTGTCCTGTGCATTGTAGGATGTTTAGCAGCACCCTGTCCTCTGCCCACTAGATGATAATAGTACACCTGTCCCAGTTGTGACAACCAAAAATGTTTCTAGACATTGACAAATGTCCCCTCAAGGGCAAAATTACCTTTCTGAGAATCACTGCCTTGGTGCTTGGCCTCAGGGACAGAGCAAACAGGGACTGCCATAGTGAAGTGCATCCTGTGCGTGGTCTAGGGAACTTACAGCCTCTCAGCTTCCTAGAGGGGCAAAAAATATTTTCCTACTTGTCAAAACAAATCAAAAGTACATGAAACCAACTCTGCATTGTGGAATATAAACTATGGTTCTCTTGGTCCTGCAACAGTGTAAAAATCACAAGCTCTTTGGTCACTGGCTGTTGCCACCAGTAACCCTCAAGTTAGATGAAGCACTGGTGGCCTAGCAGGCACCTTGGATGACAGAAATGAGGCCTGTGTTCAATCCCAGGGAGTTTTGCTTCCTATTTGAGTTGGAAGATCTTAGTTTGGAGTCAGGGGTTCTGGGTCTTGGTAGCAGCTCTACCTTGCTCTGTGACTTTGGACCTGTCCCTTATGCTCTCTGGGCCTCAGTTTCCCCATATACCCAACACAAGGTCTGTAAGCCCAGCCAGCTCTGATTTGGGTTCCTACATTCCCTTTCAGCACAGCTACCGTGAGGTGGGCATCTTACTGCTGTACCTGGCCGTGGGTGTGTCAGTGTTCTCCGGCGTGGCCTACACAGCTGAGAAGGAAGAGGACGTGGGCTTTGACACCATCCCAGCCTGCTGGTGGTGGGGCACAGTGAGCATGACCACCGTGGGCTACGGGGATGTGGTGCCGGTGACATTGGCTGGCAAGCTGGCAGCCTCGGGCTGCATCCTAGGGGGCATCCTGGTGGTAGCGCTCCCCATCACCATCATCTTCAACAAGTTCTCCCACTTCTACCAGCGCCAGAAGGCTCTGGAGGCAGCCGTGCGCAACAGTGGCCACCGAGAGTTTGAGGACTTGCTGAGCAGTGTTGACGGGGTGTCAGACGCGTCTCTGGAGACATCCCGAGAGACCTCTCAGGAGGGAAGGTCTGCAGACCTGGAGGCGCCCAGTGAGTCTCCAAAGCCACAGATTTATTAGAACCAGGGCTCCATGACCCCTTCCCACGCCCCTGCAGTCAGCTGGAACAGAGCAGAGATTCCTCCCCTCTTAAGTTCTTCGTGGTAGTGAACCTCTCAGGGCCACTCATGCTGGCCTGAGAAAGGGGACTCAGAAGCTGCACACCTTCCTCCCAAGGCCCGGGGCAGGAGATGGTACTACTTAGATTCTGCGAGATTCTGACAGCAGCCTGGAAGCCGTCCACGAAGCAGGCATGAGCAGGAGGGAGAAAGTCGAATGGATGCCAGTGATTCCTGAGCACCTCCTATATATTAGCCAGTGTTTGGCCCTGTGTTGGAGGATGAGAATTATCCCCATTTCACAGATGAGGAAACCGAGGCTCAGAGGAGCAATGACTCACCAAACCCACACAATAGAAGTAGCAGAGTCCAGTTTGGAATCCAGGCTGGTTGGTCTGCTGGAACCAGTGCTCCATCAACTCCCTCTTTCTTCTGACCTCACAAAGTTTGCATGAGGTTTTAAGGGGTTCCTGGATCCCCAAAGTTAATCCACAGGGTGAGAGGCCCCTTTCAGAGTAGGAGAAAGGACCAGACAGGAGATTTGGATGAATGACACCTGGACCTCAGCTATGGTTCTTTTCTAGAAGCTTCTGATAGGAGTCAGCTCTCAAAGATGAGTCTTGAGAGAGAGGAGAAGGGAACTGCCTCTTCAGCTGGTGCAAGATTTGCTAAGCAATACTCTCCTGCACCTTCCTCCCAGGGCTGACTTGATTTAAAGAAAATCTGAAAGGGCCTGAGGCCTCAAGTCTAGACCCAGCTGTGCCAGGACCTGCCATGTGAGGTGGGCCACTCCCTGCCCCCGTCTCCAGATTCCAGCCCATCTGTTGCAGGATCACAAGTCTATGACCCAGAGCGAGAGGAAAGCCAAGTGGAGAAGAGTGGGCACTAAATTCAAGCCAGCCCAGCTCAGAAATGTTGGTGGCAGGGGGTGTGCCATGCATGGACACCTGCCGCCCAGACCCCTCCAGGCTGACTTTGGGAATTCCCTCCTGCCCACCACAGAGACCTCCAGCCCTGCCTTGAGTGGCCATCCAGGCCCACACTCAAGACTTTTGGCCAGCTCCAGCCCCTCATCCTTGCCGGGGCACAGCTCTTATACTCACCTGCTGAGTCCTCTCCCCACTTGCTGAGAAGGTTGGGGGAGGAGTTCCCATACCCTTTTCACATTCTGTGGCTATAGCACCCATCGCTATATTGTCACTGCCTGACTGTGGCTCTATCTGCCCATCATACTGAGCCTCAAGACAGAAGACATTGTCGGAACCCCAGGCTTGGTGCAGAGTAGATACTTAGTAAATGTCGAGTAAGTCGATCAATTCTGGCCTCCTGGGTGCCACGCATGGAGAGTGAAGAGGAATAGCAGGGAGAGACCCAGTCCTCAAAGGGTGTGAACAAGACTGCAATGGAGGCCCTCTCAGCTCTGCCTCCCCGTCCCTGCTTAGTTCTTGAAGTTTTTACAATGACGTCCTTGTAGGTTCTTCCCTTACTCATTCAACAAATATCTATTGGAAGGACCTTAAGTGAGGGCTTCACATGTGGCCTGCAGACATGTTTTATTTAGCTGAACAGTATTTTTAGTATATTTTAAAAATTTGAATTTCTCTGGGTGAGGCGTGCACTCTCCCATTCCCCATAGCGTCTCGCCCGCCTGCTGCCCACACACGCAAACACACACACATACACACACACTCTGCTGTGTTAAGCCCAACCACTCCTCAGATTTACTTTACTTACCCACCTGGGCTCTGATTTACTGACTGCTCAAGAGATACAGTAGTGGATAAAATATATATCCCTATACTCGTGAAGCTTGGACTGGTAGGGGAGACGGACATTAATGCAATAATCACATAAATATATAATAGTGCGCTCTAAGTACAAGGAACTCTGAGTGTGTATAATGTAGCAGAGACCACTGCGCACGCAAGAAGGTCAGAGAAGGCTGTCCTGAGCAAGTGACGATCCAATCCGCCATCAAAAAGATAAGTAGCTAATTAGGCAAAGGGGTTCCTGGGAGGAATATTCCAAGCAGAAGGAACTGCATGTTGAAGTCTTACGTCATATGCAGGGCCTAGCACGTAGTGGGTCCCCAATTCACCCATGAATGCCAAGTCTCCGGATTGGAGCAGAGGCTGGAGCCAAGCCAAAGGGGCTGTCACGAATTCAGCACACTCCAGCCCTCCTGCACACTCGCCTTTCAACGTGGGGCCCCGATCAGAAGGGCTGCATGCACCACTCCCACGGTCTTGTCAAACACACCAAGAAGCCAGACGGCTTCCAGGCTTTCTGACCCGGCAAACAAGTCTCTAAAGCTGGAGTGGGCTGTGCCCCCCACAAGGTTGTGTGTGGTCCTGGCAGAATAGCAACGGACAACTCCTACTCCTGTGTGTCAGTGAAACCCGTTATGCAAATAAAGAGCCCTGCCCAGGGACACTGTATGGAGCTGGCTTCTCTGAGTGATTGGGGGTGGGGGGCAGCAGGTGGAGTGGCTTGGAATCCACAGTCTCTGGTTCCAGTCTTGGATCTGGCACAGGCTTTGTCTGTGATTGTACCAGCCAGAACACGTTGCAAGTGACAGGAATCCAGTTGGAGGGTAATTCATTAGAGTAAATCATTAAAATGAGGAACTGTTTCAATTAGAGTTCCTTGGTTGCAAGCAACAGAAATCGACTGACCATCTTAAGCAAAAAGTGAATTTATTGGAAGGTGTATTAGTTTCCAGTGGCTGCTGTAACTAATTACCACAAACTTAATGGCTTAACCAGGGGTGGGGAACCTGCGGCCTCAAGGCCACATGTGGCCCCCCAGATCCCCAAGTGTGGCCCCTCAACTGAATCAAAACTTCACAGAACAAATCCCTTTATTAAAAGGTTCTTAACCGCAGAAATGTACTCTCTTAAAGTTCTGGAGACCAGAAATCCAAAATCAAGGTGTCAGCAGGGCCACAGTCCCTCTAGAGGGTCTCGGGGAGCATCCCCTCCTTGCCTCTTCAGATTCAGGGGGCTGCCAGCACTCCTTGGCCTTCTTGGCATGTGGCTGCCTCACTCCAGTCTCTGCTTCTGGCATCACATCACCTCCTCTGTGTGTGTCAAATCTCCCAATGCCTGTGTCTTATAAGCACACTTGTGAGGACGTTTCCCAAGACCCATCTAATCTTGCACCAGCCAAACGGGAAATTAGTGGTGTTTTGGTAACAGTCATCACCCTGCAAGTTCTGTGGTGCAGGTACTATTCTCTGCAGCCTCCCCAAAGATGTTTCCACTGTTGATTTTTGTATTTTGAAATAGTTGTTCAAGTGGATTCTATTGGCCTTTTATTAATATATCATAATGGCCCTTACTCCGTGCATCAGGGAGCCAACGTGGGGATCTTTTCCAACTATCACTCAGAAACTGGAGACAGAGGATAGCTTTGGAATCCCACTAGGCCTCCAATGATGTGGACAAAAGTCAAAACACTATTTTTCACGATAGGCTGGCCTACAGTGGTGCTCTCGAACCCAAGAAATTGGCATCAGCTCAAAGTCTTCATCCAGGCTTCCTTGAAAGGTTCAGGTATTTCCCTTTCTCCAGCATCCAGTTACCCTGGTAAATGGCCACAGGTCCTTTTAGAAGGCGAGCGAAATATTTGCATTACACTCATGTAGCAGTACAGCAGAGGCCTTCCTCAAGGGTGAGTAGCATATGCTTCGATCAAAGGGACTTAGATCAATACACTAACTCAAGGCCGGGCGCGGTGGCTCATGCCTGTAATCCTAGCACTCTGGGAGGCCGAGGTGGGCGGATCGTTTGAGCTCACGAGTTCGAGACCAGCCTGAGCAAGAGCGAGACCCCACCTCTACTAAAAATAGAAAGAAATTATATGGACAGCTAAAAATATATATAGAAAAAATTAGCCGGGCATGGTGGCACATGCCTGTAGTCCCAGCTACTCGGGAGGCTGAGACAGGAGGATCGCTTGAGCTCAGGAGTTTGAGGTTGCTGTGAGCTAGGCTGACGCCACGGCACTCACTCTAGCCTGGGCAACAGAGTGAGACTCTGTCTCAAAAAAAAAAAAAAAAAAAATACACTAACTCAAGCCTAGTGTTGGGTGATGATCTGTAACTATCACAGTGACTCAAGTCGGGACTTTTTCTGCCAGAGCTAGAGAGTGTTTTTGGATTTTTTTTGTTTTGTTTCTTATATTTTTTTGGTTATACAAATCAAGTAAGGCTTTGGTGGGTTGCCTATGATTTAACTTTTTGGGGCCCTACATCCTGAGGTCTGGCCTCATCTGGAGCCTGCTGAATATCATAATGCTCATTATCACTTAATTTCTCAGGATTAAATGCTAACACCTGGCCTCCCACACCTCTGCATACTTCTTCCCCTCTGAAATCAGGGAACCTATTTCAAATTGCAGCCCCTGCACCCGGCAGCATTCCTGATCTGGACTTTCCTCAAAGCAAGGATAAAGTGTGAGGGCCATAGTTAGAGGTATTTGTGGAAAGGAGGCCCAAAATAGACTCAATCCAGTATCCTGTCTTCAGAAATCTTTAAATCCCTTCCCCTATATGATGCCAAGGATTTGGGGCCTTTAAGTTCCATTTCACATGGGCCAGCATTTGGTCCAGGTTTGCATTAGCCAACTCATCAAATTGTTAGAGCCCAGCCAGCTCCTGGAGCAGCACGGAGAATGCCAAATTCCTGCTAAGTGATTTCATATCAAGAAGATCAGCCTGGTCCAAAATTACATTTCCCCTTCCTTGATCAAGCACCACAAAAATACATTCCCACAAATATTCCCCAAATTTTGGATGGTGTCAATTAACACATTTCTGCAATGCTGCACGGGTCTAAGATTCTTTCCTACTCAGAGTCTACTTTTCATCCTCTAGGCCAGACTGATCCCTGCCTTCCAGCTAAGCAGCCTCGAGGGGTGGGGCAGGCAGGGAGTGTGAGGAAGGGTGTGAGCTGCTTGCACCCAGCGTTTTAGAGAACTTTGACGTTCTCCCACATCCTCTCAAATGACCATTCCACTTGTCATAATCCCACACCCTATCAATGCCTAAGTTCGTAAGAGGGAAGCAGGGCTGTGAATTCAACAACGTGCATAATTGGGTACCAACTCCGGCATTTGGAGAACTCAGCCCTACTGCCAATCATGAGATTCATTGGTTATAGAAATGCTGTACATGTCATTCTGCGCCCAAAAAGGAGGAAGGGGGATTGATATTTGGGCTTGCTTTGTGGACTCTCCCTTTACATTATTCTATGCAGCTGAAACAAAACATTCTATCACACAGCCTGGGCATTCCTCACTTCCTTAAAATCAAACTGTGACAGATGCTACCCCTTCTCTGAGAGCCTCATCCTCAGTGGTCTGTACATGTTCAGTACAGACACAATTTTTCCCTAACATTCTTGACCCATGGTTGGTCGAATCCATGGACGCAGCACCCATCTACACGTAGGGCAGACTGGGTTTTCCTGAGGGCTATAGCAGAGGACACTTTCATGAAGGTGTAATTTTGAAAGACACAAATCTGATCATGCCAGTTCCTTGCTTAAAACCCTCTGATGGCTCTCCATCAGGAGTGACCCCCAAATCCCTTCCCACGGACCACAAGGCCCTGCACACGCTTGGCTTCGCTCACCTTGTTTGCGCTGTTCCAGCCACGTGGCCGTCCTTCAACAAGCCAACTGTGGTTCTTGCCGCAGGGTCTTTGTTCTCGCCATTCCCTCAGCCTGGAGTGCGTATCCTCCGGTGTTCCACCCGCCTGGCCCCTTCCTCTTAGTCAGGTCTCCCTTCAAACGTCTGTCATCTCTTCAAAGGCTGCCTAGACCACTCTGTATGAAGCCATCTCTCCCAACACACGCTCTCCCACACGTGAACGCACTCATGGTACTCTCAACCCCACGCCCCCGTTGATTTTTACAGTACTTCGCCACTCTCTGAAATTATCATGTTTGCATGGTACATAGAATCTCTGTGAAAATGACAGCTACAAACCTAAACTGATCTCGGTGTGCTGTCTTGCACCAGTGACTCAAAACTCACCAGCATCGCTGCCACTGATGATGTGATTTTTCCGAAATAAAGAACAACTCTTGCTAAAGGCCCGAACAAAACAAACTATAAGCCTCTCTCCACTTCTACATAGTTCATTCTTAGAAAATTAACTGTAAAACCCTGTACAAAGTACTGTGTTGACATGTAAATGAAATTTAGTTTAATTTCGGATATTTATAAACAAGTTTTTCATGAAAATAAATATCCAGTGAAACCTGAATGTCGCACAGGACTGCCACTGCCCCTGCGTGAATGGCAGAACATCTAGCAAACCTGCCCCTGCCCACTAAATGCTGGTGGAGCCCCTCAATCCCTGCCACAACAAAACCCTCCCACACGTGTCCAAAAGCCCTCCTCGCCGGCAGTACTGCACACTGTGAGAATCACAGATTTATAGAAAGGGTGTGTGTTATACACCTCGGAGTTTGTGAGAAAAAAAAATGGAGTATTTAATCTAGAAGGCTCTGCATTGTGTCTGGCATATAACAAGTGCTGAATAAATGTAAATTCACTTCATCCCTCCTTCTCGCCGCCTTCTAGCCATAGATTTTCAGTCTGACCAACAGGGAACATCTGTCGTCAACCCTGGCAAGGGTAAGGAAGGTACACGAAGTATTTCAGGGAGTGAGGTGAGTAGATGATGCAACAATAAACACACACAGCACTCCACTCCAAGAAAAGCCGGCAGAATTAACATGACAGTTACACAGACCGTTGAACTGTATTAAATATTGTAGAGCAACTGGACTCAAGAGGCCTACACTTACTTTTCAGTGTAACTCTATTCCCTCCCTGCTGCGAGGTAAACTATTAAGACTTAGAGTCTAACTCAGGGTCAAGCAGAAAATTATTCCGGGTAAGAATGGGCCGTACAAGGGGAGGACCCCACTGTCCCCACCCACCCCGCTCCCCATTGCTGGGCCAAGCCTGGCCTGGCTTCATGCAACAGCAGCCAGGGATGAAGGCTTCCAAGGTGACCTACGTAAGACTCTCACACCAGACCCTTGGAACAGGCTGGGACTTTTGTCCAGGATGCTGTCTCTCCCTCACTGCCTACCCTTTACTGACCTGGCCATCTCTTCCTCATTTTCCAAGTTTCAGGATGTATTACCTCCTCCAGAAGAGCTTTCTTGGACACGCCGGCAGAAATGATTGTCACTCCCTTCTGTGTGTGTGCACAGCCTGTGTACTTCCTTCTCCCACGGTATTTCCAACATTGTGTGCTTTTGTGCTTGGCTGACTCTGCAGCTGCTCTGCAAGAACTGGGTCTGATTCATCTTTAAGTCCCTGACAATGAGCTCGGCGCTGGGCACACAGCAGGTGCTCAACAAAAGTTTACCTACCTCTCCCTGGCGTTGGGCCTTAGAATAAACACATCACAGAGTCATGTCACGAAGATTGTTCCCAGCACCATTATCCAGGCTATATATGGAGAATCTCATGTTTCAGAATGGAATAGTCTGTGGTCCAAAGGACAGTTTATTTAAAACAGGTGACAAGGTATAAGGAGGAGGAAGGAGGGAGAACAATTCTAACATAAAAGCACACAGGAAGCATCTCAAACTGTAAAAAAAAAAAAAAAAAAAGGAAGGGGGCAATGAAGGAAGCTATGTCTCATACATATACAAACTGCTGACCTCAATTGATTATTTACATCCAAATCTTACAAAATAGCATTTCAAGTCAGCACATAAGCCAGTGTTATTAGTTTTTGTTACAAAAAGTTAAAGCTACAAACTTCACATTTTTTAATTGTACATCAGCAACAGTATTTAAGCTTTTTTTTAATCCCAAGTTGGTCCGAGTGCAAGCTGGTGGAAGAGATTCTTTTTCCAAACACAAACAAGAACATGTGTTCCAAAGACAATGAATATAATCCCGATGAAAACACAAACACAGTGCTTAAGAAAGGGTGGGGTGGGGTGGAGATGTGGATTGGGCAGGAACGATTTTCCAGTAAATGAGGAGCTGCAATCTTTAGAGGCAACATGGTGTGCTGGAAAGGACACTGGAGTAAGAATCAGAAGACCTGGACTTGAACCCTGGCCCTGCCATATCCTAGGCCACATGACCTTGAGCAACAGACTTTACCTCTCCCAGCCTCAGTTTCCTCATCTGTAAAGTGAAGACAATAATACCTATATCTCCCAGAGCTATTAAGTTTCAACAGATAAAGGGCTATTCAGATTATCTCTTTCTTCTTGAGTGAGCTTTGGTACTTCGTATTTTTTAAGGAATTGTCCATTTCATTTATGTGGAAATTATAAGCACAAAGTTGTTCATAATATTGTTATTGGCCTTTTAATAGCTGTAGGATCTACAGTGATATCACCTCTCTCACTCCTGATATTGAAAAGAGCTACAGAGTTTTAAATCGTATAATAAATTTCTGTTATCTGGTAGGTGCTCAATAAATGTTTCCTAAGGCAATCTGTTGTAGCCAGTAGTGGGGGGCGGGGGTGGGGAAGAAAGAATGTTTCCTGAATCAAGATCTATAGTCTCAAGGAGTCAAGGGTACAGTTCTTCAGATGACTGGATTTTTTTAAAGACACAATTAGGACTTCACTTCTTGGAAACAGAGAACAACTGAGCGTCTCAGAGTTCCCTGGAAGCTTGAGAGGCAAAGGTTCAGGCAATGACTAAAGCTCAGGGCTCAGTGAAAGCAAGCTCATCTATCTTGGATGCAGTATTTAAGAAAAAAATTACTAGGACTTGCTCCTCTGCCTTTTAGTCACTAGAAAACAAATACACCTTGTCAGGAAACTTCTCTGATCTAAACAAAGGGCTCTGTCTGGCTAGACTGGCGAGCAATAGACTTTGTTGGACCAGCACGTTAGGTGCACGCATGCCTGAAACAAAATAAACTCTGGATCAAGGTTTATGGCCCAAGAATATTTATGGGGGAAAACTGAATTTTCTTTTTCTTGGACCTAGCTTAGGGAGGGAGAAAGTGGGCTTTCTCCTCCTTGTCTGGCCAAGTGCAAAGTTCTTTGTTTAAAAAAGAGACTGAGACAGAACTATTAGTACAGCGAATGGCGTGGGGGTAACGCATGCTTGATGATTCGGTTTTTAAAACTCTAACTTGGCTGCTAGATTTTACTATTAATTCAGCTGTTTTCCAACCTAAAAATGCCCAGTTAATTACTCTATGCAAGAAAAAGTAGTCACTTCATTCTACCACTAACTAGGTGTACTGCCTTGGGAAGGAATCTTTCTCTCTGAACCCATTTCTTCTTCTGTGAAATGGAGATGAAGTACTTAACTCACAGGGTTATTAAGTTTGGACCCTCCCTCGCTTTAGTGCTAGGTGATTAATAGGTGGTCAACAAATACTAGCTGCCCTTTATTATTCCAGCAAGATCCTCAAATTGTCCTCTATTGTCTGTATCTGTCACATAACTACTTCAGTGGCCAAGCCCTGAAGACCAACAACTGCCTCTTGTATTTTTTTAAAACTTGCTTTAATTGCAAAGAACAGAATCTGGCCACAGAAAAGGAACATTCCCTGCCTTTCCATTGATTCCCAGGTTTAGGGAGCAAAAGCAATTATGAAGTCAATTTACAGTATCCTGAGGTGCAACCCAGTCATGGCTCCCCTAGCCAAGGGAAAGAGATAGAAGAAAATAAACAGATATTTGTCTTTCTCAACTGTCACACAACTTTGCTGTGTGACCAAATGGCATGTGACCTTGAGCCAAAGCTACAGGAGGATGGCTCGGTGCTGTCTTTTGCAAAGCCCTCTGATCTGCATCAGGCCCTCAATCTGCCTCCGCAGGTGCCGGTCTGCTATCTGGCAGATGCCGCAAGGCTCATGGCTACGCTGGGACCGAATGATCTGGAACCTCTGAGGAAATTCTTCACAGCCAGGTCACTCACTGAAGAGGCGAGAGCAAGTTTCTGTCAGCAGGTTCCCTGGGATGACTGGACCAAAACTGACGCAGGCTCTTCCCTCAGAGAAGGGGCTGCTTGGCTCAGTGGCCCAGGGCTGAGGACCCTGAGTTCTAGTCCCAGCTCTTACTCTAACTTGCTCTGTGATTTGGGCCACATCACTTGCCCGCTCTAAGCCTCAGTTTTCCTATTCACACAAGAGAGTCTGGCCAGATGATTTCTATGGTCCTTTCCAGCTCTGACACGCTGTGTCTGGGTTGAGCTTCCAGGGGAACAAATCTTAGTCTGAGATTCATTTATCTTTTCCAGGCACCTTAGCAGTAAAAGAAAAAAGAAAACAGTCACATATTTGAATGTGGGTCACAAAAGCAAATGCCCTCTACCCCAGTCTGCAAGGAATGAGGAGCAAAATGCCACGTGTATGATTTTCACATGAACAATGACAGTGTCAAAAACCCCTTCCCTTCTGTGGACAGAGCACGGCCCCGTGTTTGCTGAGAGCTCCTGGTAGGCCTGTCCCCTCACTGGATCGCGTCTCCTCTTAAGGCACTGGGCAGTGTCTATGCTGTGACTTTAGGCAGCTGGGCGAGTGCAGATGCATGAAAGGCGCTGAAACAGCAAAGGCGATTTGCAGAGAGGATGCCAGGCTTCTCCTGGGACTCAGAGAGTAAACACAAACTCAAGGCTTGCCCGTGGACATCACCAACAGCTCCAGAAGCCGGTGGTGGCCACACAAGGCTGAACCCATGGTGAAAGGACTGTCGCAAACCTAATTTTTAACTGCAGCCCTGCAAAGGGTGAGGTTGGCTCCTGGGACTCAGTGACCCCCTAACAGCCTCACGGTGTCCCCTGCCCTCATGTTCCACAGTACCGTAATCTTACAGAAAAGAGGCAAATTGTTTCAAACTGTACCTGTACAAAGATGCCACCACACGGAGTGGGGAATCTATTTATAATTTATATATATATATGCATATTTATATATTTTTAAAAAGTCTTCCAGAAAGAACAATCGAAAGCTATTGGGAGAATAAAAACAAAAAGACAATGTAAAACTTTCCCAGCTATCACTCAACTAGGAGTCTCTGTTCCTGGGGTTTAAAACGCTGAGTTAAAAGCGCCAATATAAATCCTTTGAAGTAATACACCTGACCAATGGAAACACATCAAGGTGGCATGCTGGCCGTCAAGGTAGCCCTTCCCACTGGCGCACATTCCTGAGTTCACAAAGGTGCTGTGGAGAAACAATAGAGCACAAGTGCTGGCTAACAGGAGTGAGGCGTGCAATCCAGAAGTCACCAAAGGCCTGGGTGGAGGGGGCCCTCCCGGCCGGGCCTTGCTCAGAAGTTCTGTTGCCGCCTCTTCTTAGCCTCAATGGCATCCAGGATTGGCTGCCGCTTAGACTGGTACTTCTGCCGGATCTCTTCAATCTCCTGCTCCATCATGGGGTCTAGGGCCAAGAGCCTCTTCTGAAGGTCCTCCACTGTCCAACTCTTAAGCTGGGAGAGAAGTGGAAAGTACAGTCACGACAAAGCCTAGGCTGGGGGCAGGACAGCAGGGAAGCCCGGTCTTCCCAGGTACCCAGAGGGAAGGGAGACGGAGGAGGCAGTGGGGTCGCACCCCACATGGGGTGGTGGTGGTTGGAAAGTGACAATTCCTTCCGATGAACAGCACACCTCAAAGCTTTTCTACACAATTTATTCCTGGAAGAGTTCTAAGTGCTAACCTCTTTGATTTAATGAGCTCTGACCAGGACCTTAATGAGTAACACTTTCACCTCCCCTATCTTTTAAATTAATGAAACATACATTCATTATTAGGACATTAAAATAAACAGTAACTTGCTATATGTAAAATAATGGTTGCCTCCCAGTTCTTGTCCTACCCATAAAGGCAAGTGTCTGGACAGTGGCCGTCTCTCTTTTGGGACACCACGCCATGGAGGACGGATGCTGACTGAGGATGGGATGCTCTCCCCTCCCCTGCCTTCCCACACGCTCACTGCCTTGGCGCTGTCATACCAATCACCACTCACACTTACCGGCGGCTAATTCTATGCCAGGTACCACTCTAAGCCTCTTGGGAATACAGACACAACCCGTGGTAGGGGTGAGGGCAGGAGGCGGGTAGTTGGAGAAACCCTGAAACATCTGACATTAAGTTTCCATCATCCAGAGGAAAAAGGGACTTGATATATAAATTAATACTCATGACCAGCACTTATAAAGTGCTTTCTTTCTATGTGCCAGACACTAAGTGCTCTACATACACTGATGCATTTAATCTTCGCAACAACCCTATGGTATGAATACATTATCTCCATGTTACCGATGAACGGGCCAAGGACAGGGTGGCTAAGTAACCTGTCCCTGGTCTCCTGGCTAGTAAGTGGCAGAGTCAAGACGCGAATCCAGGCAGTGTGGCTCCACGCTCTTACCCAGTATTACAGAAGAGCAGACTAGCAAAGTTTTAGAACTCAACTTATGTTTAAAACGTGGTTCTGCCTGTTAAATGTCACGAGATTCTGGCAAGTCATTTTACCAATCTCTCCAGGCCTTCCTCATCTACAGAAAGGGGACAGCGGTGCCTCATCACGTGTATTCTAAGAATCGAATGAGATCGTGGCTGTAGGGATCTTAGCACAGTGCCTGGTACACTGTGTGCTTAAAGATGGCCGTGGGTGTCGTAACCTCTCTCTCTTCACTGAAGCCCAGGATTGCACCCGTGGCCAACCTGGTCTGTAGCCATGGGGCAAGTGGCTCTGCTGCCGTGTGCGTAGATTCCAAGCACGGCCAGTCTTGGCTGGTGGGGCGGGTATGAATGCCGACATTATCCACATTGGGTGGCAAAACTTCAACCAGTCTAATAGGTACAGTGTTTCAAGAACTCAAAGGCTCCCCCAAGTCTTACAAGTGGTCTGTTGTGCCCATATTTAGAAAATCACCATCCTCAGCCCCTCCTGAGGCCTCAACAGGAAAGTGGTACAGAACGTGGGTGAAGGAGCCTCTTTCTGTCCACCCCTCCTTTTGGGGGTGGGGTGTGAACGAATGTGAAGTGCTACAGTGGCCTCCCAAGAAATGGTTTAGTGACCTGTCACCACAGGAATTTTCCTTGGCCTGCTTCCGGGAGGTTGTCTGAGAAGTGAAAAAGCCTAATAGTTCAAGATGAAAGGTTCTTTGTAATGTGAGAATGGAAAGACTTGAGAATGTGGGGAAAAGCTGGAAAGTTGGGCTGAAAAAAATGCACTTTCTTGCCAGGCTGTGGTTTTATACTACCTTAGAGGTTGGTGTTCTTGGCCCAGGGACACCCCAAAGAGCGCTCAGCTTGCCTAGTCTTTAGCATTTCAATTTCTTTTCCAAAGAGAGAACTCCCAAACCTAATACTGAACGTTACTGGTAGGTAAGAACTTAATCTTTGGGATCTCGGATCCTAAATCTGTACTGGCTGTGTAACCTTGAACGTAACTTTACCGCCTGAGCTTCAGTTTTCTCCTCTGGAAAACAGACAATAGTAGGTCCTCCACCCCTGAGCTGTAATGAGGCTCAGAGGAGAAAACAGGTGTGATGTTCTGAGCTCAGAACTTTGTTTAGTGTGTGTTGGGCAGATTCATGTAAGCATTCCATAAATGGTAGTTATCACTGTTGCTGTTATTCATGTCATTGTTATTGTTGATATTATTGATAAGTCCCTAATCTTCCTTAAACAAGCTGCTCCTATAACCTCTGATTCAAGCTAGAATCAAACAAGTGAAAAAGAAACTATTCTACTCTATTTCATGCTAGCAATGCCCAAAGGCTGGCGCTTCCCACAAAGCCCATTAACTTATTTACAGATTGACAAAATATTTTTCATCCATTTATTTACCAAATATTCATTGAACACCTACTATGGGTCAGGCACTGTTTGAGACACAAAAGATACTTCAGTGAGAAACACAAAGAAACAAAAATCATTGCCCTTGCGAAGCTTACATTTTAGTGAGGCCAGGAAAATAACAATAAACACAGTAAATTAGTAAATTATTCTTACATTAGAAGCTGCTTTGGGGGGAAAAGGAAAAACAGAGTGAAGGAAGGGGAGCTGGGAATTGAGAGGGTAGACTTGCTTCTCGTTCACCCATTAGGATGAAAAGTAAACTAAGTTACTGGAACTGCTCCGGCTTTCTAACTCGTCTGCGACTTTGGGCAAGCCCCTTCTCCCCACCTAGACCTCAGTTTCCCCATGTGTAAGAGAGGGCTGACTGGATGATCCTAGAGGGTTTTCCAGACTCGATGTTTCTCGGTGTAGGATCTATGGATCACTGCATCAGAATCACTTATCACAAACACAGACTCCGGGGCCCCAACCAGAAGATACTCAGACTCCCTAGAGGCGAGGCACAGGACTGCGCATCTTAAAGAAGCTATTCAGGGTTGTTTCCACATCTTTGCTATTGTGAATTGTGCTGCTATAAACATTCGGGAACATGTGTCTTTGTTACAGAATGACCTTTTTTCCTTTGGGTATATGCCCAGTAATGGGATTGCTGGGTCAAATGGCAGGTCTACTTGAATCTGTTTAAGATACCTCCATAATGCTTTCCACAGGGGTTGCACTAGTTTGCAGTCCCACCAGCAGTGTATTAGTGTTCCTGTCTCTCCACACCCATGCCAACATGTGTTGTTTTGGGTTTTTTTGATAAAGGCCATTCTCACTGGGGTTAAGTGATATCTCATTGTGGTTTTGATTTGCATTTCCCTGATGATTAGAGATGTTGAACACTTTTTCATATGTTTGTTAGCCATTTTTATATCTTCTTTTGAAAAATTTCTATTCATGTCCTTTGCCCACTTTTTTTTTTTTTTTTTTTTTTGAGACAGAGTCTCACTCTGTTGCCCAGGCTAGAGTGAGTGCCGTGGCGTCAGCCTAGCTCACAGCAACCTCAAACTCCTGAGCTCAAGCGATCCTCCTGCCTCAGCCTCCCGAGTAGCTGGGACTACAGGCATGCACCGCCATGCCCGGCTAATTTTTTCTATATATATTTTTAGCTGTCCATATAATTTCTTTCTATTTTTAGTAGAGATGGGGTCTCGCTCTTGCTCAGGCTGGTCTCGAACTCCTGAGCTCAAATGATCCGCCCACCTCGGCCTCCCAGAGTGCTAGGATTACAGGCGTGAGCCACCGCGCCCGGCCTGCCCACTTTTTGATAGGGTTGCTTGATTTTTTCTTGCTGATTTTCCTGAGTTCTAAATAGATTCTTGTTATCAGTCCTTTATCTGATGTGTAGTATGCAACAACCCAAATGCCCATCAATACATGATTGGATTAGTAAACTGTGGTATATGTATACCATGGAATATTACTCAGCTATAAGGAATGATGAAGATACGACATCTCTATGGTTCTCCTGGAGAGAGTTGGAACCCATTATATTAAGTGAAGTATCCCAAGAATGGAAAAACAAGCATCACATGTACTCACCAGAAAATTGGTTTCCCTGAACATCACCTAAATACAAATCTGGGAACGACACCAATTGGACATCAGACTGAGGTGGGGGGTGGGGGAGGGGATGGGGTATGCCTACACAATGAGTGCATTGCGCACCGTTTGGGGAGTGGTAACACTTGAAGGTGCTGACTCGGGAAAGGGGGGGTGGGGAAAAAAATATGAAACTGTTGTTTTTAACTTGCATTGTTCACTTAATAATTTATCATGAATATTTCCCATATTATTTCATATCATTGTACAAAAAATAATAAAAAAAATAAAAAAAAAAGAAGCTATTCAGGTATTTCTTATAAATCTCAAATTTGATGAGTATGATCCTACATCTTCCTTCTTGTTTATCTGTTAGTAAAATTCTCACAAAGTAACCGCTGCCTGTCCCTGGTCCAAGGCTTCTTACAGGGTTCCAATTTCTAGGCAGCTTTGTTGTCCTTGATTCTAATCCGGGGGCAACAAGCACCCTTGCTTTATCTCAGCCACCTGCAGACTAATTTACGGTTTCCATAAGGCCTTTGGGGCTTAAGTTACACCTGACCTATTAGAACACAGCCAGCAAGGCACTGCTGATGACTCGGTCACACCATCCAGATATGGATTTTTGTGAAAAACAAGCTCAGACGATGGTTTTATGGCGCCAAGTATAGCATTTCACCTTCCTGGTCCTTGGTAGCATAAATAAATTTCAAATGGTATCTTGCAGTAAACTGTGGTTCTACAGTTTTACAAAAGCTAGCATCCCAAAGAAGCAAATCTTTAAACCAGCCATGTAGGTAGCTTGAGCTATGTTCACTAGGTAAGGGAAATATCACCATTTAGTATCTCATCTATCCCCTAGCATTAAACGTCCTCTCTATACTGTGAGTCCCGCATTTATAGCTCTAGCCCAGAAATCTCTGAACTCTAGATTCATACATCCAAGTCAGATGCTACTGGGTCATCTCAGCCCCTGATTATCTCATGGAAAACTGCAACTTGACACAGCCAAAGCAAAACTCTTGAGCCCCATCTCTCCCTCAGCTCCACACATCTTCCCATCTCAGGAATGGTGCCACCATCCCCCCAGGTGCTCAGAATCACCCCGACCCTTCCCTTGCCTTCCCCAGCAGTCCTACCCATCTCATCTCTGAAATACTGGCACAACTCAAACCCAACCACTTTTTTCCATCTCCATCCACCTCATTCCAGGCCACCATGGTCTCACAGCAACAAACATAATTAAAAATACAGAAACGAATCCAATCACATCCCCCTTATGTTTCCAACTGCATTTAGAATCAAATCCAACTCACCAGGGACTACAAGGGCCAGCCCCCACCTCCCCTCCAACTTCACGGCCTACAGCTCTCCACTGTGCTCGGGACCCTCCAGACACACTTTATTTCAGATCCTCAAACAAGCCACACGTTTTCTAGCCTTGGTGATCTAAGGAGTTAACGATCCTTTTGCCTTCCTGGCTCAGGCCCAGTTCTTCCTTATCCTTTAAGGTGTTAGCTCAGATGACAATTGAGGAGGAGGATGCAAGCCTCTTCTGACCATCTTATCCAGAAAGGTTGCCTCTTCTCCATTACTATCTCAGTCCCTTATTTATTTCCCTCCCAAAAAATCATGCACCTTGTAATTATTTTTACCTATTTTCTTTTACTTGTCATCTCTCTTACTAGAAAATAAATTCTATGAGGGAATGACCTTGTCTCTCTTGTTCACTCTGCTAATCATAATACCAGTTGAAGAAATGAATAAATTACCCTTCATTTCTAGTCAAGTAATAATGATAGCCACTGAAACCAATGGAGCAAGCTTACACTGAGGTGCTGGGAGGACCCAGTATAAAATAAGAAGTGAGTTCTGCCCTCAAGGGACCTTTAAACGTAAAGGTGATTCCCATCAACATTCTTCTGAAATCAAAACAAAAAACCTCTGCTCACCTAATGAAAATGTCTATTCTTTTCTTTTCTTTCTTTTTTTTTTTTGGAGACAGGGTCTCACTCTGTTGCTTGGGCTAGAGTGCAGTGGCATCATCATAGCTCACTGCAACCTCAAGCTCCTGGGCTCAAGTGATCCTCCGATCTCAGCCTTCCAAGTAGCTGGGACTACAGGCGTGCGCCACCACGCTCAGCTAATTTTTTGTAGAGATGGAGTCTCGCTCTTGTTCAGGCTGGTCTCAAACTTCTGGCCTCAAGCAATCCTCCCACCTCAGCTTCCCAAAGTACTAGGATTACAGGCATGAGCCACCGCGCCAAGCTTGTTTCATGTTGACTGATGTCTCCAGTCCTGGGTCAGTCATCTCTAACGGCATGCCCATTTTAATTTTTTATTCAGACAAAAAAAGAACTTCCACTGTAAGAAACTGCACTTTGGAAAGAATGAGATCATCAGAAGATTAACAGACAGGATGCTTCCAGACAAGATGAAATAAATGCCAACCCTAGAGCCAAAGTCTCATTACTGAAAGGTGGGTTATGCTAGAGAGAACAGACCAAGCACAAGAATTTCTGACTGTTTTTCTGGGAGAGGTCACAGAAAGAAGGAGAAACTAAAATAAGCCTCTTAATCACAGCTATTTAGAATTTCCTGACCACTTGAAGGCTAATCAACACATCGGTCTCGGGTAAATGGAAAGGGGTGGGCTCCGAGTCTGAAAGACTCCTGCCCATATCAGTAACACTGCTGATGTTCTGTGGCCGCACTCACTCACTATTGTCTAATAAACACCTAGACTTCACTCACCATTGCCTTTTACCCAGGCTGATGATGTCTCAGGCCTGTCAAAGGATATCAGCGCAAGTAAAGGCAACAACATGTGTGCAGAGGAGATTTCTCTGAAAACATGTGGCCTCTGGAAATGTGTTATATCTTAAAGTCGACCTGTTTTAGTCTAAAATTCAGCCTCATTGTATCCTGTATTCAGCAGGATACAATACTGTCGTACTATTGGATTCTACACATACACATGGAAGAAGTATGCTAATTACTTCAGCATTTGCCATGTGTTAGGTGCTAAACTGTTTTATCTGCACTAGTTTATTTAATCAATCTGTAAGGTAAGTATTATTATTATCCTCCTCTTACGAGGTCAATGGGGATAAGAGTAGGCAAGTAATTTAACCAAAGTCATACGACACGGAATTGGAAGAGAAAAGGAATTGGAAGAAAGCTGAAGGGCTTTTGGAAATGGGGCCGTGTAAGTGAAAAATGTGGACGCCTGGAAGAACTGTGAATCTGGCTGACATTAAATATGTCAGATGGCCCTCACGTTCAAAAATGCCACTAGTGGTGATGAGTGACTTTAAGAAAGTGACTTGTCCTCCCTGGGATTTAGCTTCTTCGTCTATAAAACGGGTAGGCTGTCTGCTGCCTTTCTTCGTGTGAAAACACCAGGTGTGCACTACATGCGTGGCACTGCTACTGAGGTGCAGTGACTCGAGGTCGCTGAACGTGATTCGAATCAAATCAACCAACTTTCCTGGCAGCTATACGAGGTCAGGAAGACTGCAGAGCAACACGAATATAAAGGGCAACGTATCTGTCTGAGAAGCAGCTAAGTTTAGGGGGCAAAAGTACTGGCTTTAAGTCAGGCAGACCTGGGTTCCATAGGAGGTCTGCCCTTGGTAGCTGGATGCCTTTGGGTAAGTTATCTAATATGTGCCTCGGTTTCTTCATTTTTCAATAGAGGACAACAGTATTTATCCTACAAGGGAAGCTGCGAGGTGTAGAGGTATTGGTAAAGTATATAACACAGTGTCTGGTGTATACCAGACAGAAAATGGGTAAGTGGGAGCTACCATCGTAAATCTGTTTTTTGGAAAATGGAGGAAGTATGTAAAAAATAGTAGCCACTGTTGCTGTAAGATGAGCTCACAATATGGACACATACCACAGACACAGTGGCATCTCTAGTGAATTCTAGGTGAGAAACCCCAAATCACATCAATCTGGCTTACTTCCTCTGGCCCAGACAGCAAAATCCTCAGATTGCCTGCATTAGTATGAAGGTGGAAGGCCAATGGGAACCGAGTCTTCTCCAATAGCCTCAGCAACTCTGAAATTCTGAATTACATCGTGTCAATTTTGGTTGCACAACTGGCCTGGAGACCAACTGGGAAGCCCCAGCTGATGTTTCATCACAGGAATTACACTGACAATTAGCCTACCTTGAATCAGCAGGGTCAAGTGAAACTCAGCACACGAGAATGTACAGCAGGGTCGCCCTGCCTTGGCAATGAGGCCCACAGAAAACAAGCAGGTCTGGCCCATATCCAAGGTACAGCATATAGACCTGTTTCAAAGTTCTGCTCCTCTGCTGCCAGAAACCCTCACCTCAGAAGTCTATTGTGCAAATGGTGTAATGAGATGTCCCTAAAAACCTTCAAGGAGAGACTTGCCAAAGCTTTTAAGGACAAGCTTCAATTCCATCCATATTGTACGTGAACACTCACAGTTCTGCCTCCAGGGTCACAAACAGAATTTCTCAAATGCAGCACCCCTTCTGGATGGGAGAGTCAAACCGATCCCCCATCACACGTGATAGTTCATTGTGACCAAGAATGAGGAGAGAACACACCTTTGGAATTTAGCAAGGTGACAGGGAAGCTTGATAGATGCTAACGAGTCAAATGAAGCTACCAACAAGCCATCCCATACATTCAACACCAGCCACAAGAAAGTCAGCAAAAGTATAATAAAAAAAACACACAAAGGTTGGTCAAAAGGCATCTAGAACATTGATTTAGTTCCACCAAAGATATTTACCCTTTCTTGATGTGAACTTGTCTCTATCTAGGAGTGGATTCTAGGCTGGGGAGAGGTGACTCCAGTAAGATGAGATTCTCAGGCGATGCAGTAATGTCTCACTGGATGAGGGAGAAGGTAGCCAAGCAGAAAATCAAGGAAGCTGGCAACCAAATCACAACTTATGTGGATTAAGCAAACACTACACCATCAATTTCAGAAGATCTTGCTCCTCAAAATGAACCTTGTAAGAATTTCAATGAGAGATTTCCTCTGATTCAACTTATGGTCATGCCGAATTATTCTTCCATCAGTTCCCTATAAAATCTTCCTAATGCTTCTCCATTAAGGAGGAAACACAGCAAAACCATTATCGGTTAACAATCACTTTAATCCCATTTTGGGTTTATGATTACTTCAAATCAACACATGGAATTCCTGTTATCAAAATTCCACCCAAAGAAAACATGATTCCATGTATACAAAATATTTACCAGAAAGACTGGGAGTGAAATGTAGACCATAAGCCTGGGTAGAACAAAGAAATGTGGCTCAAGTAGGCATGGCAATGTAATGACAAGAGCTCTGACACGGGTCTCATAGAAGACTGGCCTCAAACAACTGAAGACGTGGCCCACAGAGCCTCACACCTGGAGAGGGCTCAGTAAATACCGTATGCATGCCTGTGCATGTGTATATAAAGGACATGATTTGGTAGATGGCAAAAACAAAAACACAAAAAGCAAAAGTTTTCTTCTTTAAATCACAGGATTTGACTATAATACAAAGTGCTTGCATGATGTTAGTTATTTGTGAACACAGTAGTCCCCCCAGCCATGGGGTGGGGAGGATGTGTTCCAGTGGACGCCTGAAACTGCAGATAGCACCGAACTCCAGCTATACTCTGTTTTTTCCTATACATACATACCTATGATGAAGTTTAATTTATAAATTAGGCCAAGTAAGAGATTAACAAACAAGGAGGCGTTTTACAGCTTCCCTTTGGCAGATCTGAATTGCCAGCATCACTACTCTCCTGCTCTGGGGACATTATTAAGTAATATAAGGGTTACTTGAACGTTGGCACTCCAATATTGGGTCGGTCAATCTGATAAGCAAGACAGCTACTAGGTGACTAATAGGTAGGACAGTGTGGATATGCATGCTCCGGGCAGGATGGGGCAGGACAATGTGAGATTTCATCACATTAATCGGAACCTCACGCAATGTAAAACTTGTGAATTGTTTACTTTTAGAATTCTCCATTTACTATCTTCAAACCATAGATGACTGTGGGTAACTGAAACCACAGAAAGTGAAACCACTGATTGGAGGGGGGGACCACTGTAATTGAAAATCATTCTTAAATTTACAGGACAAAATTAATTTTTGCATGCTTAGAATTTACTCCAACCCTATTCTGGCATGAACTTTTACAGTTTACTCTACAAATCACAATGCACCTATTTTGTTTTGTTTTTGTTCTGTGAGGTTTATAATAGCCTTTGGCTAAAGGTAATACAGTTTTCACCAAACCTAGATTTTTTCCTATCTTAACTCTGATTCTCCACAACAAGGAATTCTCATACCCCCAAATAAAAAAAATTAAAAAAAAAAAAAAGGGATCCCCAAAGGTATTACATTGCTAATAATTAGCATTATATCTTTAACTATAAAGATGTAGCCAGCACCCGCTGTGTCAGGGACAGGGACAGGATGATCGAGGGGTGTGGATGAGTAAGAGTGGGACAGGAAAAGTACATGGCAGGCTCCCTTCACACTAGAAGTGGAGGGGAATGAGGTAGATAAGTCATGAAAACAAACTACAGTCTGAGGCGTTCAGTAAGTGCCAGTGATCACGAACAGTAATTAGAACTACTCTTAATTGAGTGCTACGTACTAGGCACTGTGTTCAGTACCTTACAGGCATTATCTCGAGCAATCCTCGCAACAGTCCACGAAATAAGTAGCATTACCCTGCTTTTACAGAGGTGGGCACTGAGGCTTAGCGAGAGAGAAATATACCCACAGTCCCAGAGCTTGTAAGTGGATGAGTTAGGACAGGAGCTCTAGTGTGTCTGCCCACAAAGCCTGGCCGACTCTGAGTCAAGGCAGCGTGTGCTACAGGAACTGAGAGAAGGACGAATCCCTGTGGTCACAGTCTCTGAGAGAAGGATCTTATCTTCTTATACATTTATAGTACAGAGAAGAGGTGATTACTCTAATTCAGGGAAAGGTCTGAATGTTAGAGCTTTTAAAAATGAAATGCAAATTTTATTTCATGTAACACATTTGAGATACAGAGAACTATTTAATAATAAAATTAGGTTAAATAAATGAAAAGACTTAAGACCTCATCCATCAATATTACCAATAAGTACTCAAATTTCTTCAGGCGTCATGTTTTTCCACGGTCCCTTGCTTCTGCTGAATCTAATTCTGTCTTCTGCTTAGGGGACTGCCCATTCAACCCACAGCTCAGCTCAAGCTCCAACTCCGCTCTCAACCCTAGTAACTTTTTATTTTACTAAAATGGAAGCTATTTGAAAGTAGAGACTATATCTAAGATATTTTCAGAGAGTCAGGACAGCAAAAAATAATTCTCAATAAATACTTAATAAATATATATTTAATCCTTAAGCCTCTACTTGAAAATGACATACTGACTTTTTACTGAGTCCTCTCAATCACTAGTGAGACACTGAGCCTTCAGAAGCTTTGAAAGTATATAATCAATACATAAGCCCAGGAGGATAATATAAGTTTGTTAAATAAGGTCGTGTCAATTATGCAAAATTGACCCATGCACGCCAAAATCAAAATGAACGGGTTATCCAGTGTCCTGATTGCAATAAAGTTACAAGGAAAAATGAACATAAAAAGTAGTCCCTCCTTATCTATGGTTTCAATTACCCTCAGTAACTGAGGTCCGAAAATATTAAATGGAAAATTTCAAACTAAACAATTCATGATTTAAATTGTGTGCCGTTCTGAGTAGCATGATGGAAGCTTGTGCTGTCCTGCTCCATCCACCCGGGACGCGAATTAACCCTTCATCCAGCACATCCACGCTGTACACACTACCCACCCACCCATTAGTCACTTAGTAGCCATCCTGCTTATCAGATGGACTGTTGCGGTATCAGTAGCAGTGCCTGTGTTCAAGGAACTCTTATTTTACTTAATAATAGCCCTAAAGTGCAAGAGCAGTGATGCTGGCAATTTGGACATGCCAGAGAGAAGCCATAAAGTGCTTCCTTTAAGTGAAAACGTAAAAGTTCCTGACCAATAATAATTTTAAAAAATCATGTGTGAGGTTGCTAAGACTACAGTAAGAACGTATCTTCTACCTGTGAAATTGTGAAGAAAAAAGAATTCATGCCAGTTTTGCCATCGCACCTCAATCTGTAAAAGTTACACCCATGTTGTGTGATGAGTGCTGGGTTAAGATGGAAAAGGAGGCCAGGCGTGGTGGCTCACACCTGCAATCCTAGCACTTTGGGAGGCCAAGGCAGGAAGATTATCTGAGGCCAGGAGTTCAAGACCAGCCTAAGCATGAGCGAGACCCCATCTCTACAAAAAATAGAAAAATTAGCCAAGCATGGTGCCTCATGGCTGTAGTTCCAGCTACTTGGGAGGCTGAGGCAGGAGGATCACTTGAGCCCAGGAGTTTGAGATTGCTGTGAGCTATGACAATGCCACTGCACTCTAGCCCAGGAGACAGAGAGAGATCCTGTCTCGAGAACAAAAATAACAAAAGACAAAAAAGGCATTAAATTTGATGGCAATTAGGTTTGGTACTATCCATGGTTTCGAGCATCCACTGGGATCTTGGAACCTATCCCCCGTGGACAAGGGAGGACTGCTTACTCTAGCTATAAATTGATGTATAAATTTCACACTTAAGGAAGCCAATCTGTGATAGGAAAACTTTTAGGAAGTTAGTAAACACACATTAAACCTTCTAGAATAATTATTAATGCCTACAGAAAACAGAGAACAAGAACAGAGGTGAATGTGTTGCTCCTGACGTTTGAAAGCACTAAAGGGAGACATCAAAAGTAACCTCCTTCTTGTAGG
Organism: Eulemur rufifrons; assembly: GCF_041146395.1. Taxonomy (NCBI): domain Eukaryota; kingdom Metazoa; phylum Chordata; class Mammalia; order Primates; family Lemuridae; genus Eulemur; species Eulemur rufifrons. The sequence goes on from NC_091002.1 coordinate 15,051,868, forward strand.
GATATTAATCTTTCAGAAGATATGAAAACCTAAAACACCAAGTGCACCAAGCTGCTATTTTAATGTAGCTGAATAATTCAGGAAAAGAGCTAGCTAATCACATAAGAATCTGCCCAAGCTACGCCTCTATACACTTTACTGGGCTGGAAATTTCCAAGACAGTAAAAGGGCCAGGCTTCTTTCTCTTCCTGCCAAATAAAAGAAGCCCAAAGAATCCCAAGCAAAATCTGAAAGCTAAAATGCAAATTAATCTCACTTTATTTAATAGATGCAATCTTAAAAGTTATCTTCAAACTAAACAGGATACAATTTTAAATCCACTAAAAGAACAAAATGTTTACAGAAAACTAGTCAAGAATGCAAATAAAAACTTCCTGGGTGAGCTACTTTGTAGGCCTACCTTTCTGTAATTTGGACTTTCTTAAAGTGGGAAAACTTGGAAGTAAACAGCACTCAGTTTCCAGAAAGTATATAAAACTCTGTAGGCGCTACTGCTGGGCACTCTCATGTAATGAAGGGTCAGAGACTCACAACCTAAATATGCACACACAAATATCCTCTCAAGCAATCCTTTGGGGGAAAAAAGACAGAATTCTGCCACAAAAGCAGACAAGTTCTATCTGCAAGGCATGTCAGAATCTTTCTGGAATGGCCATAAAGTCTTAGGACCTGAACCCCTAACAATGTCAAAAACATAAGTTAGGTTTAGATAGGTAGGTATGTGTGTGTAAGACTTTAAATTCTGCCAGAACCACATAACTCTTATATAGAGGTTTTTATGATTTTTTTTCTTTTATTTTTCTGGCTTAAGACTGACTAGAAAAGATGGGTTTAATCTTTATTATATAAAAGCATTAATATGTATATGTCCTACATATTTTGGGATAGTCCTTTATTCTTTTCAACAGTGTTTAATTGGTATAATAAAATGTGACTTAATTTATGCCATGGTAATACTTTTCAAATGTGTACAAATTCATAAACCAGAAAAAAATTCTTTGTAAAGAACATGTGTCTTAGTGTTTCGGTTCAGAAAGTAATGATCACCATATTGCAAGCAGTAATCATCTAAGCTCAGGGTTAAAAACACTTAGCTTCTCTGGTATGAAATTATTATTTAAAATGTGCATCCTAGATGTTTTCTTCAGGAGCAAGCATACTGAGGAAAGTAAGTGTCTCCAATCTGAGGGCTGGCTTACAACTTGGAATCTGTGATTCCAATGATTGGGCGAGGAGAGAATAGTGACAATACCATGATTTGTATATAACACAGATGAGTCCCATGGGAAGGTATAGTTATATGTGTCTACAAACATATTCTTTGTTACTTGAAACTTTGTAAATTCTAATTTTCATAAACTCTTTTCCCCTCATGGAGGGTCTGATTGTTAATAGCACAATCATATAGTTAGTACTGCTTTTGACTTGATGGTATTTCTTTTTAAAAGAACAGAGAGAAGCTGGGCATGGTGGCTCACACTTATAATCTCAGTTAATTGGGAGGCTGAGGCAGGAGGATCGCTTGAGGCCAGGAGTTTGAGACCAGCCTAGGCAACATAGTGAGAACCCATCTCTTTAAAAAAAAAGAACAAGGAGAGTGTATCAGTTATTAAGTCACTGCCTGTGAGCTCCAAATGCACCCTTCTATAAATGCTCTGCAATAAGCACTTCTCCTCTGAAGACTGTATGATGTGAAACTTTCTCAGTAAAGTGCTGGGAAGAAGAGGCTGTCCTGAGTGTCCAGCCTCTGGCAGTGTGGATGTGAGGACAGTGGGTGGTGTGGCCCAACACAACCAAGAACATGGTCTCTCTGTGACCTTGCCACCCCAGCGCAGCCTAGCCTTTTGAAAGCTCTTGTGACCTGAACACCAAAGCCTCCCCGTGTCTCTCATACTCTGAAGGCCTCCTGCCCCAGCCAGTGCCCAGACCCTACTATATGTTCATATCACTGGATGCTGATGGTCTGCTCCTTGCCTGCGCTCCAGAGGGCAGGCAGGCTAGTCTCGTGCCCAGATACTTTGGACCAATTCCAACCCAGCCAAACCAGAGAACTCCTCTGCTATTCAATGGGCTGAACCACACCTTGTCCAATGAGGTCCGAACCCCTGGCAGTTTGTTTTTCCTTAGGTATACTCCCTCAGCCCTAAGGAACCATACAGAGTTTCCTTGTATCTTATAGCTACTCTTTTATCATTACACTTTATAGTAAATGTCGCTCATTTAACCTATGGTATGGTTTGTATTACTATCTCCTGAGTGGACCTAGACTGCTACAAGGAAGAAAGGTATAAGTGACTACACATGAGCACTAATGCCCACCAATGGAAAAATCTCCAAAATGCCAAAACCCAAGTAAATACTTAAATTTGAAAAATGCCAAGATACTTTCAAATCCAGAATAGTCTGGTATGTATATTTTCAGCCCACATACAGAAGTAAAATACCCTCATTTTCTCCCACTGAAAATTAATGATGAATAAATGAATTCTGGTATATCTATACTATGGAAACCAGTCAGCAATAAAAAGGAACAAATTCCAGATTTATGCAGCAAGAGGGATGAATCTCAAAACAGTATGCTAAATCAAAGAAACCAAACACAAAAATCTATATACTGTACAATTCCATTCATAAGATATCTTAGAAAAGACAAAACTATAGGGACAAAAAACAGGGCAGAAACGAATTTCAAGGGTGAAAGAAACGTTCTATAGCTTGACTGTGGTGGTATTTATGCAACTGTATCTGTCAAAACTCATCAAACTGCACACTAAGTTAATGGGTGCAGAAATACAGTTAGATAGAATGAATAATATTTGATAGCACGACAAAGTGACTATAAGCAACAATAAGTTAGAGTATACTTCAAATAAACTAAAAGAATGGAATTGGAATGTTCCTAACATAAAGAAATGTTAAATGCCTCCTGAGGTGATGTATATCCCAATTACCCTGATTTGAATTATCTACATTGTATGTTTGTATTAAAACATCACATGTTCCCTAAAAGATATTCAACTATTACGTACCTATAATTAAAACTTTTTAAAAAACTATACATTAAAAAGAGCAAATTTCATGGTATATAAATTAAACCTCAATAAACCTGACTTTACAAAACAAAACAATTACATATCAAAAATTGCGGAAGGTAACTAAAGTAATATCTATAGGGAATTTTATAGCCTTAAATGAATATATTTTAAAAAAGGATAATTGAAAATTAATATGCTGAATTGTCCAAGTAAAGGCAAAAAATCAGAATAAACCATAGAAAGCAGAAAGAAGAAAATGATAAAAGGTCAAAACATAACTTAAGGAATTCAAAAGTTAATGCACAATAATAAGGATCAGCAAAACCAAAAGCTGGTTTTGGCTAAAAAAATTTTTAAAACCTGATAAGGTTAATCGAGAGAGAGAGAGAGAGAGAGAGAAAAGAAACAAATAACAGGAATGAAAGGCAAGCTGTAACTACAGATACTGCAAATTTTAAAATCCAAAACTTGATGGCAAAAATTCAAAAATAAAGAATTTGGATACAATAAAGATTTCTTAGGGCAGGGGACGACCCAGATTAATCTGGAATGAAACCAAACAAAACCAAAGACTGAGAAATCTGGACCACAAGGACAAAGCAGAATGAGGTAGACTGTTAAAAACAGGTACTCAAATGATAGAGCCACAGAGGATGAAACAATCTTTGAAAATAGAGGGGCCGGGCGCGGTGGCTCACGCCTGTAATCCTAGCACTCTGGGAGGCCGAGGCGGGTGGATCGCTCGAGGTCAGGAGTTCGAGACCAGCCTGAGCAAGAGTGAGACCCCGTCTCTACTAAAAATAGAAAGAAATTATATGGACAACTAAAATATATATATACAAAAAATTAGCCGGGCATGGTGGCGCATGCCTGTAGTCCCAGCTACTCGGGAGGCTGAGGCAGTAGGATCGCTTAAGCCCAGGAGTTTGAGGTTGCTGTGAGCTAGGCTGACGCCACGGCACTCACTCTAGCCCGGGCAACAGAGTGAGACTCTGTCTCAAAAAAAAAAAAAAAGAAAAAAAAAAGAAAATAGAGACAACCATGCATATTGAACAAAGGTGTTTTCCCTCTAAGCTGGAAAAAAAAACAAAAAAAGTTAATGCCCAACTTCCAGTTCTGGCAACATGGCAGGTTACCGAGACAACTTCTGACACTTCCTCCTGTGAGAGAAGCAGGATGCCCACCTTGTGTGTGTGCCACCTGCACCCCTTCTTAGGGTGTATCATTACTCTCTGTGAATCAGGTTAGGGGGAACACCCAGGGTATCCTATAGAGAGAAAGGACAGGTAGGACACAGGGCAAGCAGAAGCTCTGCCGCACTGCCCTGGTGACAGGGCAGGAGTCAAGGACCTATTGTGTGGTGATTATAGCAATAATAACAATAGCAACAATAAAAGCCAGACTTTTTTTTTTTTTTAACATTTATTGATTGTTCATTTTTAGTAGCCTTAAGCATTACACTAAATGCTTCCCATGTATTAATTTCATTTGATCTTCACTAAATCTTACAGCTATAATTACTAACTCAATTCTACAGATGGGGAACTTGAGGTTTGAAGAATTACATAATCGTATGAGGTTACACAGCCAGCAAGTGGCAGAGATCAAAACTAAATCTACTGGACCCTAGGGTTTATACTTTTAATGAAATATCACCCAACATCTACCGTTGGTTAGGTGCTGCCACGCTCATATCTCAGTTAAATAGTGAGAGAGAGAGCGAAGCACAGACACCAACAAAGCCCATATGCTGGGCAGTGTTAGAACACAGAGAATGCACAATTTAGCTGCTTGCGATGGTAACAATGAGCTAGCACAAGGCTGGCAAGTTCTACTCAAGCCAATTTACCATAATACCAAGTGGTCAGGGACAAGAGATGGTGACTTTCTCCATCTGTAAACCAGAAAATCCATATAATCCCAACTAATCTTTTGCAAAGTCTTTGTGAGAAATAATCAAAGTGTCACAGGTAGAAGTTCCCTGGGGACAAATTTAGGCTGAAATAAAAAAAAATGTAATATCTTTAGACAGAGCTTAGAGCAATGATATGGACTACTTCCAAACCAGAGAATTCTCCCTTGTTCTCAGAAACGACCAGAGGTGGTCAAGAAAATGTTGCATGATGCCTCTTGCTAGAGATCAATCTGGGAGCTGGGACGCATGCCCTTTGAGACTCCTTTCAATCATGAAAGTCTGTCATTCTTTGACTGATACATAGCTTACTGAGAGAGACAACAGCTTCTAAGAATTCAAAACATGCCAATCACATGTCACCTGTGATTCCAGTGAAGCCACATGGAAGGGACTTCAGAATAGTCACACCTAGGGCCTAAGCTAGCAAGATACATATTTGCTGCATTTCTCAGGATCCAATTCTGAGCCATTCTGGACTCAGCTCTTTGGCTTACCATGTAGCTGGGATAAAAAATCATCCTGTATTTTAACATCAGAGAATAATTGGCCATAAGAGTGAACTTTAAAGAGGGCTGCCAAGCAGCCGTGGATCAAGCAGTCTCAGAACCAAACAAAGGAAATGGAAAGCAGTGTCAAGCTCACACAGGCTAACACCATTTTAAGTAACCTCCTGGGGTCACAAACCACAAGCATTCAAGTCTTGCTCTTAGTGCCATTTCAATAACTGAGTTTACAACCAAGCTCGAATCAGCTAGCATGATTCACTGGCAGAACCAGGCTACTGTGGTTCTGAGACAAAGACGACATTCATTAGCCATGTGGTTTCTCAGAAAGCATATCTACACAGCAGGTTTTCCTGGCAATTTTGGATACATATGTCTTTTTCCGACTGCTGTTCTTGGCTAGTTTTCTGAAAGGAAAGAGTACAAGATCTCATTATATTCCAAAGTACAAATGAATTCAGTCTTAACATACTTTAAACCCGGCTTTACAGGAAAAATAAGAAGTTGAAACAAAAATAGTGTACCCTGTCAAGAACAATTTAGGTTAGTCTTCTCAACCAAAAACTGCTCGGCATGATTACCCCAGGAAAGATCCATTAACATGCAACAGATGTTTATCCTGGCCAGCTCCTGGGTATTCACATGGCACTGTCGGGTCAGAGACCTAAATACTAATCATAGTCTCCATTCATCTTTCTCCTAGCACAGGAGTATGAAAAGAAACTCGTCAGAAAAAGGTTAAAAAGCAAACAAGCATGGAGATTGTCCAGAAAGGTGGTAGCAAGAGTTGGAGAGCATAGAGTCTAATGGTTAAAATCCTGGCTTAACTCACATACTCAACAGGCAAAAACACCAACAACAAAGGCAAACACGAATCCCCAATCCCTAAACCTCTTGTTGACAGGAAAAGAGTCTGGCTTAATAAGTTAGAATGATCTAACAGCAACCCAACTCCAACCAAAAAAAGCCCTAAATATTAAATGCCAAACAAAAGAGAATGATTCAATCAATCAAAATAATGTAATGTGTTATATAATACCAAAAATGATGATTTTTATAAATGTTTTAAATGATATGAGAAAATGTTTAAGATATGTTAAGTGGAAAAAAAACAAGATATTATACCTACAGAATGATCTTAGCTGTATGAAATAATATACAAGTATAAAAACTAGAAGGAAATATGTTAAAATACAAACTATGATTATTGCTGGGGGTAGTGGTAGAAGAAATGAAATGTAGGAGACATTGTCGTCTTCTCTCTCTTTTTTTTCCGAGATAGGGTCTCGCTGTGTCACCCGGGCTGGGGTGCAGTGGCACGGTCACAGTTCACTGCAGCCTCAAACTCCTGGGCTCAAGCAATCCTCCTGAGTAGCTGGGATTACAGGCCTGAGCCACCACATTCAGCTGACATTTTCTTCTTTAAGATTTTCTTCTACCTCTAAACTTTCTATAATGGGCATTGTATTCTTTTTACAAATAGGGGGGAAAATAACACTGTAATATTCTAGAAGAGCAAACCAACACTAAAAAAGAAGAAAAAAAAAAAAAACATTTTTTAGGAGCTTACTGCAGGCCAGGGACTGTCCCAGATGCTTTACGCATTACAGGTTGAGTAACCCTTATCTGAAATGCTTGGGAACAGAAATGTTCTGGATTTTGGCTTTTCAGATTTGGAGTGCTCAACATGTATCTCATTTGATACTCACAACAGCCCTATGAGATAGGTATGACTTTATCCATGTTTGACAGATAGGAAAGACAGGTAACATAACAAGTGGAGAAGATGGGCTATGCACCCTAACAGAATGACTCCAGTGGTTTTAACCACTTGTGTATACTGCCTCTCAACCACAATGGCAGAATCTGTCTCCCTGCCTGCAAGCTTGACCTAAAAACAAGACTCAGTGATAAAATCTACCTTTAAAGGCCCTATAATAATTTAGAAGGATGTGAACAAGGTATTAAGGTATTCAGGTAAATTTTCAAACTAGCGGAACTCAACAGCTCCTCTAATGAAGCTACAAAGGAAATCTACATGCTAGAGTAACGCATCACTGCAACTGAAAATAAACCAGCACAACAAATTCAACCCACAGCTAAATTTCACAATACAAGAGAAAGGTAGGAATAACTGTCAAAGGAAAACCCCTGATATCCATTTATCAAATTGCCAAGAAGAAAGGCAAGTATTTAAAGATATAATTACGAGGACTTGGATAGAAAGGATCTGAATTTGCCCTCCAAAAAAGTCCTCCAGCAATAAGAGGCATGGACCACTAGAGACTGGAGAAGAGAAAGAAACTTAAGAAAACAATAAAAAGCATTGTTATTGCTATGACTTGTCTGCAACCAGCTTAGGAAGACCCCCTTACATTTTTTTTTTTTTTTCAGTCTAGCATTAAAGACCTTTTGCTTAGAAATAATCAATTTTGCTTGGCAAGAAGGCATCAAGACACACAAGTATTTTGGATCAAATTCTGTAGAATCAGCCTATTTGAGATACATTAAAGTTAATGCCAAAACCAATATGGTGTTCTGTTCACAGCTCCTTGCTAGAGGTTTTAAAAGCAGAAAAATACTGAAACTCCAAGTCTGAAGTGGAAACTTTTTATCTGTAAATACAAACCACCTTTAGATACTAGCCAGAAGCTATCAAGATTTGATAACTCCAAATTAACCTGTAGTTTTTAAATCCTTGAATGTTAGGAAAAGTGGCTGTTTAGAAAAATATAAAGCTGAGTTGGTACCTTACCTTTACACCAAGACAAATTCCAGAAGGATCAGATGTTGAAAAGGAAAAAAAATTCTAAAATAAAGTAGGGATTAATATTTTTGTAATCTTAGAATGTGAAAAACTTTTCTAAACATGACATAAAATTCCAGAAACCACAAAGGAAACGCTAACAAATCAAAATATATAAAAATTAAAAATGTCTGAACTGTTAAACACCATATATAAAACTTTAAAAAATTAGGAAAATATTTTTACCACATATGTTACAAGGTTCATAACCTTACCTGATATATGAGAACTCTTTAAAATCAACAAGGAAAATAAGTGCATTGAAAATTAGATATATAACACAAACTGGCAATTTACACACCAAAAACAACAGGGAAACCTAACAATGTGTATCACAATTTCAAATTTATGAACAGTTTGACCCAATAATTCTACGTGCAGGAATTTATTTTAAGGACATGTCATGCAAAGATATTCATTAAAACAACATTTACTGACATTAAAAAGCTGAAGTCCACCTAAATGTCCATGAATTGGGGATTAGTTAATCAGAGGTCACAAATAAATGTTTTCAGAGGTTGGCACAGGTGGGAGAAATAAGCTCCACAGGCCAGTTGCAAAACGATAACCAATAAACCGGAAGTGGTGGGATCTGTGGTGAACTGGAAAGCTAATACGCATTTCAGTAATTCAAACTGTAAAAACTGTATATGCCACAGGCCAAACTGGCTCTCCCTTCCCCAGTCCCCACACACTTGGAGGGTTAGATGTGTAATCTATAGCCATGGGACAAGTACCGCTGCCTATTCTCTCTGTGACAAGCCTAAGAGGGTCCCCTTACTCGGAATGCTCATCTATTCTATCACATTTGAATAGTTACAAAAGAGTTCACTGATGTGGCAACAAAGACTGTCAGGATTGGACAAAACCTTAAAGGTCACCTAGTCTAACAGGAAACTCGGTGAGGCCGCAGTCATTCAGACTTGTTTAGGCCCACGAGAAGAATGTAGAGGGGGAGGGAAGGACATGGAAAGTGATGGAGTAGAAGGCCAGAAGTCAGGGAATGAGGACTAGACTAGGCTTTCCTGTGGGATTTTCATTTTCCATAAGAACAAAACTAAGATGGGAAGGGAGGTGAGAGAATAAAAGAGGGTGCATCACACACCATCTATGTCACTGTACATAAGACTCCATATATAGATCAAATTCCAGGAACTCAAGAACTATTCTCATATGAAGGGCTGAATTCATAATACCATTGTTAAACATTTCTTTAGCAATAAACTTCTGGGCTGCTGTTATCCTCACTAACCAAGCCAGCACAGGGAAGAGTTGCTACAGATAATGTGACAGATTGTATATGGTATTTTTATTGCAAGATCTTAATTCATCCCAGGAACTGTTTTAAATTATCCTAGAATGGTTGTAGTTTATAATTACAGTCTCAGCAGCACTTCCAAAAGTGGAAAACCTCCACTCGAACCTGGAATGGAACGTTTCTTCCCAACTTGTGAAAATAACTTTATGCTTGGTCCTGCCATATCTGGGAATGGACAGCAAATTTTCTGACTTCACTTCATTTTAAACTCCACTCCTGTAAGATTTCTGAAATTCAAACTAGATACATCCATGTCTGCAGGCTCTAAAATCTTAGAATAATTTTTGCCATGATATTCCTAAATAAAGAGCAAATGCAAGTGACTGGTGGGGCTATGAAGTGGGTCCAGGTCTGCCCTTCTTCCAGCAGCTGGTCACTTTCCGAGTCAATGCTGTGTGCAATGTGAGCTCAGTTACGCAAATGGGAGCACTGGACAGCTGACGGCTCCCAGATAGGTCTCTCTGCCTCTCTATAACACACGCACACTCACTTGAGTTATCTTACACTAATAACTGTACCAACAGGATTAAAAAAACTGTTTTGAAAAAAAAAAAAAAATCAATGTAGGAACTATCTAGGTCTTACAGCTTCCAAGCAGGCACAGAAGGGAAGCAATGTGGTCAGAGGAAACATAAAAGGTCTGTCAATGTTTCAATTAGCATGCTTGATATTTAAACCCTAGGAACAAGAAAGTCATAACAGGATTAAGCTCATTTTAGGTATTAAATAAATGCCTCAAAGCAAACAACGTATTATCCAGGAAGCGGGAGCTGCCACAGCAGCGCTCTCAACAAAACTGGGAAATAAGTGTTGGGGCTTCCTCCTACCTCCCTTTGCTTGCATGGCCCACCTCAATATCTTTAACTCTTTCCCTTTTCTGGTAGTTCACCCACCTCTCCCACCTCAAGTGTTACACGAGTAAATAAAATTTACTGCATGCCTACTCTGCCAGACACTCTGCTAAGCACTATAAAAGCTTTTTAAAAATGCAATCTTCTCAATAACCCTGAAATAAACATGATTAGTATCTTCACTCTAGGTTGAGTGACTTGCCCACAGTCTTATAAATAATGAAACCAGGATTGAATCCAGGTCTATCTGGCTCTTGGTCAGTATGTTATATTGCCTCCTATCCTCATTTTGGTCTCCAAAGCACCTCTTTGCATTTTAGAAGGACAGGGAAAAAACCTTACATATGCTGAGCATCATTTACATGCTTTACACAGGCTCTCTTGCTCAGGCCCATACAAGCCCTATGAGAGAGATGTGTTAGGCTCCATTTTAAAGACTGGCAAACAAAGACCAAGAGAGTTTGAGGGCTCTTGAAGACTTTAATCTCACCTTTAGCAGACAAAGAAACAGAGCTCCGGAAAGGCTGGGTGGCTTGCTTAAGGACAGAAAGCTATTAATAGTTACTGTCAGAGCTGAGACCTGATTCCCGATCCACTGCTCTCTATAAGCCGTCATTCTGAAAGGAACTCACATATTAATAATAGAGTAGGAACACCAGGCACTATACTAATGTTTTATGTGCTTTATCCAAGTACAATCAAAAGGATTCCCAACACTGCAATTCCAGTCAATGTTTTTCTAATAATGTTTTATGAAAGAGGGGAAAAAATCTAAATCCCACATCCATCAAATTTATAATCCAATTAATGTGTTTCTATACACACAGATGAATGGATATTACAAAAAAAGTTTTGCAAAGAATGTATAAGGAATTCAAACAACATAATCAAATAACATATTTCTGAACACCTGTGTTCTGTGGCTGTTTGCCAAGTGCTGAGAACATTGGAGAAAGAAAATATGCAGCATTGGAATTAGATGAATGCTCACCATTGGCACATATGTTAACAGTTCTCATGTTATTCTGAGAAAAATAATGGTCTTGGCATAGAAAATGTGGATTTAAAGCCGGACTCAATCATATGCTGTAGTGGGACAGGTCACCTAGGGGCTCTAAGCCTTTCTGTCAAATGAGGGGGAGTAAGATCCACTGTGCAAGGATAATGTGAAAAGCAAATGGGACAAAACATTTACAGGGACTGAACACAATAAGCACTCGATAACTATTTTCATCAATGCCTTCTCAAATTCTATAACCTAGCTTTAAGAGAGCAGGTGCCCCTGCCAATAAAATTTAAAAGAAGAAAAGATAACAAGCAATCAGTGTGAATATTACTAAAAATATTCAATATCCATCAGTGCAATAAGAAAAGCAAATTAGCAGAAAAGCTATTACCGATAAGACAATAGACAGCAGGGTATAAGAGAAGAAAAATTAAGAACCAAGTGCCTGAGTGAGACTGACAGGCACACGGTGACAGAGACATCACCAGAAAATATGTCAAATGTATGCTGTCGCCATTAAGATGCCTCTACAATAAACACTTTTGTTTCCACCAAGGTTACATTTGGTCAAAACCAAAATGTTCTTAAAATAACAATGTCTCTTTGGTCAGCATGACATTTTCTAACAGCACAATTACCGCAAAACCCATCCATGCAAAGTAAATAAGAAACAACAGCAAAAGAAGGTAAAAATTAAATTGTTCCAACAAGAGAAATTATTTACAAAATACTTAATGAAACGCAAAACTTGTCAATCTGCATTGAGCTCTGAATAGCATGAAAAATCCATTTTGAGTCAATAACAAATACTCCTCCAATGTTACAAAATTCCCGGTAAGACGCAATAAACCTGAAACCATTCTTCCTGGTTATTCTAGTTCCTATCACATATTATTTTAAAGATGTTTCTGTTTTCTTTTCTTTTTTTTTTTTTTACATTTACCACAATAATGACTACATAAGAAAGATGATTCTTTTTCCTGGTTTATACGATTAAGTACCCAGTAGGGCTCACAGTGGTTTCTGTTTGTTTTTGGTTTTGTTTTCATGTGAGAAAATGCCTAAGAGTTCATAAGGACAGGAAGCAATCTGACGATTTGGGTTCTACACTTACTTCTGGCGCTAAGCAGGAAAGATGGCTCTGTCTCTGGACTCCAGTTCTTCAAACTATAAAAGGGAATAAGAAACCCCACCTTGCTCCCTCACAGGAACATGGTAAGCATCACCAAATGAAAGAGCAAAATATGAACACACCTGTAACTATCTGAAATGCACCATAAACCTAAAGTGACAATAATTTTACTACCATCAGCAAACAGGCATACCAGAAATCTGGACTTAATGGTTCCCTTGGCTTTCCCCTGCTTTCTGGATTATTTGTTGTCATTCAAAGAGCTGATGACCTTTTTTTTTTTTTTCACAAAAGTAAAATAAAGTGTGAAATAATAATATAATAAGTAATAACACTTAATACACAATGAACCAAAACCAAACATAAAACAGCTTTATAATTCTCTAATAGAATTGTACCATAAAAAAAAAAAATTCTACCATAAGTCTGAAAGTTAACTTGGTTCAAATATCCAAGGCTACATTTCATTTGATCCTATGTCCAACTCTGTGGGACAAGTATGACAGGTGGCATTTATGCCTGAGTTTTACAGACTAAAATCCTGAAACTCAAAGAGTAGAGCAACTCACCCAAGGGCAGCTAAAGCCAGGGCCCTTCACCCTTCTGATGTAATTTAATGTTCATTCTACTGGTCCTGTGTTATGAGGTACCCCTATTTTCAAGGAAATTCACTTCACACAACATCAAACTTCTAGGCTGGTAATTTTATCATTCCTTTTACACAGCTCCACCATAAGGAAATTCCAGGGGGGAGAGTGTGCACACAAGAAGTGAAAGGGCGGCATCTATTGGCAGAAGTGTGTTGCTGCAATGGAAGTAGTTTGAGAGCTTCAAGACTGAAAATACCAGTAACGTCAACAGTTCATAACAGTGAGTGGAAAAAAAAACATATTGATAGAGGTGCAAGGGGAAGAAAGCAAACAAGCAATGAGAAGTTCTAAAAATGATACCAATGACCACTTTGGTGATAAATTTCAACCAGAAATAGTTTGAATTCCTTTGTTTTAGAGCAGTTTTTAAATCAGTCCCTTTGGGAGCAAGTTTTCTTTGAGAAGGCAGCTGTGGTTTTATAATGGAAGTCAATGGCAAATCACTGGGGAAAAGTTTAGGTAACTGAAATTTACTCCATGAACGATGTTTCAAGAAAGAAAGGGAAAGTGGAGGAGGAAAGGAAGAAGCTGACATTTGCGAAGTGCCTACTGGTTAAGTATCCCTGATCCAAAATGCTTGGGACCAGAAGTGTTGCATTCACATTTCGGATTTTGGAATATGTGCATTATAATTAACTGTTGAGCATCCCTAATCCAAAAATCTAAAATCTGAAATGTTCCAATGAGTACTTGCTTTTGAGTGTCATGTCCATGCTCAAAAGTTTTGGATTTTGGAGCATTTTGGATTTCAGATTTTCGGATTCAGGATGCTCAAACCTGTATTATGTTGCAGGGACTTTATATGCATTTATCCCATTTAATGCTCACACAGACACAAAATATATCCTAAGGTTCTAGTATTACCTGCATTTTACAGTTGAGGAAAATGAAGCTCAGAGAGAAGAAACTGGCTCAAAGCTACTCAGCAAATGGCAAAGTCAGGATTTGAACCCTGAATGCCTGACTCTAGTGATCTTAACTACCCAACATACACTGAAATATCACTTTAGTACACACAGACATGATGTCCATACAAACAGACACAACTGCAACTTCATAAAACCTTCTAAACAAATGTGAAATCTAACATTTTTCAGTCAAAAAATTTAGATGTATAGAACAACCAATACTCTGAGTTGTGTCTTTTTCTCAGTAACAATGCAATAAATTACCATCAAACCTCCTCTTTGAATCATCTCCTCAATAATACTTAATCCCTACATTGTCAGTACAAAATCTCAGTTATATCAGCATCAAACTAAACAGAGAAAAGAGGAAAGGAAAAGAGACATGCTTTCCATTCAAGAAATATTATGGTTCGTGTAAACGTGTTATCAAAGACAAAAGATTCTCAATTGTGTTGTATTTCATCTAAGTAGTGGAGCATCAGGATTTCTATTAAGTAAAAGTGGTCCTGTTTGTTGGGAGAGGGAAATGACATAAGGACATCTTAGATAATGAAAAAGCTTCCACCTCATGCTTTCCTTTCACATGCACTGGGCTACATAAGCAGGTATCACTTTTCAGAGTTCTAATAGAGACTCTTTGGATGGGGGGGTGAGCAAACTGACGCACGATCTTCTCCCCTGCCTTCTCAACATTTCACGTCCCAGGAATATGGATTACTGAACTGTCAAGAGTCTGTGTGAGAAAAAAACGGGTGGTGAAGCAGAGAAGAAAGACTGAAGAAAGTATCTTTGACAGCTCAAAGGACGAAGAGTGAAAAATATACATCTAGGTGAATGAGATCATAATTCAAAGACATGGCTGTGGATCTAGTAATAGGAAAAATAATTTACATTCACCTCAGCTAAAAACTAAAAACTCTGCTTTCTAGAACAACTAATTCACATTTTAAAATATTTTTCAGACTTTGGAAGCTTCTTCATGAACAATAAACAACATTGAGTTTACAGTCATTTCTCTTTCTCTTCTCTGACTTCAAATTATAGCAAAATTAAAAAATAACTGAACCAAATCTGGCCTTGGTTGTAATGAGATTCAAACTCAAGAATTTTCAGGGTGTGATTACAGCAATTAGGAATTCCAGGCCTCCAGGTTGTTTATCTCAACCTGGCAACGTTTTGACACCTGGGGCAGGCTAACAATGTTCGCCAGGAGACTGATCACTCACCCTCCCGCAACACATGACGTTATGACTGAATTAGAGTCTTAGGGGCTAGTTCACAGAAACACACCAGACAGTGGCAAAGAGAAACTTCTGAATAAATCTACTCCCTGCAAAGGTAATAATTATAAAAAGCATCATTCACTATTTATGAACAGGTTTACCAAGCAATTAACTTTAAAACCACTGCAAACAACCTAAATGTGTATCAACCGAAGAATGGCTGAGTAAGCTACAGTACATGCTCAAAATAGAATACTAAGCATCAGGAAGAAAAGAATGAGGACTTTCTCTATATGTTGCTATGGAGTGACTTCTAGGATATACAGTTAAGTGAAAACAATAGTAGAGGAAAGTATGTGTAGTACACTACTGCTATTTCAGAATGGGAGTACAAATACACATGTATTTGTGAGTGTGTGTGCGTGTGTATGTAAATATACATACACATCCCCAAAACATAACAACAAAAAAAGACAGAAAAAAGAGAGAGGGGATTGGGATAGAAGCTAAATCTGAATAACTTTGTTTTGTGGATTTACCTTAGGAACCATATAGTTTATATGAAGCAAAACAATAAAAAAGCAATATCTAAAAACAGAAAACAAAATGAAACAAAAAATCTATCTGCTTCTTTTTTGTGTGTGTGTGTGGCATAACCACTTAGAAATTATCCCAAGTACCTTTTTTTTTTTTTTTTTTGAGACAGGTCTTGCTTTGTCACCTGGGCTAGAGTGTAGAGTGCAGTGGCGTGATCACAGCTCACTGCAACGTCAAACTCCTGGGCTTGAGTGATCCTCCTGCCTCAACCTCCCAAGAAGCTGCGTGCCACCATGCCTGGCTCCTGCCTTAGCCTCCCAAGTAGCTGGGACTACAGGTGCGAGCCACCACACCAGGTCTCGCTCTTGTTCAGGCTGATCTCAAACTCTGGGCCTCAAACAATTCTCCTGCTTCAGCCTCCCAAAGTGCTAGGGCTGCAGGCATTAGCCACTGCACCTGGCTTCCAAGTAGCTTTAACATATAATAACTTGACTGTACATCTCTACTGGGAAATGCCCTAAGGATAAAGAGAACTGCAACACAAATCTTAAACTGTTTTCAGTCATAATTGTTGGTGGAAGGACAGGTATTGTGATTCTGAGGCTGACATTTACGGTGGAATATAGAGCAAATGAGTAATTATATTAGTATTGCTGGGAAGTTAAGATATTTGGCATGGGGGAAAGATTACAGATGTAGGATCAAAGTGGTTAAGTGAAAAACTGGCAGTGTTCAATCTGTACTAGAAATAGCATAAGAACTCATGAGCTTGCAATAAACATATGTCCTAGTTTTATCCATTCAAAAGGCCTAGAAAAAAATGACCTAACTGCAATGATCACACATTATACCCAGACTGTGATCTCTAAATACCATTTCCCACTAAAAGGAACCAGAGTTCCTTCAAAAAATGGCTATTTCCAGATTTGGAGTAGGGAATAGACAAGATGAGCCTGGAACATTTCATCATACTAGAAAGCAAGGAAGCTCTCAAAAAACCACTGGGAAGTAAGTAAATCATGCCTCAATAAACCAGATTTTTAAAAAACTACTGGGTTTTATAAAGATGGAACAATTTGAACATAAGGAAAATTGAAAGGATTGAAACACATCTAATATTTTTAAATCCATGAATTCATAATGATTTAAAAAAATCACTGGTTATCTTCCGAGAATGCTAGAGACCAACTCATTATTTTGAAAATAAATAAAAAGAAAAAATTAAGTACATATTCTGTCTTCTCTCTACTCTCTACCTGAGAGTAGCTGCATAAATAATGAAATGCTGCTTCATGGAAGTATTTCTGTTAGTAAATAGAGAAGGAATGATCAAATGTCACCATTTGTAACCTCTAATGAAATGGCATGTAGGCAATGACCTTCAGTAGCTTTTAACAATAGAAAAAGAGAGATGGCCATGTACCCAAACATTATGAACCTCCCGATGGAAGTACATACCTAGGAAATATCCTTGCCAGAAAAAAAAAAAAAAATCGAACCTGAGTCTGATCAAGCTTCTAGATCAGCATTTCTCAGAGTAGCCTGTGGACCCCTGGGAGATCCCTGATACCCTCTAAGGGGACGTGTAAGATCAAACTATTTTCATATTAATCCTAAGACATTATTTGACTTTTCTACTGTGTTGACATTTGCACTGAGGGTACAAAAGCAGTATTAGGTACAACTGCTAGCCTTAGTATGAATCAAAAAGTGGCACCAAATAGCGTTAGTAGCTAATACGTTCCTCACCACCACAGACTACAGTTTAAAAAAAATCCAGTTCCCTTAAGAATGTCCATGATGAAGTAGTAAAATGTATTAATTTTATTAAAGTTCACTTCTTTTTAACAGTATCTATGATGAAATGAAAAGTCTGCACAAAGCACTTCTGTTATAACTGAAATACAACAGTCATCTTGAGGCAAAGCACCTGTGCAACTGAGCTATGAGCACAACCAGCTGCTTTTTTTGTGGAACACCATTTTTACTTGAAAGAATGACAAATTGTGGTTATTCAGGTCTGGGTAGGTAGCAAACATTTTCTCAAAAATGAAAAAAGTGAGCCTGTCACTTAAAGGAAAACAACTGATTGTGTTTTTTGCCAATGATAAAATTCAAACTCTCAAACGAAAATCAGAATTTTGGAAAACTTGAATGCACTGCTGTGAACTTCACAGCTTCCCTACATTTAGACACTTTTCTGATGAGATATGGTCATAATTTCAAGGAATGTTACTGTTTTTAATACTGTATAATGAAATGTTCTAACATTTAGAAGATCTATGTAACTCAGTGGACCAATGTTTTTCAAATGACCAATGGGCGTTACAAAATCATGTGTGAGTAAAAGTTCCATTCAAAATACAAAACAGGCCGGGCGCGGTGGCTCACGCCTGTAATCCTAGCACTCTGGGAGGCCGAGGTGGGCAGATCGTTTGAGCTCAGGAGTTCGAGACCAGCCTGAGCAAGAGCGAGACCCCATCTCTACTAAAAAATAGAAAGAAATTATATGGACAGCTAAAAATATATATAGAAAAAATTAGCCGGGCATGGGGGTGCATGCCTATAGTCCCAGCTACTCGGGAGGCTGAGACAGGAGGATTGCTTGAGCTCAGGAGTTTGAGGTTGCTGTGAGCTAGGCTAACGCCACGGCACTCACTCTAGCCTGGGCAACAGAGTGAGACTCTGTCTCAAACAAAAAAAAAAAAAAATACAAAACAGACCAATGAACTTTAATATGCAGAGTGAGAAAAGTTCATTAATGTAGTGTCAGATTCTACATTGCCACTTACCTTTAATAAATCACAACTTTTTGAGTTTTGGTACAGAGTCAAAGGAGAGTATCCACAATTATCTGAAAAAGCTATTAAAATACTTCTCTCTTTTCCAACTATACATCTTTGCTAGGCCAGACTTTCTTGATAAACTTCCACCAAAATAATATATTACAACAGACTGAATGGAAAGCAGGTATGATAATCTGTCTTCTACTAAGCCATACAGATTTTTTAAAATGTAAACAATGCCATTCTTCTCATTTGTTTTTGTTTTGGGAAACATGGTCATTTATCATAAAAAATATTTATATTAACATATAATTAGTTTATTAAGTGAATTAATAAATTCTTTAAAATTTTTCTGTTTTAGCTTCTAATTCAGTAAATACCAGTAGATATAACCCACATAAACAAAAGCTCTTTGGGGTCCTCAATAATGTTTATAAGTATGAAGGGGTCTCGCGAAACACTGGTCTAGATCAAACTACCAATTTACCAGACATTCAGGGAACATATTAAACAGCATCACTTAGATGTAATTAGCATGTCCAGAATGTGGGAAACTATATGGGATAACAATTGGGTTTCAACAGTACCACAAAGTATGGGGGCTGCAGGGCTGCAGGAAGGAGGGGCTATAAATTAAAGGCAACTAAGAGATATATCGACCAACTGCAAGGTATGAATCTAATTCAAACAAACTATAAAAAAATATTTATATATGAGGAAAACTAAACAGTGACAAGGTATTTTATGGCATTAAAGAAATTATTCTTTATTTTTAAAGGTATGACAAAGGTATTACAATTATATTTTTATAGGGGTCTTTAATCTTTTATGGATACCTATAAAATATTTAGAACGAAATATGCCTAGAATTTGCTTCAAGACAATAAAGAGGTAGGGACAACAAAGAGTGGAGGTGAAGAATTAAATAAAACAAGAACAGTTATGAGTTGATGACTGTTGTAGCTGAGTGATGGGAACTTCATTAGATTTTATCTTACCAATGGAGGACGGTATATTTAACCATATGTACTAATTTTTTAAACTCATTTTGAAACAAATGAACAGTAAATTCAAAGAATGTTCTGAGAATATTCCTTTTGTCTCTATGAAACAGCAGATAAAGTTTCAAGTTGTAGATACCTGGGTTCCCAAAAAACACCAAGATGCATCCTTGAGATTATTAACTTAAGCATAAGCAAAGAAAGCATCTCTGCTACCATACCAATCATAATTTTAAATTATAAATAAGGTAGTAACAATTCTCACCTCCCAGCAAATATCTGATTTCTAAAGCGTATAGCCAAAAGCAAAGAGTGTAACCTAACAAGAAATGTATAATTGACTGTCTTCTGACAATTCAGTAAAGCTTCTTTATAAACACCCAAAGAAATCTCAATTTACAATCAGATTTGGAGCCCTGATCTGGGAATGAATAATTAAGACAGTTTCAGAAATCATACGTTATTGTTGGCCTCCTGGGAAAAGCTAAGGGCTAAAATTTATTCTTCTCTGCCACAAAAATCCATCTGAATGGCTTATAATTATCCAGGGAATCCAAACGATCAATCTTGTTCAGGTTCTGTTACTTTCATCAAATTAATCTTGAATTAACAGTTTGGTGGTTTTCTATCCTGATGGACCCATTATCACATAGAGGGATATTAGCTCTCTGTGCTGCATTAGGATTCTATTTTTAATTTCTCTCATAACCCAAGGAAAAATCTAGAATAGTACTAAATATTTCCAGGAAAAAAAGGGTTTACTAGGCACTAATTTACTTCACCTGAAGGTCTCTCCTTCAGTCCCTTCACCCGCTTTCCTGCGACACCCACACTCTTGTCTTCCCAGCCATAGCACAGGCGTGGGGTTCCCACAGACATGCTTTATGTTTCAAAATACACTTCAAATGAGACTCTTGATGCCTTCCCTGGGGTTCTTGCTGAGGTTCTTGCTCTCTTTTCTGGGCTCCTACGGCACTTTTTTATACATAGAATTTACCAGAATAGCTTAGAGAGAGGCTACATAGTATACATGGGTAAGAGGATGCACTCGGCAGCCAAACTGTTTTGGTTCAAATTCCTGCCATGCCACTCACTGTCTGTGTAACTGTAGTCAAGTACCCCCGTAAGCCTGTTTTCTTTTTTCTTTAATTTACAAATAAAAATTGTATATGCGTATCATGTACAACATGATGTTTTGAAATATCGTAGTCCCTCCTTATCTGCAGGGGATAAATTCCCAGTGGACAATAAGATATTAATAGAACAATTATATAATAACAACATACTGTTTACAATTTCATGGATAAAATATTCATTATTACCATAGATCTTAGTAACCTCAGCATATGACTTTTTCTTTCCATATTAAGTCTACAACTTTCATCTTTTCACTTACAGGAAGCACTTTATGGCTTCTCCCTGGCATGCCCGAATTGCGAGCATCACTACTCTTGCACCCTGGGGCCATTATTAAGTGAAATAAGGGTGACTTGAACACAAGCACTGCAATACTGCAACAGCCAATCTGACGACTGAGTTGGCTGCCAAGTAATTAACAAGCAGGCAAAGTGTACAGCAGGGATACGCTGGACAAAGGGATGGTTCACATCCAGGGCAGGACAAAGCTGGACGACTGTATGATTTAATTACGCTATTGAGAATGGCGCACGATTTAAAACTTATGAATTGTGTATTTCTGGAATTTTCCATTTAGTATTTTTGGACTGCAGTGGACTTCAGGTAACTGAAACCTTGGAAAAGGAAACCGTGGACAAGAGGAAACTACTTACCGTATATACACACTGTGGAATAGCTCAATCAAGCTAATTAACGTGATTTACTGCACGTACTTATATTTTTTTTGTGGCAAGAACACTTAAAATATACTCTCTTACCAATTTTTAAAATATGATATATTGTTAATAACTAGTCATCATATTGTGCAATAGATCTCTTGAATTTATTTCTCCTATTAAGCCTCAGTTTTTTACCCATAAAACGGTAATAGTAACATTACCTACTTCATAGGATGATTGTGAAGATTGAGCTAACATATATAATGCCTGGCACATAGCAAATTCTCAATAAATCTAAGCTATCACTACCACAACATATCAAAATCACTGGATTATTTTCTCCTACATTATGAACTCTCTCAGGGTAGTGACAGTATTTGAGTTTAATTCAATTAGTTGAATTAAATATTGAATTAATTCAGAGACTATGTCTGAGTTTAATTGAAAATAGCGTGCTAACTTTAAGCCAGGCAACTGCTAGGTGTTAGGAATACACAGACGAGTAAAATAAAGTCCAGGCTGTCGCGGATCCTACAGTCTTGCCTATTCACACATAGTACACACAGAGGACTTCAAAAAACATAGATTGAATTAATATGAGGGGGCCACCTACTAGCAAATCTTTTTATAGAGTAAGTCATAAGAAATCTGAAAACAACTTCATTTGAATAAATAGGAAACTTACTTCAAAAACTTAAGGATTCCAAGATCCAATACTCAACAATACTTGCGAAGGTAATAATTTACTGAAAAGTACTGTTGGTTCCTCTCGATCTGGAGAAGCCCTAGCTAACTCAATTTAGACTAAAACCATGAAACATCTAAACAGAAAGTTTAAAAACATACCTTGCTCTATTTTTTTAAGTTAAGCAAGTAATATGTTAATACAGTAATACACTCTCTCTGTAAAAACAGCTAAAACTAAAGTTCTCTCCAGAGGCAATGACTCTTATCAAGTTATTTTATGTCCTGTCTTTTTTATCTGTGCAGCTGCATGTGTGCATGTATATACAGAAATAGGTAGCATGGCTTTAATATACTCTCATATACACACACGTATGTTTCTCAATTCTATTCTATAACATTGATCTATATTCTATTCTTATGCCTATATCACAATACTTTCATTATTGTGGTTTTGTGGTACTTTTTTTTTTTGAGACAGAGTCTGGCTTTGTTGCCCGGGCTAGAGTGAGCGCCGTGGCATCAGCCTAGCTCACAGCAACCTCAAACTCCTGGGCTCAAGCAATCCTTCTGCCTCTGCCTCCCAAGTAGCTGGGACTACAGGCATGCGCCACCATGCCCAACTAATTTTTTCTATGTATATTTTTAGTTGGCCAGATAATTTCTTTCTATTTTTAGTAGAGACGGGGTCTTGCTCTTGCTCAGGCTGGTCTCAAACTCCTGGCCTTGAGTGATCCACCTGCCTCGGCCTCCCAGAGTGCCAGGATTACAGGCGTGAGCCACCGCGCCCGGCCTGTGGTACATTTTGATATCTGGAAGTGTAAGTCCAACTTTGCTGTTCTTGTTCAAAAATATCTTGAATATTTTTATGCATTTATATGTCCATATGGGAAACAAATATGGTATTATTTTGAAACATCTATCTAGGTTTTCAAATTTAATGCCACAAAATTATAAATCATAATCTTTGATCATTCTATTAATAACATTCTTCTATCTCTAATAATGCTCTCTCTCCCCTGTCCCCTACTATAGTTTATTGGTATCATCTTCCTTTTTAACTTGATCAAATCTGCCAAATGTCAGGTACTTTCAAAGAATCTGCTTTTGGTTTTACAGAGCAACTTTTTTGCTTGTTTTCCATTTCATTAAATTCTGCCTTTATCTTTATACTATTTTTTAAGCTTATTTACACCCTTTCTTGTATCCTAAAAGTATCCTAAAAAGAAAATACATTTAAGGGTATAAATCCTCCCCTGAATACCATTTTTTGCTGCATCCCATAGGTTCTGAATTACAGGGATCTGAATTTTGTAGGGTTCTTATAATTCATTTCTAAATAGTTTATAATTTCTATTTTGATTTTATCTTTAAAGAAAGAACTATTTAAAGATATATTTTTGCATTTCCAAATGGGATAAGGTAGCTTCAGCTACTTTTTACTGTTAATTTCTAATTTTATTGTATTATAGTCAGTGAATGTGGCCTATGATTTCTGAGTGGAGATTTCTTTCTGTGTACTTTAAAACATGGTCAAATTTTATCAATACTCCAAATATGTTTTGTTTTGTATTTTTTTTTTTTTTTTTTTTTGAGACAGTCTTACTCTGTTGCCCGGGCTAGAGTGAGTGCCGTGGCGTCAGCCTAGCTCACAGCAACCTCAAAGTCCTGGGCTCAAGAGATCCTCCTGCCTCAGCCTCCCGAGTAGCTGGGACTACAGGCATGCACCACTATGCCCGGCTAATTTTTTCTATATATATTTTTAGCTGTCCATATAATTTCTTTCTATTTTTAGTAGAGATGGGGTCTCGCTCTTGCTCAGGCTGGTCTCGAACTCCTGAGCTCAAACGATCCGCCCACCTCGGCCTCCCAGAGTGCTAGGATTACAGGCGTGAGCCACCGCGCCCGGCCCAAATATGTTTTTAAAGTTTCACATATATTTGAAAGGTTTTTCTATTTTCTGTTTTATCAACCTTGTTAATAGTGTCAGTTTTTGTCTAACTTAAATGTCAATTTTTGAGAGGATATTTAAGTCTTCTCGATTAACTTCTTAAAACTATAGTTTTCTCATTACTCCTTCTTGCTACACATTCTTGGTGCCATCCAAGACATACTGTTTCTTCACTGTTCAGTAACACACCAACCAAGTCCCTTGCCACAGGACCTTTGCATGTGCTATTCCTGCTGCCTAAAAAGCTCTTCCTCTGGATATTCACACAGTTCACATCCTCATCTTCTTACCAAAGAGGACTTCCTGAACTACTCTATTTTTAAACACTACACACACATTCTCTCTCTCTCTCTCTTTGGCTTTATATTTTCCACAATATTTACCACCATCTAACACATTAAATATTTTACTTATTTTCCTTCTTCTAGAATGAATCTTCCATGAAGGACAGGTTTCTGGCTGTTCTGTTCACTACCATATTCCTAGAATCGTGTCCAATACATAAACACACACACACACACAGAGGCACTCAATAAATATCTAAATAAACATACAGATGATAAAAACAAATGAAGCTGATTCTAACATGGGTTCAATGACTAACCAATTCAGTAACCTCGGGTGAGTTATTCTGGTCCTCGAAAGATCTCTCTTTAGATATCTAAGACCTCAACTATCATTAGTTGCATAAACTATGACATTCCTGCCATTTTACAAAAGTAGAAATTAGGTTATGGAAGAATGACATCATTTCCTCTAGACCAGTCAACAGTGGAAAGCCAGGACTAGAAAGGCCGCCTGAAGTTCAAATCCAATGCTCAACTAAGCTCTTTTAGAAAAAAGAACAGAATTATGACAGCTGAATATCAAACTTCAGAATTTAAGGATATAAAAATAAAAAATTCCTAAAGAGAAAAATCCTTTCTAGAAATATTCAAAACAGGCATACAGACTCCTTAGCTTTCTTCCCAAATTTTTTAGTGCCTCTACTCATTAAATCCTTGTAAACATTAATAAGAGTCTGTGGTTGAAAGAGAATGTTCCACAGCAGAGAAAGGAAAAACACACCCAGTGTTTCATTAGAAACTTTGGAATAATTTATATTTATCCTCTGAAAAAATTCAGAATAATCCTCTCAGAGAGCCTAAAATTAGGAGAATGGTTAGCAAAACAACAAGGATACTATAAAACAGTAAAAACCGTCTTCCAATCTAATTCTTAAATATAAAGTCAAAATCTCAAATAAACTATTAAAGACAGTTACATCTTCATTTGATGGAGTACTGCTTTCTTAATTTCCAACTGAACAAAAAAGAAAAAAAAAAGATGGCAAGTGAACAAAAGATTTTTAAGACAAAAAAAGATGTCACTAATTAGGGACCCAAGAACTGCCCAAACATCAGGAGCCGCTGATGGGGACAATTATAGGAGATTCAAACTGCACAAAAAAATGCTCAAGCACTTTCAGTGAAATGACAGAATTGGATGTGCAATATCGCAAATAACTTCCCCCGAAGATACAACCATTTATTTCCAACTACTTACAAACTCATAGTCTCCATCCTGTGGTACTTTCCAATCTGCAGAATTTTTCAGTGGGCCAGGCACACTCTTGCCAAAGCTGCTGATCTGGTTTTCCTTTTCTTTTTGTTCAAAATATTCCAGAAAAGAGGGTTTTGCAGGCTGCATGGTCTCATCCCTTCCTGAAAACCAAGAAAAATAAAAAGTGAAAAGGAATACTCTTACATTTTAGATAAGTTTAATAAATAGATCTATCTCCAGATGGGCTACAGTCTCTAGATCAATGGGTCTTTCTATTAGATAAAAGACTCCTCCTTCAAGAATCTATGAAACTACAAAAAAAGGCACAAATGCTCACTCAAAATATTTCTCATAGAATTTCAAGAGGATGCAAGGCCCCCCCAAAATACACGCAAAAATTTCTCTGAGGTCCCTTTCTCTAGACGGAAAGAGTTGGGTGGTGCAATGATTCTGAGTAAGCTGCTCATAATACATTTTAGGTCTCCTATAGCAAATAGTTTCTGTAATCTTTAGACTGAAAACAGAGATGCAAGCAAAAGTATTTATTTAGCATCTATCATATACAATATTCTCTATAGGCACTGGAATAGGATGACACAGTAGGATGACTTTCCTTGATAATCTCCTGACCTAATTGAAATGATAACAAAAACATGCATAATTAAATGACATTCCATCTACTCTATGAAATATCGTGTAATTTTTAAAATACTATCTATAAATGGTTTACAATAAAATTAAAGGGAAAATAGGATAAAATATTACATATACCGTATAATCTCAACTCTATAAAATTATATACATAGGAGAAAAAAAAGTCTGCAAGAAAATACACCAAAATGTTAACAGGGTTTGTCTCTAGTAGTAGGACTATAGGGTTTTTTTGTTTTTTGGGTTTTTTTAATGGTGTCTCCCTGGCTAGAGTGCAGTGGTATCATCATAGCTCAATGCAACCTCAAACTCCTGGGCTTGAGTGATCCTCCTGCCTCAGTCTCCCAAGTAGCTGGCACTACAGGCACGCATCACTATGCCTGGATAATTTTTCTATTTTTAGTAGAGACGGGGTCTCGCTCTTGCTCAGGCTGGTCTCCAACTCTTGAGCTCAAGCAATCCTCCCCCATTGGCCTCCCAGAGTGCTAGGACTATAGGTGTGAGCCATGGTGCCTGGCCTCTACAACTATAGGTGATTTTATTTACTTCTTTTAAACATTTTTTAAAGGAGATAGTACTAAATACGTATTAAATAAATAGAATTAACGATGAGAGATACATGTGCCCAGATCTTGCAGGTTGCGTGGTCAGGGAAGACTGGTAAAGCGGAGCTTAGGTTGGGCCTCAAATCACCCTGGAGAACAGAAACAGCAGTTACCTCGCAGCCGTTACCGTATAAGAGCAGAATACAGCAATTACTAGTTATTAGTAACAATAGCAAAAAGAATTACTTTACCTGGCATAACTTAAAAACCGAGCTAGCTGAGTGTACCTGCTTCATATGTTAAAGTATCTTTGTGCCTGTGATTAGTATTCTAACATGGGGAAACACAGAAGTTTTTTTCAATGCTTTCCAGGTACATGTGGGTTTACACACCCCTTTCCCACAGTAACCAGGAAAAAGAACCAGAAGGTTCAGAGCCTTAAGAAGTAGATGGGTAGAGGGCTAGAAGATAAAGAACAGCAAGTATTTCTCTTCAGGTATCCTTGTTCTATGCAATCTTCCTTATCTCATGACACTTGCCTAGTCCAGTTTGAAGCCAGCACCCTGACTACCTCTCAGACATTTGTCATTTTTCTCACTGTCACCACTGCCAAGTTCAACAGCAGCCAGTCCCGTATTTGCCCACTTCCAGATGTTGCCAATAGCTTACTACACTGTTGCCTCTCCACTTACTGAGAATTAAACACAAAATTTGCTAGGACCAGTTAATGAGTACATGGTGTTTTGTGTGCTCTAGGTATGATGTTAGGTGCTTCTCATGTTTATTTTGTTTAATTGTTAAGTTAAATTGAAGGTATTACTTCATAATATAGTTCTGCAGGAGCTACAACAAAATAAGGCATGTACATGGTGGTGCTTTGGATGTGCCAACAAGTCAGGAAGCTATGTCCTTTTGCTCAGTCCCCTCCTCCGAACCCAGAGGGGAGGACTGGCTCAGAGACAACTCTGCAGCAATGCTACACATAATCCTACGCATTAAAAAAACATTGCTCAGAAAACCTCCTAGAGCCAGCAACTTCAACAGTACTGCCAACTGCTGACAGATACAGTATATAAAATATCCTGACAAGATATACCAACGAGCTGAACAGAATGGAAAGTGCAGAAGCAAAATAGAAAGTCCAAATGGCTATACAAACAATGGAATAACTATTTGGAAAAAGATTAAATTGAATCTCTATATCATATCTTAAACCTGGAATACTCCAAATGGATAAAAGATCTAATTGTAAAAATTAAAACCATAAATACTAGAAGAAAACATGTGCGAATGAAATTTAACTATAGCAGAATGATTAGTTTAAAAGTTACATATATCAGATTCCCAAAAAGCTAAAATTGATTTTGGAGGCAGCACAACAGCAAAATTCCTCTCTTGGAATTTTATGTTATGTATATTTTACCACAATTTTTAAAAATCAGAAAAAAAAAATCCCTATCCTGCAGTTCAAAGATTTAGATTTTGGTTCTGACTGTATGAATCTGAGAAAGCCACAGGTTCCCAATCTGCAAAAAGAAGACACTAGGCCAGGTTATTTCTAATTTCCCTTGTAGCTCTGAAAATTTTATGACTTGGCAGTAGCACAGGAAAACATATTTATGCCCCAGTTATTGATAACTATGGAAAAGAAGTAGTCCTTATCTCCAGAGAGATTATGATATTTGATGCCTCTAATCTAAAATATGTTACAACTAGATGTGTATGGGCATAAAACAAAGACCAGGCCAAACTGAAAAATAGGGCTCAAAAAACAGTGACAAGAATGTCTCTTGAGTCTTTGGATTTCTTTTTGTCGTTGTTGCCTTGTTTTAACAGATGGGAGAGGTGATTCAAACTGTAATAAAGATACCATCTAGAGATATAGGTGATAAAAATATTTTATGTAACTAAAGCAGAAAAAAAATGAACGAATCAACTAGTAGGGGAAGCCACTTCAACTGACAAAAAAACAGTATACATTCAAAAACAGTTAGGTGATCCCTGTATTTAGTGACTGCAGAAATTAAATGCCTTCACTGTAATGATTCTTTCCTTAAGTGTAAGGTTGCTTCACTGATGGATTAAGGTTGTGTGGAGGACACAGCATTCCTATTGTGACCAACATTTCCTTAACAACACCATAATTAAACTGTAGCACCTGTTCTCAGTCTGATTTTATAGACCAGTAATAATTCTCAGTAAACAGATTTGTACCACAATTAGTATCTAAGATAAATTGTTTTCAAAAGTGGCCACAATAATATTCTCCTGTTATCTTCATCCCTGAGTTACACCCTCCCACAATGGGCCAAGCTATCTAACTTGCTTTGGTCAGTGACACAATAGCAAATGTATAGCAAGAAGAAACTAAAAATTATGTGTATTCTACTACAATGAAAATAAATCTGAGTGAGACTGCAAGATGGTGAAACACCATGTGGAGAGGCCGGTCAGCAGATGTCTCAGCTGACGACTTCATAAATCAGCCAGGTGATTAAAGAGCAGAGCAAACCAGCCCAGACTGGAAGAACTGTCTAGCTGAGTCCAATCTAATTGCCAACCTACAGAATCATGAAGTAAATAAAATGGCTGCTATTTTAAGCCACTAAATTTTGGGGTCATTTGTTATGCAGCAAAAGCTAACTAATACAGTCTAGTCTGTCTGTCTGTCTGACTCTCTCTCACACATATACACACACTCATACACACCACCCTAAACCTACAAAAAGAGTTTCATTCTTTGGGAACTCAGGTTCAAATTCAACTAACATTTACTGAATACCTTCTATATTTCAGGCTTTCTACTAGGTGCTTTCACATGATATTCTCATCCAAACTTTATGACCCCCATATAGAGTAGGGAGGGAAGAGGCTTTGCACTTATTAGGCACCTACCAAGTGCCAGGCAATGTACTATTTCACTGAATCCTCAAAGCATCTTTTGAGGTATGTATTTTTATCCCCTCTTATAGGGGGTAAGAAATTTGCCTATGATTTCATAGCTCGTAACCAACAAGGACAGGATTTGAACGCCAATGATCAGGTTTTAAGCTTGATGAACTGCATCTCGTACTGTAAATTCTCTAAAATCAAAATAAAGATTCTTGACATGTTAGAATTGCCATTAAGTTAAGTGCAGAAAGAGTGAGGGAATGGAATTTTCCCAGTAACCTTATCTTTGAACTTTTCTTTCAGCACCCTTTAGCTAGATAGATGATCAGTGCGCTGGACAGCAGCCTGACAGTGCTGAAAAGCATGAGAGAATCATTCCAAGCTGATTAAAGGCCATGCTGTCCCCAGGGCTTCAGTGAGCTGGTGGGCTTTTTGTTTTGACTTGAGCTACAGTATTTTTTCAGATGGATCCCAGGAAATGAAGACGTTCAGCTGAATGATGATACAAGAAACCTAAAGCCATAGGGAAAATAGACTGAGCAAAGAAACCAACCCTTGAAAATAGTCACATCTTGCTCTGATTCTTTTATCTGATGCAAGAAATACATGAACTCCTATACTATGACTGGCCTATTTTTCGTTGTAAGCAGCATTTGTCAAGCTAAACGGACAATCTGTCTAAGCCCACAGACAAAGGAGTGAATTCATAAGCAACTGTACCTTCTATTTATTTTTCTTTGAAAAATGCTATGCAAAAGCAAAAAGACTCAACAACTCAGATATCTTTCAAGTGATGAACAGATAAATAAAATGTAGTATATCCATACAGTGGACTATTATTAAGCAATAAAAAGAAATGAAATATTGGTACATAAAACAACATGGATAAATCTCGAAAACATTATGCGAAATGACAGAAGCCAGACACAAAAAGCCACATATTGTATGATTCCATTTACATAAAATGTCCAGAATAGGCAAATCCAGAGAGACAGAAAGTAGATTAATGGTTGCCTGGGAATTAGAGGAGAATGGGAAGTAACAGCTAACAGGATTATCAAAAAGTCTGGAATTCAATAGTGGTATGGTTGCAACACCTTGTTAATATCCTTTAAAAAAAAACCAACTGAATTCTATGCTTTAAAATTGTAAATTTTATAACATGAATTATTTCTCAAAAAATAGTAAAGCTTTAAAAATTAGATTACAGTGATGGTTGTATTATACAACTCTGTGACTATATTAAGAACCACTGAATTGTACACTTTAAATCAGTGAATTGCATGGTATGTGAATTATGTATCAATAACTCAATTTTTTTTTTTAAAAAAAGCAACAAGACTACTTTCTTCTACTATTTGTTCTTATTTCTGGATTCATATGAACTATAGCACAATGTCAGGGTAGTTATAGGTGGGAAGGAGCTTGATCAAAGATTAAAGCCCACTTTTCCACTGGAATGGCTACTGGACCTTAAATTTATGACCTTCCATCTCAAACCTTCATTTTCCAGACTCGTTAAGTAAACCACAATGGTCAGTCTACTCTTTCTTTAATTCCTCTAATAACTCCTTTCTACCTAAATAGCAATGAATTCTGTTCAAACTAGAGAACTGGGCAGAGCCTGCATTTCCTTTTCTGTTTCATGCATGAATATTTGCAAGAAAAAAACACCAGTAATCACTCAAATTTTTTCTTCTGGCTTATAATGCTTTAATATACATTCTTATCATACACTTTATTTTTTTAGTCTAACATTGTTATGCGTGTGTGGTTTTTGGTTTTGTTTTTGTTACCAGATACTTAAGCACTTTACATTAATGAACTCACTTGATTGTACAAGTTATTATCCAAGTTGCTGTGGGTGACCATAAATATTTCTTTATTTATATCCCAATGTTTTTTGAAACCACTAAGAATCACTAGAATCATAATTTACAAGATTCCCTGGAGCCCAGAACAACTCTTCCAGTTAAGCAGTTTAGTTTTGTTAAATGCCTCTAAGTGAATTGACTTGAATTCTGCTCTAGTTGTTTTAATTCTGGTGAGCTGCAATATATCTATTCAAAAAGATCTAAATCCAAACTTCAAAGGGTAAGTAACTACAGCAATAGGGCAGCCCATCTAAAAAGACAGAAAAGGTTCACAAGTGAGAATGGTTATCACAAGAATTACCTAATTGGTCTCACCTTTTACAGTCTTTTGAAACTCCATTATATCACTTTCCTGATCTTCACATATCCTATTACTAACAGAATCAAGTTCAAACTTCTTGCTTTGGAATTCAAGGTCCTCCAAAATCCAGTCAACACCCACATATGCTTCAGCCAAACTGAATATTCGATATACATTTCTACCGTTCTGACTTTGTACCTGTCTGGAACATCCTTCCCCAGCCTTCCTGCATATCTGAGTCCTTGCCTTCCTTTTCACAAATCCTCTAACACTTTTCTGTACCACCCGCCCAGCATTTGTCCTAGTATTTCATTACCTTCATATGTAGAGGTCCTTCCTTCTAAATAAGTTGTGTCATTATTAAATACCACTATCTGAAGCACCCAGGGTAATGTTCTATGGATGTAAGGAATTAGAAAAAAGTTATTATACAGTAGGCCTGCTGTAAATATTAGATAATGATAACGACAAATGTCATCTTCCCCTTTTATTCTCCAAGTTCCTGCTCAGCAGTAAATATCTCTTTTGGTTTTTGTACACTACACAGTAATGATACACATAGTGACTACCTAATATATACTTTTTGGTTGGCATTATTTATTTTTAACAAATACTGATACCAAGTTGATATTTCTTAGAGCATAAACACTTGAAGAGAATCATCTCCTTTCTCTTTATAGATCCATTTAAATCGATATTTGAAAATGCATCTCCATTTTTTTTGCTGAACAAAAGTAAGAAGGTCAGAATAGCTTCCAGGGGTGGGGAACCTGTGGCCTCAAGGCCACATGTGGCCCTCCAGATGCCCAAGTGAGGTCCCTCAACCGAATCCAAACTTCACAGAACAAATCCTTTTAACAAAGTCACAATTAAGGATCCAGAAGGCTACATGTGGCCCCAAGTCTAACTTAGACTACCAGAGAAATATATTCCACTAACTCATCAAGACTGACTCTCAGGTGTAACAAAGTATATCTTTTGAAATTCACTTTCCTTTGTTCTTTATTATTATTATTGTGCTACTGCCCTCTCTTGGAAAATATATTTCCCCTATGGCTGTTGTTGGCTCTTCTTTTACCAATATACTATGCTGGAGCAGCTATCTTTCCAAAAATATAGGCCTTCAGCCCTTCACCCAAGTCACACTGAGATCTGGTACTTTGATATCCTAATATGTGGTCTGGCAGGGTGTTCTGAATGAATTTTCAGGCACCAAAAGTCTGTGCTTTTTGGCTCATCCCAAAAGAATCAAGAATGTTAATGGTTTCCAAAGATAAAAGTGGGCCCAACATCTGGACACAATAAGCAAAACTGCACAAACAATTAGGATGTAGTCTCCACTCTGGCAGGATGACCTTGAATTATTTGTGAAACTGTGAGAAAAGTCTGAGTACCAAGATGTCTGCTCTTCTATTGTAAACCTTACCCAGGAGGGAGCTTCTGATAAAATGCACAGTGAACCATAGTGATTATCCTTCAGAGATGGAAAAAATCCAGTTGGTAATAAATTCCACAGTATTAAGATAAGAGTTTGAAACTTTACAAAAGAAGGCTGATATGGATTCAAAGTCTGGCCTTCTTTAAAATCTGTCATCTTGTATTCTGAGCTATTTAACAGATTCTCAAAAACACATATATTATTGCCAAGGAATTTAAAAGACACACACACACACACTCCCTCTCTCTTCTCGGCACATTGGTAAAAGTATGTTACTGAAACTGACAAGTGGCCTTCCTTTAGTTCAACCATTTTTATGCCAGCCCTGAGACATACTTGAGATGACACTTAGAAAATACCATTAATACCAAGAGTAAAAACAAAAAGCACAGTTATCAAAAGAAAAGGAATTAGGATGAAGAAAATTGGCCCCAGTTGAAGGAATGTTCAGTTCAATGAAAAAACCACTCTATTAGAAGACTCAACAAATACTTATTAAAATACCTACCATTTTGAGCATTTATCCACTAAGTATTTTACATATATTATCTCATATCATCTTGACAAACACTACAAAATCGGAACTTTTATGCCCTTCAGAGCAGGAAACTGAGGTTCAAAAAAGGAAATAACTTGACCACGGAGACTCAGTTTGTAAGACTCTGAATCAAGTTTCAAACCAAAGACTCTGATTCCAAAAATCAATGCTCATTCCTCTACTCCCTTTTCCTTCTCTTGTCTTTACTCAGATATATGATTCCAACGAAACCAAATGTTTTAAGTTGTAGCTGTGGTATGTATAACTGCACTGATGCTATCTGAAACTCTCCTAGCTATGGGTGGCAAGCACACATGGACACTTAATTTTCTCTCATGATCGTTGTTAAAATCCTGAAAAGATCAGAAATTGGACAGAAGGCTTTTGTGGTAAGAGAAGTGTTAAAATACTTCAGTATTTTATGTCCTAATTACTTGCAAATGCTATAATCCAAGTCAGAGAGAGAGAGAGAGAGAGAGAGAGAACACAAGAGAGGCAATATTGTAACAACCCCCTTCAAACAACTCCAGGTGTAAAGAAAATGGGCCGTGAGTCAAGAATGTCTATCTTATGCAGCTCTGAAATTAGTATCTGATGGATGGTGTTGAAATAAAATCATTTCAACAAGAGCCTGGCCTTAGCTTGCTTTTAACATGAGGAAACTCATAGCAACAAAAGGTGCCTTCATGAAACTTAGGACTTTCTGGGGAACTATAAATACATGTTTTTACATAACACTATCTCAGTAATTTAACTAAAACATGCTTCTCAGTTGCTCTAATTTAATTATGCCACTATGCTTTAAAATTCTTTTCCAAAGAGATTAACGTAGCATCGCTCTAGAGGAAAAATTAGAATTTTATTAACTAAGCACAAGTTTTAAAGAGAAGTCATCTCCTCACTCCCTTCAGTTCACTGAGTCTAATTTAAAAGGCTTGAGTCAGAAAGAATCATCCAATTAGCAATCCAAGTTCTGCCTTCCACTGGCCTATTAAATAGCCTAGAGATGCGATGGGGAGACCAGCTAATATGCATCTCTTGGGAATGCAGCGAGGACAAGAAAATCATGACATTATACCCAATGAGTCTTCAGAGGGAAAACCACTGCATGTCAAATCTTTGGCAGATGGGTACACATTATTGCAAGTGACCATCCTTTGGCCAGTCATTTCCTCATATGTGGCAAATGCATTTAACAGCTAAACTACAGATTTGTGCAAATCAAGCTACCTCAGTTGTTCCAAAATGTTTTTGATTATCTCTGCCTCTGAAAAAAATCTTTTTTTTTGCTTTCAAATATATAATTTACTTACAAAAATATTTTAATGTTTTTGAAAGCCTGGATTCTTTCTACTTCTAGCATGAACTAAATCTCCTCACTTTACTTCTAAATATTAATACCCTATTTGATAATGATCAAATAAAACACATGAGAAATTCTCTTCCTTTAAAAAAGATGTCTGCTTCAGAATGGATAACAGTGAAACTTTTTCTGCATATTAAGACACAAAAAAGGGAAAACATATAACTTAATATAAAACAAAAATATGCACAAAATTTCATCATTTTTATAGTGCTACTAATGGTATTCAGTCCCAATATATCACTTTGGATGGCATACATTAATAACAATAATTAACATTTTCCCAAACCTCTATGATACACTCAATTTTCTGAAGCACATATTTCTACCAACATTAACGACAGAAATAACACCTGAATCATTTAGTGAATATCAACAACCTCAAGATATCATTTTATTAGAGAACTCTTAAGAGAACCTCTCAGTTTTGGAACTATACCAAATTAGCCATAAAAATCAATAATAGTCATCAGTGTTAAAAGCAAAAGGTTTTTAAAGTTTGGCATTTGTAATAGCAATAAAAATTATAAAGTATCTGAAAATAAATTTAACAAAAAGATCTAAAACATCTTTGTGGATAAAATTATAAAGTTAGGCGGAGCATAGTGGCTTATGCCTGTAATCCTAGCACTTTGGGAGGCTGAGGTGGAAGAATCACTTAGGCCCAGGAGTTTGAGACCAGCCTGATCAACACAGCAAGATCTCAACTCTACAAAAAAAAAAAATATATATATATATAGATAGATAGATAGATATACAGATATAGATATTGACAGATAGATATAGATGTATAAATTGGCCGGAAGTGATGGCATATGCCTGTAGTCTCAGCTATTCAGGAAGCTGAGGCAGAAGGATCACTTGAGCCCAGGAATTTGAGGTTGCAGTGAGCTATGGTGATGCCACTGCACACAAGCCCAGTGATACACTGATCCTGAAATTTGTATGGGAGAATAGTGATATAAATTGGATGGAGTAAGGAAGCAAGTCTTTCAGATGGAAAAAATGACTACAGCTCATACTAGAAACAAAAACAAATTCCTGACATATTAAAGAAAGTCCTAAAGGTGAACAGTAAAACTTTACAACTTTTAGGAAAAGAAGAGACTATTTTTAAGACATGTGGTTAGCAAAGAATTTTGTAAAGATGACACAAAAAGCATAACTGTACAAGAAAACTTAAGACAAATGTGACTTCATGAAATTGAAAGTTGTTGTCTAAGAAAAGACTCTGCAAAATTAAAAGCATGAGTCACAGCTAGGAGAAAACACAAAACACATAACTAGCAAAAAAAAAAATAGTATCTAAAATATAAATAAATGCTATAAATCAATAACAAAAAGACAAAAAAAGGAAAAAGGGCAAATGCTATTCCCAAAGAAAACATTAGACTTTTGTGTAGTCAACATAACAATAAGATTAAAACTAAAGAGACTAGGCAACAAAAGCTATAAAATGTCATTATTAATATTTAATACATAAAATAACTTTCGAGCCAGTTCTATACAAGAATTATTAATTTCACTTTGAAAATTTACTCAATTACTCAACTAGGCCATTTTAGCTGATGCTATTTTCAAAACTACATGCATGGTACCATGCTGCAGAAAGAAAACACCAATTCTGGTTAAGTTCACTGAGAAATCTGGGAAGGGAGAGGAAAAGTTACTATTTTGAGATGTTGTGGTTGACTTCAGTCTTATTTGAACTTTGCCAAGTATGAGGTATCCAATCTCCTACCTAACTAAAAGCCTTACCCTAGTGTTACTGTGGTTACTTAAAATATATTTTAAAATAAATAAATAAATAATGGTCTTGATCTAGAATAAAGCCTACCATGGAAAGGGGATTTGTGAACTCAAATGAGAACACAATTATAACCCATACTTTATTACAGAGCTCCCTCTGCTGGCCCAGAAAAAGCACGATGATCCTAACACTGACACAGACCCTCACTCTCTTCAATAATGTGCCCTTCAGTTCTCGGAGGTAAACAAGGTTCTTCTAGAGCCATTATTCAAAAATCAAACAAACAAAAAACCATATCTAGACCAACAGAAGAAGCCTTCCACAATCCTCAATCTATTTACTTTGAAAACCCCTTTTATCCAAGATGGGGGTTTTCAAAGTAGTGCGGGCCATAGTTTGCCTTTATGGCTCTTCCAGGTTTTCTTGAGCTCACTTATAAAGCAATCAAATCCCACCTGGCTCAATCCCTCCCTTCCAACCACAATCTGACTCCTTACTGTAGATTCAGATATACACTCCCAAAACAAATTCCCTCAGCTGTAACAGTATCATTAGCCTATTAGAGGCATGCCTCCTTTGAAAACCGTCTGCCCTTTACTTCTGGAAATCCTGGGGACATATGTAGAGTAGCTCGTTATTGAAATAACCCACAAGGAGAAGTATATTACTACAGGCTGAGACTTACCAACATATGAACGACAACAAAAGCCTTAGTCCTGGCCCCCAATAACTTGATAAAGGGGCTCTGCTAGAAGCAGTATAACATCATGGTTGCGAGCATAAGCTCTGAAATCAAACATATCTGGGCTCCGAGCTTGGCTCTTCTGTTACTCATTATGTAATCTTAAGCAAGTTACTTAATCTCTTTGCAATTCAGTTTCAACTGCTATAAAACAAGGCGTGATTAAATTTACCACACAGCATGACTGTAATGATTAAAATATGTGAAAAGCTTATAAAGGATTAAGCACAGTGTCTGGTATATATTAAGTACTTAATCATTAATAATTATTATTAACAGTTACAACATCCATCCTACTGAGTGTACTAAATAAATAACATATATAATAAATGTTTCAAACAAACAAAAGACATCCCTGGAATCTCACTGAAAGACATCAGACTTAACATTAATCTTGGTGAGTTTTATATTATAGATCTAATGTCCATGAATACAGGGGTAGGCAACCAAAATAAATCAGAAGTTCGGTGGAATGAAAATAGCATAGACTCTGGAGTGCTGTCAATTCCCAGCTCCACCACTTGCCATGTGACCATAAACAAGTAACAACCTCTCTGAACCTGTGCCTTATACAGAAAGCACAGAAACATCATCTCTGTAGAAAGTTAGGATGACTGAATGAGCTGAAGTGCTAGAGGCCTCCTCCCTGCTCTAAACACATAGAAATATAAGACTTAAAATAAAAATACAGGCCAGGCACAATGGCTCATGCCTGTAATCCCAGCATTTTGGGAGGCTGAGACAGGAGGATTGCCTGAGGCCAAGAGTTCAAGACCAGCCTGGGTAACATAGAGAGACCCCCCCATCCTACAAAAACTTAAAAAATTAGCCAGGTGTGATGGTGCAAGCCTGTAGTCCTACCTACTCAGGAGCTGAGGTGGGAGAATTGCTGGAGCCCAGGAGTTCAAAGTTGCAGTAAACTGTGATCATGCCACTGTACTCTACTCCAGCCTGAGCAATATAGCAAGACGCTGTCTCTTAAAAAACAAACAAACAAACATACAAAAAAACCCAACAACACTCAAAACCCAAAAAGGAAAATCTCCAGGTGCCAAAATCAAGAAAGGAACCCACAGCACTGAGCTGAGGGTTTGCCACCCATTACAACCTCAATGAAAGAATGTACTTTAAGAAGAAAATGAGCCCAGAGGAAAAGAGAGAGCTGAGAGAAGAACAGGTAAGCAAGGATACTGGTTGCTCAATATGTTCATAAGTCTAAGTACTGACTATACATAGTTATTAGAGTAGCTAATGTGAGGATTTAAAAAAACCTGAAGGAACCAAAACAATAGACAACAATAACAAAATATGGGAGAGGCAGCTTATGAAAAAAGGCAAAATGTTTTAAGATCCTTTTTCTTATTCAGGAAAAGAATAGAGATATTAACTTTGGAATTTATTAGAAAAATAGAAAGTTAAGTAGGCATATACTGATGCATATACTTTGCCAAGCAGGTAGCAGACAGTAGGGAGAGGGGATTAGAATAAGGATGGGGAGATTAGGGAGGTTGAGAACTCAATCAATTCAACAGAAGGAAAGAAAGGAGAAAAAAAGTAGCAAAAGAAAAATATGGTGAATAGAAAGCTCAAAATAAGAGAGTAGAATTAAGTCCAAATATAACAGTAATCACACTAAATAGATGAATTAATTTGAAATATAACTGACAAGAATAATCCATACACATCAACATTATATGTCAACACTGTTAGGATGCTGTTTTAAAGCAGGACTTAAAGGAAAATTTGTAGCTTTAAATTTATCAACTAGAGGAAATAAAGTTTGAAAATCAAAAAGCTAAGTGCTAAATTCAAGAAACTAGAAAAACATAATAAACTCAAATGAGAGGAAGGAACTACAAAATGGTTACCTGTGGTGAAGACGGAGAGGAATACAACTGAGGGAGGGGACAGAGAGTCAGTACTTCCATTAAGTACTTAGTATTTCTAAGGCGTTAATTTCTTAAACCGGGTGGTATACTTACAAGCATTATTGTATTCTCTATGCATTTTTTATGTCTTAAATGCTTCACAAAAACAAGACCACTTGACGTCCAACAGAATGGCAAAAGCCCTGGCAGTGTCAATTCTTGGAGAAGATACAAAAAAACAGAATTCCCATCCACTGACAGTGACAGTATAAAGTATTACAGTCACCCGGAGAACAATTTGAGGATTCTAAGTGTAAGTGAAAATAGGTATAGCATGAGACCTAGCAAATCCCACTTCTCCGCATATCCCTAAAAAAAAATCTGCCTTGTCTTCTAAGAGACATGTACAGAGACATGCTTATAACAGCAAAAAGCTAGAAACAACTTAAATGTCCAGCAAAAGTGGAATGCCTAAATAATAATACAACGTGCTACATTCTTAGTCTATGTATCAACAAGCATATTCCACCCAAAAAAGCTACTTGCTGGAAAAAAAGCAAGTTGTAAAAAGATAAACAATAGTATCTTTTAAAAAGATAAAACAGCACTAGGTATGGCTTACAAATATTTATGTACGTAGTAAAAATACAGAAGCAAAGCATGACAAGTTACATGCCAAATATACAATTATATGATTAGAAAGAGGTTGGGAGGGGAATCTAACTTTATCAGTAAAGTCATGGGTTGTTTTATTCCTTAGAAAATCTAAAAAATATCAGTATCTGTTAATTCTGAGTAGTCAATACACAAATTTTTGCTAGATTATTATTTGTATTTTTTAAACTACAAATTGAAAAAGAAAAATAATATCCATCTTCTTGTTGGGAGATTAAACTATTTAAATGGTTCATATAGGAATGACACCTGGGATCTAATGGAAACTCTTAAAATGTGAGTCTTCCTTATTATCAAACAAAATAAGTATTCAGGTAGGCAGTTTGTAGGATATTTTGCCCTGCATGTGTGAAAAAGGAGAAAAATTACTAATATATTTTTTAGACCAGCACAATTGGCTAAACCTCCACTTGGCCATTAGGCTTTAGCTGAGATTTCACCCTCTGTTGGATCCCACACAAGACTGCCTTGGCCGACCCTTGTCTGGGACCCCACATGAGCTGTCCTCCCCCCTACCTGACCACTTACCACACTGCATTCTAACTGCCTGCTGGTTTCTATGAGATCAAGGACTGCCACATCCTGGTACCTGCCATGCTGTCAGGCACAAAGCTATGCTTAGTAAAGAGTTACTGAATGAAAGCTTTCTTTGGAAACATCTACTAAAGAAAGTAAAATAGTCTTTGCAGACATACATACTAACTTCACTAGTAACAGAAGAAATGCAAATGAAAACTAACCATGCAGCGCATTTCTCATATATAATTATGTGACAATATATCATGCTGGACAAGCTATGGTGAAAGGAGGATATTCATACACTGTTATTTCCAAATATATAAACAAATTTCTATCACTTTAAGCTAATTATAATTTTTATCAGATATCACTAGAATACCATTATTTATTCTATAAATGTACAAAAGGAAGAGAAGAAACTAAGAATAAAGGTGGCTATTACTATCTTCATGGAATATAAACTGGTACAAACCTTTTGGAGGACAATATGAATATCGCATATGGCAATATATATGTACTAAATTGTTTGAACAATTCTGGAAATTTTTCCTAGGAAATACTTTTAAAAAGAAGAAAATAGATAAGATATTCCCTGCAGAGTTATTTGTAATAGTGAAAAATCAGAAACATCAAAGTGCCCAGCAATGGGTAAATGATTTAAAAACTCTGCTAAGTGGGATAAATATTAAAAAAGACTATACAGTGACATAAAAAGTGTAGTTAGTACTATGGTTAATGAGTGAAAGATAATCAGAAAACAGAATATTATCTATGCAAATTATAACCATATAGGAATTACACAGGCATGTGGTCAATAATAATTTCTTTGTTGGAGAGAGAGGATTTAGGAATGAATTACTTTCTTTTCTAACACCATACTAATATTGCTATAATACCATAAGTATAATAATTTTTAATAAAGTAAATGAGAATAGAGGCAAATGACATATATACCTTTTCCAAGACAAGAAATACCTTTTTTAAAGAGATCTATAGAATACAGTCTGCTCTCAAAAAGTATCAATAAAGTTCGGAAAAAGTTCTGACCTAGATGACCTAAACAATAAATTATAAATCCAAGAGTCTTGCCACATTCATGTTAAAGTTTCTTTAAAATTAGATTCTACAAAACTAATTCAAATAATGATAGTGGTATGTACATCTTTTCTTGTTAAATATTGTATACAGGAGGTTAACAGTTAAAAATTTTTTAAAGACTTTATTTTTTTAGAGATTTACGTTCACAGCAAAATTGAGAGGAAGGTACAGAGTTCCCATATTCCATCTACCCCTGCTCCCACACATGCACACCCTTCCCCAGCAGTCACCATTTTAATTTCCAAGGATAACCATTTCATCTAGGTTCAAAGAAGGCACTAGATGAAAGCCTATTTTCACAAATTTTAACTTCCAGAAATTTCAGTTCTGTATCAGCCATGAATTAAATAATTTTTACAAATGTGTTGACAATTTGAGCTAAAGGAGTAATAAAAGTAAATTTAATAACTCTTTAATTTTACTGAGGCCCATAGAAGGAACGTGAATGTATCTATATAATATAGTATTCCTTCCCTCCTATGAATGTACCATAATTTATCTGACCACGCATCTGCTACTGAACATTTAAATTTAATCCAGATTTTTTTTTTACAATTGTAAGTAATACATTTGGAAAAATTCTTGAATATGATTTGTCAATTATTCACTTAGACCAGATGTCTAGAAGTGGAATTTACTTACAGAGATGATAAGCCTGGGCCCCAAAACAGAAAAAAGAAAACCTTTTCCCTTCAAAAACAGAGGGGTCTTTATAAATATACAGACTATGACCTGAAAGGTGAAAGTCAGAAGAGACGCCTAAGAACCAAGGTCCCAGAACTGTCTATTCCAACCACGATAAACCACCTGCAGTTCCCCGAACTCACTCACCAGTCTCTTGCCTCCAGGATCCTGAGTACACTGCTCCCTCTGCTGGAGTATCTCCACCCACCCCGCGTGCTGCCAAACTTCCTGTCTTTTCCCTCCAGGAATTGTTCAGTGATCCCCAAAGCTAAATACTCTTCCACTCTGCTTTGACGACACCCTCAGGTTACCCCTATCTTAGAACTCATTTCGTACGCTGCATTATAATTAATGGTCTGTCTCCTAGACTTGACAATGAGTTTCCTCAGGATAAGGACTGTTTCTTCTTTCCCTGCTGTGTCCTCAGCACCTAGCAAAGTAGTTGGGATGCAGCAGGCACTGAAGAAAAACTTAACGAATGAATTAATCAATTACAAAGCAGATAGTCTAAAGCAGGGCTAAGCAAACCGTTGCTGTCTGTAAACGGCCAGATAGCAAATATTTTGGGCTTTGGGAGCCATATGGTCTGTCACAACCACTCACTTCTGCCTGTGTAGTGCAAAAGAAGCCACAGATAACACGCAAATGAAGGTACATGGCTGTGTCCCAATAAAACTTTATTACCAAAAGCAGGCGGCAAACCAGATTTGGACCACGGACTATAGTTTGCCAATCCTGGTTTAGAGGAAGGGCCTTTACATTTTAAAAAGGAAGGAAAAAAAGACGACGAAAAGATCATAGAGAGTTAGTGCTTTAAACCTATACAAAGTTTAAGCCAAGCTGTACCTACACAACTCAACTATTATTATTTTGTACTCCCAAATTCCTCTCCTCTGTGAGTTGGTCTGCAGCGCGCAGAAAAAGGGGAAGGGCAATAGCTGAAGAGGAGAGCATGGTGCTCTAAGATGGGAGCTGGCTGCCAGGCCAAAAAAGGATCACCCAGATACCAAAAGCAGCAGAGATGGGTTTAAACAAGAAAGGACTTGATAGAACTTTTAAACTTGTAAGATCTTGAATTCACTGATGTAGTGCTGGTAAACCCGGGTTAGACACACAGACTATCATGAAAATAAACTGAAGATATATGTACAGTAAATAGCTCAAAATTTCATTACAACTTTGAGAGGAAATATGCATCAAAACAATGTGTGTGCTTGCCTCCAAAGCTCAAGGTAAAGAAGGAAAAATGACAACATTCAACGAAAGAATGTTCATTCATTTTTGGAACCTGCTGTTCAGGTTCAAAAGCAAAATCCCTTTCCCAGAGTTGATACTTTTTTGCCTCAGACTCCACATGCCATCTCTCCCCTTCCCAAACCTCCTGCCCCCACCACAAGCCTCCAGTGCTTTTATTCCTCTGGTTGTGGCAATAGAAAAGGGGGCTCAAGACCAAGCCTGCATGGACCATGAGAACCCATCCTCTCTGAAACGTGCATGCTTTGTCTGAAAAGTTAGTGGATTTAATCAGAGCCTTACTTTTCATAGTCCCTTCTTCTTCCTCATCCTCTGCATTGATCACCATGGTGCCCAGCTGTGATGGCAATGTGTCATCGTGCTCAATCATGGTATTGGCTCCGTCACTCATGGTGCTGGCTACTCGGACAGTACCCATGTCATCACCCACTGCTCGAACCATCGTGCCAGAATCCAATTCATCCTCCTCCTGTAAAAGGACAAAATCTCAAACTGGGACTAATTTGATAGAAAGACTTAAAAGTTTTCTGAATTACTATTAGTGCAAATATTTCTGGATTTCACACTTATTCAGGTTCTAAACTCAGTTTATAGAACTGAAAGCACTTTTATTTAAGCAAAGAATATTATAAATTTGCCCATCTAACCCTAAAGACCTCTTCCTCTATCCCTCTTAAGAGAGCGAGTATTGCAACATAGATCTAAGAAGCTGACATGAACA
Source organism: Eulemur rufifrons (assembly GCF_041146395.1). NCBI lineage: Eukaryota > Metazoa > Chordata > Mammalia > Primates > Lemuridae > Eulemur > Eulemur rufifrons. The sequence goes on from NC_091002.1 coordinate 15,096,425, forward strand.
CCCTTGGAATCTCAAAGTTGTGAGGGACTCTGTAAGTGTAAAAGCTACATGTTGAGAACGGATCTTAGATTCCCCAATAAGGCATGGAAAAACCAAGTCCCAGACCTGAGTGTTCTCTCTCCAAAATAAAAAGTTAAACTGAATAAAAGATATGTGGCAAAAGAGTGAAATTTAAGTGTTTTTGGAAGCACTGGGAGAAGAACAGGCAGAGACTCAGCAAGCCTCTAGCATGCCTTGCTCCAGGTTAGGACATGGTCACACAAGAAGAGTCTCCAACTCCAGGCTCATCCATCAGCTCCTACTCATCTTACCTGGCCTGGCAATCATGAAATAACAAGATTAATGCCTGACGCCCACAGCAGTGCCTGCCACTCACTGAGTTTTCTTCATCGTCCTGGTCCACTTCCCGCTGCTGGGCTTCCTGGCGTTTCAGTTTCACATCCATGGCTTCGTTAATTAAGTCTCGCAGTATTGACACTCCTTTGGCACTCTTGACAAATGGGTGCTTAAACAAGAAAGTGGAAAACACTGGAGACAGTTTATATGGTGACAGTGCCACAGTGCCTGGCACACAGGAGGTACCTAATAACATCAGTTGAATCGTTCAGTGAATCTAATCTTTCTCTTTATGCTGCAGGCAACAGCTAAACCACAGTCACTTTATAACTCTGTTCTCTGCAAGGGTCCAGTTAAGAAAAAGAAAAAATAAATAAATATAACTCTGAGTAGATGCACATTCAGGCTTTGCCCATCTTTTTCAGCCTGGCTGGATGCCTATGCCATTTCTCTATGCCAAATCTAGAAAAATCTCAATAGAGTGTATCGCCCCCTAGAGGAAGTTCTGCAAACATGCTGGGAGCATGTTGCAGTTGTCACAATGTCTAGAGGGGACAAATGGTGTAGTGGGCAGCGACACTAGCGATCCTGCAAAGTGTGGAACTGCCCCACAAAACAATGAACTGTGGCACACTCTGCACATATTTCAAATGTCTCAGATTGTATACGCACTTTAGCAGATAATTTCAAATTTTTCTTTCAAGAAATATGCAAAAAGGCCAGTGATTGGAGAGATGAATTTGGAGGGGAAATTTAATGGAATAAAGACATTGTTTAGAAATCCCACTGAATAGGCCAAGAGCAGTGGCTCACACCTGTAATCCTAGCACTCTGGAAGGCTGAGGCGGGAGGATCACCTGAGGTCAGGAGTTCCAGAACAGCCTGAGCAACAGTGAGACCCCGTCTCTACTAAAAAGGGAAAAAATTAGCCAGGCGTGGTGGCGCTCGCCTGTAGTTCCAGCTACTCAGAAGGCTGAGGCAGGAGGATCGCTTGAGCCTGGGAGTTTGAGGTTACAGTGAGCTAGGATGATGCCACTGCACGCTAGCTGGAGCGACAGAGTAAGACTCGGATTTCCAAAAAAAAAAAAAAGAAATCACTGAATAATTTATTCATCTCACTTATTCTTTCTGTTCAATGTACTATAGCATTTCCATTCCATAAAAGTAATGAGAGTTTTAAAATATATATATTGGTTATAAAAAGGGGCATTGGGTCTGAAATGGTTGAAAACTATTGGTCTAGCCCAGTAATAATAGCAGATACTTATCAAACCCATACCATATTATCTGCAATACATGTAAAGCATTGTTCCAGGTTACACATTATATCACTTAATCATCACAACATACGAGGCAGGTACTTTATCCTCACTTTATAGATAAGAAAACTAGAGAAACAGAGAGGTTAAGTTACTTGCCCAAAGTCACAAAGCTAGTAAATAGGGAGCCAGGATTCAAACCTGGGCAGTCTGACTTCAGAATCCAAGCTCGAACCACTGAGCATACTGCCTGCCAAAGCTCACCCATCCTTTAAGACTCAGGCACAGAAGCTACCTCCTCCAGGACAGCACACCTAGCATCTCCAGTCCAAAGTGGCCTCCTTTCATCCTGAGCTCCAACAGCACCCACCAGTGATCTCAATTCTTTGTCACGATTGGACAGACTTGATGGCCTCCTGCTTTGCAATCAAAAAGACCCAGGTTCTAATAGTTCTGCTGTTTACCAGCTGAATGACTCTAAATGAGTTAACCTCTCTAAGCCTCCATTTTCTCACCTATAAAACTAAAATAATACCCACCGCTCACAGGGTCTATGTGATGATTAAATGGCATAACATGTGCAAAGCATGTGGCACACAGCAAGTGCTCACTAAATGTCAATTCCCTTTCTCTAATCCCATGCAACCCTGTATGTTCTTGCATTATTGTCTTGTTCGATGATTTAACATTCTTTTCCAAGCCTTTTCTACTCAAATAGAATCAAACCTCCCTAGAGGCAGAGAATGTCTTATACTTCTTTCCTGTCTCCATGTGGGTGGCGTACTGGCATTTTTCGGTCAGCATGTGAATGAAATGGGGAGAGGCGGCATCACAGGGTGATTCATACCTGTAGGAGCTGAGTGGCTGTGGCTCTCTGGTCAGGGCTCTTTACGAGACACTGCCTCACAAAATCCGTGAAGTTATCTGACCACAGCTCTGGCTTTCGGAATGTGGGAGGAGGGTTTGTAGGAATCATGAAGATTGCCTAGTTAAAATAAACAAACAAACAAAAAAAAAAATTGGTAAACTAAAAGTGAAGCTGCAAAAATATGTCTGGAAATACATTTGAAGCTTGGTAAAATGATTTTTCACTTCTTCACTGATAAGCCCATCCAAATTCCAACAGAAGTCTAAGCATTTCAAGCAGGAAGCATGACAATTAGAGACCCTGATATATCTCTCTCCTTCTCTTTCCCTCTCATATGCAGTCTTGTCCCCTGAACCTCATGTCAATTAAGTTTTCTTTTTCTTTTTCTTTTTTGCTAACCACAGTACGCTGCCTTTCAAAGTGGGAAGGATCTAAGAGTACCCTTACCCTGAAGATAACCTCAGCCCCACAGTTGTCAAGTTTCCCGCCTCCTTAAAAGTCACAACCAGGCCAGGCACAGTGGCTCACACCTGTAATCCCAATGGTTTGGGAGATTTAGGTGGGAGAATTGCTTGAGCCCAGGAGTTTGAGACCAGCCTGGGCAACACAGTGAGACCCCCATCTCCATGAAAGAAAAAAATGTTTTTAATATTAAAAAAATACAAAAAAGTCACAACCACCCCAGATGTCAACAGTGATGAGGTCATCAACCAGAAGTCCCAAATACCACATTAACCTTGAAAGCCAAGCCAAATGAACCAAAAAAAAAAAAAAAATTTTGTATTGGCCTACTACATTACAGTTAAATTCTACTATTTCAAAAAATAAGACTATTATTTACTGACCAAACAGAAGTAGATGGAGGTTGGAGAGTACAGAGCCTCCAAATAAAGAGAATCTGGGGATCCACAAACCAGACCTTACAGATTCAAACACCACAGGGGCCAGGCAGGAGAAAGACAACCAATGAACGAGGCTGGGTTTTAGTAACTTGACTTCAAAAAAAATACTTTGCTTGAAAGTCATATATTGCACTTAGAAAAAAAAAATAGTTTGCTTTCCTCTTAACCCTATTACAAAGAAAACATTAGAGAAAACACTGTAGTAAGTGGCAACTGATACTTGGTGACAAAACAGGAAATCATGGATAAAGTGCAAAGCTCATGCCCTATATAAAGGAGGCAACTGTTACCCAGCTCCAACTGATGTTGTCATATGAAGACATGGATGCCTAAACTATCAAAAGTATATGTGTGTTTGTGTGTGCGTGTGTGTATTTGTGTACTGCACAAGTCAAACTAAGCATTTCTATGGCCTACGTCCTGCCAGAGAGCTATCAATAGACAACCTCTGAAACAGAGAGGGGCAGATCACACTTAAATTAATTAGTGACTACAACTAGAGTAAGTGGAAGTGTATCATCTATAATGACACTTCTCACTTACTTACAATTAACTCATTTATTGTTTGAAATCCAACCAAGTAAGCCACTGAACTACCTTTCTAATGATCAGTAACTAACCCCCCCACTGGATCACCAGATTTCTGTCCATTTCCTTACTCTCATTGGATGAATATCAGCATACGGGGGCTTTCCTTCAGCCATTTCTATGGCAGTTATTCCCAGAGACCAGATGTCTGCCACACAGTTGTACCCAATTTCCTGAATCACTTCTGGAGCCATCCAAAATGGTGTTCCTATCACTGTATTCCGCTTGGCCATGGTATCCTAAAATAGAAGGGGAGAGACCAACACTAAGCATTAAAACTACTAAGAAAAAGAGAATTTCCAACCATAAAACATGCCTTGAAATACATATAAAAACCATACTCAAGGCATGATCAAGAAAGTCACAAAAGAAATTCAAATGACCAAGGTCTCACACTCCTGACCTCAAGCAATCCTCCCGCCTTGGCCTCCCACAGGGCTAGGATTACAAACCACTAAAAACTTTTACTTTCCATCCTGTATACTTCTGTAACATTCTGATGGCTTATATGAGCATGTATTACATATGCAATGAGACATATTTTTTTAGATATATAAGAAGTCTCAGTTTGTGGATTAAAGAAGAATATGTGGATATAGCACATATTATGGCAAATTACCACTTGCACGGTTTCCCAGAATGGCATGGCCCTACTGAAAGAGAACCTTCCCACGGTTCCTATACTGTAAGAAGAGGAATTTTAAACAGAACTAAATATGCAGAAGGACTTCCCATCATCATCCCCAATGTTCCTTCTGAAATGCCTATGACTTAGGTTATGCCAGTCAGGAGCAAATGCCAGGTAATACTTTTAAAAGCGATCTCACTCTGTCAGCCCTATGTAAAAAACTAACACAGGAACTAACTTACTGCTTAGTCATTTCCTTAGCTCTGAAACTTCAAACTTGCAGGGGTGTTAGTAGTTGTTTTCACTGGATTATTTCAACTAGAAATAGATACTTGGAAAGCTAAAAATTTTTTAAATTAATAAGAGTAATACTAGCCCCAACTAGATCTGTATTACAAAGTTATATTAGTACAACAGCATAGCAACAGAAAATATTAAGTCCAGAAACAGACTGGTATACGCATATATACATACATATACATACAAAACAGTCTTTTATATATGCCACATATATAATTAAAATGTCATTCAAAATCAGCAAGCAAAAGATAGATTATGCAAAAAAAAAAAAAAAAAAAAAAAACTACTACTGGGCACCTGTCTAGTCATTTCTAAAACTACGCTTAAATTCCTACCTTATACTTTCACCAAAATAAGTTCAAACAGATTGAAATTTTAAATATAAAAAAAAAAAACAAAAAAACAACCCAGCCAGGCACAGTGGCTCACACCTGCAATCCCAGCACTCTGGGAGGCTAAGACAGATCAATCACTTGAGGCCAAGGTTCAAGACCAGCCTGGACAACACAGCAAGACCTCATCTCTACAAAAAAAATTTTTTTTTAAATTAGCCGTGCATGATGACACCAGAGGATGTAGTTTTCGATGTGGTTTCCTTATTAAGATTGCAGTTTAGATAACATGGGTACTGCTTACTTTTGTGTTAACAACAAAATGTTTTGGGGAGCCCAGAAATCAAAATACTGAATAAGCTTCTGATATTTTTTTTTAACATCAAAGCAATTTCTATGCTGCTGCAATACATATGACATTCCCTAACATACCCTAGGCACATTTAAAATAAAAAATAAAAATTTTGCATAATACCAGTTCTAAACAAACTATATATATTCATTTTACCACCCAAGAAAACCACTTGATATACAATATTTTTGCAAATTTTAGTGTATACCTGTCAAGAACTGTTTCCATTTTTCTATATCTGCTTTCACATATATCTTATATATTTCATAAAATCAGATAATTCTAGACTTCCTATTTTGAAAACATAGGTTGTTATTTTTTTTCTTTTTTCACTGCCATGCATTAGTGAGGTAGGAGGAGAATCAAGAGACTGTATCCTGGAACCAAATGAGAGTGTTTCTGTACAGTAACTGTCAGGTACTACCTGGAAGTTGAATGAGATGATGTTCTGTCCTACTCCAGGAAATTTTTCTTCTTCTAATAAATACATGAATGTAATCCAATAGAGTACTCTATCGTTTCTTGTTTTAGTTTTCATCTTTATAAAAGTTAAGCAAAGTTAAACTATGTGACCTGAACTCCAGGTAAGGCTCTAAAATAACCTACTGGCTCTTTTGTAACCTATAAGTAGATTCTACAATTTTTTACTATGCAAGTATCATATTTAAAAGCTAGGTGAATAAAAGGAATCGCTTCTCAGGACAGAACTGAAAGTTATCAATACAAGTAACATTTTTACTTACTGTAAGTTGACCTGCTACCCCAAAATCTGCAAGTTTTGCATGTCCTTCTGTATTTAGCAAAATGTTTCCTGCCTTGATATCTCGGTGTATTTTTCTCATAAAATGAAGGTATTCCAGTCCCTTAAGAGTTGATTGTAATATTGTAGCTATTTCATCTTCTGTTAACTGAAAGAACAAGAAGTTCAAATTCTATCAGTTTACATCAGCACATTAGAAAAAGGAAAAAAAAATTAGATCCAAACTCCTTTCTTGAATATAAGCAGATCTTAATCAGGCTGTGAACAGCATTTGACTGCTTATACCATCGATATGCTGATCACTCCCTACATGTTATATATCCAGACCAGATCTCTCCCCAGTCAGATTCGTATATTTGCCTACACAACATCTCCAAATGAATACCTAACAAGCATCATAAGCATAATGTGTCAAAATCAAATTCTTTTTTTTTTTTTTTTTTTTGAGACAGAGTCTCACTCTGTTGCCCAGGCTAGAGTGAGTGCCGTGGCGTCAGCCTAGCTCACAGCAACCTCAAACTCCTGAGCTCAAGCGATCCTCCTGTCTCAGCCTCCCGAGTAGCTGGGACTACAGGCATGCACCACCATGCCCGGCTAATTTTTTCTATATATATATTTAGCTGTCCATATAATTTCTTTCTATTTTTAGTAGAGATGGGGTCTCGCTCTTGCTCAGGCTGGTCTCGAACTCCTGAGCTCAAACGATCCGCCCACCTCGGCCTCCCAGAGTGCTAGGATTACAGGCGTGAGCCACCACGCCCAGCCAAAATCAAATTCTTTATTTCTGCCATCCTACCTCTCTCCCTCCCACCCATCCAACATCCTCCACTCTTCCCACAGTCCTCCTTCTCTCAGTAAAAGGCAACTTTACTTCTTCAGTTGCTCTGGCCAAAAACCTTAAGGTGATACTTGACTCTTCTCTATCTTCAAAATATATTAATATATCTGTATTACCCTGTCCTCTGTAATCACCCTGGCCCAAGTTGTCATCATATCCTGCCTGAACAATTCTAATAACCTCCCAACTGGCTTCACTGCTCCCGCCCTTGACTATCTACAATGTATTTTCCACAAAGCAACCACAATGAACCTTTTAAAATGTAAGCCAGATCTGCTAAGACCTACCGATGTCTTCCTAAGTCACTTGAAATAAAAGCCAGTCCTCACCAAGATCTTACGTGGTCTGGCTCCCAGCTACATCTCTAACTTCATCTTCTACCTCTGTCTACCTTGCTCATTCTGTTCCAGCCACAGGGGCTTCCTTGCTGTTCCTGCACACCCCAAGCACACTCCCCTCCATGGCTCTTTTCACCTGCCTGTTCTCTACGCAGACAATGCTCTTCATCCATGTGTCTGTATGATTTCCTTTCTTACTTCACTGTCTCTGCCCAAATGTGGCCTCCTCTGAAAATCAGAGTGGCCTTCTCTGCTCCATTTCTAGATCATTCTCTATTCCCTTATCTCACCTTATTTGTCACTGCAGCATATCACCACCTGCCATGTTACACATTATTTGCATATCTATTTATGTCATATCTTCCTTGTTAGAAAAATAAGCTCCATTAAAAATATCTTTATTTACTTTTGTATCCCTAACACCAATAAAGCCACCTCGCACATGGCAGGTGCAAAAAAAAAAAAAATTGTTGAATGATAATGAATAAATGAAAGCAAGGATGCTGGAGACTAGCACAGAATATGTGATCTGTCCAATGCTGACTCTGTGCATGTCCAACACCAGCCCCAAACAAACTCAATCTATCAACAAACTCTCACACAGTTCTCCTTATGACAAACTCACATTTAGAAAGGAGTGTGATGTGGTACAAAAAGTATAAGATTTAGCCTTAGAAAGACCTAGCTTTTAACCTTGACTCTACTTTCATGTGACTTAAACAAGTTATTCAACCTAGTCTTAGTTTCTCAATCAAAAAAACAGGAATATAGCTTTTCCTTAAGAGTGTCATGAAAATCAAGTGATATAAGGCATCATGGTTTAATACCTACTACACTATCAATCAATCAACAAATATTTAATAAGCACCTATTAAGAGCCAGGCACCATGTTAAGAACATTAAAAATAGTTAATCATTACTAAGTGTTTTATCTATGTTAAGCACGATTTTTGGAATCTCATTTAATCCTTATAACAACTAAATGAAGTAGAGGAATTGTTATCAACATCATTTTATAGATAATGAAGCTGAGACACAGACTAGTAATTTGTGCCAGGGTCACAGAGCTAATAAATTATAAAGCTTTCACTAAAGTACAGGCAAACAATACCGGCAAGGTAGAGGTTAGAGTTTGGGGTACCTTCTTGTGGACAAAGAGGACAAAGCTCATGACTTGACATACTGATTCCTTACTCTAATGAACTAAGCTAATCAGTTCAAGCAGCACTGCCCAATGGAAATATAATGGGAGCTACACACGTAACTTTTAATTTCCTAGTAGCCACATTTTAAAAAAAAAACAAGAGCTGGGAGCACTCCAGCTACTTGAGAGGCTGAGGCAGGAGGATCGTTTGAGACCAGGAGTTTGAGGCCAGCCTGGGCAACCTAGTGAGACTCTGTCTCCGAAAAAAGAAATAAAAAAAGAAACAAGTATCATGTTGGTAATATATTTTACTTAACCTTATTTATCCAAAAATATTATCATTCCACCATGTGATCAATATAAAAGATATTTTTACATTTTTTGGTATAATAATTCTTCAAACTCTGGTGTGCACTTTATACTTAACAGTGTATCTCAATTCAGACTGGCCACATTTCAAGTCCTCAATAACCACTGTGGCAAGTGGCTATTGTGCTAGACAGCGCAGAGTTATAGTATTTGGCAAAATAATGTATAATAAAAAATCAGCACTTAATAGTTAAAAATTATATAAACATAATAAACATTAAGATTTTAAAAGATACTAAAAGTGACATCAAAATTGATTTTGTTTTAAAATACCTGAAACACAATAACTTAATGCTGCATATAACTAGAAAGAAGCCTTAGAGCCCAATTTTTAATTTAAAAAATTATTCAAGTTTTGGGACTTCTTTAAATATATCTTATGTCAGGATATTATTCCTAGCTAAAGAACTTCTTGTTTGATTAGGCCAACACGGTAACTCCGAATAATGTAAATTAAGAAAAGGAGATAGTGTATGGACAATCCAACATTATAACTGAGTTTTAAAACACCCCCATCTTATATTTTGTATAACACCTCACAATTTATAAAGTACATTTACCTATTAAATTGATTTTCACCACTTTTCATATACTTAATATAGGTATCATTATTCTCAGTTTTCTTATGAAGACAAAAAGTCTAAGAGCTAAGATTTCTCCTGCTTCTACTCTTATCCACCCACAATCTACACAGAAGCCAGAGTTTCCTTTTTAAAACATTCATCAGATGGTTCCTACACTTGCTTACAACCCAACAATGGTTTCCTATCATCCTTGGAATAAAATCCAAACTCGTTCCCATGGCCTACAATACCCAATATAATCTAGCCCTCTTTAGAGGAGAAAGAATCATGAGGTCTGAACCCTGGCAGAGGAAATCTGCCAGGCATCTCTGTACATACGATACTAGGAGAAATGCACATGAGTAAGAGGCCAGAGAAAAGAAGATGGCATTGTTCAAGAAGGTAAACTTACCGTTTTATTTCGTAATCGAATGATATCAGACACAGAACCAGCCCCACAGTACTCCATAACGATCCACAAGTCTGTGTTCTTAAAATAACTGCCATAATATTTGACTACATGTGGGCTAGAGAGAGAGAGGGGCAATATAAATTAGTAGAAACAGCCTTAAACATCTCCATTCATGCCATTAAATATATGAAAATTAATTCCTCATCTCAAAAGATCAATTATTCATTAAGGTAAAAATGGGCAACCTCCTGATAAGAATGTACAATGGTGTAGCTTTTCTGGAGGGTAAGGAATAACAAAAGTATAAAAAATAGGTGGGTCCTTTAACCTGCATTTCTAAGTCTACAATTTATCCTCAGCAAAGAATTATAAATGTTCAAAAAGAAACAGTTACCATCATAGTACTGTCGATAAAAATCAAAATTTAGATACCATCTAAATGTCCATCCAACATTAGGAAGTTTATTCAAGAAATAAAGATATAGCCATATAATGGAATATCATGAACCCATGAAAAATGTTATAAAGGTATATTTGATAACATGAGAAAATATCTTGTTTACAAAAGAAAGGGGTGTAGGGCTACAAAATAGTAAGCACAGTAAAACTCCAAAAAGAGATAAGGAAGAATATGTATATCAAGCAGTATTTAACAATGATGATTTCTCCAAAGGGAAAAGCGATTTTTTTCTTTTCATTTGCATTTTTCTAAGAAGTCATATGTAGTTTGTAGAAAACACACACACACTATAATCTATTATGAAGAAAAAATGGTCAGGATCAGACCTGGAATTTTAGGTCTCAAGCTTGAGGAGAGATACCGAACATGAAATTTCGGAAAAAAATCAAACATCCCATTAAAATGAAATAATCTGCCTGCCTTTAAAGAGCTACCAGCTTTATCTGGCTAGATAGTTGTCAGGGCCAAATAAAGTCACATAATAACTGAAGATGCTAAAACCAAATCATCTTCATTAACTCTCAGAATTTCAAAATTCTTTCTTGGGAAAAATGCCAAAAACAAGGGAAGAAGAAACACACACACGAAATGAAAATTAACGGAGAAATGGATGACTAAGTCTCTGAGGTAAAGCTCACTATGTTCGCTCTCCCTTCCCTAAAATCCTGTAGTACAGTATTTATAGGAGTTAAATACTGCAGGCAATAACTACCGTGTATCTAACGTTGGAATATGTTCTATGTAGTCTTGCATTATCGCCTAGATTTTCCTGTACATATATATGCCTAGCCTGTCCAGTTAGTCCATAAACTCCCAACGTATAAGAACTCTGTATTTAGCTATACTCCTTAGAATGCTTTGCACAGAGTAGACTCTTCAAAATATCTCTCTGCTTAGAGACATTTCCATACCCTGTTTGGACAGAGCTCCTGCATAGTCTATCAAAAGCGACTACGTCCCAATTTGCCAACCAGAAAGAACTTCTGTAATGTATCTTACAGAAGAACTGTCACCTTAACCTGATCAATCCCAATCAAGAAAAATGGGAGTTTTATCTAGTAGATTGTAACCATAAAAGTTGAAAGAAAAAAAGGGGAGGGAGAGAGGAAGAGAGAAGAGAAATGGCTGCATTTACAAGTCTATGAGACTTAAGGGCTCCTGGACAAATTTCCTGCTAGTTTGCCCCACCTGCCCCAACGCAAGTCTCAGACATAGGAGGCACTAAGTTGATCTGCTCACCAAAAATGCAGCCTCAACTGCAAGAATTTTTCACCCCACTTCCAACTACCTAGAGCTGGTATTGCCCCTAACTTTGCATTTCTCTCGAATCTAAATAGTGCTGGGGAAGCCTGCTGTATCACTGTGACCCCCCCATGTTGTCACAGAATTTCAGAGCAAACCACGTGCTTTTCTGCGGTCGCCTTTTGGCCTGACTTCCTGCTTACAGCATTTGACAAATCTTAGTTCCTCAAAAATAAAATACTTAACTACTCTTAGCTTGAATAATCTTTTTTAATGTGAAGGAAAACAATAATAACACATAAATAAATATTCTCTTTTTATAGACCTATCTAATACCCTAAGGTTTCTAGGGATAAAAAGCTTGTGAATTTTCTCTTCTTAGCTATCTCTGCCGAGATGTTTTCTCAATAGGAAATAAAAGAGATCATTATCAAAAAAAAAAAAAAAAAAAAAAAACCAAGCACCACCTTCTGTCTCTTCTTCCTAGTTTCTAAAAGGGCTTACTGAAAAAAAGAAAAAGAAAAAAATATGTAGAAATAGAAACTATAAAAGTTTAGCTACAAAAACATACAAACTTTTTCATATTTTTTTCTGAAAAGAACATGCATAGTGATTTCATTAAACTCTTCCTTCTGCAAAGTATCTAAGTAAATACATCTCTTAGGTGTCAAACTCTAAATAATCACAGCAAATTCAAAACCACATTGTCTCCAAAGGAAGCCCACATGACTTTACCTGTCACATTGCTGCATTATAGAGATTTCTTTGATTATCTCCTGCAGGTCTGATTCCACAGGAACTTGCTTAATAGCAACAATCTGACCAGTCTCTTTATGAATAGCTTTGTATACGCTGCCATAGGACCTGTAATTGGAGGAAGGAGAACATTTATGAAGTCAAAGCAAGCCAAAAGATAAAGGGCAAAACACAAGCAACTCACAGTTCTCATTTATATCCCTAGGTGCCTAATGATGTATTAGGTAATATAACATTAATACTATAAGTATACAGCTACACTTGCAAAACTAAGTCCTTGGGGGGAAAAAACTGTCAAGAGAACCATCACAAAATGGCACCTTAAAAGCTTCACATTTAAACTTTAATGAATGTCTTATTATGACATAGTAGCTACCATGCACTGTATGCCTGCTGTCTACTAGAAACCATGCACCATCTCAATTCATTCTCACAAAAAAATGAGGAAGAGGTAATTATCCCTATTTTACAGGTAAATAAATATAAAGAGGTTCAGAGAAGTTACCTAATTTGCCCAAGGCCACATAAGTGATAAGTGGTCAGTCCAGGACTGAATCTAGACGTTTTTCTGAAAACAAAGCTTGTGTTCTCTCCACATCTACACTGGGGTACAATAAGGAAGTGAAGGTCTTTGTTTTCTTGCATTCACTCTGGTACCACAAGATCTTTCTGTCCTTGTTCCTCTTACTTGCAATAATGCTTAAAATATTATGGAAACTAATTAAAATCTAAACCTTTAATGCTAGTACCACGTGAACACAGCACATAGAAATTCTTCTTGCCTTCTACTCCATCTTGCATTAAGAGCTTAATATGAAATAAAGTTTATGTATTCATTCAATTTGGGGGCTATAAGAGCAAAAATTTGGAATGTAAAGACCTAGAATTTGAGTCCCACCACTGCTACAATATTAGCTATCACTTACAGACATGTTATAACTTTGCTGTGCCTCGATTTTCTCAACTGTAAAATGACGATAACACAAACTACCTTACAAGACAGTTGTTTTGGTCACATGAGATATCATCACCTTACATAGATTACATTATCATTAAAATCCTGGGCAGCTGTCAGTGAAATATTACCGAGTAAACTGTCTTTCATATTTCCAAACACATCTGTATCTTCATAGTGTCTTGGTGAAAAAAAAAAATCACAGTAACAGTGCCACCTAATATGTCAAAATAGTAGAAAACTCTAGCTGCCAAATAGATACTCAAGAATCGTTTTAAATATAAAACTTTTTTAAGTCTATGCAGAACACATAAAAAATTTCCATTCTCTCAGAAACTCTTATATTTGTAAAACTAGTATGATCCTTAAATATGGCATTAAATGTTTTTGCCAGAAAAGAGGCAACCGTTGACCCTGTGTGGATGACTCAAACACTGCCCCTTCTTCTTTGCTAAAATAACCCCCTGATTTGTTAGGGTGGTGATGTGCTTGGGATCAGAGGACACATCATATTAGTCCAAGCCAGTCTTAGGAGTCCTACTCCTTTCTACCAGTGATGGAACTAGTAGCAAGCATATGACCGGGTTCTGGCCAATGAAATCTGAGGGGAATTCTGCAAAAGGATTTCTGGGAAAGCTGCTCTTCCCTGGTAAGAGACTGGCACACAAGGCGGCTACGTCCCTTCCTGCCTTGGTTACTGTAATGTGAGGGATGATGCTTGAAACTAATGCAGCCATCTTGAAACAGAATTACCCAGATGCCAAACCATACTATCAAGCCAATTAACCAATCTTGTAATCTCTTGTCCCCAGATTTATTTAGTTATTAAATGCCTTTATTGGTTAATCACTGTTAAGTATTACTACTTCCATCCGAGGCATTCCAGACACACCAGGTCCCATATGTCTGAAAATGCCTTTATTTCACCTTTCCTCTGGAATGACAGTTTTGCTGAATATAGAATTCTCTGACAATAGCTGTCCCTCAGCACCTTCAATGCAGTTCTCCAGTATCTATTGTTGCTGAGAAGTCTGCTTTCATCAGATTATCATTTTTCATAGGTAACCTCCCCACTCATTTAAGATTTCCTCTTTATCCTTAACATTCTACAACGTTAGCATAATTTGGAGTTGATTTATTTGGCACTTCATAAACTTCTTCAATCTGAGGGCTCAAGTAGTTCTTCAAGCATGCAAAATTCTCAGCATTATCTCTTTATTTCTTCTCTTTATCTCTCCTAATATCTTCTTCTGGAATTCCTAGATGTACATTGGACCTCCTAAATCCATGTTTTCCTAGTTTCCAACACTGTATTTCTCTGTTCTGCATTTTGTGATCAGTCTCATTTCTTTCAATTCACAAATTCTCTTTTCAGTTTGTCTATGTTACTGTTCATCCAATTTATTGGGCCTGTATTATAAAACTTCAATTATTGTAATTTTCTTTCTTGAGATTCCCAACTTTTTATTTTCCACTGGGCTAACTGTTCATGTTAATAATCTGGTGCTCTTCTTTTAAGAATTTTATTCCCTCCTTTTATCTCTCTGAAAATCATAAACATATTCAATCCCTTTTTAGATTGCTCCATTATTTCTATTTCCTTGAGTGTGAATTCTCTCATTCTGCTGGTCACCTCATGGCAGTGGATTTCCTTGCATGAATTTCATTTTACCTTGAATGATGTTCTTCCACACAATCACTGTCAGATGGTTTCATGGTTCCCTCAGTCCACTCATATGGACTGTACAACTTAAACCAGGTCTTATACTGGGAGATTGGGCTTTTGGCCTTCAAGATACCATACTTGAATACAGTCTGGGCTCAGTTCCTATTATCAGAGCAGTACCTCCACTTTTTCACAACCCCAAGAAAATGATACTCTCTACTGCTGGTCAGTCAAATTTATTTCAGCTTTAGTTCACAAATGGGGAGCCTAGTCCCAGCCCACAACTCCATGTAGGAAATCCAAATGCATTTCCTGACAAGGATAGGGTACACTTTACCCGCTCCTTATTAGTA
Organism: Eulemur rufifrons; assembly: GCF_041146395.1. Classification (NCBI taxonomy): domain Eukaryota; kingdom Metazoa; phylum Chordata; class Mammalia; order Primates; family Lemuridae; genus Eulemur; species Eulemur rufifrons. The sequence continues at coordinate 15,111,846 of NC_091002.1, forward strand.
TAGATTTTTCTTTTCTATCCCTTGTCCATAGCTATATATTCTTATATTTTTTAAAAATTGATTTTCATTCATTATTCTTATGTATTAGAAATGGAAAGGAGAGGTCTCTGCATGTACTCATTCAGCAGTCTTGACCAGAACACTCTACACTCTCTTGATTGCAAAGAAAATTCTGATAGCTCATATGAACAATTAAGATTCATGATTCCACACACCGCATTTACAGTAATCTGAGAGGACTTAGAAGACTTTAGCAATCACTCTCTCAAAGGCAAGTTCCTTAAAACCTGAATCCTTATGACAAAAATGAAATGACTCAATGAATTACAACTGGTGGAGAGCAAAGAGGATGGAGAAATAAGTGTTTCATACAAGCCATACAAGGCAAGGCTCAGTGTAGACAAATGCTAATAACACAGTATCTGAGGCCAAACCAACCAGGTACAAGTCTTAACAGCACTCACTAGCTATGAAACCATGGGCAGAATGCTTTTGTTATCATTCTGTGATAAAAACTTAAATGAGTCAATGTGTAAAACTTTTAAGTGTAATAGAAAAAGGTGCTAGGCTCTAAATCAAAACACTTTCCAAGTGTTCTCCACTCAACTTGGTCTGGAGCTTTGGCTCTACCCTGCCACAGATCCATATGATTTCCTCGAAACACAGAACAACTGCAGGATCCAATATAGTCTGTGAGCCATAGCTCATTTCACAAGACACAAGTCAGTGAGAGTTCACAATCCATTCATTCTCCAGAACAATTTAAGGATGACATAGCAGAATGTGTTTGGAAAGAAGTTCAGTTAAGGTCTTCCTTCAGGATTCTCCTAGTTAAATAAAGTTTGCTCAATTTCTTTCAGTCAAGATGACAGAAATCCAAGCATCTGTGGTATCATTTAAAAAAGCACCATGGTGACAGCATGGGAAGAAAGAGCTGAAGCTTTATTTGTTTTCTCCCTGGTGATATCTTTATAGGGAAATTTCCATGTTGCTTGCTGAAGACATCAACACATCTAAAACATAATTCAAAAAATCATAATTAGCTTAGCTTTTCCTTACATTATATTCTTGATATATTCTGTCTATAGTTTTAACAATCCCCAAACCAAATCAACCCAAACAGAGCTATCTGTAAGAACACCTAAATATACTTTAAGATTTAACTTTGATTTGACATGCTAGGTCTGAAAAATGCTTCAGTTGATATACTTAAAAATGAAATAATAGTTGCCACTTACTGAGCACTCACTGTGTGACAAGCATTGTACTTAGCACTCTACCCCTATTATCTCATGTAGTAATACTTGCCACAACTCTATGAACTAGATACTATTATTATTCCCACTTTATAGATGAGGACTGTGAGCCTCCAAAATAGTAAGCAATTTGTTCAAGCTCACTTGTTTATTATGACCAATAAACAGGAAAGCAAGGAATTTTATTTTCAAACAGGGTCTCTCTCTGTTGCCCAGGCTGGAGTGCAGTGGCATCATCATAGCTCACAGCAACCTCAAACTCCTGGGCTCAAGCAATCCTCCTGCCTCAGCCTCCTGAGTATCTGGGACCACAGGTGTATGCCACCACGCCTGGCTAATTTTTTTTTTTTTTTAATTTTTTGTAGAGACAAGGTCTCACTATGTTGCTCAGGCTGGTCTTAAATTCCTGGCCTCGAGTGATTCTCCAACCTCAGCCGCCCAAAGTGCTGGATTACAGGAGTGAACCACTGTAATCTATAAAGTCTATGCTCCCACTACTATAAAATGCTTTTCTTAAAAAGAAAAGCCTACTAGTCTTTATTCTTATTCTGAGTACAACCTATGAGCATTGTTAGATTAAGGGCCATGGACTCACTGCCTTGAGGAAAACAGCAAAGATGTCAAGCTGAAAATGGCCGGCAAGAGATACAGAGGGACTGTCATTTACCCATACCTTTAATGATGCCGGTCAACTGGCAGTCTTCAGATTCATCTTGGACTTGTCTTTTGGCAGCACAGTTGGTGTCATTTTTTGCTTTCCTTCTCTGCTTGATCTCTTGCTGGATTCCAAAGAGTATTTTTCCAACTTACAAAAAGATGATGACTAATGTTTTTTTATAAGGAGGTAAACTACAAAAAACTATTCTGTGTAATCAGGATTGGGTCTGACATTATTGTGGATCTATGTTAGGCATAAAAAAAACTAAACCCAAAAAATAATCTAATAACATATGAGATGAGTTTTAAAGAGCAGTCATGAGACAATAAATGTTTTTAAAAGTTTTATGTCAGGTCTTCTCTCCATCCAGAAGTACCCCTAAGAGATTAAAAATACACACACACACACACACACACGTATCTGCTTATATATGCATAACCTATTTCTGAAAGAAACACAAGAAGCTGCTATACTGGTTGCTTCTGGGTGGCTGAGAGACACAGGTAGAGGGCAGATCTTTTTATTATATACATTTTTATAGCTTTTGAATTTGAAGTCATATGATTTTATTACCTATTCAAAAATTAACAACAAAAACTTAAGTATGTCCCTAATACTATAATGCCCTGGTCTTTACACAAAGAATCACAGGATTAAATTAAAAGGATGTGTAAAAGTATAAAAAATTATGATGTAAACTTTATTGTATCACAAAAGTCAATGAGAGGCACTGCCTATTACTAAACATCCTTTCATCAGTATTTTATAAACTCGTTCACAATTCTGTGTTTCAAGAAGTTGACTGGCTCCCAGATCTCCTGGGAAGCTGTAAATGTGGTGGCAGTCCTTGATTTACTTACAGTATTTCACAAAGCTGCAAAAACTACAATGCTAAATTCCATTGTTTTTTCTGAAACAAAAGTTATAGCATACCAATCAGAAGTTAGGAGCAGCAAATCCTAAAAATTTTAATGAATTATAATCTAATTAGTGCTATCTTTTAAAAAGATAAAATACGCAAACCACAGATTCTACAAAAGAGAAAACAACAGATGTCCTTGGTGTTAGGAAGATCAGGAATCACTAAATTTGTCTAAAATAGTGACTGGGGTGAAGTGGGGGGGCGCATTTCAAGTTGTAAATTTACCTCCCACCACACCGGGAGCCAGGCTGATAAGCAACCTTCCTCTCTCTTCTCAGGTTTGGGAATTACTGCCATGAGAAAGGTTGACATGCTTCTGGTGCTGGCACAGGAAAAAGACTGAGACCTTTGTTTTCTTTATACTTACCCTTCTCCAAGTTTCTCTAAGACATCAAACACTTCTTCTGGTTGTTTGGTTAAACTATCTTCATCCAACTTTTTCAGCTGCCTGTGAATGAAGAAATATGAACACAAAATACATTTTACTTGCTAGCAACTAGAACATAAAATATATCATTTATTTTTACAATTAGCGTCCTCGGAATTTCTCTACAAAGTCTTCACTAGTAAACAACAGCAAAGGCAAACTAAGATACTTTTAAGGGACACTAAAGTACTGTTCTATGGAAGGATTACACTTGTTCTGGGTCACCCTGATAAGCAAAATCAGGACCAGAAGATGGACAGATGCCAAGAGTCAGATTTCAGTTCAACACGGGTAAGAATTTTCTAACAATAAAATTTGTCCTACAATGGTTTAGATTGCCTTAAGAGGTGCTTAGTTCCCCATTGCTGGAAAATTTAAACAGAAAACGAATTGTCATGTGGCTGAAATGCTGCAGAATGGATTCAAGCAAGAGATATGTCCTTTGTAATCCACTGGGTTTTTTTGTTTTTGTTTTTGTTGTTTTTAAGAGACGGGGTTTCGCTCTGTCACCTAAGCTGGAGTCCAATAGCCCAATCATAGCTCACTGTAACCTTGAACCTCTGGGCTCAAGTGATCTCCTGCCTCAGCTTCCCAAGTAGCTGGGACTACAGGGGTGCACCACCACGCCTGGCTAATTTTTCTTCTTTTCTTTTTAAATACAGTGTCTCGCTATGTTGCCTAGGCTGCTTCTGGAACTCCTGGCCTCAAGTGATCCTTCCACCTCAGCCTTCCAAAGTGCTGGTATTGGGAGTACAGGTCAGGGTAGAGCATCTGACTGCAAAGTGTTGGTCTTACATGTATGAGCCACCACACCTAGACCCTAAAATCCATTTAAATCTTGAGAGTACACGAATTAAAATGACACAACTATCTCTTCAGAAAAGATGTTTAAGGTAAGGTTAACCACGAATCAAAACATAACTATGAACTAGAGGCCAAGGAAGACATAGGAGACCTTTGCTCTCCCATTAGCAAGTTTTTGGTTAATTTTGTCAAAACACATAAATTCTATAGGTATCACAGAAACAGAAAGTGGAAGTGTACATTTAGACATGATCAAAAGTGAAAAATAACCAGGCAGCTGGGAGTTTCAAATAGTCTCACAAAGATCCTCCCACAAGCAGCCATGTACCTTTGACTAGTCCCCCAAATCAAAGGTACATGGCTGCTCACAACTTCCAGATAGTTCAGGTTTCTCTATGTTAGACAATCATACCAAACATAGGAGGTTACAAATTAACAATATTTTTTAAAACTCTGGAACTTCTGAAAATCATTAATGAGCTTAAAGAAGGAGCTTGGTAAGGAATATTTGTGTGTGTGTGTGTGTGTGTGTGTGTGTGCATCGTCTACACAATGGCCTCCTGAAACTACAAAAGGCAACGAAGAATGGAGAGCTCAGGAAATGGTGAAATATGGAAGTAGTCACACTGGGGATTTCTTTACAAAGAAAAAGATTTAAACTAGCTACACAATATCAATTATTGTAAGAAAAGACGTGAATCAATATACACACACACACACACACACACACACACAGAAATGTATACCCTCCTAAAGAAAATAGCAATAGCAGAAGACAAAAAAACCCTGACTACACCAAGTGTGTATTTACCAATAAACTCTGATCTCAAAAGGATAATTTTACAGAAGTTTATAAATATCAAGGACTATGTACTTACTAGAGAAACGGAGAACTGTTCCAAGTCACTTACTGCCTTAACTTGACTATCAACAAAACAAAATGACTACAGTGACCTTTGAAAAATCAAAAGGTCCTAAAAATTAAATTCCAATGACATCATAAAAACTCCCACCTTCAAAACAAAAAAGGATGAAGTGAAACTCCTCTTAAACTTTAGAAATGAAATTTCTATGAACTCAGAAGTCAGAATGAACATCTCACATGCCAGAGTTTTTTTGTAAGGCCCAGAATTATAGCTGTATAAACAATGAACAATACCTCATTTCTCAAGTGTAATTAAAGTTTTATAAACAGCTTACATAAAGGAAGATCAAATGTGTTTCTTTGAAGTGTTGACTCTTCGTGGTTTACAAAAAGCAAAATTCACTATTTCAACTGCTACAGAGACCACAGCATAACAAAGGAAACTGCCACTGCCATGAGACAGCTGCAAGCCTCTGATAATACTTTGACAGACAAACTTTATATGACTGCTCAGATACTTCTTTAAAACAATCTAAGTGGCTTTTTGTTTGTTTTTGATCCGGGGTTATTTAAAACAACTTGAACTTAAGGGGTCTTTGTATCTCTGACACCTGATAACCAAGAGGTGATCAAAAAATATTTGCTAAATATTAGCAAATGTAGTGATGGGAATCATAAACTTCATTAGCAATCTTTGTTATCAAAATAAAACAGAATTTCACCTAAAAAGTATTACTGAGTTATCAACAACTAAGATTTTTATGAAAAATTCTTTTAATAAGTGACTCATAATGATATTTTATACCATGATTCTTGACGGAATAAACACTATTACCAAAACAGCCTGACTTCGATAAAGCAGCTCTTCCATCTGGTACTTCCCCAGGTCGTAGGCAGTTTCAGCACTTGCTCATAAACGAACAGGCCTGGACAATACAGCCTCCATCAAATACCGGTGGATGCTCTACTCCTAAGTCAGATGGCCACGCATGTGGCCAGCATTCCAGGACTGCGCTCGACACCTTCCACCACATCATTATCTAATGACAACTCACTTTTAAAATCATTAACTCCTACGTAAGACATCAATCCATCATCATTCACTTAGTCACACGCAAATGTCAAACTCATGAACACAAAGAGCATTTCCTGCACTGGGGTTGTTGGAAACACATGCGATCTGATTCTCTGGAAAGACACCTGTATCTTTCCTAACACAAATAATGGTGTTCTGAAGTACTCACTCACAGGTTGAGTTAATTCTCAAACCTCTTTCTCCCATCACAGAACTTCTGTAAAGTTCATTTTATCTTTGTATCATGATCCCTCTTTCTACACAGAATTTGATGGGTTACAACAAATTTATAAGATAAATTGATGAAATTTTTTTAACAATAGTAACATTAATTGTTCCCCCCCCCCCCCAATGCACATGTTGAAGTCCTAACTCCCAGTACCTCAGAATGTGACTGTATTTGTAGACAGGGCCTTTAAAGAAGTAACCACAGTAAAATATAAAATAAGGTCATTCAGGCGAACCCTTATCCAATATGACTAGTGTACTTACAAGAAGGAGAGATTAGGACACAGACAGGTTCAGAGGGAAGAACACGAAGACACAGGAAGAAGACAGTGACCTATAAGCCAAGGAGAGAGGCCTCAAAAGAGAAAACCCTGCCAACACTTTGATTTCAGACCTCTAACCCCCAAGACTATGAGAAAATAAATTTCTGGCGTTTAAACCACCATGATATTTTATTAAGGCAGTCCTAAAAAATAATATAAATGATAATAAAATTAAACTGCTGCAAATTAGGTAGTCCACTAGTTACAAAGAGTAGGAGAGCAGTCGGTAGTCACTCAAGAACTCAGTCCTGCAATGCTCTTTTCTTGCACTTTTAATACATTTTTTAAAATCCAAAAGGTACAAGAATGAACATGTCAAGGTTTACTCCTTTGCCTGAGGTTACACAACCAAGGCAAAAGGAGAAACAAAACTCAGATTCCTAATCCTCTTTTCAACTAAACTAAGACCTCAGAGAAAAAAAACAAGAACGGACAAATGTATTTCAAAAAGAAACATAACCAGAGTGCATTTATAATTAGATCACTATGGTGCCACAGCAAATATCTGCTAACATACACAAAGACCTGTGAAACAGGGGTACTTCTAGAGAGGCATCAGAGTGAGACAATGAAGAGCATGGACTTTGGACCAGACTGCCTGGAGATGAAAATCCCAGCTCTGCCTCTTACCAGCTATAGGATCCCTCCAGCAAATCACTAGCCTCTCTGTGCCTGTTTCATCATCTGTAAAATATGGATATAGGGATATCCATCTCATAGGATTGTTGTGAGCATCAAATGAGTCAATAGTTAAGTTGAACCATATGAAATTACTGTTTTATAGGTCAAAAATTGTCAAATATCAGCAATTTCATATGGTTCAACAGGGGACATGGAAAGCACTTCAATAGTGCCTGGCACCCATGAGCCTAACAATCATTACTATTACAGTCTCAGCACACCTACACTAGGGTGAATCTTAAGCCCATTCCAACCAGCTATTTGCCTTCTGCAATGTTTGTGCACTTCAAACACCCCCAAGCTCAAACAACCCCCAAGAGTGCTGTCCAGGCTGTTAATCTCTTCCCTTCACCTCTGGTTGCCCCGCACTCTCACATACCGAACACTTCCTACTTTAGTGTTCATTCTGCTTCAGGAAGTCAGATGTTGTCTGTGCAAAGAAGTTAACTACACTGCACCTCAGAGGAGCATGACTCCCTCAGTCTCTACTCCCTCCTTTTCTCCAGATGCGGTAGACAGACATAAAGCCAGATCTCCACAGGGGAAATCAATGATACAACTGCAACCAAGCCAGGTGTTCAGAATTTCTAGGATCAGCCACCTCCCCGATCTTGACCTAAAACAATTCTACCTACTACTGGGATCTGGAGCCGATATTCACAAAACAAGAGTCGTGAAAAGGGCACAGTCTGGCCAGGACCAGTGACCCAGAGCAAAGAAAGAAACACATGTGTCTCAATTCTTCTGGACCTCAGTTTGCCCATCTTGAAAATATCCTCTTATTTCCTTACCTATCTCCCAATGTGAGGCTTTGGAGGGCTGAGGAGGATGTGGAGACAATTAGGAAGACACTCTGGACATCAGTAATAAAAGATGCCATCATCATCCTACAATGGGGACACCACCAAGGGCATCCTCCCAAATGCTGTCCTCCACGAACCCCTCCCTTGCTAGACCCTCAGCCTTTCCTCACATGCCTTTGGCCTTAGGCGCAAAGCTTTTCCGCTCAACAGATCTTTTCCCCCCACTGCACCCTTCAAGTGGGACTTAGGACCCTTAGAAACTCTACCCAGCCTTCCTCTTTTCTAGTTCTAGATCCACTGCCTTAAACAGACCCTCATAGGCTCTCATCCTGCTTCAGCATTCCCCCTACCTCCGTGAGACCCTTCTTGGATAGCCTTCCCCAAAGTGGCCCCGGCCTCAGCAGGTACTCTCCCTAACTTGTCCCCATGTCCCTCAGCAGAGTCCCCCAACAGCGAGGCTCCCCCTAACCAGCCCCAAGCTTATTCCCCTTAGCGGGTGCTCCCTTCACCCGGACCCCCACCCGCCAGACACCCCCCCACACCCCAACTCAGCAGGTGCCCCATCAGCTGGATCGCCTAGCCCCGATGCTCCCTGCCCGGCAGGAGCTCACGCACAGGTGTCTCCCCTCGGCCGCTTCCCGCCTTCCCCTCCCACCGCCCCCATGTCTTTAGTCTTAGCCAGTGGCCCCTCACCGGCGCGGCGGGTTCCTCAGCTGCACGGTCTCCATGGCGCTGCCAGCAGCCGCCCAGACCCGCTCACAGCTCCATCCTCCCCCCCGGGCCTCCCTGAGCCCGCCCCGCAGGCCCTCCCACACTTCCGCTTTCCGCCCCTACCGGAAGCGGCGCGCAGCGCGGCGGCAGCTGGGCGGAGCCGCGGTCTTGATCACGTGGCACTGGGCGTGGGTCACGTGGTGCGACGGGGCGTGGACCCGGAAGAGCAGAGCGAAGGAGTCTCCTGCCCGTGCAATCTTATCTTGGGCTGGAAAGCGTCAGCGACTTAGTCTTCTTGCGACGCTATTTGTCCGGCACACTCGGTCCCCAAGCTGGGAAGCCAGCTCTGCCTCGGTCCTGGTCCCCATTTCTCAGACGGAGATACTGAGTCTTCTAGCGAAGCGCCGACTTGATAAGAACTGACAGTTCTTAATAAGACAAGTTCTTCACAATTGAACCCTGGTCCCAAATGGTCCCCTGAACATTTTCTTGGGGATTATCAACGTGCAAATTGCCTCACCGTCTTTCCTAACAGCCTCCCCTTAGAGTCAGTTTGCAGACATTAAAATAGTTAACATTTATTAAGCACTTGCCATGAAGTACTTGTCTTCATTTATTATCTCATTTAATTCTCAGATCAAGCCTGTAAGGTTATCCTTATTTTTATGTATTATTGATAAGCAGTGCCTACCACGTTCTCAATGCTTTACTAATACTAACTCATTTAAAACTCCTGACAACCCTATGCAGTAAATACTATTATTATTCTCATTTCGTAAGGCCAGAGAGGTGAAGTATCTACCGTCCAGGTCACATAACTAAGAGTATAGGTTTGGGAACTTAAATCCAGGTCAGTGGGATTCCAGAGCCTACAACACGAAACTGGACAGTCATGAATGTGTACCCTCCGGTTGAGCATGAGTGACAACCAAAAATAAATGACTGAGGCAAAGATCTCAGTCAGTGCAGGTTTATTAAGCCAAAGTTTGAGGATGTGCCCTGGAAAAACACAAGCCACAGCATCTGTGACTATTTTTTCACAAGTGGGATTTGGGAGCTCAGTATTTAAGGGGAGCAGGCATATAGAAAGAAAAAGAAGGAGGGAGGGTGGGTAGTGAGGCAAATGGTTCTTGTGAGGCCCAGGAAATCTACACTTGATAAGGTAAATATCAAAAAAGGGAGTAAAGGAAGAATCAATCGTGTAGACATTCCTGGGTAGGTGGAAGAGTGATTGATCTTGTGTCTGTTCTGCTCCTGGGAAAATAAACTTGTAATCAGCATTACTAGTGTGGAATCATGTACTTGAATATGGGAGGCAAGCAAAAAATTTCCTTATGAATGATCTGTGGGCAGTCCTTGTAGATGATCTGGCTAATGCATAATGTTAGTAACAGCTATTCTTTTGGAAGGGAGTGTTGCAGGATTCGGCCTCCAGGCTTGACCTTCCCTTTTGTATAAGTAGTTTGGGGGGAGGGTGGTCCTGAGATATTTATTTTACTTTGCAAGAGACAGACCTTTCTTTCAACTCAGAGCTCCAGTTCCAACTATTGCTATTCAGAATGACACCACCATCAATGAGTGTTAGGAAAATGACAGATTCCACCAAACTTACCACTGGGGAATGTTACAGGGAAAAAACTTACCCAAAGCAACCTTTCACTGTTTTTAATTATTCTACTTTTCCCAAAGATATACCATCTGTACAACTTAACACCTGAGCAACCATCTTTCAGGGCCACTCAGGTATGGCACACCATGAGCCCAAAACTGGATCACCGAGCCATCCACTGGACACAGGAGGAAAACATTTACTGAGAAGTTACTATGTGCCAAGCACAATCCTGTACTTTCTCTTAATCCTCAAAACAGCCTTATGAAGAGAGAAAAGAACTTTTATCAGAGGAACGTGAGTCTTTTTAAATTATCGGTCCCAAAGAAACAGTAAGATGAGAACAATCATGTTCTATTTCCCCGGAGCTGTGCATTCATCTATTGAAACTGCTTGCTATTGCTACAAGTAACTGTAAATTAACCTAATAACACTGTAGGCCACAGCCTATAGCTTAACAATGTATAGCCACTCACTAATCAATGCTATTTCTGTGAACCAATGAAAATTCCTGACAAACAACTTCGTATATCCACTCTCTGTCCCCCATCTTTGCCTTTAAAAATCCACTTGTAACGCCTGCTAATCCGAATAAATATTCAGAGCAACTCGAATCTATGTTCCTAGGTTGCAGTCGTCAAGCTTGGCCCAAATAAACCCTCCACTTACATTACTTTTGCCTGAGCTTCTTCCTTTTAGGATGACAGAAGGATTATTGTCCCCAGTTTGCAGATAAGGAAGCTGAGATTCACATGTGCACAGCTAGTGAGAGCAAAGATTTTAACCAAGGATTGTCCTGACCCCACAAAATCCTCGTTTTCGTTGCCACTTTAGTGTATTAGAAATTTCTACAGGCTGGGCACAGGGGCTCACACCTGTAATCCTAGCACTCTAGGAGGTGGAAATGGGAGGATCCTTTGAGCTCAGGAGTTTGACACCAGCCTGAGCAAGAGCGAGACCCCGTCTCTACTGAAAAAAAAAAAAAAAAAAAAAAGAAAGAAAGAAATTAGCTGGACAACTAAAAATACATGGGAAAAAATTAGCCGGGCATGGTGGCGCATGCCTGTAGTCCCAGCTACTCAGGAGGCTGAGGCAGTAGGGTTACTTGAGCCCAGGAGTTTGAGGTTGCTGTAAGCTAGGCTGACGCCACGCCAGTCCAGCCCAGGCAAGAGAATGAGACTTTGTCTCAAAAAAAAAAAAAAAAAAAAAAAAAAAAAAAAAAAAATTTCTACAAACAGCAGTGGAAACTTCGAAGTAAAGATCAAGAAGTGTTTCTACAAAGCTCAGGAAGCCATCACAGGGCTCTCCTGTAAGAAGTCAATCCTCTGTCCCCAGAAATCTCCTACCATTTTTCCTGTATTTCTCCCAATGCACACTCTAGGCTCTACTTTTTTTTCCTTTTCTTTTCAATCGTGCTATTTCTGAATCTACTTTTTATCTTATATTCTGGCCCTGCTGTCAACTGGATTTTTTTCCTCCTTGAGGGGCAGTTCTGTCTCTAAGCTCCCACTGTGCCCACACTCATCCCTGTAGATGAATAGGTATTAAATAAGCATTTTTAAAAAATAAATATCAACTTACCATTACACAATGACAAACATCCCTTGTCTTCCCCTTTCCCAGGATTATTCCAGAAGATGGACTGACATTATGATGGCCCTTTTTCCACAGGGTGTTCAGTCAAACACTGCCCAATAAAAATTTCTGTGATGATGGAAATGTTCTATATATGTGCTATCCAAAATGGTAGACTAGCCACATGTGACTATTGAGCACTTTAATTGTGGCTAGCATGACTGAAAAAAATGAATTTTTAATTTAATTTAAATTTAAATAGAGTATACTATCAGCCAATTATAGTATGATACTAGCGTAAGAGAGAACTAATGAGCAGGGTTACTGGGAGAGTTATTTTCCTGTACGTCAAAATCCTCATGCTTCGTTCACTCAACACTTACTGAGCTCCATGTCCCTGGCACTCTACTGGGTTCTGGGTATACAGTTGGCCCTTGAACAACATGGGTTTGAACTGTACAGATCCACTTATACACAGATTTTTTTCAATAAAGATAGTCAACCCTCTGTATCAGAAGGTTCTGCATCCGCAACCAAACTCAGATGGAAAATATAGTATTCAAGGATGCAAAACCTCAGTATACAGACGGCTGATTTTTTGTATCCAAGAGTCCTGCAGTTGTGTGAGTATGCTTGCATTTTGGTGTCTGAAGAGATCCTGGAACCAATCCCCAGGGGATACCAAGGGATGACTATATAACGATATTCAAGACACATATGAGTCCTAACTTTCTCCAGTTTGCTGTGTAGTGGAAGAGATAATTATTAGATAATTAATTAAAGTAGTGATAAATGATGATAGAAAAATAGAACCAAACCAAGTCTAATAGATCAGGAAAGCTGCTGAGAAAGCTGGGACATTCATTCATTGATTCATTCAACATATATATATATCAAGTGTCTGTTCAGGGCCAAGCACAGTACCAGGTGGCAGGCAATGAGCAAAATAAAGTTCCTTCCCTCCTGCATACATTCAAGTAGGAAATATAGACAATAGGCAAAAAAGAAATATGTATTTGTGGTATTAAAAGTGATATGAGGAAAAATAAATCAGTATGTGGTATACAAAGTGACAGATGCAGCAGGGTGGGGAGTAACTTTAGATCAAGTAGTTGGGGAAAGCCTTTCTGACACTTTGAGCAAGAAGTAACTGAAATGAGATTGTAAGTCACGCTAATATTTGAAAAAAAGAATATTTAAGACGGAAGGAACAGCAAGGGCAAAGACTTGTGTTAGAAGAGCAGCAAAAAGTGTTTGCATGTTTGCAGCAGAGTGAATAAGAAAAAGCAGGAGATGAGGTTGGATATGTAGCCAGAGCCAGATTGAATTGGGCCATGGTAAAGATACAAAAAAATTGCTAGAAGTTAGTTAGGTGTATCAGTTAGCTATCACTGTGTAACAAACTACCCCCAAAGCCACGTGGTTTAAAACAAGAATCATTTTCCAGTTTTGGTTATTACAGTTAAATCTGTTTCCATTGTATTACGCTGCTTTGTTTTCCGTACAGCACTAATCACATGAAATTTGCTCAGGAGCTAATCGTCTGTCAGGCCCCACCAGAATGTAAGCTCTAGAAGAGCAGGGCCTCGACCTCCCTCCCGGCGACCCCCACAGCGCCCCAGCACCCGAGGGCGCCCAGCGCGCTAAGGGAGCGCCAGTTCCAAACTGAGCACGCGCAGAGGGTCGAGCGCCAGGGGGCTCCCGTCCGCCAGGCCCCGCCCCCGCCGCGCTCCGCCCCGCCCCCTCGCGGTCAGGTTAGTGGTCGCATCCGAGGGCTTGCTGCCGGTGCTTCCGCCGGGACGTTGCTCCGCACGACTCCGGGCGGATAACGGAGGCGCCCCCACTCGCCGGCCCGGCCCCGGGATGGCCCCCAAATTCCCAGAGTCTGTGCAGGCGCTCCGCGCCGCCGGCAATGAGAGCTTCCGCAACGGCCAGTACGCCGAGGCCTCCGTGCTCTACGGCCGCGCGCTGCGGGCGCTGCAGGCGCGAGGTACGACCCCGCCCCCGTTTCTACCCCAGCCCCGCTTCCTCCAGTCCCCCACCAGCACCACCCAGGCCTCGCTCTGTCCCTGCCTTCCTGGGCTTCCCACCGTCGCGGCCGACCGAGCCTCCAGGCCCTCCCACCACCCTTCCCGCCCCTTCCCGACTTCAGCATCCTACCGGAAACTTCCTTGGCCCTTTCTCTCCACCTGCTTTTTAACTGCCCTGTTGGCCTCCATCCTTAATTATTCAAATCTCATTCTGATCCTGAGGATATAGCTCAACTCTCCTTCCGCCTAGCTATTCATTTTCAATTAAATTAGTATTCCTTCAGCACCTGTTATATACTGCCTGTATAACAAGACAGAAGGTCTTTCTCTGGAAGATCGCACCTTCTGGTTGGGCGAAAGGGGAAGGGGTGCATCCTAAGCTAGTAAATAAGTAAACAAGACCTGTGGGATAATTAGGGCTATGAAGAAGACAGAGAAGCCATGTGACAGAGTTGATTGCGGAGCTCTTTTAGAGTGGGACCTCAAGGACTTCTCTGAAGAAAGAAGAATAATGTCTGAATGAGGAGAAAAAGCCAAGCGCACGAAGTGTTGGGTCTGAGCATTCCAGGTGGAGGGAACTGCAATCAGAAAGCCCCCCAGACAGAATAAGCATGGTGTGTTCCAGCAGTCAAGGCATACTGAGCTAGTGGAGGGACTAGTAAGGCATGAGGTCAGTAGGCAAACCCTTGCTGTGTAGGTGTTTTAAACCCTGCCAAGGAGCGTGGGTTTTATGCTCGGGTAGGAAGCTACTGGAGAGTTTTAAACAGAGTAGCAGCGTATTCTTACCAGTTCCCCCAGTCTCCAGCTCACTTCAACCAACCACACACCTTTACGGTAAGCCTCGTCTCCAAAGTGTCTTATCCAGGAGCCCCCATTGGATAAAGCCTTGACTTTGGAGAGGGGCCTTGGATCCCATTTTCTGTATGTCACCGTTTAATACCTATTTCCCTTTGCCTTCCTCCCTTTTTTTATGTTCTTGGCTAGCATTTGTTGAGTGCTTTACTGTGTGCTAGACATTCTAGACATTATCTTTTTATCTTCATTATACCCCTACGGATAAGATACTTACAGATGAGTCCAGAAGAGTTAAATTGCCCACCTCAGGGTTATACAATGAAGACATGTCAGAGCCAGGATTTGCTATTATAAGTCCAAATTTTTAATCATTGTGCTAGACTTCTCCCCGATCTTTTTCAAATTCCATTCTTTTTTGTGTGAACTTTTTGCAGTTTTAAGCCACTCTTTTGCCCCCTTCTTCTTTTCTAGAAAACTCCTCTTTAGGCCCACCTCCTCATGTCAGCATCACTTGATGAAGTTGCTGAGGAATCTGAGGTATTGATGTTTCTGCCTTTTTCCTTCATCCCACCCCAGTTGGCCTGGAGAAGCTTATGCTTTGTATGGGTCTCTTCTGGGTCCTTATAAGAGCTGGCCTGATGTCTAGATTTAGCAGAGACCAGAGTTTAGTTCTGCTGCTGCTACTAGTTTTCTCGATATTTTGTGGGCAAGTCTCTTGATTTCGCTAATAGTTTTCTTGATCTTGAAAGGAGCACAGAGAGCAACCTAACAAAATGAGCCCTTCCAGCAAGTCTGTGAAGTGATATCCTCATGCGGTAGGTGAGCACGTCCCATCAGAGGGGTTGAGTGACTTGTGCAGGTTGGCAGGCTGGATTGATGCCCTTTCCACCACACCACTGCTGTTTCTGAGTAGTCATGCTCTTGTGATTTAGGATAGATTACAGGTTTTGCATACTTGTACTTGCTTTTTTAGAGCAAGGATGTGTTTTACTTGTCTCTGCTTTCTGTCTCAGGGACTGGCAAAATAAGGGGGGAAGAAAAAGCTTGTTATTGTCGGTATTGAATGAAAGATTTCAGATAGCAACATGGTAACATACTTAGTGAAAAAACAAGTTGCAGAAAGATAGGCAATATGATACCACTTAGGAAATGCTTTAATAGACCTAAAACGGTACTTTATCTTACCTGTGACTATATACGTATAATAAAGGTAGACAAACATGCTTGAGAATGTTATACACCAGCTTCAGGATTTTGCTGGCCTCTGGGGGTCTGGGAAGAGAGCACAGAGAAAAGGATGGGGATGAGTGGAAGTTCAGCCATCTCAAAAAGGTCGGAAACAAATATAGTAACATAGGGTGGATACTGAGACATGGTTTTCTACGTGTTTCAAAGAGCTTGTTTTCAATTCTTTCTTAAATTACGGCCTACACTAGTGGGTATGAAATGGTTGAAAATTATCTTTAAAAATGAAGATCTACAATGAAGGACGTGGGCGTCTGCGATTCCTGAGGGTAAGGACTGCCTTTAGAGAAATGTCTAATAATCCTCCTCCCTTTTGGGTGGCGTGAGTACTTCCTCTGATTAAGTTTTCGGTCATCCTGTCAGAGCCAGCTCAGTTACCACTTCCCTGGCAAAGTCCTCTCTGACTTGACCAGGTAGAACTAGTCTCTGTCTCTCGTGTCCCTACAACTCTTGGTCAATCCATTTATCCTATTTTTTTTTTATTTAGGTTCTTTATTGGGTTTTCATGCTTTTTGTAGTAAAATTAACACGCATACACACACACCCAGGTGGTTACAGCATGGATTTTGCTGAGGCAGGAGCCAGCTATTTCATGTTTATCTTTTGCCTGGTACCAAGTTCAGTGCTGGAATGAATGAATGAGGAAATAAATGTGTGGTTCCCTGTGAAGGGCAGAAAGCTTGATGTCCTCACTCTCATGTAAGAATGACAAATATGCCAGCCGAGCGGGCCAACAAGCCTGATCCGATTACAGTCATCTCTGCTGCCTTTCCCCAAAGCCCAGAGAGCTCCAGGTGTAAAATGTTTCCCGGTGTCCTGAGGCATCCATTTCCTAACCTGATGATCTCTTCTTGTTCTTTCTGCCTCCACCTGGGCAGGCCCTTCAGACCCGGAAGAGGAAAGCGTCCTCTATTCCAACCGAGCAGCATGCCACTTGAAGGATGGAAACTGCAGAGACTGCATCAAAGATTGCACTTCGTAAGTGGCCGAGGGTAACTTTGGGATGCCTGAGGGTCTCGGAACCTGAGGCTGAGGTTTATCTGGCTTGTTCTTTGGAAGGATCCTACCAGTTAGATCTGTGACAGAGATTAGAAAATGTCACCAGGTCACTGAGAATGGGAGGCTCTACTTGGTCCTTGTGGCCCCTGACTTGTATGTTTGGAGACTTGGCTTTGCTGCTGAGTAATGAGTTGGGTGGGCAGTTGGAAGTATATCTTAAAGTCTTTGTGAGATTTGGGGGATGGGGATGAGGTAGATAGAGTTCCAGACCAGTGACTGGCTTACCGAGGTGTTTTTCTGGGATGGGTGTGTGTGAGGGGAAGGGAGGTGGGGAAGGAAAGAAGGAGGGCTAGAGGTTACAGGGAGAAAGGAGAAAACCATATTCATCAATAATCAGTAGTAGAGGACAACGAACAATTTTTCTTCTTCAAGTCAGTCTAACATTGTCTTCTTTTATCATTGCTAAACTAGCATATGCCCTAAATATGTTCCCAAATCTGATATTCTGTGATGTTGCTTTAGATGTATGCCTTGGTGATAGATAGGAAAGGAGGAGGGATGTGAGCATGCTCATGGAGCCTGTGCTAAATTAGTTTGGCTCAGGCCCCGTGCTAGATTTCCTTCTTTGAGTGCTCACGGCCAATCTGTGGGGTAAGTTTATCGTGCTTCCCAGGCCAGAACTGAGTTGCTGAGGATTCGGGCAGAAAAGTGATTTGCCTGGGTCACATGGTTAGTGGCAGAGGTGGAATTCAGACACCACCCCACCTGACTCCAAAGCCTATTTGTTATTCCCACTGGGCCACAGCTCTAAAGACTTAGTAGCATGAAAACCATGAGGCAGTAGTTCTTGATTCTGTGGGGATCGAAACTGGAAGCTGATACGTGTGCAAATAAGTTTCATGATATTAGTGGTTCTCTGCTCGCTTTCCCCTCTTCATTTCAGTATAAGTTGGAAAGTCCCTGTTGTGAGGTTTGGCAATTTTACCAGTGTCTCTCAGCCAGAAATTACCTCCTATACGCTGGGGGATGAGGATGACTATCTGGAAGAAACTACACCAAACCCCTGGTGGCTCAACAGCCAGATGATGTTTTTGCCTCCTGTTCTAGAGCACTGGCCTTGGTTCCCTTCGGCATTAAGCCCCTGCTTCGGCGAGCATCTGCCTATGAGGCTCTAGAAAAGTACCACCTAGCCTACGTTGACTATAAGACTGTGATGCAGATTGATAATGTGACATCAGCCCTGGAAGGCATCAACAGGTGAGCCCAATTCACTGCAGGCAGTCTCCATGGAAACTCCCTGGCCTCCTTAATTGCATCTGGGCCATTGCTTTGGTTGTCTTCTAGGGCAGCAGTCCTCAGCCTTTTTGGCACCAGGAATTGATTTCATGGAAGACGGTTTTTCCACTGATAGGCGTCAGTGGGGGTTTGTGGGGGAGTTGGGGAGGGGGAGCGGGGGAGGAGGGGAGAGGCAGCGCTCAGGCGGTGGTGGCGTGAATGATGGGGAGCAGCTGTAAATAAATGAAGCTTTGTTCACTCGTCCACCGCTCACCTCCTGCTGTGCAGCCTGGTTCCTAACAGGCCACAGAGCAGTACAGGTCCACGGCCTAGGAAGTTGGGGACTGCAGTTCTAGGGGGATCCCTTTGGCTAGACTTAGAAAACTCTAATGAGCACGTGAGGGAAAACATGGGAGGAGAATCTGCTGTTGTATTTAGCAGGTATTTAAGGAGTCAGAATTACTGAGATTGATTGATTGGTTGACTCTGCCTAGCTGTGTGAATTTCATTCACACAGTAATATTTATTGAGCTCTCTCTAAGGTATTGAGCCAGATTAAGTGGGGGATACCAAAATGAAAAGAGATACAGACCCCACTTGTCTTCAGAGAGCTAACTGTAATTGGGAGACTAAGACACAGCCCAAGCAGCTAGACACAAGCCTGGAAGGATATTCTTTGTGAACATGGTTTAGTATATTGTACCGTGACACCTCCATGAAGTGCCTCAGGTGAAATTGCTGTCTGGTTTCCAGGTAGTTATTTGTTTTTATATTATGGGTACCACCATTTGTATAACTGATCATGTGTCACCCCTTTGCATGTGCTTCTGGAAAGCCAAACACCGCGCTACTATTAATTGCAAATCCTTAAGAGGACTTCATGGTATGTTTTTAATGCTTCATTTCTGGTTTGACTTGTTTGCCAGCATCCTTTATTTTCTTTTTGCCTCCTTTTAATTTCTATTGTTCAACAAAATCTGCCAGTGTGTGCCAGACTTTACACGAAGCCCTGGGCTGATTACTGAGACATACCTCTTCCTGCCCTTGTGGAGCTCCTGGTCTCTGGAAAACACCAGTCGGTAATCAGCAAGCACAGTACAGTGTGATAAGTGCTGTGGTAGGAGGAGCATAGGGAGCTCCAGGGGCAGAAAGGAGGTACCTCACCAGCTGGGAGGAAGAGGGGGAGGCCAGTGAGAGCGTTTCAGAGGAGGTGAGCTTAGACTGAGAGAGAAATAGAAATCTGGGGTGAGGGGCCGGCAAGAACAACGGCAGTGGGTGCAAGGGGAGCAAGCATGACGGATCACAGGAGTTGTAAGAAGTCCATTTCACACGGTGCTGCAGGCGGGGAGCTCAGCTGGGGATGGGTTGGTGAGGCTGGATCACGCAGGCCCCGGCGTTCTGGGGCTTGGACTTAATCCTGAGCAAGTGAGGCATCATGAACAGGTCCTAGCAGTGGAACAAGGTGAGCAAATTTGTTTCAGAGAAACAAATTTAAATTTGTATTTTAGAGAAAAACTCGTTGGCTGCCGTGGTGAGGGATGATATGGAGAGTAGCATAGGAAGGGGCCTGGCAGCAATCCATGGGAGAGGTGGAGGTAGTGGGGAGAGGACAGTGGGACCAATTCAGGGGACATTTAGGAAATATACCAACAGGCTTTGTGGTTGGGGAATGGTGAGAAGGGAGGAATAGAAGAAGCTATCCAGGTGGTTGACATGTTGAGTCAGAGGAGACATGAGACGAGAGATGAAAGGCAGGCAGTTGGGTATTCACATGGGTTTGTAGCAGAGGAGAAGTATAGAGGGCAGACGTGCAGATTTGAAGGTCATCAGCAGAGAGGTGGATTGAAGCTGGGGAGAAAACACCACAGCAGGTGTGTCAGGAACAGGACAGAGCTTTGAGAGACTCCAGCATTTGAGGGCCTTACAGAGGAACAGCAGGTGGAGAGCTGGGAGGAGATTTGGGCATTTAGTGTCCCACGGGAAGACATATTTCAGGAAGGATGGAGACGTCATCAGTGTCATGTGCTCCAGCGAGCGTAAGTGAACGATGGGTTTAGCAGTGAAGTCACTGGTGGTTCTGATGGAAGCAGTTCAGTGAGTTCAAGAAGCCAGGCTGTGAAGAGAGGCAGGGGAGTGTAGCTGGAATAGCAGAGAGGTGTCCGGGAGGTCTCATTAAGTAAGGAAAGAGTTAAAGGGACTTAAATGCTGATAGTTGGAGTCAGTAGAGAAAGGACAAAGATGCAGGAGAGCGAGGTGCTGCCTGGGTGTGGTCCCTGGGAGAGGCAGGAGGAGATGGGACCCAGAGGTTAAGTGGAAGGATTGGCTCTGTCGTCTCTTCTATTGCCACAGGAGGGAGATAGGAAGGTTTGGGTACCCAGGCAGGTAGGTTTGTATTTGGGTTATAAGGATGTTTGCTCTGAAAGAGGAGGAGGATTAGGGAACAGGTTGGAGGAGAGTAGAGGTTTGAAATAGTTGGGCCTACCAGGAAAACAGTCTAGTCGGAGACCATGAATTTGTGACGGGATCTGTCTGTGTGGTTTTCATTCTTTTAACATAGGAGCATGCTTGTAGGAGCAGAAGTATACAGTTGGCTTTATTCACTCATTCAGCATATACTTACTGGGCCTTGGTGGTTGCCAGGTGATATGCTAGATGCTGGAGATCAATTAACAAAGTGGACATGGTCCCTGAGCGGCATTTTAAGCTGAGACCTAAAGAATAAGGTGTTAGCTGGGCTTAGGAGGTGGCAGTCTTTTTCTAAAGTGGAAGAGATTGTTCTGGGTAGAGGAGAAAGCACATGCAAAGGCTTGAACATAAGGATCAAGAGGGACAGGACAAAGGGTGAGAGGAGAGAGGAGACCAGATCTCACAGGCCATGTTAGCCGAGGGAAACAGGAAGCCCTGAAGGGTGGTAAGATTTGAAAACAACGTGACAAGATTTGCATTTTTTAAAAAGTCTGTTATCATTAAACAAACGTCAGGTGTTTACATGACTTTGTACTAGATTCATTGAGAAAACTTGAAACAATTAGAACATAGGATCCTTTCTTGGAGAATGTGTAGTTTTCCGGGCACAAGTTTAAGTACCTTAAGCAGCAGATCACCACTTTAGGGGTAACTTAGTGTGACCAAGCTCAGTGGCCGAGCTGAGAAGGGGTTTTGGGCAGCAGACTCCTGTTCCCGTGCTGCAGCGCGCTGGAGGATATAAGGAGATGGTTCAGACCAGAGGGAAGACGCTAACTCGCCCGCCTACCTCCCTGGCTGTGTGCAAGGGGGAACACCTTGTTGACCCAGCTGGGATGGTCTCTGCAATGCTGCCTTCCTTTCCAGAATGACCAGAGCTCTTATGGACTCCCTTGGGCCTGAGTGGCGCCAGAAGCTGCCCTCTATCCCCTTGGTGCCTCTTTCAGCTCAGAAGAGGTGGAATTCCTCGCCTTTCCAGAAGCACAAAGAGACAGCTAAAAACATATCCAAAGAAACCACAACTACAAAGACCAGAGGTGAGCTGTGACTCCCTGCCCAGAGGGTCTTGCAACCTCTCAGTGGCCACTTCCTTTGGAGTAGTCCTGTAGAAACTGGCCTCATTTAGCTGAGTTCTAAAAATAATCTTGGAAACAAAGTAAAAAACAAAAGAAAATGAAGATGCCTTAACCTCTTAGAGATTGTCTCTTCAGCTCTACGGTGAGGGTGATGATAAAACCTACCCCACGGCTGTAAGGCACCTGTCAGGCAGGGCCTCACAAGGAAGCTCTTTTAATGTTCCAGGGGAATTGCCCCAGCCCAGTACACTGGGAATTGAGGCTACAGAAGTGCAGAGGGGTCAGGGCTGGAGCCCTGCTGTGTGTGAGTGATCTTTAGGTGTTAGGGAAGGGGAGGACTCCTATCTGGTCATGGGTAGCTTTCACTCCGGTTTGTGGGAGCCTGGGAAGTGTTGCCCACTCTTCCTAGAATGAAAATATGGAGTGCTAATGAACTAGACTTTTTCAGTGCACCTATCATTGATTTTGTTCTTTCAGAGTCACTGAGTCATGTGTTCCGGGCCCTGTGCTAAGCAGTGTGACACAGACAGGACAGGGACAGTTGAAACTCTTGGTCTAATGAGGAACTGAGACTTGTAAACAGTATCTTAAAATGCAAGGAGGAGGAACGTGTGCTTTAGAGTCTTTAGTATTTGGGGAGTTCAAAACAGGAACTGACTTAAGTGTTTGAGGAGTCAGGGAAAGGCTCTCGGAGGAGGTGATGCTTGAGCTGTATCTTGAAGAATGAAGTCATAGGTGGCAAGAGAGAAGGGAGAATTCTTGGCAGAGACAGTGGAGAGAGGTGGAGAATGAAAGTGCACGGTGAACAGTGGGAGTCAGTGTGACTAGTGAGCGGTGTCTTGCAGGGCCCAGGTGAGGCTGAAGCAGCTATACATAACTGCAGCCCACTGAGCTATTAGGCCATTAAATACGAAATGTCGGATTTCTAATCAAAAGTTTAGTTGATTATATCTCAAACAAGAAGCAGTACAGTTAATCAAAGTTATGTGCCTAAACTGTCCACACAGTTTTGCCATCTTAATGGTAGCTTGCTTAATGTGAGCAGCAAAGAAGCCTCGAGAGCGAATGGCAATGAAATCGTGAAAGGCATTTTCCACAGCTTGTTGAGAATTTAATATTTTTCCTTGCAAGAAGTGGTCCAAAGCCTGGAAGAAGTGAGAGTCAGTTGGTTCAAAGACTGGTGAATACGGTGGATGACAGAATTTCCAAGTCTAGCTTCTGTAGTTTGAGCAGCATTGTCTTTTGTGACATGTGGTCTTGCAAGAGGATTGGCCTGCCTCTATTGACCAGTCTCAGCTGCTTAATCTCAAGCATCCTCATCATTTTGTTCAATTGGTTACAGTAGACATCTGCTGTAACCGACTGACCAGGTTTCACGAAGCTGTAATGGATAATATTAATTCCAGCACTGGACTACCAAACAGACACCATTAGCTTTTTTTGACAAACATTCCATTTTGGACTGTGTTTCGACACTTCATCTTTATCTAAGCATTGTGCCAAACACTTGTGATTGTCACAAAGAATCCATTTTTCATCACACATAACAATACAGTGTAGAAATGGCTCGCCTTTATGTCATGCAGCAAAGAAAGGCAAGCTTCAAGACAATTTCTCTTCTGATGCTCGTTTAATTCATGTGGAACCCGTCTATCCAGCTTCTTTACCTTGCCCATTTGTTTCAAATGGTCCAATATTGTTAGAATAGTAACGTCAAACCTTGCTGCTAATTCACTTATAGGTTGGGATGGATTCGCTTCCACTGCAGCTTACAGCTCATCATTGTCCACCTTGGTCTCAGGTCACCCACATGGCTCATTTTCAAGATTAAAATCACCAGAATGGAGCTTCTCTAACTTTAAATGTACTGTGCATTCATTAGCCATATCCTTCCCAAACTTTTTGTTGATATTTTGAGCTGTTTGCGCTGCATTGGTTCCATGACAGAACTCATATTGAAAAATAACACAAATTTTTGACTTATCCGTGGTTTAACAAAAGTTGCTCTAAAAAAAAAATTTGAAAGATAATCACAAGCCAAAATGTGCTTTTGAAAGAATGATGATGTACCTTCACAATTAAAAAAAATAAAAAAAGAAGTGTCAAAGTGAAATGTCAAAGATACCAACTGTCAAACTTAGTACTTAAGGAAATCAGACATTCCATATTTAATAACCTAATATTTCTAGAGAAACGTGTGCATATGTGCACATGGAGATATGTACAGGAACGCTCATGGTAGAATGTGTACTAGCAAAAAAACAAAACTAGAGATAACGCAAATCTCTATAAATAGGAGAATGGAGAAATCAATTGTGATATTGCAGCAATGAAAATGAATGAACTACAGGTATATGCATCAACACAGATGAGTCTCAGGAAGATAATGTTGAGAACAAAAAGAAAAAGCAGGCGATAAAAGAATATGTAGACTTACTTATTCTTTGATATGAAGTTCAAAAACAAATAACAAATGATTTATAGGTACTATCATATATAAACTTTAAAAAAAAATAAGGGAAGAAGCATATTAATAGAATTGGGAATAATAGTTTCCTCCTGGGATGGATTGAATTGAGAAGGGGCCCCCAGGACTTCAAAGGTCCTAGTAAGGTTCTCTTTCTTAAGCTGGGAGATGAGTTCAGGGTGTTAGTTTTATTCCTATAACCTTACCCTGGGTCATAATATTCAGTCTTTTATAAAGATAGTTTTTAAAAATTAAAAAGCAAGTGATATAAAGCTGAGGCTGGAACATTTAATTGGGGCCAAGCAGTGAAGGGCTTGGAAGCCGGGTTGAGCAGCTTGGGTTTCACCTTGTTCTCTCTCCTCTCTCTCCCTGAAGGCCGGAGCAGAGCTGCATGCGTTAGGTGAGGAAGGACAGTCACAGACTCAGACCAAAACGGAGTTGAGAAATAGTGGGCTCGGCCGGGCGCAGTGGCTCACGCCTGTAATCCTAGCACAGTGGGAGGCCGAGGTGGGCGGATCCTTTGAGCTCAGGAGTTCGAGACCAGCCTGAGCAAGAGCGAGACCCCATCTCTACTAAAAATAGAAAGAAATTATATGGACAACTAAAAATATATATATAGAAAAATTAGCCGGGCATAGTGGCGCATGCCTGTAGTCCCAGCTACTCGGGAGGCTGAGGCAGGAGGATCGCTTGAGCCCAGGAGTTTGAGGTTGCTGTGAGCTAGGCTGACGCCACGGCACTCACTCTAGCCTGGGCAACAGAGTGAGACTCTGTCTCAAAAAAAAAAAAAAAAAGAAATAGTGGGCTCTTCTGCCCTTTTCTGAAAGCCCAGAAGCTACGCCCTTTCTTTACCAGATTCCTGTTTATTAATATTTACTTATTCTCCTGCTTTAAATTTCCTGTCTCATGTATTCTCAGATTTGACCCTGAAAATAGCCACGTGTGGAATAAGTATTGCCCCATTGTAGTGGTGAGGAATTTGAGCTCCAAAAGTCAGGTTGGTCACACAAGATCTTCCACCTACCAAGTGGCAGTGACAAGGCCATTTGGGTTGCTTTTTATCTTGTATATATTATTATATATGTGAATCAATACGTTTATATCAGGAGCCCCCAGCCTCTTGGAATGAAAAACTGTTTAATTTTCCAGAAGCCATTAACTGGGGGGAATCATTAATCAGGAAGCATAATTTACAACAGTGTAGGAGATCTCTGAGGGAGAGATGAGGCTGAAGAGATCTCATCAATCTCAGTTGGGTACCTGCTCCGTGGTTTTTTCCTCTTCTGAATTTGTATCTAGTGCCTTTTGCAGGGGATGCGGAGAGAGCCAGAGTTCTGAAGGAAGAAGGCAATGAGCTTGTCAAGAAGGGAAACCATAAGAAAGCTGTTGAGAAGTACAGTGAAAGCCTCTTGTTTAGTAACCGGGAATCTGCGACATACAGCAACAGGTATCCTCTTCACCGCTGCTTTGGGACATTGGGTGTTGTGTTCCACAGTCTTCTCCTGGGCTCTGGTGGGCTCTTCCTCCCTAGCATTTAGTCAGCATGTTCCAGCTCAAAGCATGCGTTCACACTGGGAGCTGGGCGTTGCCAGTGGCATTCACTCTCTTGAAAGGTAGAGCTAGGGGATGCCACCCCAAAGGGTGGCCTGGGCTTTGTTAGCCCCTCTCCCCAGAATTTTCCTAAGCGTACAATATAAGTAAAAGCAGTGTGCTTGCTGTGCAAACACCACCTAAACACAATTCTCTTAGTCTCTTCACCCCCTGCCCTGCTCCCCACCCCATGGTTTCTTCAAGACCCTCCTGTTAGAAGTTTTGGCACCATTTCTGTCTAAGAGCACTGGCCCAGAAGCCATGGTGTGGGATAACTATTGCCTGGCCTGGGAGCTGGAAGGAGGAGTGTAGTCTAGCCGGAGGAGTTAGACTTGTGGGCCTGTAGAAGGCCCTGTACCAGGAGCTGCTGTCAGTGACCACTGACCGCGCCTGGGAGCCAGGGTACTGTCCCTTTATTGTGTGGGAGTCACTGCTTTGCAGCAGTGCTCAGAAGTATAGGTGGTAGGTGTTCTTTCTGTTGTAAAGTTGAGAAAATTGAGGCTCAGAGAAGGAAGGGCTTTGCCTGAGCTTGCCCAGCCAGTAAATAGTGGCACCGGAATTGGAATCTGGCTCCAACGAGATCTTCCTGTTACTTTTACTCTCAGAAGCTTCAAACATTCATCAAGAAATCATATCTGATCCAAACATTTATTATATAAAACATCTATTAAAAAAGTGTCTGTTTCTCTTTCCCTACCAACATACACATTTCTCTCTCTAGTTCAGAAATCTTGGGTCTGTGCTGGGTGTGGTGGCCCACACCTGTAATCCTAACACTTTGGGAGGTCAGGAGTTCGAGACCAGCCTGAGTAAGAGCAAGACCCTGTCTCTACAAAAGATAGAAAAATTAGCCAGGCGTGGTGGTACACATCTGTAGTTCCAGCTACTTGGGAGGCTGAGGCAGGAGGATTGCTTGAGCCCAGGAGTTTGAGATTGCAGTGAGCTATGATGACACCACTGCACAGAAAGAGACCCTGTCTCAAAAAAAACCAAATAAGTAAGTAAATATTCTATCTACCTTGGGTCTAATGTAGGCAGACTGTTTCTTATTCCAAACTCTTGGGATAAAACGTGTTTCAGATTTTAGTGAGCTAATGTGGTCCACATGCTGAATTACATGACACTGCAGCAGGGTCTGGGCAGCTTACCGAAGTAAGTTACTAGTATTTCTGCAAGTGAAGCATGGACATGCCATGTTCATATGGGGTGGGATAAAGAAACTAAGTAGCTTCCTGTCAACTCATTTCCAGTTTTGCCAAATGAGTTGAAAGAACTTGCGGTTTTAAAGGTTGGATTTTGGAATTTTGGACCTATGATTTTACTGCACATTGGACCAGGGGTGCCTCAGTCTGCCAGGCTCACTTGAAAAAGAAGCCTACAGCCTTTTCGTTCCGTGTTTGTGTGGCACCATCTTCTAACTCCTCTTTCTCTGGGCGCTCTTTGGGCTTGCTTATTACCTTATGCTGCTGAATACCTCCATTAACTCATTTTTCTGGATTTTTACCAAATTTGGAACTGTGTTTTCTTTTGTTTAAATACTGTTCTTCATGCAAATGTCTCTGTGCCACACTGTCACATCATGTCCCTTCCTCTGTCGGTCAGAGCAGTCACAGAGCCTACCTAAATTCAAAGGGAGAGAACAGAGACCCCTCCACCTCTCAATGGGAGGAGCACCGAAGAATTTGTGCCTGTCTTCAAATTGCTACAAGGAGGTGGTTTTTCTCTAAGTTAATTTATAATATAAATCCTGGGCAATCACAAAGGACTAGTAGAATTTTTAAATTCATGATAGTGATTCCAGAGTTTGTCAGGGAAAAATGAGAACAGCAAAAGAGAATTTAGTGTATGATAAAGTAGAGGGAAGAAAGGGATTATTCAATAAATGGTATTGGATTGACTGGGTAAGAGTGAAAAATAAACCTGAATCCTACCTCAGTTCTTTTTTTTTTTTTTAATTTAATTTCTTTTATCCTTTACACAGTGCCTGGTGCACCCAGTTCTTATTTTAAAATAAATTCTAAGTGGATTACAGTTTCAGATGTAAACAGTAAAACCATTAAGTTCGGAAAGAACATGTGGGCTAATTATCTTGCAGTGGGGAAAGTACTCTTATGTGGAGGAAAGTAACTCACAGAAGTCATTGAAGGAAAAGTTAGAGAAATTTGATTCCATAGATTAAAAAAGACCTTATGTTGGCTGATCTGACGGTAGTGAGTTATCTCACTTGATTGTTCACAGTTACAGATTGAACTCCTTGTTCTACTTTCCCCCCTTCTCACTACTGCACTTGACTAGCCTTAAAAATAATAATAATAAAAAAAGACCTATGTAAAGATGTTCAGCTTTACCCATATTTAAAGCAATTAAAACAATGAGATATCATTTTCTTCCATTGGTAGAAATTAAAGCTTGAGACCCAAGGTTGGTACAGTTGTAGGAAAATAGGCTCTGTCAAAAACTGTTCTTAACAGTGCAGTTTTTTTGGAGAGCATTTGGGCAGCAATAGTAAAAATTTAAAATGCATATGTCTTTTGACCCAGCAGTTCCTTGTATAAGGACGTTAAATGCAGCATCATTTATTTACAAACTAGAAACAATGAAAAATATCCCCCGATAGGAATTGGTAAAATAAATCATGACACATCCAGTTGCACCCGACACCCACTGAAACAGTGAGGTGGATTGGATGAACTTCCGTAATGAGCTCCCACACATCTGACTGCTGTGTTTTTAGTGACTGTCTTCGGAGAGGACTAGACTTGAATGAGGAAGGTACAATCACACGCTTTTTTGACTACAGATGTAGAATATTTTGTTGTATGGATGTATGTGACTGTTTTTTTCCAACATTTTATTATGAAAATTTTCAAAATAAAGTTGAAAGAACTATACATTGAACACCCATGTACCTACTTCCTAAATTCTATGATTAATATTTTGTTATATTTGCTTTATCACTGTCCATCTGTTGATCTGTCTTATTATCTTTGCTGTCTTTCAGAGTAAATTGTAAACATCTTTACATTTCACCCCTAATATATCAGCATCGTATTTTTTTTTTTTTTTGAGACAGGGTCTTGCTTTATTGCCCAGGATAGAGTGCAGTGGCATCATCATAGCTCACTGCAACCTTATGCTCCTGGGCTCAAGTGATCCTCTTGCCTCAGCCTTCCAACTAGCTGGGACGACAGGTGCGCACCATGGCGCCTGGCTACTTTTTCTATTTTTAGTAGAGATGGGATCTTGCTCTTGCTCAGGCTGGTCTCGAACTCCCGACCTCAAGCAATCCTCCCGCCTTGGCCTCCCAGAGTGCTAGGATTACAGGCATGAGCTACTGTGCCCGGCCAGCCTTATATCATTAATTAGAGTTCATTATTTATTTTTTTCTTGAGATAATTTTTTAATCGTCAGGAGAAGGTTTCAGGAAACACTTTCTTTGCTTGAAAGAGCACAGTGCAGGAGAGTGAAGTGCAGAGTGATAGAACTAAACGAGGTCAGGATCTGGAGTCATGCAGACCCCCAGTTTGAACCTCAGGTTGCCCCTCAGTACTGGTGGTACCTGGGGCAAGGCCCTTTACCCCTCTGAGCCAGCGCTTCATCTCAACAAGGGGGGAGGGTGGTTGTGAGGATCAAAGAAGATAGAAAGTAACCAGCACAGTGTAGGCGTTCAGCGAGTCAGAGATCACTTTTCAGGCTGCCTCACAGCTTGGCCCACAAGTGACTAAAAGTTCTGAAATGGTCTCTCCCCATCAGAGCACTCTGCTATTTGGCCCTGAAGCAGTACAAGGAAGCAGTGAAGGATTGCACGGAAGCCCTCAAGCTGGATGGAAGGAACGTGAAGGCATTTTACAGGCGAGCTCAAGCCTACAAGGCACTCAAGGTAAAAAGATCCAGGCCAGAGGCAGCAGCGTAAGCCACTGAGATTTGTCCCAGCGGTGGCACTTCAGAGTGTAGTCAAGGCAGGGCGGCGTGTGCCGCTTTCCTTCTCATCCCGGGGCCTCAGGGGAGGCCTGTAGGCTGGGGTTTGAGAACACCCCATTTCCTCAGCAGCTGTCCCCACCCCAGTCCAGCCACCTTCCCCACACTCTCCTCTCTTCTGTTAGGACTATAAGTCCAGCTTTGCAGACATCAGCAGCCTCCTACAAATTGAGCCCAGGAACGGCCCTGCACAGAAGTTGCGGCAGGAAGTGAAACAGAACCTAAACTAAGAGCCCGAGAGGACAGCAGGAACCTCTGCCTGACCTGGCCCAGAGAAGCCAGGGGCCGCCGCCTCTGTGCCTGCTCCTGAAACCCAGCATGCCCTGGAGTGAGCTCTGAAGCACCCTCCCCGGCCCCTCAGTGGCCTCCCACCCCTTAAGGGGCTTTGCTTGTTCAAATTAAGCTCTATGTAGTCAAACAGACGTTGTTGTTTCGCCAGAAAGGTCCCCACCAGGCTGAAGCGTGAAGCTGAAGCCCTGTCCCCGACCCCCTGCCTCAGCGGATCATACAGACAGGTCCTCCTCAGCAAAGCAACTGGCTTTGTTGCTGCCCCCAGCGTGCTCCACACTGAGTGCTGCCCTTGTAGCTCCACCAGCCCCCACCTCGCTGCAGTTAATCTGAACACCTGAGCTGGGAGGGGGGGCGGGGCGGGCTGGGGGCTAAGCTAGAAAACCCTGACCCAAAGCAACCTGTCGAGCTGGTTCTCCAGGGCTGCGATTTCCCCCGTGTGCAGTTGCTATCCCTGTCCTTGGCACAGTCTCCTGTGTCTGAGCCCCAGTGCCTTTTGTCCAGGCCTTCCTTTGTCGGGCAGGCAGAGCCCTGACCCTTGGATGGCTCTGTCCTTGACTCTGTGCCGCTGCCTTCTGCATGGAGGTACCTAAGCTGTTTCAAGAGCCCAATGGTTGTGGCTGCTCCTCCCGAAAGTGGGATAGGGAGAGAGGCCTCCTGGAGGTCACTGTCCTTCTTTTCTGGGCAGGAACTTGCCTTTTTGCTCCAACAGTGGCCTTCTCCAGGCACCATAGTTCTTTGTAATATGTTGAAGTTAATTTGAACTGACAGATTTTGTTGAACTGTGTGTTTAAGCTATTGCATTAAAAGTCTTTCTTCTACATAAATGTCTGTTGTACTTTTTCATTTGTGCCTTTTCAGCTTTGCGCCTGGAACTTGGTAGTAATAATAATAAAAGCTATTTCATACTGAGCATCCATCCATTCACTGAACAAATATACTGAAACATCTGCGTGGGCCAGGCCCTGGCATGGTGCTGGGGAGACCACAGCGAATAGGCACCGCCCCTGCTCTCAGAGGGTGGATGGTGCATCGGGAAGGCAAGAAGCTAATCAGAAAAATCGCATGAGTATAAATCGCAGCTGGCCTCAGTGTTGTGAGTCCTGAGTCATCAAACAGTGCTTTACCTGCATAAAAATGGGAGCGTCACAGTGGAGGGAGTGGAGGGAAGGGGTCCCTGAGGAAGCAAAGCTGGGGTTGGGTTATAAAGTGGGAGGTTAACTAGTGAAGATGGGGGGGGAAAGCAGGTGTGCAGAACAGAACAGCGTCTGCGAGGCCCCATTGGGGAGGACAGGGTAAGTGCGGGGACCAAAAGGGCCATTGAGGTTCATGGAACGTGGCATGGGGTGAGGCTGGCGAGAACTACAGGCTGCCTCCCCTTCCTGGACTGTGTCCTAGTTAAATTGTTTTCACCTTATCAAAGAAGTTTTATGATTCTGCAGAGAGACAAAGGGTTTGGGTTTTCCCTTTGCTCCCTGTCACATAGCGCTAAGCAACATTCAGCTGTTAAGCACACTGCGGCTGAGCGTTCGTAAGCATCAGTCTCTGTTTCAGCCATCACTGCTCTCCCAGCAGAAGTGGATTTTAGACAAACCTGGGCATGGTCAGGGGACAGTCTCAAAGTGGGGAGCTGTACCCCTTCTATTGCCGCCTCCAAAGCAGGAATGGCTCTGACTCAAGGCAGGTTTAGTGGTGCCATCCAGTCACAACTGGCTTACAACATCCTTTCGAGCTCTAGAAAGCAAGTGTCTTGATTTGCTAGTGAAAACATAGACGTTTCCAATAAACACGGTGTGATAAGTTTCTTTACCCCCATCACCCATCTTGGAAACTCATCACCATTCTGTCATTTCCAGAGAGGCTTTGAGGATTAAAACTGCTTCTCATAGGTTCACGTTTCTACAAGAGACAGCTATTGATGTGGTTGTCTTGATGATCATGGAGTTCTATCCCCTACCCCAAGAGAAGGGGAAAGAGTCAGTCATTCCATAGGAATGACAGTCTTCCATAGACTCCCTTGTGGGGGCCAGATCGTGCAGGCTCTCGTAGGCCATGTAAGTTTTGTCCGTATTCTAATGATGAGAAACTACTGAAGGATTTCTGCAAGGATGAGACATCAGATTTGCATCTTGAAAAAAAGCCTTTGGACTGCATGGTGGAGGACTGGAGGGCCAGGGTGGCTGCAGTTAAACTAGTGCAAGGCCGTGAGAGGAGTCCCCTGAGCTCGGATTAGGATGATGGCAGTGGATTTAGGGAAGAGAAGGAGGTAAAATGGATTTCCTATGGAAGAGAGAGAGAGAGAGAGACAGACAGACATGGCAGCTGGCTGGGGAAACTCAGATTTTGGCTTTTGCAGCAGAGTGAGGGAATGCTGGAAGAGGGTAGCAGAGAATGAGGGGAGGGGATGCTAAATCAAGAGCTGGTTTTGGACGTGAGCTTGAAGCGTTATTGGGATACCCAGGTGCTGACGACCGGCAAACAGGGGGGTGACATGTGACCCAGGAGCTCCTGAGGGTGGACTAGGCCGAAGGAAAAAATTGGGGGTCCTCCTAGATGGGGAAGCAAACTGAAGCTGTGTTTGTAAATTAGGTAGCTGAGGAGGAGAGAAGAGGGCAAAGCCTGAGAAGTGCCGGCGGGCAGCATCCAGGAGATCTGCACAGGGGACAGACTGGAAGCGGCCAGAGAGGCGGGCGGCTGGGACTAGGTGACGGTGGGCTGGAGGCTTGAGGAGTGAAGACAGTTCGAAAAGTTTTTGGAAAACAGGAAGCGGGAAGCTGAGACAGATGGGCAGAGCCACCTTGAGGACTCAGTTGAATCTGCTGCTGGTAAATGTGTAGCAGAACCCGTCTGCCAACCTGATTGGCTCCACTGGCGTTTGGCGGCTCAGGTGCAGGAGACGACAGCTGCAGTGTACACCCCTGAGCGGGGTGAGCACTGACTGTCCCCAAGGACCTGTCTGAGCGGCTCCCCCCCATTCCCTGCAGGGGAAGAAGATCCAGACCTGGGAAGCCCCCCACAGCATTTCTACAAGGGTTCTTCTTTAGTTAGGCTGCACAACCCCTCAGCCAGCCAGCCTGGAGCCGAGAAGCAAATGTGTGTTGCCCGCCCTGCCAGGAGCCCAGAAACGCCACGCACGTCAGACGTGGGTACTGCGGCTTTGGGGCACTGCAGGGTGACATCCATTTGGTTGTCCACTGTACCATGGATGGGTCAGTTCCTGACGGTTCTGACCTAGTGTACACACCCTCTGTGGACGTCAGTGCTCGCCTAGGTTTCTGCTCCTTACAGCCAAAGCCCCACCCAAGTCAGTTCTACCCTCTGCTCTGTCTCCACCTCCCTCAGACACAAGAAGGCCTCCTGGGAGGCGAGACAGATTTTGCAGCACTTTTAATACACAAAGCAAAAGTTACAGGCTGGCTGGGCGACCAACCTTCATTCCACATACAGAGCTCAAGTACAGGCAGACCATCTGGGAATTAAGTTACAGCTCACAAGGGCCTGGGAGCTGAGAACAGGAAACGCTGTTCCTTTGGCAGCTGTGGATGTGAGGACTCCGTTTTCTGGGAATGAAAAGGTAAAAATGAATGTTTCTAGAGTACAGCAGACGAAGAAGGTGGAGGAGCCCAGGCCAGACCTCCTGGCAGGCGAATGGAGCAGGCAGTGCCCAGGGAAAGCCCAGCCTAGTGTGTGTGAGCCAGGCAGGGCGGCTGGCAAGACAGCACCTCCTGCCGTCTGCACCGTCGCCAACGCCCACTCCCGTCGCACAGTTAGCCATCTCCTCTGATTCTCACGGCTCTCCCCAAACTCCTTGGCTCTTCAGAGAAAGCCAGTGACACAGCATGGTTCTCAGTGAGTTTGTGGCAGCCAGTTCCTGCCCAGTTCTTTACAGCTTCTCCTGGGCTCAGCTGCTGGTCTCACCAACCCCCCCATTCCCACCCTCCCACCTACCTGTTGTCAGTGCATGGGCCCCATGGCCTGGTGTGCTTGCAGCACGGCCACTGCCTCCTCCACCTGGGGGGCGCAAGTGGGAGGGACTCAGCATAGCGTCCCAGCAGGTCCCAGAAGTGCCTTGACACCACCGCCCCCGCCCCCACCTCAGCATGCTGGATCTGAGGACCCTCCTTCATCCACGGCACCTCTGCAGAACCCTCATGCTTGCGAGACCCCACGCCCCACAGTCCCCTTTGAGACAGGTTCACTGCTGGACAGCTGGAAAAACCTCAACCCTACACTGAGGCAGAACACACCTCCTTGTACCAAAACCTTGCCTCTGGGGCCACACAGAATTAGTTGGAAGCAGCAAAGCCTCAATTAAGGCCGTCTCCCATGCCAGGATTCAGTAGGCCTTCAGGCACCAGCAAGAAGGCACACTTTATCTGGCCAAACAGCTGCCCATGAGCTCGACTAGGACACCCTGTCCTTAGCTCTCTCCTCCTGCCCAGGCTCTGGCCTACCTTGGCATGGAGGGACTCTGGGGACTCCAGCATGAGCAACAGCTCCGAGTTGTCAATCTCCAGCAACATGCCCGTGATCTTGCCGGCCAGCTGCGTGTGGATGCCATGGATAAGGCGGTAGAGACGCTCCCCTGTGTAGAACACCCTCCAATGGCTTGTGCACACACCCGGCTCACACCCTAGCGTCCCAGGGGTGGTAGCACGGAGTGGAACAGGGAGGACAAATGGGTTCTTGTGCCGGAACTGTGCGCTGAACCTCACTGGCAGCCTCTTTTCCCCACCGCAAGGTTGGCTCAGCAAATCCCACCGTGGAAGACAATTTCAGAATCAAGTTTGACATTATATGTGCAGCGTTCTGCAGGCTGGGTTCTGACACAAAGTTGGTTGCTGTTTAAAGACTACTCATGTTGATTTTGCAAGAAATAGCGTGAAGTAGTATCACGATGACATTCTAGACAGCATATGATGATGCCCAACTTGAGACTTCCAGGGGCAGGGCGGGGAGAAAAATACTCAGGATGAATTCACTTTCCACCATCAGGTATCTCTAGTGACAGGGCCTAGTGTGGTGGTCGGCAATGTGTGGAGGGCCCAGCCAGGCTAGGGTGCCTTACGTCGGGGGAGGTGGAAGGGGTCTTCCATGAGGAAAGTGAAGATGTGTGCAGGGAACTGCTTGTCAAAGCCTTCTATACCTCCATTAAGCTCATTTAAAATTTCTCTGGGGTGCTGTAAAGTGGCAAAACCCTAAGGAATCTGAGGAAACAATGGGGTGACGGCAATGGGGGCCTTCAGTGAAGGGTCTAGAGATCTTGGTGGCCAGGAAGAACCTGCCAACCAGGAACAAGCTTGCTCATTCAAAAATTAGTGGCGATTCTTTTAGCAGGGGCCTGTCACAGACACTAGGGAAGGAGATGAATTGCACAAGGAACCCAGAGTCTAGTGGGGAGTAACATGCGCTCACCCAGTGCGCACACATTCCCTGCCTCCCTGCAGCAGGCACCAGGGATTCCTCCTGTTCGGGAGGGGTGTGAGCAACGGTGACACCCACCTTCCGGCCATTTCCCCACAGAAGCCCAAGACCACACCCACAGTCCTCCTCACCCTGATCTCCCCACGTCTGGGTGTTGCCCACTCTAAGTCAGAGTCACAGGACAGCAGAGCTGGAACAAACTTTGGGACCAGTCTGACCAGTGTTTTAAAGCAAGAGAACAGGGACCTGGAGAGTAGGGGCAGCTTGAGCAGGGCCAGCCAGCAGGTTGGTCAGCGACAAAGCTGGACCTCGCCCTCTCCTCTGTCCTCCAGGCAGGGCGTTTCCCAGCGCGAAAGCCAGCTCCCTGCCCCCTTCTTCTTGCTCCCGAGCAGGAGAAGCAGCCACTCACCAATCATCTGCTTTTGCTCTTGCGGGGACGCGGCAGCCAGCATGGATGCAGTCAGGGGCTCCTGTCCGGGGACGTGCACCGCGGGCTCCTGGACCTGCACAGTGCCAGGGACGCAGCCCTTAACCACCACGGATGGGCAAGGCCTTGAAACACTTACCCTGTTGGGCGAACACGAGGCCAGGAGGGCTCTGGAAGACGGGAGCTGGGGCAAGGTGGCAGAGGGGCCCTAACAAGGGCACGGTGGGTTAGGAGACAGAATGATGCTCTAGGCTGGGCGCGGTGGCTCATGCCTGTAATCCTAGCACTCTGGGAGGCCAAGGTGGGCGGATCGTTTGAGCTCAGGAGTTCAAGACCAGCCTGAGCAAGAGCGAGACCCCGTCTCTACTAAAAATAGAAAGAAAATTAGCTGGACAACTAAAAATATATCTAGAAAAAATTAGCCAGGCATGGTAGTGCATGCCTGTAGTCCCAGCTACTCGGGAGGCTGAGGCAGGAGGATCGCTTGAGCCCAGGAGTTTGAGGTTGCTGTGAGCTGGGCTGATGCCACGGCACTCTAGCCCCAGCAACAGAGTGAGACTCTGTCTCAAAAAAAAAAAAAAAAAAAAAAAAAGAATGATGCTCTAATATGGAAGTTTTCTGTGGTGCTGCGGACCTGTCAAGACCCATGACGAACGTTGCCAAATGAAAGCTATGCGTGATACAAATCACACTGTGCCAAAGAACTTGTTATCAGGTAGCTTTACGGACATAACCTCAGCACTCTCTGACCCTTTCACATCTTGGTAACTTTAAAAGTGTTTTGATGTTTAAAGACTATTCTTGCTCATTTTGCAAGGAATAGTTCAAACTAGACACAGTTAAATTCTGGACAGAATGTGATAATCATGAATTTCAGACCTTTTTGGGGGCAGGGAGATAAATACACAGCCTTTCATTTAATTATAGCATTTTCAGTTAGGTTTTGAGGATTAATCTTATCCCTTCAATGCTCTACGTATTTTTAGAATACCTTTTCTTGTTGCTTAACACAAATACTAATGAAATCCAAATTAATTTTGGTAATAATTTGGGCAAAGCAAATTGTAATTAATAAACAAATGTGACCCTGGCCTTCTTTCCCCTTCTGTCAGTAAGGGTGAACTCTTATTGTTCACACATATTAATAAATGAAACTTTATGAGCCAAGAAAATAAAGAAAACCAAGGCCCAACGCCTTAGCCAAGGTTCTGAGCCAGGCCTTCTGAGCCCAGTCCGAGCAGGCGGCCGGGCCAGCCTTACCCGAGGGGGGTGGTGTGTTGCTGAAGAACATTTGTATGGAGGCGGAGGCCGCCCTGGTGTAAAGCATCCTGCCCCACTGGGTCCTGTGGTCTGGGTACCAATATTGGCTGTAAAAAAAAAAAAAAAGGTTTCATATAGCTACTATCAAAAAACAAAACATAAAATAACAAGTGTTAGCAAGAATGCAAAGAAGTTGGGGCCCACACCTGTAATCCTAGCACTTTGGGAGGCCGAAGTGGGATGATCCTTCAAGGCCAAGAGTTTGAGGCCAGCCTGAGCAACATAGCAAGACCTCATCTCTACAAATAAAATTAGCCAGGCACGGAAGTGTGCAACTATAGTCCCAACTACTTGGCAGGCTGGGGCAGGAGGATCACTTGAGTCCAGGAGTTTGAGGTTGCAGTGAGCTATGATGATGCCACTTGTACTCTAACCTGGGCAACAGAGTGAGATCCTGCCTCAAAGAAACAAAAAGAAAAGAAATTGGGACATTTGTGCACTGTTGGTAGGAATGTAAAATGGTGCAGCCCCTATGGAAAACAGTGTAGGGGTTCCTCAAAAAATTAAACAGAATTACCATATCATCCAACAACTCTACTTCTGGGTATATACTCAAAAGGATTGAAAGCAGGGTCTCAAAAAGGTATTTGTACACAAAATTTTATAGCAGCATTATTCAAAATACCCAACAGGTGGAAGCAATCCAGGTGTCCACCAACAGATGAATGAATGGATAAACAAAATGTAGTATATACATACAGTAGAATATTATTCAGCTTTAAAAAGGAAGGAGATTTGTACACATGCTATCCCATAGATGCATTCTGAGGACATGCTAAGTGAAATTTAGCCAGTCACAAAATTCTGTATGATTCCACTTATATGAGGTACTAGAAGGGTCAAATTCACAGAGACAGAAAGCAGACTGGTGGCTGCCTGGGGCCGGGGGGAGGGAAAATGAGGAGTTAGGGTTTACTGGCTATAGAATTTCAGTTTTGCAAAATGCACAGAGTGCGAATGGTGGTGATGGTTGCACAACAGTGTGAATGCACTTAACACCACCGACCTAGACACTTAAAAATGGTTAAGTGGCCAAGTTTATGTAATATGTATTTTACCACAATTTAAAAAAAAAAAAAAGAAAGAAAAGAAGCAGGAGTGTCAGGGACTGGCAGCAACCCAAGGCCAGGGATTGAGTGTGGCTCGTTCATGCAGAATCCCCTGAGCGTGGGCCAGCACATGAGAACATTTGCTGAATGAAGGAACAGATGTACTTGCCTTATAGCCAAAATCTACATACACCCTGGTGCACAGCCACTGCAGTGTCTTGCACTGAGATTCAGGTCCAGTGCTAAGCCCAGGTGTGTGAGATCTCATTAATCCTCACGAGAAAATGGGGGTATTATTTTTAATCCCTATTTTAAAGATTAGGCAATCAGATACAGTAGTTAGCAAGGGCCACAGAGTGAGTTGGTCCCAGGAACTGGAGGCCAAGCTAACTACCATGCCACATGCGGTCTCTAAAGTCAGCCTTGCTCACCAAGCGGGCATATGGCAAGGTCACCATGGAGGCTGCCCTGACTCCCCTGCAGGGCCACCCCCAGCACCAAGCCCTAACCCACCCCCCACTCCTCTGGGCCCTGTCCACACTCACCCACTCTTTGGGTGTGGGGCACTGGGCGTGGCACCTGGGTGGAGGCCTGCCTGACACTGCTGATGGGGCCCGGGGGACGCCGAGGGATGCCCGGTGGCCGGACCATGGAGGCAGCTGGAGGGTAGGCAGCTTGTGACGCTGATACCATGGAGAGACAAAGGTTGAGTGGGCAGAAGTGGGGGTGATCAGAGAGGCACATTGTGCCCTGAAGATTTCAGGACCGGCAAGAGCATGGGGAGGGGAATCAGGAAATTCACAGCAGAAAGATGAGTGAATTCACCTAGACCCAGACCTCCAGGGAGGGGGTGTGTGGAAATCCACAACGACAAAGCCAACTCGTGTGTACCCAGAGCCCCATCATGCATAAGACCGTGATCATTCACCTTAGTCCCCCAAGACAGTTTCAGGTGAGCGTGAACTTCGCTCTTACAGAGCAGTGCCATTTGTCAACCACGTAGCCAGAGGAATTTAATTCTCTCAGCTTTGCAAGACTTTTCAGAGCCCCAGATCAGAGAAATCTCTGGAGACACTTGCACTGGCTACATTGCATGTCTTTCCCAGGCTCGCTTCTGTGCTTGGTGCTTTACGACACATCTCAATCCCCTTGTTCAGAAGGGGAAACTGAGGCTGAGAGGTGACGTTACCCCCGGCAAGTGGCAGAGCCAGGCCCCACCCCTATGTTATCACTGCCTCATGGGGCCCACACCCACAGGCCAGGTGGAGGGTAGAAGGGGCTGGGTCACTCACATGAAGGTCTAGGTGGCTGGGCCGTCCACCTGGGGGCAGGCTGGGCAGGTGGCACAGAGCTGGAGCCATAGTACGTAGCCTGCGCTGGAGGCTGCATGGAAGAAGAGGACCTAGAATGAAGGGCTTTGCAGCAGGATAGGTGAGAACCTGCATCTCCTCAGTGACACTGTTGCAGGAATGCCACTGTCCCCTTTGGGAGACCTGTTAGTAAAGATCCGCAAAGCTGGAACGAAAGCTCCTTCCTCCCATTCTCAGGATGTCTACTGGCCTCAAGATCTCAGATTTCAATCCTTCCTCCTCATCAGAGTTAGTCCCTGGATAAAAAAGGTGACATCTTACGTCTTACTCCAACTTGTGGCTGCTTAAGCAACTGCTAAAAGGAGAGGAATGTTCCCTTCCTGGTGGCCTTCACAGGCTTACATCTTTCTACTTCCTCTAAGTCCCATGAGGTCCCTTCCCAGCCATGCTCCTCAGGACATTAACGTCCAGGGCAGATGTTAACAGGCATCAGATAAAAAAATGACCGTCTAAGTCAGGGAAATGCTATATATTCTATGCCATAATACATATGGGCATATTAGGGTACAATAACGTATGTAGTAAAGAAATTGAGGGTTTTTTTGTTTAATGCAACATTTCCCAAACTTATTTGACCATCGAAAGTCTTTTTCCGCACAGCATTCACGAATCTCTCTGACTGGGAAATGCTGTTTGACAGCAACACTGTAACTCTCTTTTGAAGATGGGGAAACAGAGCTCAGCAGTGAAACGGCCGCCTAGTGAGTTGCCTTGCGAGTCGCCTCGCAGATTTTCCGCAGCAGCGAGTGGGGAGCCTCCAATTGCCTTGTGGAGCTCTAGTCTTCCTGCTCTACCTGCTGTTGGGAGCGAATGTGGCGGGAGCTGTGGGCAGGCTGTCACCTGGGGCACGGCGGGCAGGAAGTAGCTGGCAGGCTGCTGGAAGGATCCCAAGAAGGGGCTGCCCAGGGCCTGCATGGTGGACAGACGCTGCATGTACTGGTTGGTCAAGATGGCCTTCCGCTCCTCTTTGCGCTGGGCCAGCGCCACGTATAGTGGCTTGGTGCCCACGATACGCCCGTTCATCTCTGTCACGGCCTTTGTCGCCTCTTCTGGGGAGGAAAAACACACAAAGCCAAACCCCTTGCTGTGGCCACCCTCTGTCATCACCTAAAAGCAAGACAAGACAAGAGCTGCTGGGGGTGGGGAAGGAAGACTCCCGAAGCTGTGCTCCCCTCCCCTGGGGCCCAGCCCAGCACTGAGCAGGCCCGTGCAAAGCCTGTGACGGAGGGATGGACCGCCACCCCGCGTTTACTGAGGCCTGCTGCATGCCAGATACTTCACGTGCCTTCACACCGCACACGCACAGCCTCCTGATGCCAGAGGTACTGCGACGCCCACTTTATAGGTGAGTAAGGGAGATTCCAGAGAGAGTGACTTGTCCATGGTCACCCAGCCAGGGGCTCGTACGGTCATGGAGGTAAAGGTCTTAAAAAGGGCAATGGAATGTTTTATGGGTTGTCTCTTTAACCCCCCGACCCTTTTTGGGAATTAAAACATGCATTCCTTCCGAGTCCAGTAATCAAGGGGGCAGAAAAATGTTCTTTACTGTTTGTTTTCTAGTATCTTAAACCACAGGAGATGGTTCAACTGAACTGTCTAAGGGTCACAAGATCACTGGAGATAAGGTCAACTGAAACCACCAATTATAGCTCAACAATAATAGCCCAAAGCCACAATATATGACACCAGTCACAGTCACTGAGACCTGAGCCCAACTGCAGAAAACCCTCCTTTTAAAAAGCCCTGTTTTTCTGCTTAGAGACAGGACGGTGGTCTTTGAGAGGCTAGTCCACCACCCTCCTCGTTCGCAGGCTAATAAACTTCTCTTTCCTTTTCCTCACATCACTTGTCCTCATTCTTCGTCCTCACTGATTCAGCCTCAGGGACAAGTACTGAACTTTTGGTGACAATACGTCAGCCAGGACTCAACCCAACAACTGTTCTGGTAAACCTCTACTGCCTCTGCAAGGTACGTAGCCAAGTTCTTCAGGTGTTTGGGGAAGAGGTTCTTAGCCTTTTTATTAAAATAACCTTTTTACTTTGGAATAACTTCAGATTTACAAAAAAGTTACAAAAACAGTACAGAGAGTTGCTAAATATCTTTCGTCCAACTTCCCTTAATGTTAATATGGTACATTTGTCAAAACTACCACATTAACACTGGTACAATGCTGTTAACTATTATACTGTTAGCTCCAGTTAACTACAGTGCCATTAACTGAACTGCAGACTTCATTGGGATTTCACTTTTTTCCACTAATATTCCTTTTCTCTTCTAGGATCCAATCCACATTGCATTTAGGGTTTTTAGAGTCAAGACACTGGCCTGGCTCATTCACTCTGTAAGGACTAGAGCTATTTTTAAAACCTGCCCTGTTAGAACCCATACCGTAAATCAGTGATTTTCAGACTGCATCCTGCTACCCATTAGGAGAGAGGTCTTAACCAGAGAGTCCACGGATCCCCCTCAGGGAGGTCATGAATATAGTTCAGGGGGTCTAGGAACTTGGATGAGGAATAAGTGACATTTTTATTTTCAAATTAGCATGTCCTCCTATTATGAATATGGGCCAAAAAAATCATAGCAGCAGTAGTTGTACCTGTGATTTTATCATGAAAAAAAATCAAATATTGTCATATTACCTTATTACTAATCTCAAAAATATTTATGCTAATTGCTATTTTGCTAGATCTTAAGGTTTACTACATTAATAAAGAAGCACATACTGCCATAGCTTTAGTATTCTGATCACTATATTTCAATATAATTGCTTTTATAATTCCATGAATTTTATTTTATGCATTTAAAAATAGTCTTAGGCCGGGCGCGGTGGCTCACGCCTGTAATCCTAGCACTCTGGGAGGCCGAGGTGGGCGGATCGTTTGAGCTCAGGAGTTCGAGACCAGCCTGAGCAAGAGCGAGACCCCATCTCTACTAAAAATAGAAAGAAAATTAGCTGGACAACTAAAAATATATCTAGAAAAAATTAGCCGGGCATGGTGGTGCATGCCTGTAGTCCCAGCTACTCGGGAGGCTGAGACAGGAGTATCGCTTGAGCTCAGGAGTTTGAGGTTGCTGTGAGCTAGGCTGATGCCACGGCACTCACTCTA
The DNA here is from genome assembly GCF_041146395.1 of Eulemur rufifrons. Lineage (NCBI taxonomy): Eukaryota > Metazoa > Chordata > Mammalia > Primates > Lemuridae > Eulemur > Eulemur rufifrons. The sequence goes on from NC_091002.1 coordinate 15,154,690, forward strand.
GCCTGGGCAACAGAGTGAGACTCTGTCTCAAAAAAAATAAATAAATAAATAAAAATAAAAATAAAAATAGTCTTAGAAGGGGTTCATGGGCTTTGCCAGACAGCCAAAGGAGTCCTAACACAAAGTCATTGTTAAGAACTTTTTTTTTTTTTTTTTTTGAGACAGAGTCTCACTCTATGGCTTGGGCTAGAGTGGCTCACAGCAACCTCCAAATCCTGGGCTCAAGGGATCCTCCTGCCTCAGCCTCCCGAGTTGCTGCGACTACAGGCCTGTGCCAGAAAGTCTGGCTAATTTTTTCTATTTTTAGTAGAGACAGGGTCTCGCTCTTGCTCTGGCTGGTCACAAACTCCTGAGCTCAAGTGATCCTCCTGCCTCGACCTCCCAGAGTGCTAGGATTACAGGCGTGAGCCACTGCACCCAGCCTGTTAAGAACTTGTTAGTAGGTAGTTAATAATGATAAAATTAGTAAAGCTAACACTTATGCAGAGCTTACTACGAACTTGGTAGTGGTGTAAGTATTTATATACATTAACCCATTTAATTTTCATAATCACTATTTTATATAAAATAGAAAATATGTAAATTTTATAGATAAAAAATTATATTTAAAAATCCCCATTTTATAAACTGGCCTATTAAACAGCCTCTTTCATTGTTCTTAGGACATCTCTAGAGGTGGTTAATGTCACTCTTATTTTACAGGTGGATAAACACTTGCCTCAGGCTCTGCAGCTCTGTAATGGTAGGACTGGGATGTACATCTAGGTCTGATTAACTTTAAAATCCCAGCTTTCAACCATATTCCCATACAAGTGTATATGCATTTTCTGGGTGAGAGGCCCACAGGTTTTTATAGTGTTTAATCAATTTTACTGATGACTAATGTACATGTCTCACAGCTTTCTGTCACATTTTTCAAAAAGACCTAAACCCAGAAAGCTTTAGAACATTTATTTCCCACCCCTCCCTAAACACCAGGCTCCCTGAAGGATATTTAAAATTGGACTCAACAGGCAAAAGAACTCCTAGACCACTTTCTCAGAACCCAATCATCTCGTCACGCACAAGGGTCCCCAGTCCCATCACCCACACTGATCTCTTTGGAAAGTTCCTCATTCCCACCCGCAGCTCCCTGCCTGCTCACAGTCAAGTCAAACACTGCTGCTACTACTGCTGCTTCTTCCGGGAAGTCCTCCCTCCTGCCCCACTGAGTGTCTGCCACTCTGCCTCCCTGGCTTACAAAATACAAAAGGTAGGGATGAATCTAACTTCCTCACTAGACTATCAGCTACTTCAAAGGCAGGGGCTGCCTCTAATTTGTTCCCAATGTTTCCCACAGAGCCTGGTAAGACAGCAGGTGCTTGAATACGGAATGAACAAACATTGAGTCATCTCAAAATCAACTGGGGAGCTTTTAAAAATAAGAGGTCCAAGCCCTACCCCTAGAGTTCTACTTTCAACGCCTGCTCCAGGCATCTACTTAAGAACTGCCCAGGGGAGTCTAATGAGAAGCCAAGGCTGAGGACCACTCAGGGAGCCCAACACCCCCATCCTATGGCTGAGGCTCAGGAGTTAAGACACCTGCTCAAGGTTACAGAGCTACTGAGTAGATGAGCCAGTTGTCACATCTCAGGTGCATAACAGGGCTGGGCACACGGTAGGTGCTCAATAAATGGAGAACAATGAACGAAGAGTGACGCAGCCCAACCCTCTCATTTTCCAGATGGGAAATCTGAAGCCCGGAAGAGGTTATGTCATTGGTGAAGGGCAGACAACAATAGTCAATGGAGACCTGGATTTCTGGAATCTGGCATGCAGTAGGTGCTCAATAAATGCTTGTAGACTGAACCAAGGTTACAGTGAGCCCCAACAAGTCCAGCTGTGTGGCTGGGACTGTATTTCTAGCCTCTTCCCTTCCAGCCCAGACAAGGCTGCAGGTGGACCGCAAGCTCCTATGGGGTCAGGGGCCCAAAAGGGGCAGCTCAGCACAAACTCCCGGGAAGCTGTGCGGTAAGAGGATGGTGGGGGCAGAGGGTGGTGAGAGGGAAGGCTGTCCCCCCGGAGGTGTTCCCAGCCCTCACCTTCGCACTGGTAATCACTCCATAGGGAGAGAACTCTTTCCTCAGTTTTTCATCATCGATGGTGTCATCCAGGTTCTTCACATACAGGTTCACGCCCTAGAAGGAAGGGACATGGCTAGATGTGCCCTCCCTCCGAGCCCCAGACGGCCCTGGGGAGAGCAGGGGGCCGGCATAGGCCCGAGGGGCACTGGGAGCCCTGCTAGCCCAGCCTTCTGCTCCCATTTCCCACAGCACCTGTGTACCCCAATCACTGGCCTTCCCATCACCAGGGAGCTGCAGCCCCCACAATCCCTAGAAGTCCCCCGGCAGTTGTCATACACCTGCAGTGGTCCCCCTGTCATAGAGGGCACCCTGAGGCACAGGGCCAGCCCCAAGCTAGCTCTCCAGACGGCCGACGTGGAGCAGCAGGAGGCAGAGCTCCTCGCGGGCTGGGCCCCGGGCCAGACCCCAAGTACAGGTGACAGCTGCCCTCCACGCCTACCAGCTGAGGAGCCCCAGACATAGCACCCATGCTGGGGCCAGGCACCACTCTAAGCTCTTCCACACATTTTAATTTTGAACCCTCACAACAGCCCTACAAGGAGGGCTCACTTTCAATGTTCACGCCCACTTTACAGACGACAAAACGGAAGCAAGAACAGGTTAACTAAACTGCCCCTACGTGGCGGGGACAGGACTGACCCGGGCAGTCTCACTCGAGTCTGTGCTCCTCACTCCTGAATGACAGCTGCCTCCACTGACCTCCTCCTTCCGGACCTCCCAAGCACAGAAGTGTGCGAAGGCGCAACGGAGTGGAGACCACACGGTTACGCAGTGCACCATGCGGCTCTCACGGATTAGATTACATGATGCGTATTTTGTGCTGGAAGACTATAAACCCCTGAAAACGGACAGGCACAACTGGGGGTGGTGGTGTACACACAAGGTTCTCAACCTCAGCACTAGTGACACTTTGTGCCAGGTGGTTCTTTGCCGGGGGGTTGTCCTTTGCACTGTAGGGTGTTTGGCAGCACCCCTGGCCTCCACCCAGCCGATGCCAGTGGCACCCTGTCACCCAAATACGACTCCTGAAAATCCCAGATGGTGCCAAATGTTCCCCTGGGAACAAAACTGCCCCTCACTAAGAACTACTGGGTATATATGTTAGTGTGTGGGGGTGGGGGGACTATGTATATTTATACCCTTCTCCATGAGGGATCTAGAACTTTTACTAAACGTTTTAGAGGTGTTCATTTCCCAGAGAGGTTCAGATTGTACTAATCTATGATATACATTTTAATTAACTATATTAACTTAATTTTAATGGCTGCATGACATCCCAACTTTTGGATGTGACATATTTGGCCTAATTATTTCAGCCAGGAGTAAGACTTCCTCTGGGGGCATTTGGTAATACATAGGGCACTTCGGGTGTCCATGACTGGAGGCGGCAGCTGGTACTGAGCGGGCAGGGGTTAGAGATGCTAACTGATCCCGTGTAAAGGATTATTCCAACCAAAAGGTCACAGCACCCCAACTAACCCCCTATGGCTGGGCCGTTGGGGTGTCTCTCCACCCCAACAGTCTCTCCACTGTTATGAATCAGGCCGTGGAGACCATCCCACGCTCATCCGATCCCTACCCTGAGCCATATACCCAGAAGTAGGGTCACTAGAGAATGGACTCACATTCGGGGACCCCTCCCCCATACACAGCCGCTCTCACGCAGCAGCGACTGCCACCAGGAGGCCTGACCTCACCTGGTAACGGGTCAGCCGGTCCTGCTTCATCTGCTCGAACCTGCGCTTCAGCTCGTTCTGCCGCTCCACCCGCTTCTGGGCCCGGCCCACGTACAGCAGCTGCCCGCTCACGTCCTTCCCGTTCATGTGGACCACAGCCTGCGGGGACAAGGAGGGACAGCTGCCTGGTAACCAGCTGGCCATGGCCCTGGCCCTCACCCTGGCCTAGAGGAGACACCTGGAAACCAGGCCATCCATGCCAACTGAGAGTATTAGCACCAGGATAGAGGCCATTTAAAGTATATCCACTTTTTAAAAATATGAACATTTCAGAGTAAACCACAGATTAAAAAAATTGGGGCTGGGTGAGGTGGCTCATGCCTGTGATCCCAGCATTTGGGAGGCCGAGGATTGTTTGAAGCCAGGAATACAGCAAGTAAGCTATGGTTGGGTCACTCACTCCGACCTGGGCAGCAAAGCGAGAACCCATCGCTTAAAAAAAGAAAGAAAGAAAGAAAGGGAAAAAAATTGATTGTGTCTCTACTTTAAAAAGTGAAATTGAAATTTGCAAAGTTTCCCATATTTAGAATTTAAATGTTTTAAATATGCATTTAAAGTATGGGAAGATCTAAATATATTACTAAGTGAAAAAAGCTGATCTGCAAAGCCTACATACTCTATGATTCCAACTACATGACATTCTAGAAAAGGCAAAACTACAGAGCCAGTGAAAGGTTCAGGGGTTGCCAGGAGTTAGGGGGCAGGGAGGGATGAACAGGCAGAACACAGAGGATTTTTAGGGCAATGAAAATACTCTGTATGATACTAAAATAGTGATACAGGCTGGGCATGGTGGCTCAAGCCTGTAATCCTAGCGCTGTGGGACATTGATGTAGGAGAATCGCTTGAGGCCAGAGTTTGAGACCAGCCTGGGTAACAAAGCGAGACCCCTAGACCTGTTTCTACAAAAAAAAAAAAAAAAACTGGCCTGTCACAGTGGCTCACGCCTGTAATCCTAACACTCTGGGAGGCCAAGGCGGGAGGATCGCTTGAGCTGAGGAATTCAAGACCAGCCTGGGCAAGAGTGAGACTCCATTTCTACCAAAACTGGAAAAAATTAACTGGGCGCAGTGGCGAGCACTTGTAGTTCCAGCTACAGGGAGGATGAGGCAGGAGGATCGCTTGAGCTCAAGAGTTTGAGATTGCAGTGAGCTATGATGATGCCACTGCACTCTACCCAGGGTGACAGAGGAAGACTGTCTCAAAAAAAAAAAAAAAAAAAATTAGCCAGGTGTGGTGGCACACACCTATGGTCCCAGCCACTCAGGATGCTGAGGCAGGAGGATCACTTGAGCCCAGGATTACAAGGTTGCAGTGAGCTATGATGACACCACTGCACTCTAGCCTGGGTAATAGAGACCCTGTCTCAAAAAATAAATAAAAATAAAAATAAATAAAATAGTAGCTACATGTCATTTGTGAGGGCTTTAATTCATTCTTTTGGAAACATTTGTGTCTTACCAACCCTTGTTGATTTTTCTTTTCCTCAGTTAACTGGCCTAAGCCTGCTAGATCCTAAGCGCCACTGCGTAAAATCCTGCATCTTCTGCAAGATATGCAACTTTTCTCTGCAATCCATTTACACTGGACTGAATTTTCATTGACTTATCTGCAAAAATCATCAGAAGTCAGACTCGGCCGGGCGCGGTGGCTCACGCCTGTAATCCTAGCACTCTGGGAGGCCGAGGTGGGCGGATCGTTTGAGCTCAGGAGTTCGAGACCAGCCTGAGCAAGAGCGAGACCCCACCTCTACTAAAAATAGAAAGAAATTATATGGACAGCTAAAAATATATATAGAAAAAATTAGCCGGGCATGGTGGCACATGCCTGTAGTCCCAGCTACTCGGGAGGCTGAGACAGGAGGATCGCTTGAGCTCAGGAGTTTGAGGTTGCTGTGAGCTAGGCTGATGCCACGGCACTCACTCTAGCCTGGGCAACAGAGTGAGACTCTGTCTCAAAAAAAAAAAAAAAAAAAAAAAAAAAAAAAGAAGTCAGACTCAAGTATATACATTGACTCAATGGTTAGGATCAGACGCTGGTGTTAGGAGAAATGTTTGAAGGGGAACTGATTTTTCAAGTGGTCAGTTCACTAACAAATATCTTTACATAAAATGATGACTTTTGCTTCCCAGCTAAATATTCAATTGTGTGGACCTCAGGTCTTAGAAGCAACCAAAGAAGGATGAAGCCTTTGGCCTTTGCACCACAGGCAGGAGGGGCCCTGCCTCCTGCCCAGGCTGGGGAGGGACAGCCGGAGCCCGCAGCCGATCTCCCTTCTTCCCGGTCCTGGCTCGGTGCCCCCTCCCCGGAACAGAGCTGTGGGGAGGCTCCTACCTTCTGGGCTTCTTCATGCTTCTCAAAGTTGACAAAGCCAAAGCCCCGGGAGTGGCCACTGTTGTCCCTCATCACCTTCACACTCAGCATCTTTCCTGGGAAGGACCAACCTCGCTTAAAGCCGAGCTTGGGAAATCCCAAGATGTTCCCTCCCTGACCACGTCCTCAGAAGGGCCCCTCCTCCCTGCCAGACCTGGAGGAGAAGAGGAGAAATAGCGACCCCCTCCTCCCTCGGGAACACGCCCACCAAACTGGGAGAAGAGCTCCTGCAGGCCGTGCTCATCCACATCCGCTTGGAGGTTCTTCACATAGATGTTCGTGAACTCCATGGCCCGCGCCCCCAGCTCCGCCTCCCGCTCCCGTCGGGACTTGAACTGGCCAACAAAACTGTGGACACGACAAGGTAGGCAGCTGCAGCCATTGGCCACCCCCGTTCCCAACCCAGGCCCAACTGCTGCCCTTCACCAAGGCCTCCGTGTCCCTCATCAGGAGACTGGTGAGCAGCACTGCTTAGGATATACCCAAGGCCCAACCACCTCCAACAGCCAGGATGCGATGTCCCAGAGCTTGCCCCCAGCATGAGGTTAAAACTTCTTTCTTGTGACAAATGCATACAGAACTACTGCTATGTACTAGACAGGAGAGAGTACAGGAGATAAGAACTTGGGATTGGACCCTTGCTCTGCAACTGCCTAGCTGTGTGACCCTGGGTAAGTTATTTAACCTCTCTGAGCCTCAGTGTTCATTCCTGTAAAACTGGGGATCAAATCCAAGTCGCTGGGCTTTGCTTATTTATTTAACATGTACTGAGTGTACTGGAGAAGCAGGGGTAAGCAGATTAGACACGGTCAATGCCAGTCTCACCATGGGGGTGGAGAATGGAGTGAAACCACTTAAATACAACATTAATTTTAAAAGCTGTAATTTCCAAGTTCAGGTAAACACATCTAGGAAAATATCCTAGATGAGGGGAAAAAAAAACCAAGCATAAGAAATTCTGGTGGCATCTATGGCATATTTGGCACAAACGAGTGGCGGCAGGCACCAAAAATTGAAGAAGACTGAGTGGCGAAGGTAAACTTGAATAAACTATAGCCAAATGTAGGCACCTCTCTGAGAATTGGGAAAGCCCACCAGATTAACTGGGCAGGTGCACAGGCCCCTCCCCTCAGAAACCCTGAACAAAAATGACTCTCAGGACCTCTCCCAGCTCAAAGCCACCTTCACTCCCAGGCCCTGACCACGGGGCTGGGCCATAAGATGGGCAGAATCAAAACTTGGGGAGGGGAACAGCCGGCGGCGGATTCTCTCCAGCATCCACAGCTCAATTTTCCCATCTGTGAAGTGGGGGTGATACCAAGCTTAACTGTATGAAGAGGGCAGGCTAAGCATACACCTACTTTTCTTTCTACCCCCAAATCTCATGAAACACCACAAAAAGTTTAAGAAATAAAATTCACAGTCATACCGCGAAGGCTGGAAGACAGATGCAACTGAGTTGATTAACGACATGGCCATTAGCTGTTTCCTCCAGAATTTCAAAATCATTGCTCTCTTTACTACTCAGAACAATCCTCTATGCCTAGCCTCAGCTCCATTTTTATGTGCCGGAAGAGAGTCCCTGAGAAACCTAGCGACTTGTCTGAGTTTACGCTTTGAGGAAGACTGCCTGCCGCGCCACGCTTCTGTCCCCACGGCCTCAGCCCCTCCCCTGGGCCCAGCACTCACACTTTGCGGTCGTTCAGCAGCATCCCATTCATGGTGCTGATGGCGTTCTGTGCCGCTTCGTGGGTCTCAAAATGAACAAAGCCGAAGCCCCGGGAGCCATGCTCGTCACACGCCACCTGGGCCACAGGGAAGGAGGACGGGGAAAGCATGGACAGAGGGCTCAGGCAGAAAAGCACGGCCAAGGTGAGGATGACCTGCACCTGCATGCTTGCTCCGAGGACAACCCTACACCACACAGTAGCCCACGTTAGAGATGGGAAACTAAAGCTCAGAGCGAGCCATCCACTTGCCTAAGATAACAGACTAACGAGGAAGAATGTCCTCAAATGAACATAGGTTTCATCTAAACCACAGATTAGCTTTTAATTGTCTTAAGGTGATGGGCAAAAGGATAAGATTCAACCCCCTACACTTGCATCCTTGTTTCTAACAGCAAACTAGAAACAACCTGTGTCCATCAAGGGGAAACCAGTTAAATAGATTACAATACATTCGTACCGGCCTGTGTATGTGCACAGTTGAAGAGAATGTGGTGTATGACATGGCTGATAGCTATCTGTAAGATATATTGTTAAGTGAATTAAAAAGTCCATTTGGGTTAAAGTGAGCATCTATGCATTGGAAGCTTTGAAACAGACACACACAAAACTGTTCATAATGATTATTTCTGGGGACCAGGGCTAGGAGAGAGCGAGCCTTCTTTTTCACTTTCTTCCCTTCCACATTGTTTAAACTTTACCAATTCATGTGTTATTTCAACAATAGGCTTGTTTCAATTTTTAAAAAGATGCACAAGGCCGGGCGCGGTGGCTCACGCCTGTAATCCTAGCACTCTGGGAGGCCGAGGTGGGCGGATCGTTTGAGCTCAGGAGTTCGAGACCAGCCTGAGCAAGAGCGAGACCCCATCTCTACTAAAAATAGAAAGAAATTATATGGACAGCTAAAAATATATATAGAAAAAATTAGCCGGGCATGGTGGCGCATGCCTGTAGTCCCAGCTACTTGGGAGGCAGAGGCAGGAGGATCGCTTGAGCCCGGGAGTTTGAGGTTGCTGTGAGCTAGGCTGACGCCACGGCACTCACTCTAGCCTGGGCAACAGAGTGAGACTCTGTCTCAAAAAAAAAAAAAAAAAAAAAAAAAAAAAAAAGATGCACAAACATCCTGTTCCCATCCCATAACCCTCCCAATTCAAGTTATTGCAGAAGGACAGAGTTTAAGAACAGGGAAAGACCCTCTGGTTCACATAGTTCCCCTCCCTCTTGTTGAGCAGAAAGACCCCTGACCCTGTTTCAAGGGCACCGTGGCCCCGCTCATCCCTGCAGCCACAGCCTCAGCTCAGCTACGTGGCCTTTTCTGCCTAGACGACCACCACCACCTCCCCTCCCGGCTGCGCACTGACCGCTGGGATGCTCTTTCTAAAATGTAATTCTGACCATGTCCCTTTAATCTCTAGTAGCTTCCATCCACAGAACTATATCAACTTGGCATTTGAGGCTCTCCGGTGGGCCCTGCACAAATACTGCTTCCAAATCCACGCCTCACCTGCACCTCTCTACCTCTCCAGCCCCAAACAGGGTCCCTCCACTGTCAACTCAAGCCCTTACTCTTCCATGCAGACATTTTTTTTTTTTTTTTTGAGACAGAGTCTCACTCTGTTGCCTGGGCTAGAGTGAGTGCCGTGGCGTCAGCCTAACTCACAGCAACCTCACACTCCTGGGCTCAAGCGATCCTCCTGCCTCAGCCTCCGGAGTAGCTGGGACCACAGGCATGCGCCACCATGCCCGGCTAATTTTTTCTAGATATATTTTTGGTTGGCCAGATCATTTCTTTCTATTTTAGTAGAGAACGGGGGGGGGGGGGGGGGGGGAGGGGTGTCTCGCTCTTGCTCAGGCTGGTCTCAAACTCCTGACCTCAAGCGATCCACCCACCTCGGCCTCCCAGAGTGCTAGGATTACAGGCATGAGCCACCGCGCCCGGCCTCCATTCAGACTTAATCATGTTGACTAGGTCAAGCACCTGCTAACAGCATCACACACTTACCTTGTTATATTTGCCATGAGAACTCCTCCAAGCAATTCTTAACCTCTGAGCCCCAGGAAGGAAAATGTAAATAAGCAACTAGTCCAAGGTCAGCCAGCAGAAGGAATTTCTTAATTATTATAGTTATCACTTAGATGCTTAATGTGCCAGGTCTCTTTTAAGGACTACACAGGTGAGGAAAAAACCTAACACACAGAAAGTACTTGATCAATCTGCCATTACTTTTTTTTTTTTTTTTTTTTTGAGACAGAGTCTCTCTCTGTTGCCCAGGCTAGAGTGAGTGCCGTGGCGTCAGCCTAGCTCACAGCAACCTCAAACTCCTGAGCTCAAGGGATCCTCCTGCCTCAGCCTCCCGAGTAGCTGGGACTACAGGCATGCACCACCATGCCCGGCTAATTTTTTCTATATATATTTTTAGCTGTCCATATAATTTCTTTCTATTTTTAGTAGAGATGGGGTCTCGCTCTTGCTCAGGCTGGTCTCGAACTCCTGAGCTCAAACGATCCGCCCACCTCGGCCTCCCAGAGTGCTAGGATTACAGGCGTGAGCCACCGCGCCCGGCCTAATCTGCCATTACTTTTGTAGGAACTTACCACACAGTTAAGAGTCTCTGTCTTCCACTGATTCTCAAAGACAGGGAACAGCCTTGTTTCTCTGCCACAGGGAATTATTAGCACATTACTGCACTTCTTAAGCCTGCTCCTCTGAGCCACAGAGACAGTCCCTTATCCACGGGGAGGTTGTGAGTCCTATTTGAGAACTTAAGCATTGTGTCTGGCATAAAAGTAGCCCTCAATAAAAGTTCTAACACAGTGGTCACCAAAATTCCCCGTGCTCTCCAGAAGGGGCATACACCCAAAGGATACAGGGTAACCATCCTCATAAAATCTAGAGGCAGAATATCCAGGTTTAAGCCCTCTGGTCAAGGCACAGACCTACTATGGTATGGCCTCGGATCCTCAGCATCCTCAAAGTCAAAGAAATAATCAGAGCCCTTTTCAAATGATGATACTCAAATATTTATGAAGCACCTAATACGTGTCACATCTTATTCAAAGCACTGAGATACAACAGTAACTAAGAACAGGATCACTACTCTTTCATGGAACTTATAGTATAAGAGAAATCTTAGAAATAAGATTTGGTCCATTAATTGCTGTGGTGGCCCCAAATGATGGCCTTCACCCTTCATCCTATCATTTCTACTGCCCTCTCATTCTGAATGTGGCCCGGCCTTGTGATTTGCTTTGGCCAATCCAACGCAGTGGAAGTGATAGTGTTCCAGTTCTGAGTTTAGGTCTCAAGAGGCATGGGGAGCTTCCGCTCTGTCTTCTGGGTCCCTGCCTTTGCCATGAGAAAAGCCTGGGTGAGTCTGCTAGAGGATGAAAAACCACAGGGAGGAAAGCCAAGACGCTCCATCTGGCAGCCAGCCGCTCCCTCACATGCCCACCGAGAGCTCCCATCTAGCTTTTAGCAGGCGTAAGAGGGAGCCCAGCCAAGACCAGAAGAAATGTCCAGCTGAACCCAGCCCAAATTGCCAACTGCAGCATTGTGAGCTAACTACATGGTTGTTGTTGATAGCCACTAAGTTTGGGGTGGCGACACTGCAAGAGCTGACCCACACACAGGTAACCTCTGATAGTTCATGGAAGATCACACTGAAAGAACAGCTACCATTCAAGTGCTTGCTATACCTGCAGCTTTACTGAAAGGACCTTGTAAACTGTAAAGTGAGGTGTTACTTGGCATCCCTCTGTGAGACAGGCGGTTGACACTGATCCCCCCAAAGAGGCACACCCACCTTGCAAGAGAGGATGTTCCCAAAGGTGGAGAAGGTATCATATAAAGCCTTGTTGTCGATGGAGTCCTCTAGGTTCTTGATGAAGATGTTGCCCACACCTGACTTGCGAAGTCCTGGGTCTCGCTGGGACCACATCATGCGGATGGGCTGGCCTTTGATCACCTCAAAGTTCATTGTGTCCAGTGCCCGCTCCGCTGGACAGGAGGAGGAGAGAAAGGAGCAAGTTAAGGGGATTTTCTTACCCTGACCCTGCTAAGGTGCTTAATTAGGAGCGGGGCTGGGGGTGGGGGAGGGGGTGCCAGGGAAGGAAGTCATTGTCTGAGTCCCACCTGAGATAGGAGCCTGAAGGCTCAGGAGGGATGAAGTGAGAGAATTAGTGTGCCTGGTGTTCTGCCCACCTTCTAGCTGTGATCTCATATGAGCAGGGATTCCTATTCCCATTTTACAGATGGAAACATTGAGGCTCAGAAAGGTGAAAACTCAGTGGCAGAGCCAGGTTTATTCTAGCCTGGAAAGCACATTGAATAGCTAAGAATGTTCCTATGACCAGGGATGAAGCAGTTTGAGGAAATTTAAGCTCAGAGGTGCTGAAGAGCAGAGTTGAGATTCCATCCCAATCACTCTGGCTCTGGGGGAAGTGAACATCACCTCTCTGAGCCTGTTCCTCCCCTGTAAAGTGGGGATGACGATGTTACCTATTTTTCCACACCTAACAAAGGGAGATATACCACCTACCTCCAGGTTGTCGGACAGATTGAAAGTTAAATGAGGCATGCAAGGGGCCTTGTTTGTACTTTGTGCCTGATACAAAACAGGTGTTTGGTAAACAGTTGTGCTGAAAACAGTAGCCTATGCCCATCCTCCTGCAACCGCTATGGCCTATTCCCTCCCAGGTAACGTGCACCCCCTGCTTTAGGGACTCTGCCAGTCTCAACGGCATGGAGGGGCTGCGGGGAACACAGGGAGCAAGTTTCAGGAAGCCTGGGTTCTCCATGGGGTCCTCCCATAAACACCCAGGGGCAAAGCCCTTCTCTCTGCAGCTCAGTTTTCCCATCATGAAGTGGGGCAAAAAGGTCAGGTCCTGCTTCACTCGCAGGGCTTGGAGGAAGATGGGAAGAAGCAGGAGGTGGGGCAAGGGGAAGGCACCCTGGAATCCAGCTCAGTCACCTATGGGGAAAGGGCTTTGCAGAAAAACCCATCCCCCAGCAAACTCCCAGCCCAGGGAACCTCCCCATCCACCCAGGAGACCTGGAGTAAGGGCGCCCTCTGTGGACCTGGCTGGGGCAGGCCTTTTTGGTTAAGTTTCTGGAGTCTTATACCAGAAGGTTACAAGCTACTATTGTTTTTCTTAGGTTATCACTTAAAGGCACTTACAATGTGCCAAATGAACAGGAGTTACTTCCTAGACATCAGTTCTCCATTCTTTATGTTACTGGGGAATAAGTCTTAGCCCCATTTTACAGATGACTGAGGTGCCCAAGCTCACGCCCTCAAGGCAGAGCTCCAGCAAAACCTGCTGCCCTAATCTTTAGTCTCTCCACTCTCAACAGAAGTGCAGACATACTCATCTGACAAGCTCTAATCAACCCTGTCAGCTGTGAGAAAATGGGGGGGAGGGGCACCAGGTGTCGATCTCACGGCACACTGCCCAGAGAGCCCAGAGCCCAGGACCCGGCTCGCTTGGCTTCCTCACCAGGTGCTTTGACTCTCTTATCCTTACAAACACTCTACAAGGCAGGCAAGACCCCCATTCTCCAGACAGGCTTCTGAAGCTCAGAATGGTTGCATAACTCGCCCAAACACAGCTGCCGTGTGTCTATCCCAGGCCTGCCCGACCTAAAGCCCTTCGCTGTTTTCACTCGGCCTTAATCTCTCTCCTCTGTGAAGTGGAGCAATACCGGCAAGCTGCACAGCAATTGCCAATTCCCATCTCAGAGATCGGCCCCTGCCAACGCCCTCAATCTTTGGGCCTCAGTTTCCCTGGCTGCAAAATGTTAGATGAAAGCGAGGGCGGCTCAGTCCCGGATGCCGTCTCGCTTGTCTCTCTGCTGGCTGTCCGTCTGTCCGTCGTCGGTGGTCCTGTCCATCTCCCGCTCCCCCGGGGGCTCACCGTCGGCGGGCTGCTGGAAGTTGATGTAGGCGTACCCCAGCGAGCGCCGGGTGGCCACGTCGCGGCACACGCGGATGGACAGGATGGGGCCGGCAGGCGAGAACTTCTCATAGAGCATGGCCTCAGTCACATCGGGGTGCAGATCGCCCACGTAGAGCGAGGCGAGGGGGTAGCCCGAGCTGCTGGCGTTCATGGTGGGCAGGGGGCCGGGACTACCGGGGGAAACGAGGAGCCGGGTCACCGAGCGGCCCGCGCTCACCCAGGCCGGAGCCTCGGAAGCGGCGGGCGCACACCCAGGGCAGCTCCGGGACTCTCCCTCCCCAGCGGCCGACCCCTTCCCTTTACCGCCCCCGGGGCTCAGCGCGCCAATTGTGGGCACGCTCAGGAGCCCCGCCCCGGGACCGTTCCGGAGCCTACACCCCACCTGGGGCCAAAGTGATCTAGAAGCCGCAGGTGGGGGAATCTCTGACCCCACCCCGAGAGGCGGAGAAAAGCCCTCGATCTGGCCTAGGGTAGGGCTGCAGAGAAGTGGGTGGAGCTGAGAACTCCCAGCAGTGGGACCGCAAATTGGGTTCTAATTCCAGAGTAGGTCATTGCCTTTCTGGACTCGTTTACTATCTCGGTAAAATGGAAACGACTACCTCTTGGCAAGGATTAAAAGAGACCGTGCTTTTTGTGCATTTCACATACAAATGGGACAATTCCCAACCGTACTCCCTGTTTCAAAGCTTGTGTTGAGAATGTTTTCCAAAACACCCTGATCCAGTCCAACATCTGCACGAAGATGAAAATGGCTTTGTGCCTTGGGATGGAAGGCTCCATGAGAATTCAAGACCACTAAAGCTTTCCTTGACACTGGCTCTTACAAATTGTCAAGACCTGTCTATTGACTAAGCCATTCCACCTGCATTCCACCAGAAAGGTTCATGGAGTTACTTGTGACCCAGCCTATATGGGAACAGTAGGGACCCAACAGCAGCACAAGGCCGAGGTGACCCTAAACAGAGCAACAAGACTCAATCTGAGCTTGCAGCCTCGATCTATCTGTGGCATGGGGCCATTAAAAACCAAAATCCAAAAAACCGAATCCACTGTGGATCAATACTACACTTTGCCTCTCATAGGGACTCTCGTGGTTTCCCTGGTGCAAGCAGCAGGTGGGCTTTGACAGGTGGAACAGCTCCCAAACCAGGCAGGAGCTGGTCTGAATGTCCAGCCTCACAGCAGCAAGGAAACACCAACGAACTATAATTTGGGGTTCAAAAAAGACCCTTGTCTCCTAACTTTTTTTTCTCTCCTTGTGGTAGTGTAGAAGTTTTCAGAAGAGGGTAAATCCCATGACAAAACAGTGCTGCAGGCTGTCAGAGAGTGTTAGGGCGGATGACCAGAGATCAGTATAACCATCATGGGCTTGGTTATAACTCAGGGTTAAAAAACGTGGGAGGTTTGAATACAATGTAAAACAATTGTCCACACCAAATCTTAGAAGCCACAAAAGAGGACCTAACAGCTGGATGGTTTGCTGTGGAAGGTGGACAGGCATCAAGTGATGGATGCAAAGTGGCTGTCTAATCAATGGTAATGTCTTCCCATTCCCGCACCTTGACCTCCTGTAAAGGATGAAATAAGTTGTTTGCCTATTGTTAAAGAAAAGAGAGAGCCAAAAATAAGTGTGATCAGAATAGTGAGAGATGGTGGTGACACATCAATTCACAGGCAACTAACTGATAAAATTTTTTATTTCACTTTTGAATTTTTACACTTTTCCTGATTATTCTGTGTAAGGTGAAACTAGAACTGTTTAAAAGACATACACAAATCTAGTACATCAATAACCGGGGAATTTTCTTTTTTGCTATACTATTTTCACAACCACGGGTGTGCTTGCTAGGCAATATAACCATCACAGAAGCAAACGTTAGGCAGAATACTGGTAAGGAAAAACAAAGCAAGAAAGAGCTACCAGATATACACACAGGCTTGGTTCCACATTCACTACTGCATTTTCAAGCGCCAAGTATTAACTGCACATTTTTGTTCAGCTAGAAAGGAGAGAGGGATTTTTTTTTTTCTTTTTTTGGTTTGTTTTAAATCAGTGCATGAATTTTTCTTGTCTCATTTCAGCAGATGGACAAACAGATGGACTCTACAGCTACGTGGAATGTTAAAGGTAGAGGGGTGATACTGTGAGACCGATAGGCCTGTCTATGCTTGATTCTCTCCATTGCAGTGTCCACGCAACTTCCCTGCATTACAGGGTCTTGCTTAAACTCGTCTGAGAACTGAGCTGGAGGAGTACACTTGGGAGATCTGGTGACAGGTACTAACAGGCATTATCAGGGTCAGGGCAGGCTGCAATCAAGGGAGAAATCATGGAAATTTAAAAATACTTTTTTGATTCAGATCTTGGTATGACTGAAGACCAACAACCGTGTTCAGAACTGGAGGAAGACAGAACTATGGTGCCGGAAGCTCTTCTCTTTAAAGCAAGGCTTGCTCATCAATGTCTCTAACCCCTGCCCATATACAGTATTAAACGGTGAACAAAAGATAAAGATAGAATTCAAAAAGAAAAAAAGTAATGAAACAGAAGGACAGAAATTTAAAGAGAGAAGAGAAAACCAAAGTTAACAGTCTAATAGGACAATGGGAAAGAATGTTTAGATTTCAAAATTTAAAAGCCTAGAGCTAGGAAGAATCCAAAGACTGAGTACTCCTCAAATGAAAGGCGATCTCTACAGAAAATTATTATTATTTTTTTTTTTTAGAGACGAGATCTCTTGCTGTATTTCCCAGGCTGGTGTGCAGTGGCTATTCACAAGTGCACTCGCAGCGTACTACAGCCTCATACTCCTGGGCTCAAATGATCCTCCTGCCTTAACCTCCTGAATAGCTGGGACTACAGGCGCATGCCACTGTGCCTGACTCAGAACATGATTCTTAAAGTATTATCCAGAAAACAGATAAGGCCATTCATAAAATACACGGCTTATTTTCCTTCTTTAGCTCAGTGTTAACAATGAAAACAGATTTCACTACTGAAGCACAAGTTGCAAATTGGTAACATATTGCTGCAGGAAAGGGGGTTCGGGTTCAGTCAGGTGTGTTATAGGAGCACTAGAACTTTTCAAGGTGTCATAAGCCAGTTATCTGCCACAAAGAATTTCAATTTCAGGCTTCGAGTTTCCTCAGGGGAAGACACTGTGGACATCTGTGGTCATGAACTTTAGACTGGCAATAGCCCAGACCTGTAAAGTGTCTATAACCCCCGAACTACAGGCAGAATTACTGTGAATTACCATTCAACTCGAATGCCAAATGATAGGTGTCTCAGTCCGCGTCCCAGCCTCACAATATAATCTCTATAACTTTCTGTACAACTTTACAATGGAATTGTATTTCAGTGACTATTTTGATATCAGATTAAACTTTCCAAAATGTTACACATAATTCAGATCTATTTTTTTCTACCAGTAAGAGTTCTGCTAAGTTACAAAACCCCATAATCACAGTGTTCAGTTTAAAAAAAATTAAACACACAGTAATCCTGTCAATGTTAATCAAAATCAAAACTTCAGAATGCCGTGGCATTTATATGACCAATCTGAGTTTTAGATACAAATACCGGCTGTGTATCCCATGAACCATTTTTGATAGGCTGAGGCTGTGAAAAATCGAAAGTCGACGTACGATTTTTTTTTTTTTATCGCACAAAGGGATATATGTGGAGGGTACAGAGTGTCACCGAACAGATCACGAAGCACAACAGACATTAGTTCTCTCCCTCCCCAGCATCTCCTTCGTCTCCCTGGTTTTCCGACGTCCACAGCTGTAAAAGAAAGAAAAAAAAGCTATAATCAAAGTAGGGTTACTAAAACTAACCCAGGGAGGTATTGCTCAACTGTTCAAAATTCTTCCTGTGGTACTGCAGACAGTGATGACTGCAAATGTCAAAACTTTCGCAGTCATTTATGACCAATTTAACAATTTAAAACATTAACTATATTTAACAGGGTACAAATCCTCTCTTGAATTTTGGGCAACAGTGAATTATTAAGTAGGTGAGTAGGAAAAAGACTAGAAACCCTCTAGAAGTGGTACTTACAGTGAGATTGTCCCTAAGCAACTGCATGATCAGGGTGCTGTCTTTGTAAGACTCTTCATTCAGTGTATCTAATTCAGCAATCGCTTCATCAAATGCCTAAAACAAAGAGCCGTTAGCCAAGAATTCACAATTTCTCTGGAGCTAGTTTAGGCCACCTTTTTCTGCTAAGTGAATATAATTTCTCTTTTCGTACAGTATTTTGGGGGGAATCTAGGCTATTATTACCTTGTTTGCTCGTTGTTCCAGCAAACATATAATGCATATTTATAAAGCACCGACGATGACAGAAATTCCTGGATAAGAACTTTGCTGTACCTAACATGTAAGCAATATTACTGTTAACCCTAGTACAGTCATCCTAGGCAAATTCACATGTTTTAATTACCAAAGACATTTCTAGCAATCCTCTTTTTTTAATTAAACAATGTTTTTTACTAAAACTGAAAAGGTCTGGATACAGGGATAAAGGGAGAATGGTGAAGCTCACATCTGATTTGATTAAGTGATGGAACTTTGAGAATTCATTTCAGACAACTTTTCCAAATTAAAAAAAAATTTAAATAACAGTATGCATAAGAGACTACAAAAATATTTAGAAGAGGCCAAAAGAAGAAGATACGGATAATCCAGCACACAGGGAGAATGTGATCTGATTTCTTTCTTTTTACAGCCATAACCTCAAATCTTGATTGAAGGATGACGATACATAACCAAGGGCCAAAGCTTGATAAGAAACAATGAACTATGTTCATCTGGAATCTTCTAAAACCACCCCCCCAAAACCGTAATCAAACAAAACAAAATGAAACAAAAACCAGTAAGAGGTTTTGAGAAGGAATCAAAGAGTGAAAGGTCTGTATTCATTATATAAAAGATATGCTCTCACCCCCAGAAACTCTTTCAAAAAGCATCGTTTTACTATGATCAGAAACCACACAGGGTCTTTCTCACCGTTTTTGCCAGGCTGCAGGCCTTTTCAGGAGAGTTTAGAATCTCATAGTAAAAGACTGAGAAATTAAGTGCCAGGCCAAGTCGAATTGGGTGTGTAGGCTGCATTTCTTTCTTACTAATTTCAAACGCTTCCTGGTAAGCCTGCTGGGAGTTCGACACGGTGGCTATAAGAAAGATGAAAAATATTAAAGGTTGAGTTCTTTCATAGGTTGCATCACACACTGGATCCACCATCAAATTATTTTACCAAACTAGGCAGGAGCACATGTGACCTATCAAATGAGGTGTCTCTACCATTCAATTAAACATTTGTTAAATATTTATTCTAAGCCAAGAAGTGCATTAAATGCTTTGGAGAGAAATAAAGATGATTACAGCAAAGTCTGCTGAAGTAGTTAAGAAATAGATAGAATGTGGAAAACCGTCTGCTCTAGTGGGAAAATCCTGGGCTGTAGAGTCATTACACTCAAACCTGAATTCCCAACTCCTATTCACTAAGTCTGTGGCTTGGGGCAAGTAAAAACCCCCACAAGCCTTGGTTTCCTTACCGGAAAAATGGGCAGACTGCCACCTAAACTCTATGGTTGGGGGAGGAATACATGAGATTCTAAAGTACTTGGCACATAGCAGGCACTTAACAAAGTGTAGCTATGGTTATCACCATCACAATAATACATGATAAAAGAAATGCTTCACTACAGTAGTTTCATATTATCAAATATTTTAAAGTTTCACCTCTAAAAAAGATGGCTACCAAATAATCCTCAAGATAAAGATAAAGGTCTCTTTAGGCCAGGCGTGGTGGCTCATGCCTGTAATCCTAGCACTCTGGGAGGCCAAGGCGGGAGGATTGCTCAAGGTCAGGAGTTCGAGACCAGCCTGAGCAAGAGTGAGACCCCGTCTCTACTAAAAATAGAAAGAAAATTAGCTGGACAACTAAAGATATATCTAGAAAAAATTAGCCGGGCATGGTGGTGCACGCCTGTAGTCCCAGCTACCCGGGAGGCTGAGGCAGGAGGATGGCTTGAGCCCAGGAGTTTGAGGTTGCTGTGAGCTACGCTGACGCCACAGCACTCTAGCCCAGGCAACAGAGCAAGACTCTGTCTCAATCAATCAATAAATAAATGCACTCTACACCAGACATTTAATGTCTCCATGTTTGCCCCTTAGATATATTTTGCCAACTCCCATGACCCTGTTTATCACAATGCTGTGGTCTTTTAAATTCTGAGTGCTGTGATGTTAGTGTCTATGGTGAACAAAGCAAAAACTTTGCTCCCATGAAAGAAGATTAGCTCCACTATTGATCAAATTTCTTTTTAAAAATATTACTTACTTTGCTTATTGTCTCCAGATGCCACCTCAGAAAGATACCTAAAATAATCTCCTTTCATTTTCAAGTAGAACACCTTACTTTCTGGTTGTGTAGCATTGGGAATGAGATATTTGTCCAACAGCTCCTAAAATATGATGCACATTATTAAGAATTTAGAATTATTTACAAGATGTTAAAACTATGTTTGAGATTAGAGATTCACACTAGCATTTGTAGATAATTTTTTAGAACATTAACAACAAAAAAAAAACAACAAAAACCTCTATTTTCCACCCAAGCTTCTAAATGTTGGTTAGTCCAGGTCATAACAGCAGATGCCTGTATTCTTCTGTTAAATATCACTCTGACCATCCATAAGGGTTAAAGTACAGCCATACAATGAAATGCTATGTAGGCCTGAAAAATGGTGATGCAGAACTACACAGGTAACACAGAAAGACTATTAAAAGAAATGAGTGGAAAAAAAGCAGATTATCAATGCCACAAGAATCCTATTTTAATATAAAAAAATATGTATGTTATATATGTGTACATGCACACAAATACATAAAGGAAAAGCCTGGAAGAATCATGTTAATAATGGTTCTCTGGGTGATAGGATTAGAAGTGATTTTACTTTCTTATTTATATTCTTCTGCCCTGTTCCCCCTCCTTCCTTTTTAAAAAAAAAACAAAACTCATAAACATGTATTATGCCTATAATTAGAGGGGAAAAAAAACTGTCAATTTTTGAAGGAAAAAAGTGATAATAGAACAAAACTGCCAGGAACTAAGTTTAGAATCAACCCAACCTGGATAGAAATCCCTCTTTTGCCACTTATGATCTGTATCTGTATGACCCTGGATAAATTACCTAATTACCCTGAGCCTCAGTTCCTCAGCTATACAACGGGGATCACAAAAGCCATCATCTAGGGTAGTTATGAGGACAAATGAGCCAAGGTACATAAAGCGCTTAACACGTTGCCTGGCACGTAGTAAGCACTCAAAGAGTAGCTAATATTATTAATAATAAATTCCTTTAAACATTTATGCTTACAACAAAAGTAGTTCTGAAGGAGTCCAAGCTTCGTATACAGAGCAATATTTTCGAAGAGTTGTTTTAGAATGTGGCATCCTGAAAAACTGGTTAAGAGGCAGTAAGTACCATGCTCTTCTTCACATTCTTTCAGTTGCTCTTAAAAGCTGGTCTACATTTCAGGAATTATGGAACTTTCTTGCCCTTGGAATGCATGCCATACTTCATCTGAATACCAGATGTACCTAACATTCAGGAATTAGTGCACCATTAACAAACCCCCAAATTACCAACAGGCAACAAATTTAGTCATGTCACTCTTACACTATGAGTTTAATAAAAAGAGGAGCTCAATGCAAAGCTTAGTTATGAGGGGATTTAATCAAAGTGAGAAGATGCAAGGGGCAGCAGTTGTTTTAATATTCTCTGCAGACAGACAGGGTGTAACTCCTTATGGTTTAGGGATGAGGAGTACTGCCTGATGGCTGACAAGCTTTGTACTGGTTTTCAAAAGAAAGGTGTCATGGGCAGTAATTCGGAGAGGCAACCAGCAGGGGAGGAGGTAGATCCACAAGTGTGAATTCCTTTTCCCTTCAAAGCAGCCCTCATTTTTACCTGATTTCACCTGGAAGAAAAAAAAAGTTCCCAGTGGGCTCAGGATGTGAGGGAAAGACAATACACTCATGATTTGCTCTAGGATATGAGCCCCTCCCATTCAACTCCAAACTGGCTGGAGGGAAGCAATCATCTGACTAAGGCTTATGTAAAGCACAGGAGAGGAGAATCCCCAAACCACTTTTCATTTGGCTTTGGAATGCATGCTGAACCTGCTGGAGGCGCCTAAGTTTCAGACAAAAACAGGACACTGTGAGGGCATGACTGAGGAGAGGCTGAGAGACAGCTCAGGTTTTGGATCGTACTGGAGATGACATCACTACTCAGACATATACAGAACAGCCTATCTGCGGCTGCATCTAGCTAGAATCCTATCTATGTGACCTCGATTTTTAAAAGAAAAGATGGAGGGGTGTTGAATAAATGCTCCTCTTTTTCACAGGTCTTTTTGATAAAGAGAGGAAAATACCCCTTAAGTGATAAACAATCTCCGATCATGCAAAAAGTGAGAAAAATCACATCATATGCTTAAAAATTAGTTGCAAGTGACTTGCAGCTTTCCAGTATATTCAGGCACCTCTCGTAAGCTGCTTGAGAGTCTGCATTTGTATATTAAATTAATATTATGTAGAAATCATTGTTTAAAACAGAAGCACTGGCCTCTTACCAGAACGTCGTTGCAGATGTCCTGCAGTTCTGCCTCAATCTTCTCACGGTACTCTTTCCCCATCTGCTGCTTCTTCTCATTCCTCTCTGTTTTCTGTTCAATGCTGGAGATGACACGCCAGGAAGAACGGCGGGCGCCTACCACGTTCTTGTAGGCCACAGAGAGCAGGTTTCTCTCTTCGTTGGAGAGTTCATGCCCCTGTTCTGTGACCGCCTTCATGGCTGCAGCCATATCATCGTAGCGCTCAGCCTGCTCGGCGAGTTTGGCTTTCTGCACCAGCTCACTCTTATCCATGGTCATTCCCTAGAACAAGACTAGGAGAAAAAGAAAGAGAAAGCAAATGTCAGGCTTCAGGGCCCGGGAAACATATGTGTGAATCTTCTTCCAACCCATCTGGAAAGAAGCATACTGAATGAGAAACATCTAGTTCCAAATGCCATCAACAACAGTGACCGTGTATTGAGCACTTAAAGGCCAAGTACTTTGTTAAGGCCTTTTTATTATTTTAGTCAATTAAGTTTCCCAACAGTCCTACAAGGTAGGTATGTTTACAACAACCCCCTCCCTTTTCTTAGGAGTGAAGAAATGAAGGTTCAGAGAAGGCAACTGATATACCCAGAGCAACACTGCAACCAGATGTTAGAGAGCCAGAACTCAAACTCAATCCATCTGGCTCTGCTTTTGTTTTCATCCACTATCTTAATTCGCCTCCCCAACACAGACTGCTTAATAACTATTTCTTTAGAAGTTTATGCTAACTGTATGTCCTTTAATTCTCTCAATAATTGTCTGTTTTTCTTTTTTTAATCTGTCTAATTCCCTCCCATTATTATAGGAAGTGCTCTCTTCACTGTCCTATAAGGAATTATCTGGTTTGACCAAACCTGTTTTTTCCCGAAGTATAGGGGGAAATACTTTAAGTAGGATGACTGCTTTCATCAATCTTGAAGCAAAAGATATGATTTTAAATGATCCATTTGGCAGTGCCCATCAAGCAGCAGACACCTGAAAAATGGGAGCCATTACTATCACATTTTTTGCAGTTTGCTAACTTTGTTATAAGGACACACTGCAGAGGAAGAGCATAAATGAAGGGCAGGGGGCCTTGGGCCCTACCTAGCTCTGCTACTTACAAGACGTAGGACTTT
The DNA here is from genome assembly GCF_041146395.1 of Eulemur rufifrons. NCBI lineage: Eukaryota > Metazoa > Chordata > Mammalia > Primates > Lemuridae > Eulemur > Eulemur rufifrons. Next base: position 15,178,402 of record NC_091002.1, read on the forward strand.
GGTTAAATCACTTAACCTGAGAGCTTCCATTTCTTTACTGATTCCCAACTCTCTTAACGGGGTTGTTAGGAGGAACAAATGACCTAATATATGTGAAAGCACTTTGAAAAGTTTAAAACATTGTACGTAAACATCAGGCACTAATTTTGTATATAGTATAGGTTGCAAGAGATAGGAGAGTACAGCAAGATGCACTGTAATAGAACTTCAAACCATACATGAATTCATCTGAACTGTAACTGAGTTCATTTAAAAGTTTTTCTGAAATGGACAAAAATCTTAGTGACTTCAGTTTACCAATTTATCAAATCCTTTACATAAACCAACCAGTGAATTATATTACTCACCTCACCTTAGTCAATTTGCCACTATAATAATCATCATTCATAGAGTGTAGTAATTTTTGGTTAATGTGTAGCTAGAAAGTTATTTACTAAAGAAAAAGAGTTGGTTTAAATTTCAATTTATCTACCTATGTTGCATAGTGTAAAATTAGGCTAATATCTTGAGGTATAAAAGGATGAAAAACTACTTAAATAGTAGTGGGAATGTCAGCACTTTTAAAACAAATTCTTTCATTACTATACTACATGGTATCACAATTTAAGACTCTGAAAATGATAATTTAAAAATAGCAAAGAAAGTATAACTTCTACTGAAAAAATGGTTTTGCCTCAAAAGTTATTTCTGTATTTCCAAGAGAGAAATTCTATACACAGGGTCCTATCACATAAAGATATTTTATTAGATGGAGTACAATGATACAAGATACACTTTTCAAAATCTAGGCAATACAGAAAAAAAAATCGATCTTTCTCCTATAGCTTATTATCTAACTAAATCACATTCTGAGCTGTGTCCTATGTAAGGCTCACTAATTGTAAGCTTACATTGAGTGAAGTGAGTCTCACCCTGATCCACCTGACACCTTCACTCAACACTACAATGAAACTAAGGCAGAGACAGTAATTCCCAAGAAATATTCCATTTGCTCCCCTTTATTTCTCAGAAGCCCACCCCAACCCCAGCAGTTAGGAGGAGCCATATGGTAGTTCTGTCCAATGAAGCATAAGCAGAAATGATGCTACTTCCAGGCTAAAACTGAAAGTCCTGGCTGGGCGTGGTGGCTCACACCTGTAAACCTAGCACTCTGGGAGGCCAAGGCGGGAGGATCGCTCAAGGTCAGGAGTTTGAGACCAGCCTGAGCAAGAGCGAGACCCCTTCTCTACTAAAAATAGAAAGAAATGATCTGGACAGCTAAAAATATATAGAAAAAATTAGCCGGGCATGGTGGCACATGCCTGTGGTCCCAGCTACTCGGGAGGCTGAGGCAGAAGGATTGCTTGGGCCCAGGAGTTTGAGGTTGCTGTGAGCTAGGCTGATGCCACGGCACTCTAGCCAGGGCAACAGAGCGAGACTCTGTCTCAAAAAAAAAAGAAAAAAAGAAATTAAAACTGAAAGTCCCATGTGTGGTTCCCTAAACTCTCTTCTCTTAGAGCAGCCACCTAGAAGGCCATGTATTCTAGATGGTACAGTCATGCAACTGTGGAGTTTCTGCCAGCCTGAGTCCCTGAGTGACTGTACAGTACAGATTCCTACAGACCTCACTGGATGTGCAGGGTGAAAAAAAGACACTTTCGTTGGGTTAAGCCATTGAGATACTGGGGCTGTTACCATAATACAACCTAGTCTACCCTAATACAAGTACATCAAAAACACTTCATCATCTTGAAATTATATACAATAGTCGGCCCTCCATATCCACGGGCTCCACATCCACAGATTCAACCAAGTGTGGGTAGAAAATATTCTAAAAATAAAAATCAAGAATACAAAAATTAAAAATACAGTATAACAACTATTTACATTGTATTAGGTATCACAGGTAATCTTGTAGACCGTTTAAAGGTACATGAAAGGACATGCATAGGTTACATGAAAATACTATGCCATTTATATCAGGGACTTGAGCGCATTCTTTGAATTTTGGTATCCGCTGAGGTCCTGGAACCAACCCCCTCTGTGGATACTCTCTCAGTGTGTCCAACTTTCTTGACCATAAAGTCTTTGAGGTCAGGACAGTATCTCCATCATTAAATAACCCTACTTCATTATTCCTAAAAGTGCCAAGCACAGCAGAGAGAAGCCAATTTTCAATGACTCAACGAACTTTAGAAAATTTCTAGTCTGTAGGCTAATTCAAAGTTACAAGTCCCTTAGAGGCCCACTTCAAAGTTCAAAAAACTACCTGTGCAACTCCACCTATGAAAGATTCCAAATAACAAAGGGCTGGCTAAAAGCCAATTCAGAGTCAAGCCACCTCATGCAGTTATACTGGAGTAATAGAGAAATACACAAGATTGACATTGCTAAAGGATGCCATGAAACTCTTTGGCCTAACCAGGCCCCCAATTTATAGTAAGTACCATCCTCCTGTCTCTCAAGCATTAAAAGTTAAATCATACTTCTCCAAATAATCCTGAGCTCACCGGGACCTCTCAAATGTCCATTCCCTATTTCCCAAAATAACATGTAGCCTTTCTGATTTGGGGCTATTTTAAGCTTCTGTAAGATCATTGCAAGAGTTTTTGGGAATTGAGAACCATCATGATACAGTAAGACTGAATGCATGCCTTAAAAAAGTCTGTATCCATATATCTATGTTTCAAAAATTTTAATTAAACACACACACACAGGAACAATTTGCAAAAAACAAAATCCATAGCTAAACATCCTGATGGCTACTGCTTACATAACTTTTGACTTATATAATGTGGATTTTGAAGCAGCTAGACCAATTTCAACAGGAAATGGGTTACACAACACCCAGCAGTTTGGAGGAAGGCAGCAAAGGAGAAATTAAATTGTTCCTATTTCTATGTCTATAATAAACCTCCATCCATAATCTCGCCTTAGTCCCACGGCTTTCAGTCACTCATTATCTCCAGCCTCCTTCACGTCTTTGCTATGAGACCCATTTTATTTTCTTGAAGCTCCGATCAAGTCACTTCCTGCTCAGAATTCTTTAAAGTTTCCTGCTGCGGAGAGTAGAGTCAGATTTCCTCCTCTGTCAGTGAAAGCTTGCCAAGCTATCTTCCCAGACTTTTCCCACAACATGCCTTCCACATACGAGCTTCTGCCAAAATGATTTTCTCACATACAAAGTGCTTTTCTGTCTTTGCTCACTAAGCCATTCCCTCTACCTGGAATGGCTTTTCCCATTTACTCTGCATACAAAATTCACAGCAAGGCTCAAATGCCATCTTCCTCCACGAAGCCTTTCTTAAGCCACTAGTCATATGTGGCTATTCACTTGAAATGTGGCCAGGGCCACAAGTTGAAATCATAATATCTTGGATATAATGGGTTAATTACCAAGTTGTTAAAATTAATTTCACTTGGGTTTTTTTTTCCTATCTACTTATTCATTTATTTTTGAGACAGGGTCTTGCTCACTCTGTCACCCAGGCTGGAGTGCAGTGGTATGTATGATCATAGCTCACTGTAACCTCGAACTCCTGGGCTCAAGCAATCCTCCTATATCAGCCTCCCAAAGTGCTGAGATTACAGCTGTGAGCCACCATGCCTGGCCTTTTTATTACTTTTTAAATGTAGCTTCCAGAAAAATTTAATACATGTGGTTCGCATTCTATTTCTATTGGACAGCACTTAGATGAAAATATTCTCACAACGCATTTCATCTATATCTGTCTTAATGTATTATCACATTTCTTCAGTACTAAAATTATTTGTATAATATCTCGAGTCCATTCCTACACCATAAACTCCTTTAGGGCGTATCTCCCACAGCGTCATGCACATAATTGGTACGAACATCTGCTGAATGAATGAACAGATCCTGAAATGAAAGAATAAAACCACAAATTTGGTAAAGTTCTCTCTTTTCTCAAATAATTCAAAACACCTATTCTCAGAGCATATTCAATCCTCGTTACTTTTGTACCTCATTCCTTGAGTACTTCTCCAGCCTTCAAAATTCCTCTTCCTAAACTACCTCTTTGGCCATGCCTTCACTGTTACTTAGTAACTGCCAATGACTGCCTTTTGGCTACTCCATCAAGTCCAAACTCTACCTTGGCTTTCAAAGTTCTTCATGACTTGGGCTGGGCACGGTGGCTCACATCTGTAATCTTAACACTTTGGAAGCTCAAGGCAGGAGGATCTCTTGAGGCCAGGAGTTTGAGACCAGCCTGGGCAAGATAGCAAGACTCTTATCTGTACCAAAAAATAAAAGCTAGCTTGGTGTGGTAGCGTGTACCTGTAGTCCCAGCTACTTGAGAGGCTGAAGCCCAGGCATTCGAGGCTGCAGTGAGCTATCACACCACTGCACTCCAGCCTGGGTGAAAGAATGAGACCTTGTCTCTTAAAAAAAAAAAAATTCTTCATGACTTGTCTCCTCCTTACCTGTTAGGCTTTCTCATACACTCCTCCTCAACACGTACCTTTCTCTTAGACTGGACACCACCTCATGCCCTATAAACACCATGCTCAATTATGCCCGAAACTGCTTTTGTAGTTCCCTTCATTTAGAATGCTCTCCTATTTACTACCTGCCTATGCAAACCCTATTCATACACCTGGGGCTAGAAAGCTCCCCCTCCAACCCCAACTGCCCCAGCCCACACTGATCGACCCTGCTTATGACTCCAAATACACTTGTAGCCTATTACAAAGTCTAGGGCTCCTTGTACGTCCTTTTTAAGGTACAGATGATGAGTACTGTACCATTTAGTCTCACATGTGTGTGCCCTCAAAAGAAAGCTTCACATTTGTTTCACATTAATGCCTAAAACTGTGCTAAGCACAAAGCACAGGCTCAAATGAATAATCTGTTAAGTTTTTCAACAAATCATTACTGGAAGAACCCAAGGAACATAGGCTACTTATATGTGGTATAGCAGAAAGGCAAAAGCACTACATGTCAGAGTGCAATGTGCCCCTACACAGCCATGTGAGCTTGTTAAATGTCAGCCTTCCAAGCTATAAAATGCAGATAACAGTATGCATCTCAGAAGAGCTGCTGTGAAGATGAGGGGCAGGGAATTAAAGAATAGTAAATATGGGCCGGGCGCGGTGGCTCACGCCTATAATCCTAGCACTCTGGGAGGCCGAGGCGGTGGATTGCTCAAGGTCAGGAGTTCGAGACCAGCCTGAGCAAGAGCGAGACCCCCGTCTCTACTAAAAATAGAAAGAAATTATATGGACAACTAAAATATATATAGAAAAAATTAGCCGGGCATGGTGGTGCATGCCTGTAGTCCCAGCTACTCGGGAGGCTGAGGCAGTAGGATCGCTTAAGCCCAGGAGTTTGAGGTTGCTGTGAGCTAGGCTGATGCCACGGCACTCACTCTAGCCAAGGCAACAAAGCAAGACTCTGTCTCAAAAAAAAAAAGAATAGTAAATATGGAAATCTTTCTTTAAAAATGCATAGTGCAAAAATAAATGTGAAGTACTATTATTTCTGTCACAGTACCTACACATCACTGTTTTAGCTACAAAATGTGAGCCTGGATTTTTTCTTTTTTAATATACAAGCCCATGAAAAGAAACAGCAAAAGTCTAATTAACCTTGTACAGGAAGCAAATATGTTATAATGTTAACATTCCTAGATAAGACCACCTCTCAGTGTCCTCAAAATGGACATACATGTTAACTATAACTGACTCTTACTCATTAGTTCCTAGTTGAATTTTCTAGAGATGACAAATAGTGATGGTTTATAATCAAGGCTTACTTTTCTACAGGGACTTTGAAATATGGTCCCACCCAAAAAAAATATCGGCAAGCGAGCCTTTATTTGCCTCCTAAAGAGCTTTTAACAGATTAGTCTCGTCATCAGGCATGGTACCACCACAGCGGAGTCAAGATACCAGAGCAGACAGACTCATCAGAGGCTGCAGGGAGTTTGACCTGCAGTGAGCCAACAGACTTTCCTAGTGGTGGGCATATTTCAGGAAGACACTGACGTGCTTGAAAACAGGAGTTCTCAAGCACACCCACATGATGATGATGGCTGTCAATCTGTTCTAAGCCACTGGATGCAGCAAGTCAGAGGACTGGGAAACATTTGCCAGTAAGAGCAGCAATTGCTTAGTGGAAAACTGGAAACAATCTAAATATCCAGTAATAGGGAATGGTTAAAAAAGATTGATTATACAAGATTACATGACCATCAAAAGAAGGGATTTAATGACCTGGAAAGATTTATGTAAGAGCAATGGAGGATGGGGGAAGGTAGCTCATTTTTTGTTAAATATCCCCCAAAGAACATACACATGAACAGAATGGTTAACATGAAATGATTAACAGTAGTTATCTCTCCAGTGTATCTCTGGGTGGATAACATTGTAATAGGATTTTCTTCAAATAAACAAAACCCTAAATCAGAAAATAAATGCTAAAACAAGAGTATCTATGAACCAACCTAGCCCTAGTAACTCAATTCTTTGCCTAGGGAACATTTTTCAGTCAGAGTCAAAATACTGAAAAGTCATTTCCCAGTGATCAGACTAGACATCCACGGATAAGGACCCAAAAAAAGGACTATCCATTGCTAATCCATAAAAAAAAAAAAAAAAAGGCATTGCAAAGACAGAAAAGAGTTGAAAATGATAGCTGTGACCCTTTGAGACACTAACTTTCAGCTATGTTTTGTTTTCAAGGAAAAGAACATGCTCAATTCTAAAAACGATAAGCTTTGCGTTTAATACTTTGTTAGAAATTTAAAATGGGCATTTCATTACCTATCATACATCACAAATTACTCAAGCTCCTTATAAAACATGGTGGGATCTGTTTTCAGGAAAGCCCTACATACAACAAATCTGAGCTTCTAAAGAGAAGTTGAGTGATTTTTCCATATTTCCATATTATAACCTCTCTGCATTTCAGTTTCCTCAATGTTAAAAGGAGATATTAATAGCTATCGAATAAAATAATGTAAGATGGCTACTAGTGCTAGTCAGAATAAAGGCTCATAGGCAAATATTCTTACTCCTAAGCTTCTTCATAAAAAAGTAATGCATATAACCCAATGTGTGTTGAAGTAAATGCAAAATGAAAAACCCACCAGTATTTCCAGGAACTCTTTGGATTACCCACTGACAGGAATTCAAAAGAGAAATATAAGAAGTATGGGCCCTCTAATCAAAGGAACATAAGAAGACAGGGTTACAATGCTTCTTGGAAAAGCAAGCAGCTAGAATTAGAGAGAAGAGGTTTAGTTTAAGAGTAGCTAAGTCCTGATTCATTCTATAGGATGGTAGAGCTCTGCATAGGAAAGAAAAAGGGAACTCCAGGTGGTGACAGGAAAACCAGATATGTGAATAAAGTGCATGTATGTTTTTCTAGATGAAATAGAAATCAAAGGCCAAAGTTTATAAAGAAATGAGAATTACCAAGCCCAAAAGAGGAAACTGACAAGAACATCTTAAAATCTAGACTCAAAAGTTTCAATGGGGTGAGGAACTGACTGCAAATTCTAAATTGCATTCATACATATACCATGCCAGATAGAGCATCCACAGCACCATAAAGTAGAAGTTACAGTTCTGGAGTCACTCTGCTGAAGGAAAAACAGATGCCTAGCTACTGCAGGAGGGACTGAGAAAGTCAGTACCAGGTGGCTAGTGGGTGTTATCCAGAAAAAGTTAAGTACTCCTGGCTCTCAAAGAAAACTACTCACTGAAAAACGCCCACGCCAAAAAATGTCTGTGTGCCATTCTACACACAAAATGTAGAGCCCTGTAATACATTTAATTCCATTCAAACATTTGCAGGTTCTTTGTTAGAAACCAAAACACAGCATATCTGAAATACAAAGTCATTAGCACTATGTCCAGTGAACAGTGAATTGTGGTGGGAAACTACATCTCTTTCAAAATCCCTTCCCTCTTCCCCATCAGTTGTTGAATATCATTGCTAATTATGTAGAATTAGCCAAGATTAAACTTAAAACGAAGAAGGTGTTAAGTGACACACCCAAGGGCATACATGTGAATCAACAGCAGCTATAACAATAAATTGATTTCTCGGCTTAAGTGATCAATCTAAAAAGACAGCCCAGCTCGTTGACCTTGTGAATAGGTTTCAGAAGTTTTGGGCCCAACATAATGAAGCTACCCAGTACCAATTTACCAGGGAAAATTACTCTTCTCTGAGCCTTGGTATAGTCATCTGTAAAGTCCACAGGACACCTGACCTCTGTGAGTCTGTTTTCTCATCCGTAAGATGGGCAAATCTACTTACTAGGGTTCTTGTAAGGAATACATCTGTTCATGATGCAAAACATTTTGTACAGTCTCTTGCACACTGTAAGCACTCAAATAAATGGCAGCCACAGTTATATTCCACACAAAGTTAACAAATGGTCAGCCAGTGAAGGGACACTTACTATGTACCTCATTTCTTTTAAACCTACACTGCCTTCTTTAAAGACTTTTAAAAGAAAGGCACACGTCAATTTACCTATGCCTATTTCTAAAACAGCAGTCATCACAGTTTACTGTAAATCTTTGTTGGCTCCCACACTGGAGTGTGAGTTTAAGGTGGGAGTCCAAACTCTTATCTTTGGACACCCAATGTGTAACACAATGCCCCACTGAATATCCAACTACTCGATCAGCTGATGCATTTTTGAAAAGTGAACAAGCTGTTACTTTCTACGTGGAAAGAAATAGGTAGATACATCTGACCTATAAAATACAAACTGTATTTATAGTCTTAGACCACTTTTTGAAAAAAGCCATCTCAGCTCCAATCAGGAAATGACACTTTGCTTTTTGCAGCTACCAATCATTATATTTATAGATTCAAACTGAGTTTCAACAAGCCTTTGGGATACTTTCTGTCCATCTCCTCCACTCAAAAGTCTAATCAGTGAGCTACACAAAAAGCCAAACCACCTAACTGGTTTAGTAAACAACAAAAATATCCACCATCTATGGTCTGCCCAAACGTGCAAAGCACTTAGGGATTTATATCAACTCATTTGATCCTAAGTATCCTATGTAGTAGGTGACATTGTCCTCTTTTATAGAGGCAAAGAGTAACTCACTCAGGGTCACACAGCTATGTATGACAGATCTGGGATCTAAACCAACATTAATTTTAAAATTAATGCTCTTTCCTATATGCAGCACTATCTCCTAAAGATCAATTACGATTCCCAATGCTTACTTAAGGAAAAGATAGAATTGTCAATTTTTTGAAGAACCATATGAGGTTATTACAGTGAGATTTTACAACTGGTCTGTTTAAGCTAATTTATCTATCTTTAAAAATCAAAATAAAATCAAGGAGTTAAAAACAGCATAAAAACATATGCCAAAAACTCATCAAACTGTCAAACAAGGCTCAAGGTAAGGCTCTCAGCTGAGGGCAAACAGTAACAATAAACAGGGCTCATATCTATTTTACTGTAGCCTTCAATCTCTTTGTTCCGGTCAAGGCCATTCAGAAATAACTTTTCTTGTTGGGTCTCTTATGGGAAAACAGCAAAATAACCAGTACAGGAAAAACTTACATAATAAAGAACTGGCCAGAGTTTTTAAAAAGTCAACTATTCTAAACTCTGCTGGGAATGACTTGTTCTCATGAGGCCATAGATAATTTTTATCTTATTACAAGTGTTAGAAACACACAACTATACCTCTATTAGAAGACCTTTTAGCAGAGAAAACAGTAGTACAATTGGCTTTCAGCATACATACCACGAAATAGAAAGCTCTTTTAGAATATTTTTCCTTCTTTCATTTTCCCCTTAGAAAAATTCTCTCAGAATCCAGCTCCAACTATTAGTTTCTCCATCAAGACATAGAGATGACTACTAGGATCATATTCATGTAGAGATCAAGATGGCTCTAAAGCATACAAGTTGCTATTCTATAATCATAATTTCTTGCTCCCTAATTGTCATCTTTCCCTAGAAAAACACAGGATCCAAGGATCTTAGAAGTCCTTTTACAAGGAAATTTTAGTCCATTCTCTAAGATATTCTCATTTAAAGGAAACTGCTTAGTTTGTTGACACTGAAAGAGCAGGTAACATAACAGCATGACATAACTTAGAATTTTCTCTCTACTTACATAGATATATTCCCTCATTTCCTCCTCCCCAACAAATCATGGAAAATCTAAAAATCTACAGAAAAAGTAGTATGATAGACAAAAAATAGTAATGATCATGACCAAATTCTATTAGATGAAGAACCTAGGATTGTGTGCCACAAAGTAACTGATGAACTTTCTCCCTGGTATGAAGCAAATACTAGAAAAACTAGATTTTTCACAAGCTTGCTTCCTGATGTACACTAGCAATACTATCCCTACAGGCCAGAATGAATATATTCCCCCCGCTAAATTACATTATGTCTATCTTCAAAAATAGCTAAAATTCCTGTTCAAACATATTTACTTTAATAGGACACGTGTAAAGAAAAATTAAGTACTAAATGGTGTTCACATAAAAAAATACTTGTATTGTTCCACCACAAGTAGAATTCCTTAGAACCAGACCACTTGGCTTTGATTCCTGCTTCTGGCACTTACCTTGTGTTGTGTGCGTGTGTGTGTGTGTGTGAGAGAGAGAGAGACTGGGGAAATTATGAAAGAGAGAGATGTTGGGGAAATTATTCATTTCTGAGCCTCAGTTTCCACATCTGTAAAATGGGGCTAGCAGTCTTACCTCTCACTGGTTGTTACGATGACCAAGTTAATATGTGTGAAGTACTTAAAACAAGGCTTTGCATACAGTATGTGCTGTAAGCAGTAATTACTATTATAATAAACTAATTGTCTGATATTACCTCACCAGCTGGTGAATAAATCACAAGTGGATGGATTCTATATGTGTCCATACTATATAGCATTATATATAGCACATATATGTCTAATCTATATATCCATGCATATAGCCAAGTAACATCTATTAAACATTGACTATATCCCAGATGCTTAATTATTGAGTTTGTCACAATGCAAAGACTACATTACTATTTGCACTGCACAGATGAGAAAATGACTCAAAAAGATAGGATTTGCCATATGCAGAATAAAGTTCTATAATAATATATCTTTTTTTGAAAGCAACATGTGTACAAAGCAGAGTTGGGTCTCATCAGAATGTAACTGGAGGAAAAAAGCCATTAATAATCAACTCTGATTAAAAAATAATAAAACCAAAAGCTTATATTTAACAATTTGAAATTTGTAAAAAGGCCTCATGACAACTCTAGCAATAAGGAAACTAAGAACCAGAGATTGATTAACATGCTGAAGACTACACAGAAAATACTGCAGGTAGGATCTGAACCAAATTTACCTGATTCCAAGTCCGGTGCTCTTCCTGCTTCTGTATCCACAGCCAAATGGGCAAAATGCACTTTTTGTAGTGGCCCAAATCTCTGGAGACTCTGCCTAGAGAACCATCACGACGGGAATTTGCTCAGCCTGGTTTTATAGAGGCTGCCTCCCTGATCTATAGAGCTCCAATTCTAAAATGGCTTCAATGTAATACAAGCACTGCATGATGGGAAATGTGCAGAAGATTATAGGGTAGGAGTCATACTCCAGGAGCTGACAGTCCATAAATATTTGCTACTGATGAATGAGGATATTCAATCTGAGAACTAAGTCTACAGTCTAGACCAAATCACCTCATTTCTCATAAAGACTTCATCTACAAGATGGGTGAATGGTTTCTTATCTCACTGAAAGGAGAGGCAAGGAAAATAATTTAGCAGTTGCTACTGGATTATTAACCTTCCATTTTGAAGGCCACACTTAAATTTCTAACTTAGGTCCAGTAAAACTGACAGGCTTTACACTCACCACACTGTGTGCTGCTAAGGATGGTGCATCCAAGAAAAATAAAGGCTCAGACAACTGAGACATCCCTAAGTAAGAAACGGGGTGCACTCGAAGCAGTCAAGAAGAAATTCATTAAGAACCAAGTAATACTTATACATTCCCAACATGAAAATGCAAAAAGCCAGTGTCCAGTTCTATAAACTGCATATGTGTGTGGCTTCATAAAAACAATTGAGACAGAGTGAAAATGCAGACAATTTTCATGTTCTTGTAACTGCTTCACCTTTCTGTTTTGGCTCCTGTGGCAGGCTGCTTTTATATGTTCATAACATCACCTTGCCAAATTCCATCTCCCACACAAGGCAAGTAAAATCAGAGCCTGATGCTATCTAGCCTTACCAAAGAGAAATGTAGTGAAGGTGATGACAAGAAACACGCATTTTTGCAGAAAGGTTGGCAAATTGTTTTACCAATGCTGCCACCTTTGAAAACCCCATTACATGTGAGCTCTCCATTTGCAAAAGACAAAGATATATTCATCTTCTGAAGCAAACGAATCCAAATCACTACCACCCCTTCCCCACCACCAAGGTGGCCCCCAGGCAAATTTCAGACCGAAAAACGTGCTAACACACAGTATGGGGGAATTTGGGGCAAGGACACAAAAGATTCTGGCATTAAATGACGGTAAATATCGTGGGAAAATACTCCGATTCTCAGCTTCTGATATTCTTTTTTCCTGGGTATCCGGCCTGACTCAATAACCGGTTCCAACACATTCATTTTCTTGATTCAAACCCCAATCCTATTCTTCCTAGGGAATCTTGGGTCCTGCCAGGTTCCATAACCAGCAAAGGATGATGAAATGGCTTTACTGCAAAGTGGGAGGGGGTTTCCCCCCTGCTGTCTCCCAAGGTTAAACCCTTATTCCCTTAGGGGGAGTGAAACAGGGGCTCGAGAACTCACCCCATTTGGCTAAATTTTAATTTTTGGAAACCGCAAAGCACGGAGCACGGGTGACAGGGCTAAAAGGGAGGATTCTCGCCAAGCAAGGCGCAGGGAAGGGTTGCATGAGGATCATAACTAGGGAGTGAGGAAGAGGATCCGGGGTCCAAGGCCCCACTGTCCTTTCCAGCGCAGTACGGAGCCGCACCCCGCCCGCCAGGCAGGGCCGCAGGCGGCGAGGGAGGCCCGGGCCTCTCCAAGAGGCGAAGGGCCCGGCCCCGGAAACAGGGAGGGGCCGCGGCTAGGCCAGGCCCGCGCCGCAGGCGTCCGCGCTGGGCTCAGGAGGCAGCGCGCCGCTATACCCCGGGGCCCGCACGCTGGGCCGCCGTAGTCGCAGCGGCCAGAGAGGGGTTTCGAGCTTGGGCCCCCAGGGGCCCCAGGTGGGCCCCGCGCCGCACTCACCGTGGGAGGGCTGCAGGGGGCAAAGACGCTTCCAAGCGAAGCTCCGAGCGCAGTAACCGCTTCCTTCCCAAGCCCGCTCCTCAGGCGGTGACGGCGGCTGCAGTGACTGCAGTGGCGGTGGCGGCGGCAGCTACCCCGGCTCCGGGATCGGCGGCGGCGGTGGCGGCAGCTCCACTTCCGCTCCGGCCACCACTTCCGCTCCGGTCCCAGCCTCGCCCCGCCCTGCGCTGTCTCCTCATTGGGTAAGCGAGGCACGGGGCTGCCCCAGCCGCCTGAGAGGGGCGCTTACGGAAGGGAGGAGGAAGAGCTGAGGGCTGTGAGGCGGCGGACGCAGGAGGCCCGGCCGGGGGAGGGAGCCAGGAAGGGGCGGGCGAAGGGAAGGAAATGGGGACGGGGAGCGGGAAGAGGAGGTGGGAGGCGAGAGGGCGGGGCTGGAGATGGTGATCAAGAAGTGGGGTGTGCCGGAACAGGGAGAACAGGGGTGAGGCTTGGTTTGGGGCTTGCCCTGTGTGTTTGGGCTGGATTCCGAGGGTCGTCGCTTACCACCCCACCCCGGAAGTAATCCTCCCTGGGTTCGAGGCCGAGGTCAGTCCCCTTTTGCTGTGTACTTTGGGACTACTGGACCTAGGGAAGAACAGAGATTGCACATCCCAAATTGTTCTTTAATCTTTTTGGAATCCTTCAAGGTACTTACTATTTTCTCCTTTCGTAGACTAAAGAGGCTACATGAAGTATCAGGAATGGAACGCTAACTCTTAAACCCAGTCCTTCAAAATGCGTCTCACTTTCATTCCTTCCCTTTCATTTATTCTTTCAACAAATGTTGAGCAGGCTTTCTGCTTAGTGCTGGAGACAGCAATGAACAAGACAGTTTACAGTCCTGTAGGAGAAAGAACAAAGTAAATGGGCCTTTGTCATCTCTCCTTTACCCTTACTTAACTTAATGCTAGGCTTCTAATTCACCACTCTATTCTCAGCCCTGCCTCCATCAACTGCCAAGTGATCTTTTAAAAATACCATTCCAATCTTGTCCTATTCTTGCTTAAATCCTTTGGTGATCACTCAGACCTAGAGAACTATATCCTTGAGTGTGACAATCAGGGTTCTCCAGAAGGTGCCTTTATCCTTCAGCTATTACCTGCTTTTTCTCCCCCATAATAATACCCCAGTTCAATTGGATGACTTCTTATCCTCCCAATATGCCATCTCCAATATTTCTAAACAGTTTGACTTAGTTGCCAACATTTATTCTTAAACTGAGAGATTTCTATGTGAACAGGAATCTGCATCTCTGCCTTCACCGGCAAAACTGTCCACATTTCTGTATGGATATAATTGGCTGAAGCCAAGAGGTGGCTGCCTACTATAGATTGGACATGGATTTGCCAAAGTGTCAGGGTCCCTTCCCAACCAGTCTCCTTTCCTCATTTATGTTATCTGTCGTATAGGCATTTGTGCCAGTGACCCCTGTATTACACCACCTTTTGAGTTGAGCTGGATTGAGATTGTGTAATGTAAACAGTATGGATTTGAATCAAAACCACTGGATTTGAATCCTACAGAAGTTTCCTAGTGCAAAAACTTCCCCATGAGGACAAAAGACCAGTAATCCAGAGACTACTCAGGTTGAAATAAGCCTTAATGTGACATGACTGTGTCCTATACCCCCATCCAGAAAATAGCCAAGTGGTTCACAGGGCTCATAATGATTACACCACAAATGACATCATCAGTGCATTGAGGGAACCAAAGTGCCATTTTTCAGGCATCCCTCAGTTGCCTGCTAAAGAGTTGCATATATTAGCTTCTTTCACCATCTCTGCATTCTAGGCCAGGGGTCAGCAAACCACAGCTGTTAACTGACAGAGACACAAAAACATTAAAATACAATGTGGTAGATGCAACTGTAGGAATATACATATGTGCAAGGTATTCTGGGAGCTTGGAGAAGGGCAGCTAACCCTTCCTGGGAGTGTGGTGAGAGCAGAAAAAACTTCCTGAAAGAGGTTACTTGAGACTTAGATTCTGCAATGAATTTTTTTAAATTAATAGATTTTATTTTTTTAGAACAGTTTTAGGTTTACAGAAAAATTGACCAGATAATACAGAGAGTTTCCATGGTCCGCTCTGCCTCCCATACACAGTTTCCCCTATTACTAATATCTTGGGTAGGCATGGTGCCTCACACCCATAATCCCAACACTTTGAAAAGCCAAGAAAGGAGGATCACTTGAGGCCAAGAGTTCAAGACCAGCCTAGGCAGTATAGCAAGACCCCATCTCTAAAAAAAAAAAAAAAAAAAAATTAGGTGTCCTGGTTTAGACCTAGCTATTTTGGAGGCTGAAGCAGGAGGATCTCTTGAGCCCAGGAGTTCAAGGTTACAGTGAGCTATGATAATGCCACTGTACACTAGCCCATGCAACAGAGCAAGAACCTTAAAAAGGCGAGACCATGTATTAGAGTGGTACATTTGTTACAACTGATGAGCCAATATTAATACATTATTATCGGCCAGGCATGGTGGCTCACGGCTGTAATCCTAGCACTCTGGGAGGCCGAGGCGGGCAGATCGTTTGAGCTCAGGAGTTCGACACCAGCCTCAACAAGAGCAAGACTCCGTCTCTACTAAAAAAAATAGAAAGAAATTAGCTGGACAACTAAAATATATATATATATATGTATATATATATAAAATTAGCCAGGCATGGTGGTGCATGCCGTAGTCCAGCTACTTGGGAGGCTGAAGCAGTAGGATTGCTTGAGCCCAGGGAGTTGAGGTTGCTGTGAGCTAGGCTGACGCCATGGCACTCTAGCCCGGGCAACAGAGTAAGACTCTGTCTAAAAAAAAAAAAAACCATTATTATTAACTAAAGTACATAGTTTACATTAGGGTTCATTCTTTGTGTTGCATAGTTCTGGGTTTTGACAAATGCCTAATGTCACGTATCTACCATTGAAGTATCATAAAGAAGAGTTTCACTGCCCTAAAATCCCGTGTTTCAACTGTTTATCGCTCACTCCCTCCCCTAACCCCTAACCTTTGGCAACCACTATGTACACTCTGTATAGTTTTGCCTGTCCCAGAGTGTCATATAGTTGGATCATATAGTACGTAGTCTTTTCTGACTGGATTCTTTCATGGAGCTATATGATTTAAGTTTCCTTCATGTCTTTTGATGGCTTGGTAGCTCACTAATTTTATCACTTAATATTATAATATTCTATGATGTGAATGTACCACAATTTGTTATTCATTCACTTGTTCTTAAGGATTGACTTGTGTCCTCCAAAAAGATATGTTGAAGTCCTACCTCTTGGTATCTGTGAATGTGACCTTACTGGAAAAGGGTCTTTTCAGATGTAATCAAGTTAAAATGAGGTCATTAGAGTGGGCCCTACTCCAACACGACTTTCTTAAGAAGAAGGAAAATGTCGTGTGAGGACAGACACACATGGAGCATGCCGTGTGATGACAGAGGCAGAGATTGAAGTGACGCAGCTGCAACATAAGGAACACCAAGGATCAACAGCCACACCAGAAACTAGGAAGAGGCATGAAGGATTCTACCCAGAGTCTCAGAGGAAGCAGGCCCTGCTGACACATTGATTGCAGATTTCTAGCTTCCACAATTGTGAGAGAATAAATTTCTGTGATTTTAAGCCACCTAGTTTGTGGCATTTTGTTATGGCAGCCCTAGGAAACCAATAGACCTGTTGAAGGAAACATCTTGATCCAGTTTTTGATGATTATGAATAAAACTGCTATAAACATCTGTGTACACGTTTTCATGTGGACATAAGTTTCCAACTCATTGGAGTAAATACCTAGGAGTGTGACTGTTAGATCACATGTTAATACTATGCTTAGCTTTGTTAAGAAACTACCAGACTGTTTTCCAAAAGGCCTGTACCATTTTGCATTCTTACCAGCAATGAAAGAGAGTTCCTGTTGAGGAATTTTGGAAGTTTCAGCTCAAAAAGAGAGTGAGGATTTTTAGCTGGGCAGGCTGGCACATGCCTATAGTTCCAGCTACTTGGGAGGCTCACGGAGGAGGATCACTTGAGCCCAGGCGTTTGAGGTTGCAGTGAGCTATGAAGACACCACTGCACTCTAACCCTGGCAACAGAGTGAGACCCTGTCTTCAAAAAAAAAAAAAAAACCTCACAGACACACCCAGAAAAAATGCTTTACAAATGATCTGGGCATTCCTTGGCCCAGTCAAGTGGATGCCTAAAATAAACCATTACAATTACGTATTAAAATGTTATTTCAAATAATAGGGAAATAATAGACTATTTAGTAAATGCTACTGTGACAACTGGCTATCCATTTGGGAAAACAATTTTATTAATAATTATAAGATTAAAAGTCTTAGGAAAAATATAGAAGAATATATCGATCACCTGAGAGTAGGCAAGGCTCTCCTTAAGACACAGTACAAAAACCATAAAGGAAAAGATTGTTTTAATTATTATGCCAACATTTTAAACCTCCTTATGACAAAGCAAAGATAAAAGACAAGTGACACATGGTGAGATAAGATTTACAAAAAAGGTTCTATCCAGATTGTTAGGAAAAAGACAACCTATTTAAAAAAAAAAAAAGAAAGAAAAGGGAACAAAATATATATACAGATGGAAGAGAAAAAAATGCTTAACTTCACTAATAAGTAGGCCAATGCAAATTAAAAATGGGAGTTATACTATTGGCTCCACTGGTTCTCAGGCATTCAGATGCAGACTGACACCACCAGCTTTCCTGACAGATGTCAAATTATGGGACTTCTTGGCCTCCATAATTGCATGAGCCAATTCCTATAATAAATCTCCTCATATATCTATATATCTTTTTGGTTCTTTTTTTCCAAAGAACACTGAGCAATACAAACACATACAAATACATTCCCATAGGTCCATTTCTGAATTCTCATTTCACTGCTGTATTTGTGTATATTTAGAAGTTGACCTGCCACTGGACAGAACTGCTCTCAGTTCTTCCATTTCTTATTTGAGGATGCCAAGGAATTCATCACCAACCACTTGCCCAGCCAGTGGAACATTGCATTTTACTTCTTTGTTAATGGTTTGGAACCCATAAAATAATTTCATATATTATTTCAGCATGAATGACCAAAATTCATTGGTTATTGCAGCTGGGTGGCAGGCATGGCCACTGTTTAAGCAAAACGACCTACAGCTGATCCTCAAATAAAGTCATTTCATTATAATGTTGATGAGAAAAAAATTGGTTTTATTATACATCATTTCACTTAAAGTCACAGTTTCCAAGAAACTGGGGATGACATTAAGTGAGGACTTATGGTATCTGCTTCTCACACTGTGAGCATGAGGAGAGAAATATTGCTTGTATAGCACATAGCACAGTATCTAGCTGCAGGTGCTCAAAACAAGTGCTAAAATGTTAGTACTAGTATTGTATTAAAAATAATAGTCTTGGTACAGTAACTGGGAGATTCAGGACAGAGGAGATGGAGAGATTTTCCTGAAATTTATTCTCCCCTTTTTCTTCAGCTCCTTGCCCGTATTTCCAGAGAAGGCGGTGCCCTCATGCCCCACTGAAACAGAAATGGACCCATTGTGCTAATGTACTTCCGGAAGATGGCGCCCGCGGATAAGGCTGCAGTCCTGTCCCGGTCAGTAACAATTTTCACTATTCACAGACTGCGTATCAGTTCACATGCATTATCTCATTTGATTCTCCTTCGCCAACCATTTTCCAAATGCTGATTATTCCATCATCTATTCTTCATCCCTTTTCCAACAAATGCTTACTGAGCACTTCTTCCAGCCAAAGAGCAGCTTCAAATCCCTTCTAAAACAGGATGGTGACTAAGAAACAAAAAAAAGAAAAAAAAAAAAAAAAAGGAAATAAATAAAATTCTAAGCCCCTGCTGGAGAGCTATACTGTCAAGATATGAATAAGACAAGTTCTAGCCAATGATCTGTTTCTGGTTCTTGGTTGGTGCCAACTCATACCGTGGAAGGAGACTGACTTAATGAAGCACAAGCAGCATAATTTGAGTGAAACTGAGTCAGAAAGCAAACAATTCTACTGCAGGAGCAGCCGAGGTGCATCCCAGAGACCATCTGCAGGGCTATTGATCTGAGGACAGAGCATTTAGTCCCTGGACTGCTTAAAATTGCTGAGCAGGCAAAAGAAAAAAAAAACCCATAAAGGGAACAGAGAGAAGATGTTGAAGGGCTTTTGGGGAAGAAAGGTCAGCTGGTCTGGATTCCAGAATTCTAGATAGAAGTAATTTTGCAGGTTGTTGAGCTTTGTGGACAGGCGGGCAAGCATACCTGGAAACCAGGAGAGGTCTCTTTCTATGGCGAGGACAGAGGGTGCGCACACCTACTCATGCCCACTCCAGAACTGAGAGGGGATGAGCTCACCTGAAGGTCACCTCAGCAGTGAAATTTTAGAGGTGTCAAGAAGGGCTACCCCCATGGGTGAAAGTTCCCTCTCTTAACAACCACTCTCTGGTGCCCAAAATACAACCATGTTAAAATGACTATTGCAGGAATTAAGAGCAGGATTTCGATGTAGGTGTGTGTGTACAATTGTATCGGTTTGGAGAAAAGTCTGCAAAGATACACGTCAATTGTTAACATGGATTATCTTGAGCCAGAAGGTATGGAGTAAGGGAGGTTAATGGAGGATGGGAAAGGGATAGGTAAGAAAAAAAATCACGTTAAAAAGGGTGCCCTTGATTAAAAGAATGTTTATTATTTGTTCTGATTTACGCAAAAGTTTACTTCTGTTGCCCATTTGTGTGTAAAGACATGCATGAAAGATGCTCACCAAGATGTTAGCAGTAATCATCATATGGTGATAAGTTTTCAAAGCATTTTACTTTCTTCCATATAACTTTATATATTTAAATTTTTTTATAGTGAGCATCTAAACCAGGAAAGTGGGGGAAAAAAATCAAGAACACTATTGCAAGCCATATGGGAAAAGCAATAACAAAAGCTGAGCCAGGCAAATTGTAACTCCTCCCCCTGGCTGTGTGACACTAAACAAATTAGTTAAGCTCTCTGAGCCTCAGTTTCTTCCGCTTTAAAAGCAGAGATGTAGTAGGTAGTTTTTATTTTTGTCTGCCCAGCATCCTTTCCCCTGATTTCTCTTTGGGGAATCACCCCACGCCACTCCCACCTCAATCTATTTGATTTGGGAGAGAACGCCGCTGGGTATGGTGGTGAACCCGTGATATCGGCTTGGCCAATCAGTTTATCTCACTGCCCACCCTTCCCACAGTGATTGGTTTAGAGGTATGTCAATAACTCAACCTGAGCCAATAAGAATCAGGTCAAAGACTTTTCCTGAAACTATTGGGAAAGAGGAGCTCTTTTTCTCTGCTTTGGTTCTGAGCTGGTGGGAATATAAGCCTAGAGTTGCTGCTGGCCATCTTGCCTTTGAAAGAGGAAAGTGTGATTAAAAGTAGAGCCAACAGGCCGGGTGCGGTGGCTCACGCCTGTAATCCTAGCACTCTGGGAGGCCAAGGCAGGTAGATTGTTTGAGCTCAGGAGTTCGAGACCAGCCTGAGCAAGAGCGAGACCCTGTCTCTACTAAAAATAGAAAGAAATTATCTGGCCAACTAAAAAATATATATAGAAAAAATTAGCCGGGCATGATGGCGCATGCCTGTAGTCCCAGCTACTCAGGAGGCTGAGGCAGGAGGATCACTTAAGTCCAGGAGTTTGAGGTTGCTGTGAGCTAGGCTGATGCCACAGCACTCACTCTAGCCCGGGCAACAAAGCAAGACTCTGTCTCAAAAAAAAAAAAAAAAAGGTAGAGCCAACATACAGGAGAGGAGAGTTGAGAGAAAAAGATAGAGTGACTCAATAATATCATTTAAGGCCCTAGAGCCAACTGTGCCTGAAGGTGAAGGATACTTCCAGAAACAACATAGCATACTGACTAAAAGTATAAACTGTAGGGGGCAGCCTATTTAGGTTCAAAATCTAGTTTTGCTACTATAATTAGTAAACAACAGAAAATGACTGAGGGAAGTAGGGCAGTGAAGGAATGTGTTGAGAGCATATGGGGTAGATCATAGAATCACTAAGGAACCAAACTCAGAGGATGAACAATGAGGAATGGTGTCTACATTCCCATTGACAACCAGAATTGTCCTGGGGAACACTGCTGACCCTCCAGCTCTGGACTCCCAATACTGCCCGTAACCCCAATGCCATTGTTGTCACAGGATCTTGCTGCTCCCACCACACCTGCCAGAGAACATTCTCCATATGAGTTTGCAAATCCAAGTCCACAGCAGAAACACCTAATTGGCAAAGCCTAAGTCACACACTCATGTACTTGATGCAAGGGAGGCTGGGGAAGTGGTCAAATAGCATTTTCTGACTCCCCTGTGGAATTCAACTCTGGGTTCCATGAAGTCCAATTTCCTTAAACATAGGAAGGGGATTCAGATACTGGGAAGCAAAAAAGAATGACTTATGATGGGAATGACCACAGTAAAATTGTAGAAATCTCAGTACCCAAGTTTCCCTATCTGCAAAATGGAAATAATGTTAGTACCATCCTCAAAATATTATTTATAGGATTAAAGGAATGTCAAATTCTTAGAATTATGTCAGCCACATAATAGTTTAATGAATACCAGATTTGATTTTTCAGTTTTATGAACTTTTTGGCTTAAGACATTTGAGAGTTTATGGGTTTTTTCCTATCTGCAACCTGCAACTGACAGCCCTGACTAATATGAGGACTCACAGGGTTGTTGTAAAGCTTGAATGAGGAAATCTATGTAAAGTTCCTGGTACATGGGAAGTTTTCGATAAACAATAGCTACTTATTACTAATATTAATACTATCACTGCCAATTAATGGTTCTTTATGATCTGTCTTATGTAACTACTGAGAGCAAGGTTTTTTAAGAGGTACCTGAAATGGCAATTTAGGGAGGGGTTTTGATTATTTGGGGTTTCAAGAGGAACCAGAACACCAAAGAAAGAGAATACTAAGGAAGGAAAATGGACACACAAATTCAGACAATGTTGGTTGAATGGATGATTAAGAAGATGAAAGAATTTATGAAGAGGTTCTCTTCGAGTAACAAGAGTTGCATTCAGCTGGGCACAGTGGCTCATGCCTGTAATCCTAGCACTCTGGGAGGCCAAGGCGGGAGGATTGCTTGAGGTAGGGAGTTCGAGACCCTGTCTCTACTAAAAATAGAAAAAAAAAATTAGCTGGGCAACTAAAAATAGAAAACAATTAACCTGGTGTGGTGGCATGTGCCTGTAGTCCCAGCTACTCGGGAGGCTGAGGCAGGAGGATCACTTGAGCCCAGGAGTTTGAGGTTGCTGTGAGCTGGGCTGATGCCACGGCACTCTAGCCCAGGAAATAAGGCAAGACTCTGTCTCAAAAAAACAAAAAGAGGTGCATTCATTACAGGAGATCGACTCTGAGCCAGGCGCCATGCTGGCTGTTGGAGCCACCAAGAGACACATAGCACTGTATCTGTTTTCAAGGAGTTCCCAGGGACCTACAGAGTCTAGTCTGGTCATGTAAATGACAGAAGTGGGCCAGGTGTGAGGAAGGAACATGAGTAAAAGGAATATTTCACTTTCTTATTTAATCTCTTGTAAGAAAAAACAACACTGCAAGAGTGATGATAAATGGCTCTTGACATGAGGCTCTAATGTCAGGGAGACGATAGGGAGTGGGGACTGAGGAGAAATGGAAAAGGCATGCTTTCTGCAAAAAGGGCTGCTGCCAAGAGGGCTGAGAAGTGGATCCATGTTGGATTTCCAGTTTGTCGAGAGAAGACAGAAATCCAGACTTTTATTTTATTTTATTTTTTTCTTTTTGAGACAGAGCCTTGCTCTGTAGCCCTGGGTAGAGTGCAGAGGCATCATCACAGTTCACTGCAACCTCAAATTCCTGGGCTCAAGTGATCCTCCTGCTTCAGCTTCCCAAGGAGCCAGAACTACAGACACACACCACAACACCCAGCTAATTTTTCTATTTTTTGTAGAAATCGGGTCTTGCTCTTGCTCAGGCTGGTCTCGAACTCCTCAAGCAATCCTCCTGTCTTGGCCTCCCAGAGTGCTAAGATTACAAGCTTGAGCCACTGCACCCAGCCTTAGAAATCTGGATTTTTATGTGAAATATCTTGATTTTCAGTTTTTGGCAATGAATGCTAACAATTTAAAAATATCATGTGGGCCCAAATGGTGCAGGCCAAAAAAATTGTGATTCTATCTGAATGCCGGACCTGAGCCCGAGGGTCCAGTGTATGAACTCCAGTCCACTGGGAGAGATAGAGGAGTATAGGGCAATTTCCACGCAGCTTGATAAGTGCAAAAACAGAAAGATGTGGTTTGGTGCATGGAAGAAGAGCTGGAGGGTCGTTGTGAAGGAGCCCTAGAGGAGGCCTCAGGCAGGCCAAGACACTGGGGTTGGCGGTGCAGTCAGAGGGAACAGCACAGGGGAGCTGGGCGGGTCAGGGGACCAGTGGGCTGGCAAAGCTCAGTTGGGCATAAGTAAGAGAGTGGCCTTGACCGCAGCATTGGTCTGTTCAACAACTTAATTTTCCCGATTATAATTTCTGCTATTTTTGATAGAAAACCAGATGTTGTTTCTATGCCCCCCAAACATTTCCTGTGATAGAAAGAAGCCCTTTCAGCTATCAAAGTTGGCAACATTCCTCCTCCCCTTTCTCCTTTCCTCGCCCTCCCTTCCCCTCATCTGTGTCACAGACTCACCTCCAGAGTATTCAAGAAAATAAATACTTTTGACCTTTATCAGAACACCTTGGACTTGCCAGCATAGAAAGAAA
Organism: Eulemur rufifrons; assembly: GCF_041146395.1. Lineage (NCBI taxonomy): Eukaryota > Metazoa > Chordata > Mammalia > Primates > Lemuridae > Eulemur > Eulemur rufifrons. Next base: position 15,202,467 of record NC_091002.1, read on the forward strand.
CAACTTGCACAGGAGAGAATGTTTCAATTCTTTGCAATTGCTCTCTTTTCTCTACGTCCAGAGCCAAGTGCAGTTGATGATTCAGAGGCGGCAGGGGTGGCCAGCAGGGCCCTGGGCTGGAAGTCAGGAGCTGGTTGTAGGCCTGGTCTTGCAGACTGATTCTGCAAGAATCAGTGGGTAAGACTGGGCCACACGTGCTCAACAGTCACAAGCAGGTAGGTTGGAGAGTCTCTGAGAACCTGAGGTCTCTGCTTCTCCATCAGGACTCAAGGCCTGAATCTCTCCTGCACAGGATGGATCTGGACCTGACATCAATTTGGGTCTTGTCCATCTCGCCAGCATGTGCTGTGTGCCAGGCGCTCTGCCAAACTCTCGCCATACACAATTCCACTTAATCCTCATAAAAGGCCAGGGAGTGGAGAGATCACCCTACTTTATAGAAAAGGAAGCTGAAGCCCAGGGAAGTTAAGCAATGGCAACTTGCCCAATGTGGTAAAGCTTGTGTGTGTGACCTCAAAGACTACATTATTTGAAACACAATGTTAAAAACTTTCATCAAAGTAGTTTATATACATGATGAACGTTAAATAGCATAGGAGAGCTACTGTGAAAATGGAGTCATCCCCCACCCCCATTTCATAGCTCCAATCCCACTATCTGATGCTACCAGTTAATCATTTTGATTTTCTCCTTCAATATGAACAATAGTGCTATGGATGCTCTGAATGTTTGCAACCCCCCCAGATTCATATGTTGAAATAGGGCTGCTATAACAAAATGCTGTAACCTGTGTAGTTTAAACAACATACATTTATTAATATTTCTCACAGTTGTAGAGACTGGGAGTCCAAAATCAGGGTGCCAAAATGGTTGGGTTCTGATGAAGGTTCTCTTCCTGTCTTGTGGATGGCTTTCTTCTCACTGTATCTTCACATGGTTGAGAGAGAGAGAGAGATCTCACTCATGTCTCTTCTTATGTGAGCATTGATCTCATCATGAGGGCTATACACTCATGACCCAATTACCTCCCCAAAGGCCCTGTCTCCTATTACCATTGCCTTCGGAGTTAGGACTTCAACATGTGATTTTTAGGAGGGGCACAATCTAATTCATAGCGTGGAACATTGTAAATTTTATGTTGTTGGATGCTGGATTTTGTTGCATTCTTTAAATAATGTTGAACTTTGTTTTGAAACACAGTTAAGTTACTTGGAATCATTTGGGTTCACTTTAATCTTGCCTTTAAGTTTTTTTTTTTTTTTTTAAAGGCAAGTTCGGAATAGCCGGTAATCTAGGGAGAATTTAGCGTCATTGCTTAGGTGGGTCCCCTTATGGGGACTCCATGTGACCCTGGTAGGTTAAGAAGTGTTTCCAGGCTGGGCACGGTGGCTCACACCAGTAATCCTAGCACTTTGGGAGGCTGAGGCGAGAGGATCTCTTGAGCTCAGGAGTTCACTACCTGCCTGAGCAAGAATGAAACCTTGTCTCTACTAAAATTAGAAAAAAAATTCGCTGAGCACCTGTAGTCCCAGCTACTCGGGAGGCTGAGACAGGAGGATCGCTTGAGCCCAGGAGTTTGAGGTTGCTGTGAGCTAGGCTGACGCCACGGCACTCACTCTAGCCTGGGCAACAGAGTGAGACTCTGTCTCAAAAAAAAAAAAAAAAACAAAGACTCAGGAGGAGACCCCATGGAGATCTCTGAAGGTGAGAGCTCTCAACGCCTCTCCAACACGCTTCCCTATAAATTCTAGCCACCTGGGCCTCCCTGGGCTTTGTTTGGGTTTTCCTACTCTGAGCTGCATTCTGAAAACTTTTCATGTCGTAAGGGGCAATCATGAGGCTCATCTCATTTATTTCCTTTCTCTCAAGAATCATAGTCCTCCACTGTCTATTGTCCAATAGATGAAAACTGTTGTTTCATATAATTTTGCCTGTTTTCCTAATTGTTTAATGGAGGGTAAATCTAGTCTCTATTACTCCATGATGACTAAACGTAGCAGCCTTTGCCTAACATTTTTAAGGCAAAATTATAAATCTGGAAAATCTGAAAGTCTGAAAATCACTTCTAGAGACCTTTTAACTCTCTGTAAAATCATTCCAGAAAAAAAAATCTATAATGTGGGATCTGACCAGTCCAGATCAGAACTGCACAATTTCTCCTCCTTGAAATGGAAGACTAGAAAGAGTCAGGGAAGGAGAGAGAAAAAGGAGAAAGGAAACTCAAAGGAATTATCTTCCTGATACGGTTTGAATGTATGTGTCCTCCCCACAAATTCATACGTGGGAACCTAAGGCCCAATGTGATAATGTTAAGAGGTGGGCTGTTAGGAGATGATTAAGTTACGAAGACTCTGACCGCATGAATGGGATTAGTGCCCTTGTAAAAGGGCTTGAGGGAACTAGCTGGGCCCCTTTTGCCCTTCCATCTCTTCTGCCATGTGAGGACACATTAGTCCCTTCTTGCCCCCTTCTGCCATATGAAGATACAGCAATAAGGTGCCATCATGGAGGCAGAGAGCAGCCTTCACCAGACACTGCATCTGCTGGCACCTTGATCTTGGACTTCCCAGTCCCCAGAACTGTGAAAAAATACATTTCTGTTCTTTATAAATTACAGAGTCTCAGGTGTTTTCTTTTCTTTTTTTTTTTTTTTTTTTTTTTTTTTTTTTTTTTTTTTTGAGACAGCGTCTCACTCTGTTGCCCAGGCTAGAGTGAGTGCCGTGGCGTCAGCCTAGCTCACAGCAACCTCAAACTCCTGAGCTCAAGCAATCCTCCTGTCTCAGCCTCCCAAGTAGCTGGGACTACAGGCATGCGCCACCATGCCCAGCTAATTTTTTCTATATATATTTTTAGCTGTCCATATAATTTCTTTCTATTTTTAGTAGAGATGGGGTCTCGCTCTTGCTCAGGCTGGTCTTGAACTCCTGAGCTCAAACGATCCGCCCACCTCGGCCTCCCAGAGTGCTAGGATTACAGGCGTGAGCCACCGCGCCCGGCCTCAGGTGTTTTCTTATGGCAACACGAACAAACTAAGACATTCCCAACATCAAGACATACATCCTGCCTTTCTTGGCAGCAGCAGAATGGTTGAGGACACAGGTACAGGAGCCAACTGGCTGGGTTCAAGTCCCAGCTCTGCCACTTACTTAACAGGTCTGTGCCTCAACTTCCTCATTTGTGGAATGGAATGATGGCAATATCAGTGCCTACCTCTTAGGGTTTTTATGAAGGTTAAAGAAATTAATATTTATAAAATACTAAGGAAGTGAATGGTACATAGCAAACACTATGTAAGTGCTTGATTAGAAATATGCATAATTTTTTTCATTAAAGAAGTAATCCTGGCGGGGCACGGTGGCTCACACCTGTAATCCCAGCCCTCTGGGAGGCTGAGGTGGGAGGATCACTTGAGGCCAGGAGTTCGAGACCAGCCTGAGGAAGAGTGAGACCCTTGTTTCTATAAAAAATAGAAAAATTAGGCCGGGCGCGGTGGCTCACGCCTGTAATCCTAGCACTCTGGGAGGCCGAGGTGGGCGGATCGTTTGAGCTCAGGAGTTCGAGACCAGCCTGAGCAAGAGCGAGACCCCACCTCTACTAAAAAATAGAAAGAAATTATATGGACAGCTAAAAATATATATAGAAAAAATTAGCCGGGCATGGTGGTTCATGCCTGTAGTCCCAACTACTCGGGAGGCTGAGACAGGAGGATCCCTTGAGCCCAGGAGTTTGAGGTTGCTGTGAGCTAGGCTGACGCCACAGCACTCACTCTAGCCTGGGCAACAGAGTGAGACTCTGTCTCAAAAAAAAAAAAAAAAAAAAAATAGAAAAATTAGCTGGGCATGGTAGCACATGCCTGTAGTCCCAACTACTTGGGAGGCTGAGGCAGGACGATAGCTTGAGCCCAGGTATTTGAGGTTGCAGTGAGCTACGATGATGCTACTGCACTCTAGCCTGGGTGACAGAGCAAGAACCTGTCTCAAAAAAAAAAAAAAAAGAAAAGAAAAGATAGTAGTCCATATTTACTGTAGACATAGAAGTTCAACAGGGTCGAGGATTACGGCTATGGCTGTGTGCTTGTCTCCCAAGACACCTCTTAGGTTGAACTTCCTTATAACGGTGTATTTGCTCAAGCCTCACTCTCAGTCTTGCAGGTGTGGGAGAAACCAAGCTTGCAGTGGTGGTTGGATCTGATCTATCAAAGACAACTTACATCTCTATAGTACCAACCACTGTGAGGCCCCAGCATGACTGTATATTCCGAAATGCTCTCTGCCCAGTGAAGAATTTACACATTTTTTATTGGGCAAAAATAACCACACAAAACTGGTCAGTCTCTGCTTTTTACAATTTAAGTGACCAGATAAAATTTTCTTTAACAAACATGTTTTATAACTTAACTAGTTAAACTGTTACTAGTCTTATGGTTGAAAGATTGTCTATACAATCTGTGTAGTCCCACAGTTATATCTCTCAGAAAGCCAAGTGTCTTGTTAAATATTATTAAACGTGGGGAAGGAATCAGTAACTGCAATAATCAGGAAAAAATTATATATTTGTTGTTTCTTACTTTTTAAAAATTATAGTAAAATACATATAATACCATCTTAACCATTTTAAAGTATACAGTTCAGTAGTATTAGGTACATTTGCATTTTTGTGCTACGAACACCACCATCTGTCCAAAAAACTCTTTTCACCTTGCAAAACTGAAACTTTGTACCTATTAAACAATGTCTCCCCATTCTTCTCTCCCCAGCTCCTGACAAGCCCCATTCTACTTTCTGTCTCTATGAATTTGACTACTCTAGGTACTTTGTATATAAGTAGAATCATACAGTATTTGTGTTTTTGTGACTAGTTTATTTCACTTAGCATAATGTGCTTAAGGTTCATCCATGTTGTAGCATGTGTCAGAATTTGATTTCTTTTTAAGGCTGAATAATATTCTATTGTATGTATGTATTACACTTTGTTTATCAATTCATTCATAAATGGACACTGGGTTGCTTCCATCTTTGGCTATTATGAATAATGCTGCTATGAACATTGGTGTATAAATGTCTCTTTGAAACTCTGTTTTCAATTCTTTTGAGTATATACCCAGAAGTGGAATTTCTGTATCATATGGTATTTCTATTTTTAATTTTTTAGGAACCGACATTCTGTTTTCCATAGTGGTTGTATCACTTTACATTCCCAACAGTGTCCAAAGGTTTCAATTTCTCTACATCCTCTACAACATTTATTTTTATCTTTTATTTTTTAGAGATGGAGTCTCACTCTGTTGCCCAGGCTGGAGTACAGTGGTGTGATCGTAGATCACTGCAGCCTCAAACTCCTGGACTCAAGCAATCCTCCTGCCTCAGCCTCCCAAATAGCTGGGGCTACAGGAGCTCACCACTATACCCATATAATTTTTTATAGAGATGGGGTCTCACTCTGTTGCCCAGACTGGTCTCAAACTCCTGGTCTCAAGTGATCCTCCCAACTCGGCCTCCCAAAGTGCTGGAATTACAGGTATGAGTCACCACGTCCAGCCAATTTTTTGTTTTTTTAATAGTAGCCATCCTAATGAGTGTGAGGTGATATCTCATTTTTTCCTTAATGATTAATTTCTTTTTTTTTAAGTTAAGGAAGAACTTACATACAGTAAAGTGCCATATCTTGTAAGCACAGCTGAATAAAATTGTGCACATGTATATACCTGTGATACCACCACCAGATCAAGATATAGAACATTCCTAATATGTCAGAAGGCTCCCTCATGCCCCCTCCCAGTCAGTAACCCCCAGAGGTAACCACTCTCCAGGAACATCTGTAGTTTTAATCTAACCTGTGGCTTTTGCCCCACCCAACCGGTTTCCAACAGTGCCCTTGCGTACTGTCCTCCTACAGCCACAGCAATGTTAACATTCTGTATAAACTCTTCCTTATCTTGCTGAGAGGGCAATTTCAGTGAAGCATTTAAAATTCTACAAGTACTTATGTCCTCCAGATTAATTCCCCTCTCTTACAAGTCTTGTTATCAAACTCAAGTACAACGTACACTTCTGTAACCAAGACTTGTTTGATTCTACACAGGCTTAGGAGCTGATGTCTGCTCTCAGAGGTGGAATTACATTTACCAAGCTCATGGGACTCAGGTGGAAAATCAGAATGTCAATGTGCTCATTAATGACAAGAAATATAATTGTTAAGCAGACAGGAATATTCTCATCGGCAACATGACCAGCACATTCTTTCCTGAAGGCAGATCTAAGTGAAAAGTCAAATTATGCACAGAAGGTGGTTTGGTGCGCATTTGATCATTCAGCATGATCTACAAGCATTGTGCTGGACACCTGGTGGAGGACCAGTGAATAAGAAAGATGGGGTTCTGTGCTCATGATCCTAAAGTGCAGGGAGAAAACAAGCCCTGAATAGATAATCAGATTTCTAGGTTAAAAAAAAAAAAGAAGATTGCACACCTTAACCTCTACTTCTTCTCTGAACCCACTATAATAACAGTACAGGGATTTTTTTTTTTTTGAAAGGCAATGCACTAGGACAAGGGTCAGCAAACTATGGTCCATGGGCCAAATCCAGCCTGCTGCCTATACAGCCTGCAAGCTAAGAATAGTTTCACATTCTTAAATGGTTCGAAAAAATCAAAAAGGGAATAATATTTTATGACACATGAAAACGATATGAAATTCAGATTTCAGTGTCCATAAATAAAGTTCTACTGCAACACAGCCATGTGTTCCAACACGTGTTCCATGTATTGTCTGAGGCTGCTTTCATGCTACAGTGACATAGTGGAGTAGATGCAGTGGAGTCCATATGGCGTGCAGAGCCAAAAATATTTACTATCTGGCCCTTTACTGAAAAAACTTGCCAACCCCTGCTCTAAAGCAACACTGTTCAATAGAACTCTTTGCAGCGATGGGAATGTTACACGCTATCCAATGCAGTAGCCAACCACTTAATGGCCACTTGTGTGGCTATTAAGCACTTGAAATGTGACTTGAGGAACTGAAAATTTATTTTATTTTAATTAAATTTAGATAGCTGTGTGTGACCTGAAGCTACTATATTGGACATCGCAGCTGTAGAGAGCAAGAGAAAGGGTATCTGGATCGGGAGACGCCGAGCACCACGGCAGGTAGGGGCGCCACGCTGAAAGCAGAGGGAGTAAGTGGAAGGTCATGTGAGGAGGGTAGAGGTGCCCTGCTCAGCCCCTTCTTCTCAGGCTCCTTTCCCAACCCAGACTCCAGAAGGCTGACCTTGAATAGGCCTGAACAAATAATGAGACTTGTAGGTTAAAAAAACCCATAAAACCAAAAACTGCACAGGATTATACTAAGGGAGCATTATTCTCTCCTGAATATAAGGTCGAAGAGTCTTTCCTGAGAATTTGACCAGCTCAGAGGGAAAGACCTAAAGGTCCTGACCTTGGGGGCTCCCTAATGGATAGTCACACCAAAGGTCACAGTTAATAAACCTTCGTCACATGTATACAGCTGCCAATACATTCTAGTGTAAGTCTCATCCTTCAATATGAGCAGACAGTCAAGGATCATCGTAGATTTGAGGAAAGCCTAAAACACATAAGAAAGGGAACAAACAGATAAACAGACTTAGGCAAAGATAGATGGAAACATATATTTTACTAAATAAGGATATTCATCAAGTTGGATGAGAAAAACCAGTCTACTTTCACAAAGTTCAACTTAAATTGAGCATTTCCTTCAATTATGAACATAAGCAGCAAACTGTAGTAAGTATTGTGACTTCATCACCAGTAGAAATCAGGCATTTTCCTATCCCATTGCTATTGTTGAAGTTATTTCAAAATAGCATTTATGTTCATCATAACTTTGAAATTATGGTCCTTATTAGATATGCTGCTAAATCTTGTAACATAGAAGCACACATGTTACTCTATGACGGATTTGCTTTTCAAATATTTTGATAACTATATTTCAATATAAATGATTTCTTTTGTAATTCTAGGTATAGGATTTTATTCTTTTAAAAATATTATGCTGAGAAGGCATCCTTAAGCTCCATCGGATTGCAAAAGGGCCCATGGCATGGCACAAGAATGGTTAAGAACGTCTATGATAGTGTTCATTTTAGAGCTATAAGAGGATGGGGAACGCAGATAATAATTATCAAGCCCTGTGTGCCATGGCGTCAGCCTAGCTCACAGCAACCTCAAACTCCTGGGCTTAAGCAATCCTTCTGCCTCAGCCTCCCGAGTAACTGGGACTACAGGCATGCGCCACCATGCCTGGCTAAGTTTTCCTATATGTTTTTAGTTGTCCAGCTAATTTCTTTCTATTTTTAGTAGAGACGGGGTCTTGCTCTTGCTCAGGCTGGTCTCGAACTCCTGAGCTCAAATAATCCTCCCACCTCGGCCTCCCAGAGTGCTAGGATTACAAGTGTGAGCCACTGCACCCAGCCAGAGGTAGGTCTTATTATTATTTTGATAGCTTTCATTAGAATTATGAAATATGCTTACTTTGGCATTTTGGTGGGATACTTAGAGACAGGAGAGATGAATAGATGTGCTCAATCAGCCCTCTTGACCCAAAAGTCCAGTTTTCTTTTTTTTTTTTCCAGTTTTCTTTTGTAAAAATACTGTGCGCACATCATAAGCAAGTTAGAGAAGTGCAAAGAGGACACAGAAATCATCCCCAACCCACTACCTGTTTGATGAACACCATTCCAGACAGCAGCCCATGCATATAGACATAAATATATATACACACATAACTTATATAAGGATAAATATATGTATAAAGATATATAGATAAATAATTTTAAACAAAATAGGATCAAACTGTACATTTATTTTTATTATTTTATTTTTTATTTTGTTACTAAACAATACATTGTGATTATTTCCTATATCACTAATAGGAATTGAGGCAGGTTAATTATTTTCACCATACAGGTAAGGAAACAGACTCAGATAATAAAAGCCTTGTCCATGATCACACATTGTGAGACAGGAAGACATTTCTTGGTCATCCCAGAACTACTTACTTTTCAAGAATGTCATCTCTGTGAGGGGGCAACCCATAGAGTTTAGCTGCACCGAGCAGCCTTCACCCTCTTAGCTGCATTTATTTATCTGAAAGCTTGTATAGCTGGAAGTCTTGGTAATTTGGGGGTACCTAGCTCAGGTGCAAGCGGCTCAGATACGAAGTCCCCACAGAGATTTACTACTGAAAAACTTCAATTGAACTGTCATACTCAGAGGCAGGAATCTAATGCATCCTGCTCCTGCTTTATTTCCATTCTGATTCCTTTGTGAAGCAAACAGGAGCAATGAACCAATTCCTCTCCTTGAACCGCAAATGCAGTCACTCACCACTAGGTGTCTCCATGGGGAGGGACCATGTGGGCAGCCATCAGGGAGAGTGGAGAGCCATTCATGGGAAGGTTGACCTCTTAATCCTGTCCTGCTCCCGGAACCAATGGAAGATAACAGAATTCAAATGCAAATCCGCGGAAGGTGGACTCCCTAAGGTCAGATCTAGGGGTTAGTTAATCTGCAGGCTCCCAAAGCTTGGACTGGCTACATCAGAATCACCTGAGGAGCTTGTTGAAAGCAGGGATGCCAAGATTTCACTCTGAGGGCAGTGGGTGTCAACCGTGGCTGCATGTGGGATCCACAGAGAAACTTTTAGAAATCCTATGCCCCCCAGGAACAAAATGGCAGAGCAGGCTCTTCAAGCCCTTCCACAGAAACACTGAAGAAATAAGCAGAAACTATCAGAACCAACTTTGTCAGAACTCTGGAAAACTGTCCAAGGTGTACAGCAACCAAGTGAATGCTGAATCGAGAAAAAGCAACTTAAAATCAGCTCTGTGCAAGCAGGAAGTGAAGTCTAAGGGTTGTAAACAGCTTGGCTTAGTGCTGAAGGAGTGCCCCAGCACAGAGCCAGTCTACAAAGACTGAAAGAGGTGTGTTTTGCTTTGTTGTGTTGTTTGTTTTTGCCTCCTGATGTTCAAGGGGATCTCCACCAAAACATTAGCTGAACACGAATGAGCTAAAGGAACAGAGACTTCGCTGACCACATGCAACAAGGAATACAGTCTTTGCGAAATATTTAGCAGAGTCACGAAACAAATGGATAACTACAGCCTTAACAATCAAAATCAGCAAACTCTGGGGAAGGGAGAGAATCTTATTCTCAGAGTTACCACATTATAATACAGTAGTCCCCCCTTATCCACAGAGGATACGTTCCAAGACCCCAGTGGATGTATGAAACCTCAGATAGTACTGAACCTGACTGCTATCAATTGGAACACATTTCTTTTCATGTCTTCCACTTGCAAATTTAATGCCTTTTCCATCTTAACTAAACACTTTTCACTCACCGTCACCATAACTTTTGCAGTTTGAGGTACAACAGCAAAATTAGCATGGATTTCTTTTTCCTTCACAATTTCATTGATAGAAGATTTGTTCTTATCATAAATCATAGCAACTTCAGCATATGATTTTTTTTTTCTTTCCTTATTAGGTCAAGAACTTTCACCTTCTCCCTTAAAGGAAGTACTTTATGGCTTCTCTTTGGCATATCTGAATTGCCAGCATCACTAATTTTGCACTTTGGGGCCATTGTTAAGTAAAATAAGGGTAACTTGAACACAAACACTGCAATACTGCAAGTCAATCTGATAACCAAGGCAGCTACTAACTGACTAACAGGCAGGTAGTGTATGCAGCATGAATACACTAGACAAAGGGATGATTTATGTCCTGCATGGGGCAGGGCAGGATGACAGGGCAGGATGAGGTTTCATCATACTACTCAGAATGGTGTGCAATTTAAAACTTATGAATTGTTTATTTCTGGAATTTTCCATTTAATATTTTCAGACCACAGTGGTCTGCAGGTAACTAAAGCCTCAGAAAGCAAAACCATGGATAAAGGGGCACTACTATATTCAAATGTCTAATTTTCAGCAAAAAAAGGGGGAAAAAAAAAGAAATCAACAGACATACAAAGAAAGAGGAAAGTATAGTTCAAAGGAGCACAATAAATTGACAGAAATTATCCCTGAGGAATCCCAGACATTGGACTTACTAGCCAAAAACTTTAAATCAGCTTAATGTGCTCAAAGAGCTAAAGGAAACCATGGACAAGGAACAGAAGGAAATAAGGAAAACAATGTATGGAACCACATAGAAATTCTGGAGCTCAGAACTATAACTAAAATGAAAAATCCAATGCCCAGGCCTCACCCAGTCTAATTACATCAAAATCTCTAGAGGTGGGACTCCAACATCAGTATTTTCCAGAGCTCTGTCAAGGCTGAAAACCTCTGTTCCAGGGATTCCATTTTAGGAGGTCCAGGGCTGTGAATCTGAAACATGGGAGGCACAGTGACATCACCTGAAGAGCTTTGAAAAAATACTGGTGTCTGGACCCCTCCCCAGACCTACTAAATGAGAATTTTTTATTTCACTAGGCACTGGGTATTGGCATTTTAAACAAACTTCCCTTATAATTTTGGTGACGAACCAAGTCTAGAAAGCATGGAGAATCTCATGTCATCCAACCTTTATATCTGTGAAAGCCTTTTGTTCAACTGAAATCTCAAGAGCCCCAATATCTAAAGTAGATGAGCTAATAGCATTTGCTTATTCTAAAGTCCATTGATGAGCCTGTTGGGACTGGATTAAGTCGTTATTCCTTTCAGACTAAAAGTATTTATGGGGGCCTGGTGTGCGGGAACAGGGCAGCACACAGAACAGACACGGCCCCTGCTCCCATGAAGCATTCATTGTAGCACAGGTGCCAGAAATAAACAACACATTGCACAATCATGACAAGCCATAAGAGAAGATGAGACAAGAGGATAGAGGGACATGAGAACTCTCCATTTTGGATAGAGTGGTCAGGGTGTCCCTGGGCAGCTGACATTTGAGAAGAGGTCTGAAGAAAGGAAAGGAAGCAATCTAGTACTGAGGGATATGTGGGGAAGAGCTGTTGGGTGAATAAAAATATTTGAAATCATGGTTTAAGGATGACAGTCTCACCCTCAGATCAGCCAGTTTCTTTTGTTTGGGGTCTCTCTCTTATCTGAGCCCGACTAACCTGGTTCCTCTGCTTTCCATGAGCTGTGTAGATTCTGGGCAAGCCATGTCATCCCTAAGAGTCGTAATGTCTTCAACTGTAAAATGCACATGATGGTCACACTAATACCTACCTCACTGTAGGGTTGCTGAGGAGGGACAACGAGATAAGGAAATACAGTGCAGTGGTTAACAGTGTGAGTGCTGTAACCAGACCGTCTGCATTCAGAGTCTGGCTCTGCCATTTTCTAGCCATATAACCATGGGAAAATTATTTAGCCTCTCTTGGTCTTTGGCTTATGTGGTAGGCACAATAACAGCCCCCGAAAAATATCAATGTCCTCATCCCAAACATGTAAATATGTTAGGTTACATGGAAAAAGGAATTAACTGTCCACACTAGGGGCTCTGGAAATGGGTCCATCTCTTGTGTTCCTGAGAACCTGTGACTCCGCCCCTCAGAGGCAGTCCTCAAAGGATGACCCATTCTCCCTCTCACTTTCTGTGACAGAGACTACCAGTGACTTAACCAGTGTATACACTCCCCTTCTTACTCAGTAACAGAATCCTAATTTTGTTTAAATGACAATGTGCCCAGTTGAAAATACCTTCCCACACTCCCTTGCGGCCGGGGATGGTCCTCTCACCCAGTTCTGACCAATGAGATGTAAGTGGAAAAATGGATAGGGCTTCCTGGGAATCTCTTGTCTTCCTCATGCAAATGGGTGGGAAAACTCAGCAGGCACAAGCCTTTTCCTCTTTGCCTTTGCTTTTAATCCTGCCTGGAATGTAGGCAAGATTTCTGGAAATGAGGCAGCCATTTTGTGACTATGAGGGTGAGAGCCAGCTGCTAAGGATAGCAGAGCAGGAAGACAGAAAGAGCTTCGGTCCTTAAGGATTTCTTTGCGCCACTGTACCAGCCTGGCCTGCCTACCTCCAGGCTTCTTGTCAGGTGAGAAAATGAAGCTTTATTTGGTCAGATTTGTTCTATGCAACTCAGTGCAATCCTAACTGATAAGTTCTCCAAGAAAAGTCTCTTCTCTGCCCTGTAATCCTGATATGTGGCCTTAATAAGCATCTGTGGTGACCCAAAAATAGACCTGGGGGTGGAGGGTTTGGCTGTGGCTGTGATTCTGAACTTGCTGAGCCATCACCTGTTCCATCCATGCTCTGAACAAGAATACTGTTAATTACCTTGGGCAGCCAGAGCACAGGAGGCTGCTTCCATGTGTTCTCAGGAAAGCTCAATATAGCTCAGGCTCCTCCACCTCTTTTGCTGAGTGTGCAGCATCTGCATGTCTGGCAGCCCCGGTGCAGAATAGGGAAGCTTCTCCTGGAAGGTTAGAGTCTGAAGAAGGGGCTAGAAACCAGGGATGTTGGCAAGGCTTGGTGCAAGTACACAAGATCTCCTTCCTGTGAGGTGGGTGCTATTCTTTCTAGTTAGCAGATGACAAAACTTCCTTGGAGTCCAAACTGGGACTCAAAGGGTTTAACTGTGTCAGTTCAGTTATTTGGTTGCATGCAACAAAAGTGTGTAACTGGAGGAAAAGATCGTTTGTTGGAAGAATATGGGAAGGCTCACAGAATCATAGGCAAGGCTGAAAACCAACTTGGAAGCAAAAATAGCCATAATTCCAGCAGGCCTGGGTGGCAGAAATGAGCATTGGAATGACATAGTTTGGGTCACGAACCATTCCTCATTTGAAGGAGGGCAGGATGCCTTGACTGGCAGTTTTTCTGGATGACATTGGAAAGAGTCGTTTACTGGAAGCAACTGAGGCTTCTAGTACCTGAATAATGGTGAGAGGATGTTGGAGGGTTAAAAAAAAAAAGAAGAAGAAGAAGAAAAAGAAAAGAAAAAAACTGTTCAGTGCAGAGGGTATAGAACTGGTCAGGGGCACAGGTTCTGGGATCAGACTAACCTTAGGTAAAATCTTAGCTCTGCCCTTTACAATGTCCGTGGTCAAGTCAATTAACCTCTTTAAGCCTCAGTTTCCTCAATACTAATCACAATCATAACAACAGCTAGAATCCACCAGAAGGGGCACACCAGGATGCCTCTGCCTTTTCTGCTTAACGCTTGGCATCCTCAGCCTCTGAAAGCACTTTGTTCACAGTTTAGTTTTTTAAATAAAATTCTAAACCAGCTACTTTGTCCTGCCATTCAGGCCTAATACCACACTTTAGTGAAAGTTAATAATTTTGTCACAGAGAGAAGCAATGATGATATGGGGAACCTTCTTATCCACATCCACGTGATAAGAATGAGCCATGTTGAAATCCACTAGAATGTCAGCTGTGGGACGTCAGGGATTTTTGTCTTTCCCCCACCTTATATCTCTAGCACCTAGATGAGTGCATGGCTTATTGTTGATGCTGAAGACGTATTAATTGAATGAATGAATGGACTTTGCATTCGTCCGAGAATACCTCTAGGATAAGAGCTATTTTGTTGAAACTATAGTGTGGTGGGTGCTGGGAGTGGAATGTGAGCATCGCTCCTACCTCCCTGCCTCACTCTGGGGAGGGAGAAAGAGGAAAAGGAGGAGATCCAGGCAGACACTGGGAGAGAGAAACAGACGCACAAGCTACAGGCTCTCACCTGACACACCCCGCCGGCACGCTGACTGCTTACTCACAGGCACATGCGCTCTGCCCTGATACTCACGCGTTTTCGCTGAAAACAACAAGCCCACGTCGATGCAGGGTGGATCCATCCCAGCAGTCTTCAGGGCTTCCTGGCACAACGTTGGCGTGTTAAACTCTGCTCACAGGTTTGATGTGTTGAGAAGTCTGAAGTCATCACGCTCCTACATTGCACAGAGAACCATGACATATCGTGGCAAACAGAAAAAATGACAGCCCCAGGGAATGTGTGCATTGTTTAAAAAAAAAAAAAATACACACAGCAGGACTTCACCGGTGAAATGAATGTATTGCGACTCTTCAGTCAGGCTTTCATCCACGGGTCTTGACAAGATGAAATTCTAAGTCGTTTCGCTCCCCAGGGCCATTGTAGAAACACAAAGCATAAAAGAAAGAGACAAACTTTGAAGAAATAGGGATTTTGATCTTTAGTCTCTCCAATAACTGGCACCTTTGCCAGATTCATCATCACTCTCAAAAGCACCACCGCTGCCGCCACCCCGATTACCGTCACTGCTGCCGTTGCCGCCACCAATTCAATCAAGATTGATGCTGGCAGTGGCCGCAGCAGCAGCATCACCACCATGACCATTACTACTTCTAACATCTCCATCTCTGTCGCTGTCACCGTAAAAATCTTCATCGGCATGGTTACCACTCAATAGTAAATGATGCCCACGTTGGTTTCAAGTTACAGAAGCCAAACGTGAACTAGCTTTAATAAAAAGGGGTTTTTCTTTGGCTCAAGTCCATCCTTAGAAGAGGCAAAACGGGAGCTGGCCTTAGGGGTAACAGGAAGAAGAAATCTAAAGCCAAGCAGTTTCTCTCTCCCCCCTCCCTATTTTCCTCTGCCCTCTCTCCATCTCTTTTTTTCTTTCTCCCTGCATCCCAGCATCCTGCCAAGAAGGGGCTGGGGAAAGGCTGTCCTAACTACCCCAATCCCTCGTCCCTATCTGATTACAGAGGGTAGTTGTCCAAGTCACCCAGAGGGTAGTGGGATCCCGACCCTGGGATTCACGCCAGGTGACTCTGTGATCCATGAGGAGACAAAGAGATTATGCAGAATATGAAAAATCCCGTGAGGCTGCCGTTGCGGGAACTCAGCATCTTTCCCCGTGATTGGAATTCCTGTGCCTGCTCACTATCCTTCCTGGGAAGCAGGCAGTGTAAACTGAAAGAGAAACAATATAGGTTTGGTGTCACAGAGATCTAGATTCAAACAGTGGCTTTCCTGTGCCTACCCAGTACATTGACTGGTAGATATTGGATGGTTAACTGGCACTGTGGCTTTGGGCAAGTCACTTCACTTCTCTGAGTCTCGGTTTCCCCATAAAATGGAGATGCTCATGCTACTTAGCTAGCAGAGTTGTGAAGATTAAATGAATGAGGTGAAGCACCTGGAACATCGATGGTGCTTAGTCAATGTTAGCTCCTGTACCCACTCACTTTTCCAGCAGAATCAGCTCTCCTCTGTCACACTATTTCCAACTAGGCTAGTGGAGGAGCACGAACTCTCACCCAGGGCTGTGGGCTAAAGGGAAATCTATTAAAAATATCTGTATGAGGCCCTCGTTCTTTGCGCCCCTAGCAGTTACATAAATCTCGTAGTCATCTCCATCTTTCCCTGCCACCCTGGCTAGCCTCCAGGCCCATTAAACATTGATGTTGCAGCTATACTTATCTTCTCTCCCCTCTTCCAGCCAAGCCTTGGACATCAGTTCTCTCTTCCAAATAAAAAATTTAACCCTCACATTTATGGAGTTCACTCCTTTCACGTGCTCATTATAAAGAATTAAAGCAATCTGTAAAAGTACAAAGAATAAAGTAAAAAAAAGTCAGATGATTAAGGTCAACCTCACCAGTGATAAGTCATGTAGACATCACGTACCCCCGACATAAAGTGAAAAGGAGGGTACACGACTTCTGTGGTATTCTTCCCCAAACCCACCACCTCAGCTGGATCATGAGAAAATACCAGACGAGCCCAAATGGAGGGACATTCTACAAAACACCTGACCACTACCCTTCAAAAGTGTCAAAGCTATGAAAGACCAAGAAACTGTCACAGGCCAGAGGAGACTAAGGAGACGTGACGTCCAAATGCAACGTGGGAGCCTTGTTTGGAAACTGGAACATAAAAAGGACATCAGTGGAAGAACTGGAAAATATGAATGAAATATGTAGTGTAGTTAATAGTATCATACCAATTACCAAGTTAATTTCTTAATTTTTATAAATGTAGCATGATTATGTAAGATGTTAAATTAGAAGAAGTTGGGTGAAGGGCAAATGGGAACTTTCTGTACTATCTCTGCAACTCTTCTGTAGATCTACAGTCATTTCAAAATTAAAAGTTTAAAAACAAGGCTGGGCTTTCGGTGGCTCATGCCTGTAATCCTAGCACTCTGGGAGGCCGAGGAGGGTGGATCACTCGAGGTCAGGAGTTCGAGACCAGCCTTAGCAAGAGCGAGACCCCGTCTCTACTAAAAACAGAAAGAAATTATCTGGCCAACTAAAATATATATAGAAAAAATTAGCCAGGCATGGTGGCGCATGCCTGTAGTCCCAGCTACTTGGGAGGCTGAGACAGTGGGATCACTTGAGCCCAGGAGTTTGAGGTTGCTGTGAGCTGGGCTGATGCCTCAGCACTCTAGCCTGGGCAACAGAGTGAGACTCTGTCTCAAAAAAAAAAAAAAAAAAAGGTTTAAAAACAAAAACAAAAAGCCTTGAAATGAGCATAATTCAAATGAGATGAACATAATTCCAAATATCTTTCCATGCATGTGTACAGATAGATTAGAAATAATTTTTATAAAAATTGTTCCATGTTATAATGCTCTTCTTAATTTTTGCAGGATATTTTATTTATTTTACTTGGATTTGATGGAATTTTAAGAATGAAAGTAAAGAAAGAATTTGTGAATTTTGGATAGCTATTTTTCTACCAAAAGAAAGATATTAGCTCTTTAAGAAGATCCCTCTGGAAAACATTGAAGTTGTAACCATCATTGTTTTTAACCATATATATCGATTTTAGATATATATGGTTATCTAACTGATGATGACTACATGTAATGAAACTGTTCCATCTTTTCTCCCCAAACTTCCCATTTTGTATTAGTTATATGATTTTTTACATTGTTGGGTGGATCAGTTAAAGATTGCTTTTACCCATGAGTTACAGAAAGCCTCAGCAGTCAGTGGCTGAAATAAACAAGTAGTTAAGAGTTAGGCACTTGCAATCACTGGTTCAAACCAGTGTTTCAAAGATGCTAGGGTTGGGGTTCTATGTAATTCTCCTGGGATTTTCCTCATGATTGCAAAACAGTTGCTGCAGCTCCAGCTGTCATGTTCTTGTTCCATCCAGGGAAAAGGAGAAAATGACTATATCAGGAAAGGAAAGTTTTCTGCAAATTCCTGGTCTATATCTCAAGGGCCATAACTGTGTTATATGCCACCCTTAGCTGCAAAAGAAGCTAGGGAATGTGGAATTATTTTTTTAACCAGGCACATTTGATGGCCCCAATAAAAATTGGTGTTTCTTAGTAAGAAAGATGGAAAGAATCAGCTAATTCTGTTATTTTCCCTCATTGTATATTTAAACCTATTTGCTATTTACCAATGATTTTATATACCAAAGCTTTTTCACATCCAAATTCTTTATTTCAATCCAGTTCTTGACAAGATTTTATTATCATAAGTGAGCTGAAGCTGGGATTTCAGAAAGCACCCACAGTAACCTGCCTTGCATCTCCCTAATTTCTGCACTGCCCTGGAATTAGACTCTAAGTGGAAAGAAAGAACCAAGGTGGCCCTCTCCTGGCTCCTGTCCCCAGGCAGAAGCTGTCCCTTTAAAAGAGAGAGGTGGCAGAGATGGCTCATTGCTGCCAGAAAGGGCTTTTGATTGACAGCCAATGTGCTCCCTGGAGGCCTGATGTCATCACCAGTGAGCAACAAGGCATCCAACTGGCAGCTTAACAATGAGTTGTTGCTGTGACCAGGATGGCTCTGTGCAGCATTTGCCCAGCTAGATTTTAAAGTCGGAGGAATTTGTCTTGGGTGGGTGGCTTCCAGTCCATCTAAGGCTACTCAGGGCCTCTCATTCACCTTTAACTTCCAAGCAGGGCTGAGCACTGGGCTTCTCTTCTCCATTCTCTCTATCCTTGGAACTCTGATGTCCTGCCTACAAGACCAGACTTAGGTCAGTGCCCAGGACCGGAGAGCTTGAATAGCTCTATGCACCTCTAGGCTTCCAGGTGCGGACTACAGCCTGGCTCTTACGTGCATATTCTTTCCTCCGCCCCCTACCCCCACTGCCCCGCCAAAGACCTTGACATCATTTTTTTTCTAATTATAACGATTATAGAGGCTCATTGTAAAAAAGAAAGAAAGAAAGAAAACACGGAATAGCATAAAGAATAAAATGAAAACTATGCTTAGCAATGATTACTTTCTTTTCTGGCTTCCCAAATTAAACAAGCAGACAAACAAAAAACAATTATTGCTAACATTTTTCTGTTCTTCTTTTCCAGGGCTTTTTCATTTAAAAATGAATTTTTAATGTAAGTATTTTTCAGTGAGATATGACTTATGTAAACTTACATAAAGCACACAAATTTTAACTCTACAACTGGATTCATTTTTATGTATGTTTGCACCCATGTGCCCCAAGATATAGAACATTTGCAGCACCCCAGCAGGTTCCCAACCGACCTTAATCAACGTTCCCTTTCCCCTTGATCATGACAGACTAGTCTTTCCTATTTTTGAACTTCATAAAAATAGTATATATACAGTTTTAAAATTAAAATGGGTCATAACTGTTACACATCATGTTTTTTCACTTACTATACTATGAATATTTCCCCAGGTCATTGTTCTTTCAGAGCTTATTTGTAAGTACTGTGCATTTTATCATATGATTCTATATCCTTTATTTAAGTTATTCCTCAATTCTTGCACATTTAAGTTATTTGTGAATTTTTGCTATTTTAAATAGTACTATGTGATGAGCATCTTTTTTACACACAGTTTCCGGAGGGTGGGATAGCAACGTAGTTCAGAGCACGGGTTTTAGAGTTAAAGAGATCAGGCTTTGAGCCTCATCCTGTCACCTACCGGCTCCTTGAACTTAAACAACTTACAACACCTCTGCGAATCTCAGTTTCCCCACCTAAAAATAGCCTCAGTAATACGACATGGCATGTCGCTGTAAGGGCGAAATGAGTTAAGTGTAAAGTGCTAGCATATTGTCTGGTGCGGCGTGAACACCCAGTAAATGTTAAGCTGCTCTTATTCATCTTTGTGTTCACTTCTAATTATTTCCTTAGAAGAAATTCCTAGAAGTAGGATTGCTGGATCAAAAAGAGTGCTTGTGTTTAGGATTTTTAAATATAGTCTGCCAAATTGCCCTTCAGGAAAGCCGCACCAGTTCACAGAGCCACCAGCTGTGCCTGGGAGTGCCTTTACCCTCCCTGGAGGATGAGTCCCCTGAGAAGGAAAGAAAGAGGGTGAGAGAGAGAGAGAGAGAGAGAGAAGGGAAGGAAGGAAGGATGGGAGGAAGGAAACAAGGAAGGAAGGAAAGAGAAGGAAAAAAAAGAAAAAAAAGGAAACCTTGCCAATCAGACAAGGAAAAATAACATCCCTTATTATTGTTTTGCTTTCTAGTGAGGCTAAACATTTTATTTTTTCGTAGTGGCCATTTGTTTTGCTTCATTTGGAAATTTGCTTAGTCACATCTTTTGCCATTTTTATCTGTTGGAACATGGGCTGGTGTTCCAATAGCAGAACCACTGCCCAATTCAAGAAGGCTGTTCCATCTGCCATGGGCCACACATTTCCTGTGTTAGGGCTTTGACCTTGATCGCTGTTCCCAAGTTGCCGCCTTGATGGTCTGATTTCATGGTTCCTCTAGGTTTGGGCTTCTGCTTCATTTTTGACAGTGACACCGGAAAGTGACTCCCAATACTGGGAGCCACTTGAAGTCCAAGTGGGTCCTTGGCTTCGAGCAAGAAAGAATTCAGGAGCGAACTGGCAATATAAAGTGGAAGCAAGATTTATTCAGAAACTATAGAAAGTCTACTCCACGGACAGAGCAGAGGCTAGTTTTCCCTGCGGAAGAGAACTGGCTCCATGGTTCCTATTGCTCCTCTATTTAAGCAATTACTTAATTATAGGCTAAACAAGGGAAGGAATATTCATGACATGGGTGGTGTTTTCCTGGAATTAGGGTAACACCTCCTTTTGACGAAATATGGTCAAACAGGAAGTGTCATGGCATCAGTACATGATGAGAGTGAGGGTTTTCTTAGAAACTTTTATGGTAATGAAGTGTATAATGAAGCTGTGAGGTCAAGAGGTGGTAAATTTCTCTACCATCTTGGTTCTAACCAGTTGGAACTTGCCCTGCCTCCATCCTGTTTTGATCAGTGTAGTTCAAAACTTTATTTTGATACTTACTAACTCAGGCCATGCTGCAGCAATGCCCAAAGCAATACCTGCCAGTTCTCTGTCTTGCCAGGACCACTTGCTCTCTGTCTCTTTTTTCCCCATACCTTGCCAGCCAGAGATACGTAGGTATCTACAGCAACTAAGAAATCAGTGTCTCCTTTCTTGTTTAAATAGATTGTTGTTCAACATTTGTTTAGAAGAGAGGTTGGGTGATGCATGAAGGAACAACTCAGAAGGAAGACTTCTTGTGACAAAACTTTGCATCAACTATTACAGGCAATTCAGCCCCAAACTTGCATTACTGGCTTAAAGAAACCAGAGTCCTGTAGTTAAGCACACCCATCTTCCTTAGAAGGTGGTTTAACATCATCTCCCCCTCTCCCAACACTGGAAGTAGTTATTTTTAAAGTATAGTTGACCTTCAAACAACATGGGTTTGAACCGCATGGGTCCATTTATATGCAGAGTTTTTTCAATAAATGTATTGGAAAATTTTTTGGAGATTTGTGACAATTTGAAATAACTCACATATGAACTATGTAGCCTAGAAATTTTCTTAGTTTTCAAAAAAATTTTAAAAAAGTTAGGTATTCATACGTAGATACTAGTCTATTTTATCATTAACTACCATAAAATATACACAAATCTATTACAAAAAGTTAAAATTTATCAAAACTTATGCACACGCTTACAGACCACACATGGTGTCATTTGCAATTGAGAGAAATGTAAACAAACATGAAGATGCAGGATTAAATCATAATTGCATAAAATAAGCTGTAGTACATACTGTACTACTGTAATAATTTTGTAGTCACCTCCTGTTGGTATTGCGGTGAGCTCAAGTGTTGTAAGTATCCGATTAGACACTAATCATCTCCCTGTGAGCAGTTGTCTCTCTAGTAAATTTCGCATAATGGTAAAAAGTGATCTCTCGAGGTTCTCATGTATTTTTCATGGTGTTTAGTGCAATATCATAAACTTTGAATGACACCATGGGACCCATAGGAAGTGCCACCAGTGATGCTACAAGTGCTCCCAAGAAGCACAGAAAAGTCATGACATCATAAGAAAGAGTGGAATTGCTTGGTATGTACTATAGATTGAGGTCTGAAATGGTTGCCTGCCATTTCCGATAGACAATTCATCTTGTAAACAGATGACGGAAACTTACAGTATGATAAATACAGTACAGTATCATAATGTGTTTTCTCTTCCTTATGATTTTCTTAATAACATTTTCTTTTCTTTAGTTTACTCCATTATAAGAATACAGTATATAATACATATAACATACAGAATATGTGCTAATTGACTATTTATGTTATCAGTAAGGCTTTGGGTCAGCAGTAGGCTATGAGTAGTTAAGTTTTGAGGAAATCAAAAGTTATACATGGATTTTCAACTGCACAGGGGTCAGCACCCCCAATTCCCACATTGTTCAAGGTTCAACTGTATTACCTTCAAATACATATAGTAATATCCCTGAGAATGATTCAGGTCCAGATGATTTTCTCCATTTTATTTTATTTCTAAAGTTCTCTTAAAGTCCCAGAGGTGCTTTAACACCTTCTATAGACTGACACTCTTGGCAACTGCCCATCCGACTAGTGCCTTACTGGTTCTGCCTGGACCTTGTAAGGTCTGTATTTCTGAGGTCTTTGGAGGTCATCCCTTGCTAAAGAGGTGCTTATGGAGACAGAGTCATGAGGGAAGTATATTGAAAACCTGGCTGTTTCACAAGAAGATACCATTCCCACTTGTTAAATTGGAGAATTTTTTAAAGAAAAGGCAAGAAAATGAATTATCTATAAATTAACTAAGCATGTCAGAGAATACCTATTAAAGAAGATAAAAAGAAAACCTGGATAAATAAAGACATACACTATATTTGTAGACTGGAAGAAATAGCATTGTAATGGTGTCAATTCATGTAATTCTTACTAAATATTTGAGGGAGAGGAATTAGATAAATTATAAAATTTGCATGGCAGAATAAGGTTCCATGAGTAGCTAGGACAATTATTCTCAAAAATAAGAGCAAAGTTGAGGGATCACACTACCAAATAGTAAGATATATTATAAAGTCATTTGATATTTCAAAGTGCACTATTAATGCAAAAACATAGACAAAGGGGACAAAGAAGAATCCAGAAACAAACCCATGTATGTAGATATTTGGTATGTGTTAGAGTTGGCAACAGTAGTCAGTGGGAAAATGACAGATTATTTTAACGGTGTTGGGAGAAATGGCTCACTGATGAAAAAAATAAAATTCGATCCTATCTCATATTATAGGAAAACAAGCTTCAGATAGTTTCAGAAGCTATAAAACATTTAAAGGCAAATCTTTATGATATTGGGTTAGGAAAACATTTCTTAAATAAGATACCAAAAGCTCAAACCCTAAAGAGAACAACTGATGGTTTTCTCCTCAGTAAATGACATCACAAAGTCAACAAATGATCAACATACTGAGAAAAGATATTTGCCATATATTTGCAACAGCAATCAAATGATTAAAATCTAAATTATGTGAGAAACTCAGCAGTAAATCAGCAAGAAAAAATCTGGCAACCCAATGTGAAAAATAGGCAAACTCACCCTCTGAAAAACTCAATTAGTGAATAAACACATAAAAAGAAGCTCAATTTATTAGTAATTACTGAGTGTCAAATGACCACAGACTTAGTGGCTTAAAAACACACATACACATTTATTATCTCACGGTTTCTGTGGGTTGAGATTCTGGACACAACTTAGCTGGGTCTTCTGCTTCCAGGTCTCTCAGGAGGCTGCAATCAATGTGTCACCCAGGGCTTGGGTCTCATCTGAAGGATCAATGAGGGAAGAATCTGCTTGGTCATAGGTGATGTTCAGTTCCTCAAGGGCCTTTGGACTGAGAGTCTTAGCTCCTAGCTGGCTGTTGGCCAGAGGTTGCCCATGGATCCCCTACAAAGTGGCCACTTGCTTCATCAAAGCATGCAAACTGAGAAGGCAATGGAGAGAGTATATTAGCAATGTGGAAGTCACCATCTTATGGAAGTCACCATCTTATGAGGAATCTCATCATGGAAGTGGCATCCCATATGTTGCGATATTTTATTGGTTAGAAGCAAGTCACAGGTCTCACCCACTCAAGGGGAGGGGATTACATAAGAGCACGACACCAGGAAGCAAGGATCATCTTAGAGTCAGCCCACCACAGAGGGCAACCTAGAGAAGGATATGTTGCTCAGGCTGGTCTCGAACTTCTGGCCTCAAGTCATCCTCCCGCCTTGGCCTCCCAAAGTGCTGGGATTATAGGAGGGAGCCACCATGCCCGGCCTGTGCTGCTGAATTCTACCAAATATTTAAGAAAGAAATAATATTGGTCTTACATAAGATAGAAATAGAGGAGGGAATGTCTCAACTCATTCTATAAAGCCAATATTACTCTGAACACAAGTGAGTGGACTCTCACTCCTGCTATGTCTCATGTACTTCTTTAATCAGTAATGATTGTTTCAAGGATAAAATGAAATCATGGGTGGTAAAGCAGTTTGAAAACTGCCTTTTTTGTAAATCTGGGGAAACTGAGGCCCAAGGGGACCCTAAAGCCATCATTAAAGAAGGGCACATGGCACAGCAAGGAGAGAGAGCCACTCGCTTGGTACCAAGTTGGGATGTGTCTATCAGGGTAGAGATACAGAGATGTGGAGAGATATCCAGCTTTTCTACTGGGGACAATGCCACGTGAAGGTGATTGGAGCCTACCCAGGTGGCATAATTTATTTGGCACCAAAAGGTCTCTTTATGCACACCTTCCATGAATCTTAAGGGCTTGTCACAGTACCTGGAGGGAACGTGTCACTCCTGGAAAAGATATTACAAATAAAGCCCACATGAATCCCAAGAGGCTCCTGGCCAAAGGATGGTGACCTACCAGCCTTTCCTGACATTCCCAGATGCTCAGTTTTTATTAATTAATTATAATATGCATAGGGGATTTGGATGGGGCCACACATTAATCTATGATTCTGTACGAATCCAGTAGCAAAAAGGTCCTATGCTTACCGATTCCTAGGTCAGAGCACGTGGTCCTCCTGGGGCGGAGAATTGTTGGGTACAGGGTGGGAGGTGGGTGGGACAGGTCCTTCACAAGGGCTACTTCTGATGGGGATAGGTCCAAGTGAGACTCTGGATGATGCTGGCTAATATTTATTGAGCTATGTGCCATGTACAGTTCTAATGCTCTACATACTTATCTCTCAGCTACCTTATGAGGTATATTAGTTTCCTTGTTTTACAAATGAGCAAACTAAAGCTC
Source organism: Eulemur rufifrons (assembly GCF_041146395.1). Taxonomy (NCBI): domain Eukaryota; kingdom Metazoa; phylum Chordata; class Mammalia; order Primates; family Lemuridae; genus Eulemur; species Eulemur rufifrons. Next base: position 15,227,954 of record NC_091002.1, read on the forward strand.
AGAGAGGTGAAGTGACCTGCCCAGTGTTACACAGCTAGTGACTTTTAGAGCCCAAATTTGAACCCATGACTCTCTAACTCAAGGGAGTCAGTCACAAAAGTGGAAGGAATGCCCAGACCAAACCAGACTCAAGAAGATGGGTCAGAGATGGGAGAGCTCTTAGCAATCATCCTATCCCATCCCCCTTCATCCATGTGGGGAGGCTGAGGCTCAGAGGGAGAGAATGGCTTCCCCACGGTCACACCACAAACTTATGGCTGAGCAGACCAGCAGTGGGCTTCTAGACCCCAGCTATCTCCTTCTTTTGGTCTAGGTGGCAGCAAGGGACACATTTAGATGACAGGGTTGCCTGGTGCAGGATAGGGGTGCAGTAGACAAGTTCTGGGTTCTGGAAGGAAGGATCTACCTTTTCCACCCAGCTGGGGCCTCCCTTGGCTCAGGAAAGGAAGCGATGGCTCGGGAAATGGCAGGTGGTTATTCTGGGCAGCCTAGCCTACTTCCCCACTCCCAGGAGACTGTGCAGCAAAGCATGCTCCCGCCCCAGAGGGGTCCCAAGGGGGGCTTCTCCACCTGCTTTCAGTCTGCCACCAATTTATGATTCTGAACTTAATCCATGTTGCTGAATTCACAGAGAACACGAAATTAGTGTGTACACCTGACCCAAGTAACACATTTACACCTTAGTTATTTACTAACCATTGATAGTGACTCCCTTTTAGGTGAAAAATGTACTGAATATTATTTTATTCAAAACAATATGTACTCATGGTTAAAAAAAATTCACACAATAGAGAAGGGCTTAAAACAAAAAAGTTGACTCCCACCTAGGAGTTTTCAACCTTACTTCCCTAAGGAAATCACTGTTAATATTATAGTTTCCATTGTATTGCTCCTGAAGTTTGTGTGCCCAAAGATTTATATTTAAATACCCATATACATATGTATTTTTGAACACAGATGGGATCATACTCATACTGTTCAGACGTTGCTTTTTTAGTTTGTTATATATCTAGGCTATCAGTGCTATACAGATCTACCTTGTTCTTTTTAATCACTATAGAATTCCCCTGTATACTATAGTTTATTTGATGGGCACTTAGCTTATTTTCAATCTCTTGCTCTCTTGCTATTACAAACAATGATGCAAAACATTATTTTTTTCTTTTCTTTTCTTTTCTTTTTTTTTTTTTTTTAAGACTAGAATGTTGTGGCATCAGACTAGCTCACAGCAACCTCAAACTCCTGGGCTCAAGCAATCCTTCTGCCTCAGCCTCCCAAGTAGCTGAGACTACAGGCATGCACCACCATGCCCGGCTAATTTTTCCATTTTTAGTAGAGATGGGGGTTTCACTCTGGCTCAGGCTAGTCTTGAACTCTGGACCTCAAGCGATCCTCCTGCCTTGGCCTCCCAGAGTGCTAGGATTACAGGCATGAGCCACTTTGCCCAGCCTTACAAAACATTCTTGAGTATATTATCTTCGTGCATATGTGCAAGTATATACATAGAATGTAGAATAAATTCCTGGAAGTGAAATTGCTACGTTAAATGGGGAGTTGCTGAGTTGGTGAATGCTAAGTTAAATGGTTTGTGGATTTAAATATTTTGATAGGTACTAACAAATTAATCTCCAAAGTTTCCATCAATTAATATATACTCCCACCAACAATGTGTGACTGTCTCTATTTCCCCATTCCTTCTCCATACAGTTTATTTTCAAACAATTTCTTCTTTGTTAGACTGATGGGTGGAAAATGATGGCTCACTTTTGTTTTAATTGACATTCCGCTAATTGTGAGAAATGCCAAATAACTTTTTGGCATTTAAATGTCCTTTGTATTTCTTTTTCTGTGAATTGCTCATTAAGGTCCTTTTTCCATTTCCAATATAAAAAGGAATGATGGCCTTGTTGTATTGTTTCGTAAGGGCTCTTTATATATTAAGGGAATTCATTTTTTCTTAGCCTTTAAAAAAACTTCCTGTAGTTTTGCAATGTTTTACTATCTGATAGGTCTCGTCATCCTGCCCTACTTTCCCAAACCCCACATTTTCCTGACAATTTTTCCTTATGGACTGTACAATTAACTTGCTTAGTTCCAAAGGTCCTTTTCCAGATTTTTCCATTATTTCTAAAACTTTTGCATCCATTATCCCATTTAGCCTTGAAACCACTGAATGAGGAAGCTGAGATGCAAATGGGATGTAGCTTAGCATTGCCTGAGGCCATACAGGGGGTTCCTCTAGGGCCAGAATCCACCCCTGCTTTGAGGCCCTTGCCTCTTCCTCCACTTTGTGAGCTCGTGTGTGTGTGTGTGTGTGTGTGTGTGTGTGTGAATGTGTGTGAGTGTGTGAATGTGTGTGTGTGTTGGTTGAGGATGGCCTCAGAAGAGCAGTAGTCCTTGCCACAGGGCTGCTACATCCTTGCTTTGGGCAGTCTGCAGAAAAGCCCGACTTCATCCTGCCGTCTTCCTGTCTCCAGCTACCTCCCTCCCTCTCTCCTGTTTCTGCCTCTGCCTCTTCCTTTCCTTGTCTCTTTGTCTCTGTTATGGTGTCCCTTGTTTCTATTCTAGTCTCTGTCTCTTTCCACCCCTTTTTTCTTTCTTTCTCTGTCTCTGTCTCTTGCCCACAGCAGTGGTTTATTGGGGCAGATATCACACTCCCTACCCAGTTCTTGTTTTTCTTTTTCTTTTGAACATAAGGCCCCTCGCCAAATAGTAAGTGAGCGGCTATTGGTGGAAAGTGATGAAGGTGTGCTCCTGCCCCATGGCTTCCCATTAGGTGCTTCCCCGGAGGGAGAACAGGGACTGGAAGTGACTGGAAGGAGGCAGCAGGGGGCAGGGGCTGAGCCCTGCAGTGCTAGCAGGTCTGGCTTTATCCTAGCTCTACCTGATCCTCTGGGTGACCCAGGACAGGCCTCTGCCATTCTGAAGTTTTGGAGGGTCCCCTGACCTGTTATTAATACGTAACTATGCGCAGCTCTTTGCAGGTTTTGAAGTGTAGGTACACCCAGAGTCTCCATAAGAAGGTAGAGCAAGGGCGCTCGACCCATTCTATCAGGCAGGGCATTGGCTTTGTTCAAGGTCACACAAGAAAGTGGTGGCAGATGTACTTAATGACCCTTGCTGTGGATAGGGCCTCACCAGCTTCTAGCCCAGGGGTGGCCCTTCAGAAAGTGCTGATGAGAATTTACTGAAATATGCTGACCACAATGAAGTGATAATAATCGTTAATATAATGAGCACTTGCCATGTGCTGTGCAATGCGTTAGGTGTTTTATATGCACTATCTCACTTAAGTCCCCTCCTTACGCCCCCCCCAAAGCCATTTTATAAGTGAGAAAACTCATGCCTAAGAGAACTATTATAATTACCTAGCTACTAAATGCCAGTGCAATCAAGATGGATGAACGGATGAGTGGATGGATGGATGAGTGGATGGATGGATGGATAGATGAAAGAATACATTAACAGGTAAGTAGTTAGGGGACTTGGAGTTTATAAAAGATCTTAATATTTATATCCCAATCAGCTCTACATCATGTATTAGTCACTTAAAGGCTGAGATTAAGCCGAGAAAATATAAGAATCCCCTCTCAAGCTACCAGGCTACATGGACAAGTTCGCACATAGTCAAGGATACATTCGCACCGATGCAAAGACAAACACACGTGCAGACAAGCACAGAAATCTTACCCCGACAGCCAAATACGGCCAATACAACTCAGTTACATCCACACACAGACCCTGATACACTTAGAGACAAGGCAGGCACAGAGAAGGACACACCATCAATAGAAGACATAAGCACACCATGGAGCCACACAGAAACAGGGACACATGGGTCACGCGCACACAGAGGCAGGACAGGCGCTCTCTTCACTCTGTCTCTCTGTGTGTGTATGTGTGTGTCTCTCACACACACATACACACACATCAGTACATACAAAGGCCAGGATGCATGTCGCACTCAAAGGCAGACTGGACACACTTAACACAAGGACACGTACGTTGCAAGGACATGCTCAGAGACAAGGTTATTGCCTCAAAGACAAGGACACAGATACGCCAGTGTATTCAGAGACATGCACACATAAGCAGAGATGTTACACACACACACACACACACACACACACATCTACCCCAGCAGGCAGAACACAGACAAGATCAGTCCTTCCTTCTTCTGACAAAGCAGCAAACCAGATCCCCTGAGGTTGAGCTACCCTCCAGCCACTTCTCACTTTCTCTAGGGAAAGCCACTCAGCGGGTCTTGCTAACTATGCAAACTTTAAGGGCCACTTCCCTCAGTGCGTCACCTGGGAGAGGGGTGAGGTGAAGAGGGGTCCAGCCGTATGTGCTGTTTCTCTGGATGCTCAGAGCTCAGCAGTGTCTTTGTCCCTCCTCTTCCTTCCCTACCCTCACCCTGTCCAGCGTGTCCTTTTGTCCTGCTCAAGCAATCTCGGGAACATTCTCAGCCCTCTCCTTAGCCTACACTTCATTGCCTCCCACCCAAGTTGCGACCACAGCCTCCCGTCTGGCCTCAGGATCCCTGGTCCCCCCACCTCCTCCACACCACCTTTCCACCCAGGTGTCTTTCTCAGCCGTCTTCCTCTGCTGAGGAAGCAGAAAAACAGTCAAAGGCTTTATGGTTCAAATCATGACTCACCTGCAGAGAAAGGGGAAGGCAACCCTCTGTGTTAACTCAAACCCGTTCCCCCAGGAGCAGTCCCAGATTATTTTAAACTCCAAATATGAGGGCAGTGATTTGATTTATTTACTGATATACATAAGTCAAATGCATTTTAAGAACAAGGTGGACCAAGAACAGGGCCAAGAATAGTGCCAGGTGCATAGGAGGTGCCATTTTCAGCTTAAACGTCACTTCCTCAGGGAAGCCTTCCTTGGTCCCCTCAGCCTGGGTCAGATGCCCCACCCACCCATCGTGGCTGCACACACATGTGCACTGTGAAGTTTATATTATAATGAAACCATTAGATAAGGCTGTAATTAAATAATTATTGGTATAATCATTTAATGTTGCCAAACTATAAACTCCATGAAGGCAGAGACCAGGTCTATCTATCCATTCCCATATTCTCAGAGCTGGGTACAGTAACAGGCACACGGTGGGGCCGTGGACCTTTCCACCTGTAAAGTGGGGGAGGGGCACTAAGGGAACCTGCTTCCTAAGACTGGTGTGTGACTTTATCCATCCAATCAACAACTATTTACTGAGCACCAACTTTTTGCCAGGTACTCTTCTAGGCTCTGAGTAGGGGGAGAAAGAGACAATAAGCAAATAAACAACAAAAAATGTATCTACATATACACATGCACATTCGCACATACATACCCACATACATATATATGTGTGTGCATGTATATATGCACCCCCCCTACACATATAGGGCTACATGGGATGTGTCAGATGGTGATGAGGGCTACAGAGGAAAATAAAGCAGGGTACGGAGGATTTGGCATTTCAGGGAGGGGTTTTTGCTACTTTAAAAAGGGTGGTGAGGGAAGACTTCACAGAGAAAGTGACATTTGAGTAGAGATCCACGGGAGTGAGCCACATAGCTTTCCGGAAGGGAGAGTGTCTCAGGCAGAGGGAACAGCAAGTTCAGGGATTCTAGAGCTGAGCGAGCCGGGGGCGGGGGGTGGGGGGAGGGGTGCTGCAGATGAGGGCAGAGAGGTAGCAGAGCCAAAAGATGTCAGGACCTCCTAGGATTTGGACTTTGACATGAATGAGATGGGAACCATGGGACGGTTTGAGGCAGAGAAGTGGTCAGTTTCTGGATGCGTTTTGGGTATAGAATCGGCAGGAATTGCTGATGGACTGAATGTGGTGTGTGTGAAAGACAGGAGTCAAGGATGACTCCAAGATGTATCGTCTGAACAACTGGAAAAAATGGAGGGAGCGGCCATTTACCAAGACAAGGACGACTGCACCAGGAGTACACTTTACTATTACTCCAGGCTGCTTTCAAGGTCTAGGTCTGGTTCCTGGGTAGGGGGCTGGGCCCAGGAGCACCAACCCTGTGCCAGGCACCATGCTAGGCATTTGACATATAGTGATGGGCAGAATTGTGATCCTTGCCTTTGTATAATCCCCTCCTTTTTGAGTGTGGGCAGAAACTGAACTATAATTAAAGATACCACCACTGTGATGACATTACATTATACATCAAAGGCAGATTATCTGGGTGGGCCTAGTATAATCACATGAGCCCTTTAAAAGAAGAGTTTTCTCAGGCCAGGAAGCAGATGGGAAGTTAGAGAGATTCAAAGGAGGAGAAAGGTTCGACATCCTGATGGCCTTGAAGGTAGAGGGGGCCACGCGCAAGGACCCGAGAGCCACTTCCAGGAGCTGAGGTCGACTGCTGGCTGACAGCCAGCAAGAAAGCGGGGACCTCAGTCCTACAACCACAAGGAACTGAATCCCACCAACAACCTGGATGATCTTGGAAGCAGATTCTTCTCCAGAGCCTGCAGATAAGAGTCCAGTCTGGACAATATCTTGGGAGGTCCTAAGCAGAGAAGCCAGCTCAGGCTGTCCGGCTTTCTGACCTACATACAGAATTGTAAACCAATAGATGAGTGTTGTTTTAAGTCACTTAGTTTGTTATGCAGCAATAGAAAACTACCACCCATGGGATTTTATTGAATCTTTGCAACCATCTCAAATGGAGTGTTCCTGTCCCCATTGCACAGATGAGGAAATAGATCAGTGAGGTAAGGGTTTTGCCCTAGGCCACCCAAAATATAGCACCTGAGACTGAAGCTCTGGGCTTTCTCTTTCTGAGGCCTGAACTCTTTCCATCTCACCAGGCTGCTTCATAAAGAGGGTGTGGGAGCAGCTGGGGCCTCACTAGGTGGGTGGGGATCTTCAGATCCCAGGTCAAGGCCAGGGGGTGCAGGGGTTTCCGATTATGCTGGTCTCTGTTTATCCTGGGGGTTCTGAGTGTCTGAGCCTGTGTGTGAGTCTGAGGGCTGTGGGTCGCTGGGGGTGGATATATGTGAATGTGAGCCTGCCCAAGTGTGTCTCAGTGTCTGTGTGAGTTCCAGGATGTCAGTGCATCAGAATGCATCCATCACTGCGAGTGACCCAGTCTGTGTGGCCCTGTCTGGGTGTGTGTGTGCCACTGAAGTGTGTCTGTGAGCGTCTGGCACTCAGCGCTGAAGGGGTCGTAGGAGGAGGGGGGATTGGGTGTCTGTGTGCTGGTCTGGGATTGTGTGTTCATCTGAGTTTAGGAGTGTCCGTGCGTCTGGACTCTAGGCTGTCTGTGAGTGTGTGTGCCTGTGTGAACTTCTGTGGGTTTTTGTGGGACATGAAGGTCTCCTTATGTGGGAGGCCGGGTGCCAAGGGTGTCCTGCGTGTCACCCTGAGTCTCCGTGTGTGTGAGAGTCTGAGGGTGTGGTTTTCAGTGTGTCTACCTGTGCGGGTCTCTGTGCGAGTCTGTGTGTGTCCGTGGATTTGTCTGTCTGGGAGGGAGGGAGTCTGTGGGTGTATCTGCCCGGGTGCCTGCGGTGCATCTTGCAGAGTGCGTGTAGGTGTGGGTGCCTGTTTGAGCTTCTCTGTGGGTGCATGTGTGAATCCGGGGGTCTCTGTGGGAGGCCGGGTGCCGACGGGCCTGTGCGTGCGTCCCTTCGGAGCGCGCCTGTGTCGCTGGGTGAGGCCTGTCTAGGTCGGGGACTGGACGCCTGTATCCGGGGCGAGTGTGAGGGCTGGGGCGGGGGGTTACGGGCCCCGGACCGGGGCGCAGACAGCCTCACGCGGCGCCTCCCTTCGGGCGCTCACACCTGCCGAGGCTGAGGGCGGTGAGGAGGGGACGCAGCCCGCGCCCTCCGGGCTCCCACGCCCCGCCGGCGGCGCCCCCTCCCCCGGGCGGCGCCCATTGGCTGCGGCCTGTCGCTCCGAGCCCGCCCCGCGCGGCCGGCGGGGGGCGCCGCGGGCCAGAGCGCGCTGCGCCGCCGCCGCCGCCGCCGCCGCCACAGCTGCCGCCGCCGGGAGCACAGCGCGCCTCGGGCTCCGCGCGCCGCCAGCTCCCGGACCGCCAGCCGCCGCCGCCCGCCGCCCGCCTGTCGGCCCTGCCGCACCCGCCAGCCCCGCCGCGGAGCCCCGGCCCGGCTCCGGGCCGCCGCCACCACGCCGCGCGCCGTACTCCGCGTCAAGAATGGGGCGGCCAAGCTGCCCAAGCCGCCCGCCGCCGCCGCCGCTGCCGCGGCCGAGGCGCCGGGCGCCGGCGCGGGCATGGAGCGCTCGCAGAGCCGCCTCAGCCTGTCCGCCTCCTTCGAGGCGCTCGCCATCTACTTCCCGTGCATGAACTCCTTCGACGACGAGGACGCGGGTGAGCGCGCGGCCCGCCCCCCGACCCCGGGGGGTGTCCTGGGATCCCGGTCAGGAGGCCCCCTTCCCGACCCGGTGCGCCCTTAGAGGTGGCCAGTCTCTCCTCCCCACCCCCGCCCCGCTCAGGGAGGCGCCCCCAGGGTCTCCTTCCCCAGCCACGGACCCCAGGGTCTCTAGGATGCGCTCTCTTCTAGCCTTCCCCCAGGGATCCCTAGATCCTCCGCAGGTGGGCCCTTTGGGTCGCCTGGACCCAGCCCTCCCTACTCACTTGGCGCCTACTGGATGCCCTCTGCCTCATCCCTGGATCCTACCTGCCACCCACCCTGAGTCTCCTATATGTGCCCACTCTTCACACCGCGGGGCCTTGGCCGCCTCACCCCTGGGGCTCCGACGCGCCCACCGCCATTGGAGGTGGCGCGCAGACCTTACCTCTCCATCTTTGTCTTGGCTGCATCCAAAGGTTCTCTGCCCAAGACCCCCGCCTGGCGCCTGAGGCCTTAAGCGCCCCCATTTGTCTCTTCTCCCCTTCCCCCACAGGCTGGGGCTCCGGACTCCCGGATCTTATCCGACTGGGGCGGATCGCGGGGAACCGGCCAGGTGACGGCCTTTCCTCCCCGCTCCTCCTGGAGGGAGGTATAGGGCGGCGCCAACTCTACACTTGCGCGCCGGCCGGTGTGTGCCCCTGACCTCAGGTGCTCTTGTCCCTTGAATAGCCCTCCTGGGTGGGCTGAACCCGGCCACCATCCAGCGGCTGAAGCCGCCTCCTCCCGGGCCTGCGCGCAAGCTCAGCCAGAGCCCGAGGGGCGGGAAGGGGTAGGGAAACCTGCTCTTTGGGGCGCTGGGACCAGGCAGAGGGAACATGAGAGTTCCGGATCTGGTTCTGGGGTAGGGGAGTGGATCCAACAGGTGGGGAAGCTAGAGGGTTTGGGTGAGAGTTCCCCAGTGTGCCAGGTTGGGAGTCAGAAGCAGGTTCCAGTCTTCATTCTCTATTTGTTAGCTGTGACCTTGGGCAAGTCATGCCACCCGAAAGCCTTGATTTCCTCATCTGTGAAATGGGGATGACACTGCCTCAGACACAAGGCTCTATATGGTGTGAGGGTGGAGTTCAAAGTGTTTTGTGAGTTGAAAATCTGAGAGTATTTGAATTCAATGAGGGGACAAAGTGGAGAGGAGTGTACATGGTGGGGAGGAGCAAAATGGTTTCATGGCCACTTTCGAGACTGCTGAAAACATGGACTCTCTCTCCCAAAGCATGGATATATATGTATATGTGTGTGTAATGTATATATATGTATGTATATATGTGCACCATCCACAACATTTAGCCTACACTTTTAGGGAGTTCGTGGACCCAGGTTTAGACTTTCTGCCCTTGGGGACCCTTGCCTGGTCCACTTGGCTTTCTAGGTTCTATCATGGGATGGAGCCGTAGGTGATGGTTGCTCACGTCCTGCTCCAGCGGGAGGCAGGTGGGGAAGAGGAGAGAAGGCTGTCCTGGGGCATTTGTTGGCCAGTGAATGAATGAGGGTGGGTGAGGCAGACCCCTAGCAGACTTGTCTCGCTGTTGCCCTGGAGGTAGGGGTGGGGGTAAAGATGGTTACTAGAGAGCCATTTTACAGAAAAAATAACTGAGGCTCAGGATTAACCTGCCGCTTGATGTAGCTGAGGGAGGTTGTGTTGTTACTCTGGACAAGGCAAGGTGAGGAGGAGTGGGGTGGGGCAGTCCCTAACACAGTGGCCTCAACTGGAGCAAAATCAGAGAGAAGAAATCAGGCTACCTAAGGGTCTCAGGGAGGGAGCAGCTGCAGAGAGGGACCTGGGACAGGACACCGCAGCAGCCTAAATGAGCTGGCCCCATCCCTCACGTGATGGCTGAATACTCTCTTGAAGTTCAGGGGGCCACTTGGGTCTCAAGAGCCAGGCTAGGCAGGAGCATGGGTTTGTAGGAGTATGGGAGGCAGGGACGGTTTGGTTTTACTCCAAAGCCATGCTCCGTGTCATGGGTCAGACACTTGATTACTGCAGGCTGCAGGTGACTTGCTCTGGTTTCACTTAAGTCAGAACAGACAACTTTATGTAATATTAGCAATATTTGTAAAGGTCCACCTGATTTTTTTTTTCCTAGTGGATTTCTTGAAATTCTTGTGTTTCACTTGGCAGGGCCCTAGAAATTATCTTGTCCAGCCCCCTTTTTGACACCAATTGGATGGGAGGGTGTGTGTATTTATGTGAGCCTGGGTGCATGTGTGTGACTGAAGCCCTGGGTGGGGGTGGGGGGTATACATGTGTATCTATAACCCAAGGTTATCCAGTGAGGCAAACACAGAGCTGAGACTAAAATCAGTTTCCAGTTTTCTTTCCAGTAAACCAGTAGCCCTCCCTCTGAAAGGATTTTTTAAAAAGCCAGATCTCACTCTGTAGAAAATGGTTCCCAGGTGAGGAGGCCTCAGGGAGCGGCTGGCAGCCCAGAGTTAGTTTGGGCTTCTTCTGCTCACTGCTCTTCTTGAGGGATGCTTTGAGTTTGGGAGGGGGAGGGGGGAATGAACTTTGATTTCCGGAATGAATGTCTGGTGAGAGTCGGAAGTAGGGAACGTTGTCTTGGTGTTTTAATTTCTCTTGTTCTTAAAGTCATTAATCTTTTCCTAAAAGAAGCCTTTTGGATTTATTATTTTAGAACAGCACTGTGCTGAACTAATTTCTAAAAGCAGTTGGAATGGTCTCTCCGATACTGGCCAGAGACTCCTTCGGCAGGAGGCTGTCAGCAGACTGGGCTCCACCTACCTCTTCCCCCTCTCTCCCCAGCCCTCTTAATGCCTGTCTGTCCCTGATGGCTCAGAAGTGTGTCCTTGACAGGCCTCTGGCTCATCTACGAGCCTCCTCTTTGTTGCTGCTTCCAACTCATGTCGAATGCATCTTTTTCCTCCACCAGATTGAGCCAGAGCCATCTTCAGGGCTTATGTGTCATCCTTCAGCTAGTTTCCTGAGAAATGGTGTGAAGAGGAGACTTTTTTTCATTAGCTTAACTGGGGCAGAGCAGGTTCCTGCTTTGGGCTTGGGATCCTTGGCCATTGGGGTGGGCAAAGGAAGCTGCCCTTTCTTCCCAGCCTTTCTAGCCACCCCCGGGCCCAGGATGCTGGTCATTGCGGGTTCCTGGAATTCCTCTCAAGGGGCACTTTCCCTTGTGTGCTCTGAACTGATTTTTTTATGATTCTTCTTTTGCCCCTTTTCACAATCAGAGAGCCATGCACTTGGGGGCATTTTTGTGTCTGTTGCTCAGCTTTGCTGGCACTGGACTTGTAATTGGGGAGGTTTGGGGTGGGGAGGAGTTAGACATGTGGCCTTAGTTTTCTCATCTGTAGGAGGAAGAAAATAATAACCTGGACTGGATAGGGTGAATGTTTTTAAAATGATTACCTTCTGCTGAACATATTCCTAGGCACTTTAAATATATTATCTTAACTCATTCCTCGTAGCAACCCTGTAAAACAACCCTGTAAAACTGTTAACATCCCTATTTTCAGATGAGAAAACTGAGGCCCAGACATTAGTAATTCGTTCAAGGTCACTCAGCCAGGAAGTGAGGGAGTTAGGATTTGAACTTGGGCAGTCTGACTCAAGCATCAGTGCTTTCAAGTATTATGCTACTTGTGCTGTGCAAGGGGCTTAGTATAGTACCTGGCACGAGGTAGGCTCAATACATGTTAGCTATGATCTATCTTATTACCAAGTAAGAGTTGTTTCTGAGCATGACTATAAAAAAGAATCTGTGGGTTTGGGGAGGGGAGAAGACTGATTTTCACAATGTTAGCTTTATAATTTCAGTAGGGTAATTGTATTGCATTGTTATAGTTATTAAGGTGGAGCCGGGCCCTCCTTCTTCGAAGTGGCTTAAAGGTGGGGCTTTGGGGGACTTGCATGCCAAACATGCGGGTGGGGAGCATCCTGGCTGCCGTTTCCCTGCACTTCTTGACTGGTTCATTTGCACCAATCTCATCTGCAGTCCCAGCCCTGCCAGGCCGCCTTGGGGCATAGCTGGGGAGCTGGGATGTCTCCAGTTTCCAGCAGATGCCAAAGGGGGTTGTTACATCGGGGTGTGGAATTGAGGATGGTGTTCCTGAGCCTGATTAAGTGGTTTTGGCGTCCAGTTTTCCCCCACCCGCCCAGGAGAAGGGCGGAGAAGCTGGAGCAGCCAGCTCTGATTTGCCCATAGGATGGAAGCTTCGATCCAGCGCAGGGAGGAAGTTGCCATGGCAACACCAGCCGGCTACCGGTCCCTCTCCTAGCAGTTCAGGCCACATCTCTGGGCTGGAAAGCCCTTCATGGTACCACCCTCTTCCACTCAGACCAAATCTGGTGGGCTGGGGTGGGGGCGCATGGTGGATGGGACCCACAAACTAGTACCACACACCCCCCCCCCTTTTTGGACAGAAGGGAAATGGAGGCAGTGGTCTGAGCGCTTCTGGGTTGTGGGGCGGTGATACCCATATCCTGCCAGACAGATCCTGGCAGGGGGAATCAGAGTTCCAATTCTTGTCCCCACCCCCAGGGACCTGGAATGACTGCACTGAAATTCTCCCGTCCCCTCCTTTCCTCCCCATTTATTCCTTTGGCAGAGTTTTCTTTCCCAGGCCAAGTGCTAACTTTTGTCCTTGAAATTTGACCTGAGCTTTTTCTGGGAAACAAAATGTCCTGCTGTCCTACCCTTCTCCCCCAAGATGGTGGGAACAGAATCCTTCAGCCTTACCCAGACTGGCTGGGTACATGAGGGGAGAGGCCTTAGAATATCCTTCATGATCACTTGAAGGAATGAGGTTGAGGCTTTGAAGCTTCCACTCCTACCTGCACCCCCAGGACAGGCCACTGCCTGTCCCCCTTTTTCCCTTCTCCCTCCCCCGTTTACCACTGAGCACTGTGATCTTCTTTATGTTTTGGGAGCTGAGCAGAATTTTTCTAGATTTGGATAACTGAAACATGGTAGAGAATTGAATCAGTTGTTCATAGCTCAGGTTGAGGACTGGGGTGAAAGTGTGGACCTAAACCACTTTATTTTAATCAAATTATCCTGAAAGAATTATCTCAGGAAAATCAGGTGCATGAGGATTCACCCCTTCCCCCATTATACAGATCTGGGCTGCAGATCTGCCCTGATGCTATTAGAGCTCTTTCCTTAAATTCCCTCTCCCTTAGGCACCCCCCACCCCATCCCCAGGCACCCAGACTCCTGGCTCCAGCTTCCTTGGTTTGCAGCTGCCAGAGGCCCACCTGGTTCTTTGGTGGGAGAGGAGAAGGAGGGGCTCATCCACCTTGTTTCCCGTTGAGGATGAAGCTCTGCCTCCCTCCCCACTCAGCCCAAGTGCCGAGTGCCAAGGCCGAGCCAGTTCCAGCTGAAGGCTGAGTGGGGGGAGAGCGTGAATGAGAATGTAAAGAAGCCTTCACCCCCAGCCTGTCTCACAGCCTTTCTTCACGTTGCCTTCTCTACGTCTTTTTATTATGGCTTTAACAACCGTCACTTCAGCATATCTTTTAAACATTGTTGGATAGGCGCCACTTTGGGAGAATGTACTCAAAAGGGTGCAACGTCTCCCCCACTGTAATCCATCCTCCTGTGCCCCAGGGGTCCACAGCAATTCCTCTGTCTTTTTGTAGCGGAAAGGTAACTGGGCTTGGATTTGACCCCACTCTGGCTCTGTGGCCTCAAGCAAGTCCCTTAACCTTCCTGAGCCTCACCTGGAAAAAGGGGATTAATTATTTTTGTCTGAGCATGTCTCAGGATTGTAACAATGAAATGATTGAGGGGCTTGCTTGGCCATGCTCAGTGCTTCCCATGATCTCACTGAATCCTGTAGCAACCTGAAGGGGTAGCTACTGTCGCAGATGTACCCATTTTGCAGATGAGAAAAGCAAGGCAGCTTGGAGCAGTTTAACGACTTTCCCAGGTTATGTGAGGATTCAAGCCCAGGTGTGTTTGACTCTAGGCTGTCTTCTCCCTCTGGGCATGAAGTGAGATCTCGGGTCGGAAAGGGCTATGTAAGCTCCAGGGGCTGTCCTTATGCTGTCAATACAGCTGGTGACAGGGCTGGGGTGCGATGTACCCCACCAGGGTCTACCACCCCACTGTAGCCCCCACCCGCCAGGTGGAGTGCCCTCCTGGCCATCGGTTCCTGGATGGTCCCCATCACAGTGGGTCAGCAGCTGCTGTGGCTGCCTGGCCTCCTTGAAGAATCCAGTTGTCTGCCCTGGCCCCGGGGACCAAGCTATCACCTGCCTCTCCAGACTGATGTAGGCCAGTGCTGGATTATATTTAACGCTGTGCTATTTCCACTTGACAGCTCCAGAGCGCCATCCCCCCCCCCTTTCTCCTTCCTCCCCCCTCCCCTTCTGATTCACTCGGAAACTGAGGAGGCTGATGTCAGCGCCTTATTCTTAGCCCCCGTAATTGTAACTGCATTTAGCAGTGCGCACTTCATTAACAGTTTCTGCGATGGGGGAGTGAGATGACTGTGTGGCTGGGCAGGGACGTGGGTGGGGGTGGGGAGAGGGCAGCTGCTGCCGGGACCCTGGCCAGCTGCCTCCTCTGGATGGACCAACTGGGCTGGTTCCAGGCCTGGCTTTCCAAGACTGGCAGTCTTGGAAGGACCCTTCGAGAGCATCTAGTCCATTTTCCTCGTTAAGCAAGGAAGGAAACTGAGGCTCAGAGAGGCAAAGTGGCTTGCCAAGGTCACATGCTAAGGATCTAGGGCCCTGGCCTCTGAGTCTAGGTTTTCTTTTCTGGTATTTATTCATTCAACTAATATATCATTAGCTGCTCTGCATTAAACAGCATTCTAGGTGCTAGGACTATACCAGGGAACAAGTCAGACGTGGTTTCTGCTCTCATGGAGTTATGTTGTGGGGTTGGGGAGACACAATAAATAGGTGACCAATTAAAAAATAATTTCAGATTGTGTTACGTGGACTGAAAATAAAACAGTGAAGGCATAGGCAATGGCATTAAGTAAGGCAGTCAGGGGAGGCTTACTAAGGAGGTGACATTCAAGTTGAAGCCTAAATGACAAAGAGCCAGCAATGGGAATACGAGCATGGAGAGTGTTCCAGGCAGAGGGAACAGCTGTGCAAAGGCCCTGAGGTCAGTGTGAGTTTGGGTTTTAGGGAACAGAGAGCAGACCAGCGTGGTTAGAGAGAGCAGGTGCTAGGAGACAAAGGTCAGAGAAGTAAGCAGGGGGTAGATCATCTCAGCCTTGTAGGTGATGATAAGAATTATCCAGTGGGGAAACTGAGGTCCAAAGAGGGAAAAGAAAGCCCCCCCCCCCCCGGCTCGGTAAAGCCAGAGAGAGGGCAAGAACTCATGTCTCCCGCATCCCTGTCTTTTATGTTCTGTAGGCACAGATGGCTGTGGCTTTAAATGTGTAACATGGCTTCCTTTCACAGCGTAGCTGGAAGGTACTGTGGAGTCGGGGCTGGGCTCTTTCTGCCCACCCTGCCTGACCCAGCTTGGTTGCCTCTCAGGCTGACAGGTGTGAGAGATTCTGTGGATCTTCCCTGGTGGGACAGAAAGAACATGGCTTTGGCATCCGACAGACCTGAATTTTCATCCTGGCTCTGCCACTTCTAAATTATGTGATCTTGGGCTTCAATGCCCTCATCTGTAAAATGGGGCATAGTAATAGTAAATACTTTAAAGGGTATTGTGAGGGAGAAATGACATAATGCACGGAATGCACCTTGCCCAGAGCCAGACACGTGGGATTTGGGTGTTCTCCGTTATGAGGACTGATGAGCATGTGTTTCATGCTTGGTACACAGTAAGTGCTCAGCCTGTGGTAGCTGCTGCCATTGTCGTGGTTGTTGTCAGTTTTAATGGGTCAGGGCAGGGCCACCAAACTTGAGTGTGCCTGAGAATCATCCAGAGGGCTTGTTAAAACATAGACTGCTGCGCCCCTCCAGAGTTTCTCATTTAGTTTGCAGTGGGACGTGAGAATCTCATTTCTAACGAGTTCCCAGGTGATGCTGATCTGGGAACCCTACTTTGAGAACCACTGGGTCAAAGGAAGAGGCTGGAGAGAAATGAAGGGGTCTTGTCAACGTGGGCTGTCTCCTGGCTCCCTGTGTCTTAGACGCTGGGACATTGGGTACCACATTCAGTCCTGGATATAGTCTTCAGGCCCTCCTGTTTCCATCACATGGGCTCTGATCTAAATGAGTCTCAGCTGCTGCCTGCTTTTGTACTGGGTTTAATGTGCAGGACCCCATAAATCCTCTAGGAAGTCATCTGTATAAATGATAAATGAGTCAAAACGAATAATGCATCAGGCCATAATATCATTTCTTGGGACACTGGACTCAGACAGCTCTGAGAATTCTGAGGATTCAGGTCTAGCGTCTTTTACCAGAGGGAACAGGATGCAGTCCTTTTTCTGCATTGGGGAAAGGCAGGGCTATGTGTTAAAACCAGGAGGTTCATTTGAGGACAAGCCTCTACTGGGAAGAAGTAAATCAAAGGAATCATTGGTGTAAAGGGGCAAAATGCTGGGAAATGGTACCAAGGGAGTTTACCGAGTCAATTTATTTAGACGTTTCTAAGAAAGGGTCGCTGATAGTTTTCTGGGGAAGGTTGGGATCTAGCTCAGGTTGGAGGTGGGGGACAGACCCTATGATGTGATGAGATTCTCACCCAGCCCCATAAAACTCACAGTCTGAAGACTAAGGCACTTAATACTTTCCAGGTGGGACTTATCTTAAACTGATGGGACATGCCCTCTGAGAGGGGTGGCTTGGGATAGCAAACATGAACGGACTTTGGAGGCCCAAAGACATAGGTTTGCATCTCTGCCCCTTACGAGCTGCGTGTCTTGACTGTGATATGTAACCAATCTGGGCCTCAGTCTGTCCTTTGCAAAATGGAGAGGAGAGACACCTTGTGAGAATTGGAGATAATGTATGCACAACACATATCCGAGAAATGGAAGCTGCTGCCTTTCCTGTTGTCGTGGGCTTACTGAAAATGCAGTCTACACACACCCGGGTGGAGGAAGGGTGTGAGTGGGGGAGTGCACGGCTGGGGTCTGGGCTTTAGGCTGTGGTCTGTGTATGTGGGGCTTAGCGTGTGCACAACCGAGCCCGAGAGGCTGCGTTAGGAGTCGGGAAAGGAGGACTCCATTGAGCTGGTGAATCCGTGTCTCCTACAGCTGCTTCTCTTCATCTCTTTGGGCCTCAGTGTCCCCATCTGTAGCATGAGAGTCTGGTGGGCTTGGTTCAGATACAACCACAGTCTCCCAGAGAAGGGAGGACACTTGTCCAGGCCCCCCAAGGAAATGCCTCCCTCCCACCTCAGCTTCCCAGCCCCTCTCCCACAAACCACCATCATCGTCTTTGAAGCTGCCAGTTTTTTCTTATTTTCTTGTTACCAAATTCTTATTAAGCACTTACGGGCACTGTGAGGGTCCCGGAGAAGTCGGCTTACACTAGGCGGTAGAGCCTGGTGGGCGTAACAATACGCGCTCCACAGCCACATAGCCTGGGTTTGAATCCTGGCTCTGTCACTTATTGGCTGTGTAGCCACGAGCTAGTTACTTAATCTCTCTGAGACTGTTTCCTCATCTGTAAAATGGGCTTAGAATAGCCCCTTCCTGCCTCGAAGGTGTCAGGAGGATTAAATGAGTAAATATTTGTACTGTGCTTTGCAGAGAGCCTGTACGCAGTAAAAGTGTGTTAAGAGTGTTAGCTGATGTTTTAGCCAGAAGTCCCTCTGAGGTCATCTACTCTGGCTGTCTTAGGTGAGGCCCAGAGAGTGATCTCAATTTGCCCAAAGCCTCACAGCAGGTCAGCGGCAAAGCCAGGACCAGCCCCCATGTTTCCGACTCCCTGCTCAGGGCCTTTCTGGACCCCCAAGGTGCCCCCAGGGGCCACTGTGGACTCTGCTGGCACCTAACTTTGCTTCAAGGCTGTACCTTGCATCTCTAGCACTCGGTGTCCCTGGTAAATGCCACCTGGAGTTGCCCTGCAAGTGGGTGGGAGGATGTGTCACTAACTGGGGCCTGTAATGGAAATTAATTAGTCCTCAGCAAATGTCTTGAGAAACCTCTTTCATCTGCCTGGGCCCAACACCAGGACTGGGCCAGGTGCTTCTGAGGTCCACTCTGGCCTGAGCCAGTGTACCCCCGAGCCATCTGGCCTCAGGAAGCTGCCACTCATGCCCAGCTTCTGTTGGGCCTGCTGAGTCCCAGCAAAGGGACCCCAAACTGGGCAGCCGAGCCCTGAGGGGAATCTGGCAAGTGCCTCTAGTAAGGGAGTTTGACACGCACATTATTCTCTGGACTCCTCCCAGCAGTTGTTTGGAATTGAAAAGGACACATAAGATGGGAGAACTCTTCCCTCCCATTTCTACCGTCTCAGCCTGGATTTGTGTGCAGGTGATAGACCGTGGGATGCTCTCAGGTGAAACCTGAGAGAGAGTGAGAGGGACGCAGCCCGCGCAGGAAAAGAGCAGCCGGCCTGGGCCCCCGTCTGCCTGAGCCTGGGCCCTGGGGAGCTCTAGAGAGTGGATGGCATCGCAGGCTGACCAGCCTTTGGTACCCGTGTGTCAAGGAGTCCCCCAAGTTGGCAGAGGGCGTAACTTTTGGGGCAAGACAGCTCCCGTGAGCTAAGGGCAGTTCTCCAAAGATGGGGCAGCTGCAAGTGAGCACCAGCCAGTATAGCAGCTGTGCGGTGGGTGACCTGCTTGGTACAGGGGGGCTGTCCAGGGGACCAGCAGGTCCACCCGTCCACTCTCTGGGAACCTCTGGCTACTGAGTGGGGGAAGCAGGTGTGCCCAGCTCTGTGCTGAGCAACGTTCAACCATTATTTCAGGTCACCCTCTCCCCAGTCCCTCAAGGTGGACACGATCATCTTGTTAGGCAGTATGGAGAAATCAAGTGTCCGGATGGACTCCTGACTTGCTGCAAGTCACACAGCTAGTAAGGGGTGGGGCAGGGCTTCAAACCCAGGCCTGACTCCAACACCTGTGGCCTTTCCGGGATTCTGTACTGCATTTAATTTTTTTTCATGAGTATATATGTATATTTGGTGCTTCTTAGTGGGCCTCTTTCCAAGTACCTCTTTGAAAGGTGTCTATCCATTCAAAGTAGGGATAGTCTATCCTGACTTTCTACTTTGCACTGTGCAAACATAAAGTTCATTGTGTCTGACAAAGCATGTTTATCTATTAGATCTCACCTGATCCTCATGGAAAGTTGGCCCTATACACAGAGAGGTGGGCAGGAGCCCTAGCGGGCTACCTGAGGTGAAAGCTTAAGGGATAAGCTGATTTGTCATGGAATGAGCCCTGGATCTGTCATAAGGAAATCTGGATTTGAGATCCCACTTCTGCCAGTTTGCCAGCTGGGTGACTCCGGGCAAGTCATTCTCCTTTTCAGACCTGGGTTTCCTCCTTGGATGAACAAGTCCATGGCTGTAAGCAGCAGGTACCCTGCAGGTGTTTGAAGGATACTGCATATATCAAAGATGTATCGCAGGGCTCTGGTTAGGGGTGGTCAGGGGGTCCAAAACCAAGGCTGACCTCAGCCTTTGCTGAGGAGGCAATGTGCGTGCATGGAGCAGTCTCAGATCAGGGCTTATCTGTAAAATGGTGTGGTGACACTTGCCCTGCTGCCCTAGTTTGGAAGCAGCTCCTTAAACAAGGATTCAAGTACCAGCCTTAGGTCAAACCACATGAAACAACCATTTTTATAGGTCAAACAGTCTGATTAGCCTTTTTACATGATTCATGTGGTTCACAAAGTGAACGATGAGACCCCAGGACGGGAGTGAGAACATGACGCAGGGAAAGAAAGAAGTCAGGAAGCTGTCTTTTGTCAAGAAGGTTACCCCCGAGTGGGGACAGCTGGAGCTTAATCTTGCTGGGGACTTGGGAGGGACAGTGTAGCACAGAACTCGGCAAACTTCTGTAAAGGGACAGACAGTGGGTATTTTAGTTATTGTAGGCCATACGGTCTCTCTTGCAACTGCTCGGTCACACAGTTGTAGTGAGAAGGCTGCCGCAGACGATTTGTAAATGGATGAGTGAGGCTGTGTTCTAATAAAACTTTATTTACAAAAACAGGCAGCAAGATGGATTTAGCCCAAGAGCCGTAGTTTGTGGACTCCTGGGGTAGAGCATGTACTTTAATTATCCCACCCAGGAAGGAGGGAGCTGGGGTATTTATACACCAACTCCCATCAGTCATTGGCTGAGGGCTGCTGGGCAGGTCAGAGAGTTGGTTACTGCCTGTCATTTCCAGCCTGTCATGGGTGGTAGCCCTCAGGCGAAGAAAGGCAGGTGCCAGCAATAGGCTGTTGGGCCAGGACATGGGTGCGGGACAGGGGATGACAGCATTGCTCACTCCAGCTCTAGAGCATGGCCTGTGTGTTTGGAGGGGTACTGGAGAGAAGGTGGCAGGATGAACAGGGAAAACAAGTTTTGCATCGGGCCAGATCACATTTCCAATCTTTCCAGCCATTTTTTTCTTCCAGGCAAAAATCAGCTTCTCCATATTTGGTGGTCTTGTTTGAGTTTTCTACTTCCATGCCTCTGCTTGGGCCATCCTCTCGGCTAGGATGCCCTACCCTCCCTCCTCCAGGCCTCCATTGCCACCTCCTCCAGGAAGCACACCTCTCTTCCCCCCAGTGGAGTCAATCATTCCTCCTTGGCGTTCCCATGGCGCTTCACTTTTCTTCCTCTCCGGCACTTTCTGGCTTCTGTCACTTTTCCACTGCCACACCATGAGCCGCCCGGGTCAGGGACTGTGTGACTCCTGTCTGCATCCCACCCAGGGGCACTGATCCGGGACAGGCAGAGCTGAATCCCCTCTCTTCCTCCTTTTCTCCCTCCCTCCCTTCCTCCCTACTCTTCCTCCCTTTTTCCATCCAGCAGTTGTTGACAGCCAGGCCCCGTTCTGGTGACCTAAGAGAAGCCCAGTCTTTGCCCTCATGGAGTTTCCATTCTGGTTCTAGGGGAAGGGATTAGCCATTAGACAACCCAAAGGACAAACTAATAATCCACAGTCCCTACTGTGATGAGAGCCAGGTATGGCAAGTACAAGGTGCGGGGAAAGGCCATAGCAGGGAGGACTGGCCTGTGGTCAGGGGGGTGGACAGCTAAGCTGAGGCCCGAGGGACGGTGGAGTTGGCCAGCGAAGACAGGGCAGGGGAGGAGAGTGAGACAGGATGCCACAACGCTGGGGACACAGCCTTGGGAGCCAGTGATGGGAGTGGAGGTTGAATCCCAGGTTCTCTGCCTGTGTGGCTGTCTCTCCCCCTCCCTCTCTCCCACTCTCTCTCCCTCCCCACAGCACAGATGGAAATATTAACTATCGTTGCTTCTGTATGACAGAATCATGGGTGGTTTTTGCTTTCTCATTTGTGCTTTTTAAAAATATTTTCCAAATTTTCTACAATGGACATGTCATGGTAAACATCGAGGGCTTCAGAGCTGGAGGCCACACTGCCCCTGGTAGTCATGTGACCTTAACCACATTATTTACCACTCGGTGCTGCCTCTGTTTTCCCCCCGTAAAGGGGATGGTGACAACACGACTTACGTGGCACCCCTCAAGTTCTGATGCTTCACTTCCATTGACTCATTCGAGCTCCACAACTGCTCTGTGAGGCAGGTGCTATCACTGTCCCTATTTATACAGGAGGAAATAGAGACACAGAGAGGCTGAGTAAGTTGCCCCACATCACACAGTGAGCGGTAGGGATAGGGTTCAGATCCAGCTGTCCAGCTCGGGAGTCCGAGCCGAACCCCTTGGCTCTGCTGCCTACCTCACAGGGTGGGGGTGAGAGGACACCCGTCAAGCCCTTAACACAATGCCTGGCACATAGTGCTCAGTAGACATCAGCTTTTGTTATTAGCGGCCATGCAAAGTCCCTGAGGTCGGAAAGGGACGTGGTCTTTTGAAAGCCAAGGGAAAGGAGCATGTGGTCGGTGAGGTAGCAGGACTGGGTCGTACCAGGTCTTTAAAGTTAAAGATCTTGGGCTTGAGTGTAAGGACAATTGGAGTCCCTGTTGGGTTTTTAGCAGGGACGAGACAGACTCAGATTTGGAGTTTGCGAATCTTTGAAGACCTCTCTGGTTGCAGGAGGGAAGAATGGAGCCAAGAGGCCCGCAGATGGTTCTCTCTGGCCGTAGTAGCTCTCTCCAGCCAGACAGGACCGTCTTAGCCCTGAGTCCTCAGACCAGGCTGGGGATCTGGTGTCTGGGCCGGCTGCGTGGGCTAGAGCGCAAGAGACAAAAAAGTAGGAGTGTGTCACCAGCCTGGTCTGGTGATGCTGGGAAGTGCCGCTTTGAAGGCAGGAACAAATTACTCTCCTGGAGACGAGGCTGGGCCAATTCCTGCCGTGTTACATTATTAAATTTGTAATCTTCATTCTAATACTTTCCAGCAGTGAATAAGAACCAAATTTAAAATGCCGGCTTTACATTTCTGGAAGGAAGCTCTTTGTCAAGAACTCTTGAAACCCATAATTTCCCTCCAGAGGTGAATGTCTAAGTCTTCAAAAAAAAAAAAAAAAAAAAGATTAAAATAAAAAAATAAAGGAAAACCACTCCTTAGTTAAAGGTTGGGTGGGAACGGTTTCGACCTCAACCCTGGCCGGGAATGAGGAGGAAGATTCTGTCTGTCCCCAGACCCAGAAAGGGCTCCACGGTGGACGGGGCCTGCAGGAAACTTAAACTCCCCAATCTGGGCCTTGCCAGGGAAGAAAGTGGGAGAAGCCTCATGCCCACCTCGCCCCCGGCTGGTTGGCAGATCTGTTGGTTTGTGAATGGTTTGGTAAATATCGGAGCACAATTCCCAAAGGAATTGACCCACGTCAGGCTCCTGTGAGTTTTTGCTTGGCGAATGTTAGGCCTGGCTGGTGGGAGAATTGGGTGCCGCCTCGGTTCCTGCCCTTAGACCTGGGCAGGGAGGGCCCTGCTCTGGGGTCTCCAGCATTACTGGGCTGCTCCCTGGCCCTCCTCCAGCCACGTCTCTCCTCGGGGGCTGGGGAGGGTGAGGAGCCTGTGGGATGAAGGGGAAGTGCCTATCTGGACTCTTCTTTCTGGGCCTGCTCCAGGTGTGAGGACCCTGGGATTCCCTGCCCACATGGCCCTGAGTCAGCCTTTGGGGGCTGTCTAGACCCCCTCCCTGGTCCATCCTCCTGCGGGTGGACAGATGACATCATTGCTGGCATCCCGAGGGGTGGCCCTGGAGGAGGTGCTGTTTGTACAGGTAGGAACAGCGGACAGATGAGCAGAGTGGGACCCCTCAATATGAGGGTCGGGGGGAGAGACAGGGTGGGCCACGGCTGAGAGCCGCTTCCCTCCTCACTCGGCATTCAGCCATGGAACACTGAGGAGTCTAAATTTGAACCTGTCCTGGCCTTGAAGGTCATTATGAAGACATTTGTCAGAATGGAAGGGTAGGACATATTTAATTTAATATCCTGATTTATAACTTTTAAATATTTAGAATAAGTGTGAGAGCCTTCCTTTGTACTCTTGTCCTGGGCCCCACAATCTTGGAGGGGCCTTTGCGTCATGGTTTAAACTGAAAGTGAGCACAGCCGAGCATGGCCCTTCCCCTCAGGCTCTGGGACTCTGGGCCCTGGCACCGACGTGTGGCTCATACGACGCCTTTGTGCAAACTAGGGGGAAGGCACTTCTATCCCCACTCCTGGTGGCTGAACTTAAAAAATGCTACCTCCTCTAGGGGTCTGCATTAGAAAGAGGCTTTTCCTTCTCCAGTGCCATCAGGGCGTGGCCAGTGGAAACAGGCTGTGTTTCTGCCCGCGCTCCCCCCACTCAGCTGGGCACCTTCAAGCAGGGCGCAATCTGTGTGAGAGTCCCCATGACCCCACAGACCTGAACCAGAAAGGAGCCAGGGGCAAGATCTGAAGGGAAAATGCTGATGCTCTGGGATCCTGGGATACTCGTTAAGTCATTTTACGTTTTTTGTAATCATCCTCATCAGGATAGTAATATTTATTGTGTTTCACATATGCCAGGTCCTCTTAGCACTTTACCCAGATTATCCTATTGAAACATCAGACCAGGAGGGGGTGTGTAATTGTCGTACCCATTGTACAGATGAGGAAACTGAGGCTCAGAGAGGATAGTCCCCTCTTTGTCCCAGGGCCATTCGGTAGTAAGTTCAAACAGACCTGCCTGGCCCTGGAGGCTGGTTGCCTGATCCCTTCCCTGCACTGCCTTTGATCATTTTTAGAAGCATTCTTTATTCAGTCAACAAATATTTACTGGCCCCTGCTCCAGTGTGCTGGGTACTCAGGTATGGTGCTGAGTGGGACCCGGACCACCCTCAGCCTAGGGGGAAAGATATGCAGAGAAGGTCACAAGGGATTCCATCGAGCCGGGGGTGCCGAGTACCAGGCTAGACAGGGGGAAGGTGCCCCAGGCCACCAGGGGTCTTTTATGTTCAGGGAGGAGCTGTCTGTGGTTTATTTATGTCTCATGGGGCAAAGTAGGTGCGTTAGGAGGTGGGTGCAGGGAGGAGGTGGGGCCGGGAAAGAGGGGTGCGCAGGACCAGGCCCTTCTCGAAGATCTGAGTTACCGCATCATCTTCAGTCCTCTTGGGCCTCTGCTGAGACAGGTGGGACTTAATATCTAGCCCCTGCCACCATCCTTTCCGAAGTTAGAAAATCGATAATCGAGAGAGGAAGAAGGGGTCACTCGCGCATTTTGGGGCAGGTTGATTTGGAACTCAGGCTTCCGAGCCCTCCCCAGCCGCTATCCAGTCCCTTTGAAGGGCTCTTTCCACACCTGTGAGTGGGAGAGTCACTATTTATCCTTTTAATTTTTTTAAAACAATATTATGCTTTCGCAAGTTACAAATGCTTGTACAGTTAAACTGGCATTTTCTGAGTGCATACCATATTCCAGATGCCATGCTAAGATTTCACGCATGTTACCTTGTACAGTCTTCAGAGCAAACCTCTAGGAAAGGTCCTGTTGCTGTTCCCATTTTACAGATGAGGAAATTAAGTAACTACCCCAAGGTCACACAGCTGGCAAGTGGCAGAGCTGGTTTCCTTACAACATCCTATATGCTCTGTGTACCCATGGTGGGGTTTTTTGTTTTTTTGTTTTTTTTTGTTTTTTTGGGAAAATGCAGAGAAAGCACACAAAAAGAAATTAAAAGCAACTCTAAATCTGTAATCCAAAAGCATAATGTTTATTTAACCACCGGAGTGTGTGTGTGTGTGTGTGTGTGTGTGTCCATCCGTGCACACACACAGGAACACACAAGTTTAAGCCGAAGCAAGGTCGTACGTTGATACTAGTTTGTAAACTGAAGCCACCATTTAAAAATCACCTTAAAAGGACCTTCACAGGCTGGTCTCCACAGGGACACTGATTTCTAGGATCACGTCTGATTTGTCTGTAGTTCACCAGCTTGGCATGGAAAGCCCAGGGACAGCACAAGGCAGCTCACTCTAATAGCCACGGTTCATTTTTGTCCCTGCTTTCTGCTTCTGTTCTTGTAAAAAATTAAATAAATAAAATTTAAAACTGACAGACCTCCCCAGGATTTTATTCCATGCTTGGCCCTGCATTTAAATGCAAGAAGCAGAAGGCTTGTACGCTATAAATAGCCCAGGCCTCTTCTGAACAGTGGCGGAGAGAATTTGTAGGTTCTGTCTCCTCCCAACCTGGTGACCTGGATTACTTCCTTCCTGCAGGGACTGCTTTCCTCGCCACCTCCTCTGTCCATCCTTTGTGGAGCGGAGCAAGTCCCTCTCTGCAGATGTTTAGTGAGCACCTCCACTGGGCCGGGCACTAGGCGCTGGGCATGCAGACTTGAGTGAGACACTAATCCTGTCACAGCCTGGGGTGGCAGAGGGCAGATGTAGACACAGACATCTACAAATGAGAGTTTTATCTGATGTGGAAGCCCAAAGAGGGGTCCCTAGCTCTGGGAATCAGGGAAGACTTCCTGGAGGAGGGGATGCTGGAGTTGAAAAAGGGAAGGAGGAGAAAGGAGCCTGGGGAGGAGGTGGTCCAGGGGAAGGAGTCTATGGGACCAGGGGTGTCCTGCTTAACACAGAGTCTGGCCAGAGCAAGCCTTCGTTATTATGTTTCTTGAGAGTGTGTCCTGGGTTCCTTTAGTGGCTTCTGTGGCTTCTGGAATTCAGGAGGGTGCTCAGCATGTCACTAGTCTGTGATGCTCAACCCGCGGTGCACATGCTTTCCTGTCCGCAGCCGGGATCCTGAGCTCCAACCCAGACCCACCAATTACAAAGCCTGGGTGGAGCCTGGACGTCTGTTGCTTCACAAGCTTCCCAGGTGACTCTGATGTTCATCCACACGTGGGATGCGCTGTGCTGATCCTGTCTCCCATCCGGGGACCACACCCCAGTCCTCACTCCAGTCCCCCAGCTGAGTGGGAGCTTAGTCTCTTGGATGCCTCTAGTGACAGGAAAAGGGCTCACGACCTCTCAGGGGGCTCCTCCTTCCATCCACCGGCAGCTGCACTGCAGAAAGTCCTTTCCCTGTGCCCGGAGTCACCTTCGTCATTAATCCTAATGCAACGATGATACTGACAACCAGCATTTGTACAGACCTTTGTTGTCCGCAAAATACTTATTTGATTTGGGAGGCAAAAAATTCATAGATTTAAAATTCAGATAGACCTAGGTTTAAACACCCCCTTTCTTTTTTGTGCTGCCCTGTTAGCTGTGTCCTTAAACAAATGACTCAACTTCTCTGTGTCTCATTGAAAGGATTGACATCTGTTACAATTGTGACATTAAGTGTGAGATGGCCCAGTATAGTAGTGAGGCACTCACTTCATAGTAATTTATTATTATTGTTACTAATAGTAAGACATTTGCATGGTAAAGTCAACATTTGAGAGCTTTTTACTGAGTGCTTAATGTGTGCCCAGCCCTACTACAGATGATGGGGTACATCGTGAAAAAGTTCATTAATGACAGTCATTGTTATTAGTGTTACTAGTATCATTTGATCTTTACAATACTTTGGGGGCAGGTGGTAAAATCACTCATGTTTTGCTGATAGGAAGATACAGGTCAGAAAGGTTGGGGCTTCTAAAGCCCACTCAGTCAGCTCTTAAGACATGGAAAGGGGATTTATTTATTTATTTATTTATTTTGAGACAGAGTCTCTCTCTGTTGCCCAGGCTAGAGTGCTGTGGCGTCAGCCTAGCTCACAGCAACCTCAAACTCCTGGGCCAAGCAATCCTTCTGCCTCAGCCTCCCGAGTAGCTGGGACTACAGGCATGCGCCACCATGCTTGGATAATTTTTTTTTATATATATATTTTTTTAGCTATCCAAATCATTTCTTTCTATTTTTAGTAGGGACAGGGTCTCGCTCTTGCTCAGGCTGGTCTCGAACTCCTGACCTTGAGCGATCCTCCCGCCTCGGCTTCCCAGAGTGCTAGGATTACAGGCGTGAGCCACCGCACCCGGCCGGGAAGGGGATTTAATCCATGCCTTCCATCTCACACTCTTCTCTTCTCCCCCCTTCCACGGGCTTCTGCGACAGTTTGTATGTAAAGGAAAGAAGAAAGGAAGGCAGGGAGGGGCAGACCATTGCGCACAGAGGTAAGGGGCTCCCCTAGCCTTAGCCTCCGTGGTTCCCACTGTGCCAAGCAGTTTAGGGACAACTGTGCAGACCTTTCTCCTCTCCCTCAGCATTCCACCAGAGAAATCTAGTTATGATGCTTTTGAACATCTTGCAGGCCACAAGGAGTCCTCAGGGAGCATTGTGTGACTTGGCTATTCCGCCAGCTCTCCTGGGGTTGGGTTTGTGGCCGCAGTGTGGTCTGAGTCCGCAAATCTGCCCTGGCGGCTGCAGGTGCAGCCGATACCTTGTCTACCGTCAGCCTCCACTCCACCCTGAGTCGCTGCCCGGGGCCCACAGTGCGGCTTCCCTGAGTCGAGGCCTCATCAGATCTGTTGGGTTGAAGACTGGCCTGGCTGGGCCCTGAATGTCCCCTGCTCTCGCTCTCCTTCCCATCCTCAGAAAGTGAGCAGGAGTTTTTGGTTTTCTTGCCCAGGGGAACTGGCTGTTCAGCCTGATCTCTCTCCACGGGGTGAAAGGCCCTGCCCCCGGTAAAGAAACCTCAGGCATCAACAAGGAAATGAAAGAAATGTACAAGATGTCAAGTTACGCTTCCTTCCCACAAGTCTTCTCTGCCAGAGCGCCCTCTAGCACACCCTCAGCTGCTCTATCCCTGTCTCCTCTTTGGGGTCGTCTTCATTTATCAGGCACATCTAATTTCTAGTGGCCCCTGACAGTGGAGAAACCTTAAGTTGGGAGTCAAGAGACCAAGTTCTAGGCCAGCTCTGCCTAATTAGAAATTTCTGCAGTGACGGAGATGTTCTGTACCCGCACTGTTCAATACTACAGCTACGAGCACGTGTGGCTGTTCCGCACTTGAAATGTGGTCGGTGCAACTGAGGACCGAATTCCTTATTTTTTTGAAGTTTAATTAATTTAAGTAGTTAGTGGCTGCCGTATTGGGCAACACACCTCTAGACCCAGCACTGGATGTGCTGAGCTGTGAGACCTTGAGCAAGTGTCTTCCCTGCCCTGGGAAGATGAAAGGATGTCGTTGGAGAAATCAAAAGAGAGGCTGCCTGGAATAGAGACTTTGATCTGGGAGATTCCAGCTCTGCCAGATACCAGCTCTGTGCCTCGGTTTCCTCATTTGTAAAGGGATCGTAATTACAGTCACCTCACAGGGTTAAAATGAGGTTTAAATGACATACAATTCTACAAATGCCCCATCCCCAGTAGGCTCTTGACAAACTGTAGGAGTAGTTTTAGCCATTATACCTGCCTATATTACCCTCTTGCCTCTTTGGAAATCTCTGACGATTCTTGTTCTTGCTCCAAATGCTTACTTTCAGGGCTGGAGTTCATAACCTTGAACCTCTTGAAATTATATACAAGTTATGTCATTGTGCATCTGTATTTTTTTTCTGGGGAAAACCAAAATTTTTCTCTGGGGAAAAACAGCTTCCAGCAGATTCTCAAAGAAGTTCAACAGGTTTAGGCACTGTGGGAGGGAAAGAAACTGGTATTCATAGTGCACGTGGAACAGGACTGCCAGTGTTCCTGTCCCTACCCTGCCACCTCCAAGTTTGTTAAACTTCAGCTTCCCCATCTGTAAAGCAGGGGTAACGTAGGATGTATTTCACAGGCTGCTGTGGGGATTAAGTAAACGAATCCACGTAAAGTGTGTAGCTTAGCACCTGGCACCTGTGCCCAGTGAATGTTGGATGCTTTTATCATCACGTCATCATCACTGTCGTTTCCATCCGTCATATGCCAGGCCTGGTGCAAGGTGTGTCTGTCTCCCAGAGTCTGCCCTCCCCGCCTGCCACGTCCTCTTGAGCCTCATCTCACATTGCTAACCCTTGCTCTGTCTCCTCTGGCCACTCTGGCCTGGTTGTTCATCCAATGTAGCAGACTTAAGTCTGCCACGAGCCCTCGTGTTTCTGTTCCCCGTGTTGGGAATGCTTTCCTACAGAGAGCCACATGGTTGCTGCCTTTACCTCCATTGGGGCTTCACCCGCGTGCCATAGTGAGGCCTCCCTGACCACTCTGTTTCGGAGAAACACACATCCTTCCACCCACCCACCGCTTTCTAGCATCCTCTTTGTCTTTTTGTATCTGTCTGGCCTAATGTTTGCTTGCCTCTCCTAGAATGGGGCTTCAGGAGGACAGTTTGTTTTTTCTTATTTTGTTTCCTGCTCTAGGGCCAGTGCCTAGAACGGTGCTTGACATATAGAAGGTTCTCAAAAACAGACCTTCATGAATGAGTGAATAAATGGGTGAATGAATGAATCTCATCTAGTCTGAGATGGGCTCCTGTAGGGTTCCCAAACTCTGCAAGGTATCTCCTATGTGATATTTTCAATCAACAAATAATCCCTGTACCTTCCTCTGTGCCAGGTTAGGCCTCAGGTTCTAGGGATAGAAAGATGAATGAGAACATCTCAGTTCTCGTGGAACTCACAGGCATGTGGGTACGGTTCTCTTCCGAGCACTTAGCGCAGTTGTAACTATGCAATTGTGCTGCCATCCTGTTTGCCGTCTGTCTTTCACCCGAGACCGGAAGAGCTCGCGGAGGGCCCCTATCTGTCTTGTTCAGTGCTGCGTCCTCAGCACTAGTACAGGGGCCGGCACATTCACCTGGTGTGTGGATGACAGATACAGGGTCTAGCAAGATAGGGACCAGCAGAGGGGTCTGTGGATGTATCAGGAAGGAGCAACTGGCCCTGCCTGGGAAAGGGTGGGACAGAGCAGGGTGGGGCAGATTTGCAAGGGAATCAAGGAAGCTTCTGTCCCTTGGCAGCTTGCCACTCTCACTTGGCCGACCATGAAGCCACTTGGGAATGATAGGAGGGTGGTAGCTTCCCCACCCTCAGGAGGCTGGGTGGTCCTTCTATATTTCAGCTTCTGCCTGAGCTTCTGTCCTTGGAGTTAAAAATAGGCAAGGATGGGAGCACAAGGACATGCTGTCCTTCTCTGCCACTGAGCAGTGATTCTGCTACCTCTTCTCAAAGGGGGCTGTAGGAAAGCAGGTTTGAGAAGCCAACAGCTTAAAGAATTATCCCTCCCTACCCCCTTGAGGACAAGCACAGACTTCTCTTTCCCCAATCTGCCAGGACTCTAAATGAGCTGTGGAACGTCACAGCTGGAAGAGCTCTCTGGGGGATGTGGACATCTGGCAGGAAGCCCATCACCCTCCAGGCCTGGGACCTTGGCAGACATCACGAATCAATCAAGGCCCCCTTTCCTGGGACCATGGCAGGTATCACCAATCAATCACGGCACCCTTTTCTGCCAAGTCCAGACACAGTCTAAGAATTCTTAACACAGGGTATTTCAGGCAACAGCTCCCAGAGTTGGCAAAAAAGAGAAAACCTATTTATCATCCCCAATCTAGTCCATTCGCCTCATGGTAGGAAAACTGAAGCTCAGAGAGAGGCAGAAACTTGTCTGATGTCACACAGGAAGGCAGTAGTGGGGCTGGGACGAGACCCAGGAGTTCTGATTCCCTGCCAAGGCTTTTTTTTTTTCTGTCCTCTGTTACATCCTCTTTCCATCAGAATTAAAGTTTGTATGTGCAAAAGAAGGGCTTTTAACCTGTAGACTGCAGGACCCGCAGTTTTATGCACCATATTGTGTGTATGTGCTGGCAGATCCTTTTCTAAGGAAAGAGAGAATAGATTTCATCAGCTCTCAAGAGGTTCCTTGAACAACCAAGAAGGTGAAGAAATCAGAAAGGACAGTGAGTAGAATGTGCTAAAGTCTTGCTACTCAATGTGTGGGCCACAGACCAGCAGCACTGGCCTCACCCAGGAGCTGTTAGAAATGCAGAATCTCAGGCCCCACTCGGGACCTACTGGATCACAATCTGCATTTAACAAGATTCCCAGGTGAGTCATCTGCACATTCAAGTTTGGGAAGCACAGACCTGGGTTTTATTCAGCCTTTGATTTCTGCATGGCATACCTGCTGAGTACCAGCAAGTGCTTTGCCAGTCTGGACAGACGTGGTCCCTGCCCTCATTTGAGAGAGTGGAAAGAACTGAGTTGCCTTAGCCAGGATGGGGCCCAGCTGCTCTGCAACGCTGCTAAGGCCAAGTCAAGGCAGGTGTTTGTTTAAACTGAAGATAAAGCGTAGTGCTTCCTATTCAAGGAGTATGAGACCCCAGCATGCATTAAGCAGGTGAGTGGGAGGTTCTTGCTGGGAAGCCTGAGTAGGCTCTGGGTTAGCTGCTGTCCTGCAGAGAGGACTGGAGAGAGACTGGATTTTAAGCAGTTGTGGGATGTGGATGAGCTGAGCTGGAGTGACAGGGGGTGTGCTGCTTGAGGCCAGCGTCACTAGCAGCCTCTGGTGCTGGGAACGCCTTGACTAAGGTGTGTTTGCTCTGGTGAGTGCTGGTGCCAGGTGGTTCCAGCTGGTTCCAACTGGTCTTAACTGATCCTGGCTCGTTCTCCTGGGTCTGGTAGGCTCTGAAGGAAGCTGGCCATGCGTCAATTGAGGAAGGTGGTGGTGGGGAGCCTGAGGCTTGCGCTGGTGGGCCTGGGAAGAAGGAATTCCATCACCCCAACCCCACCGCATCCCCCACATCCCTGCTTCCCATGTCCCTACTGCGTATTTTTATCCGTGAGCTTTTGTGGGGATACGAGGGCACATGTGTGTTCTGAAGATGACGTGCCTAACATCCAAACTGCACAGCTCGGGCCTTGTTTGGTCTTTACAGCAGTCTTCCTGTGCTGCCTCTGCTTGTCCCCACGCTATGGGCTCCTTGACTCTCTGGGGTTCAGAGTAGAATAAGGGTTAACAGCCAGGGCCAGGAGATGAGATAGGGTGGAAGTGTGTGTGTGTGTGTGTGTGTGTGTAAGCTTTTGAAGATTTAATTCACATACCATCAGTTCACCTGTTTAAAGTGCAGTTCAGTGGGTTTTAGTGCATTTACATAGTTGTGCAGTCGTCACCACAATCAACTGTAGAACATTTTTGCCACCCCAAAAAGAAACCCTGTACCTGTTAGCAGTCACTTCCCATTCCCCACTCACTCCGGCCCCTGGGAACCACTGGTCTGCTTTCCATCTCTATGGATTTGCCTGCCTTGGGTATTTAATATAAATAGAGTCATAAAATATATGGTCTTTTGTGTCTGGCTTCTTTTGCATAGCATGATATCAAGGTTCATCTCTGTTGTAGCGTGTATTAGTACTTCATTCTTTTTTATGGCTGAACAATATTCCATTGTGTGGATATACCACAATTTGTTTATCCATTCATCTGTCAGTGAACATTTGGGCTGTTTCCATTTTTTTATTATTATGATTAATGCTGCTGGAAATACTTGTGTTCAACCCTTTGTGTGGACTGGATGGATTTGTTTTGCGTTCTGTCTCTCTACCACTTGTTTTGGGACTTTGGGCAAACTGCTTCAGTTCTCAGAGCCTCAGTTTTCTGAGAGTTTCTGGGAATTGGGAACACTACTATATATCTCAAGAGTATTGATGATAATAGTGGTTCCAATTTACGGAGTGCCTTTATCTTACCTTGACATTCACTGTACAGATGTTATGTCATTGAATTCAGCCCCACAAGGGGCATGATAGGATTTATTTCACAGTTAATTTGGATCTGTGTTATAAGGGGCTAACATGCTACTTTGTGATAACAAATCATTGGTGGCTTGAAGAGTTCTCTTTCCAGCATGTGTGCTGGGGAGGGAGCTCTCCATGATCCCCTATACCTTTGACATTTCCTCATTAGTAGAGGCCGTATTTCTTTCTTTTCCTTTTCTTTAGTACTTAAAAATAATTTTTTAAAAAACATACATGGAGAAAAGTGCAGTGGCTGGAAGAGTCCCTCATGGTTCCATCATTCCTCTGTCATGAGAACAGCATGTTCCAGATAGGGCTTTCTCTTTTACCCTGTCCCACAAGGATTCATGCAATAGAGCCACAGCTAACTTATAAAGGATGTTTAATGTGAGCAAGAACTAAACCTTTGTTCTGTAAGCCCCTGAAATTTGGGGGTCATTCATTATCACAGCATCACCTAGTGAGAGCCAACTAACACATTTAATCCTTACAACAATATGTGTGGTGGGTTCTATTATTATTTGTATTTTACGAGGGAGCTTAGGCTCAGATAGGCTCAGGAACTTTCTTTAGTTTACTCAGAAAGTGGCAGAGGGATGCTTCAAGTCCCAAACCCAGTTATTCTGGCTCCAGAGCCTGTTCTCTGAGGAAGCGGAAGTACGTGGGCTGTGTTTGGTGAATGATGAGTAATCCAGTGTGGATGGAACACCTGGTAAGTGCATCACGTCACACTTGTAGTATAGGTTTGGGGCAAATCCTGGAAGTCTTGAATGCTGTGTGGATTGTGAAGCTTCCCGGTGCCAGATGGAGCCATAGACTCAACCTTTTGCCCACACCCAACCCCTTCCAGAGCTTGTTCAGCTTGTTCCTAGTGCTGGTGGGAATGGCTCCCTGGGGAAAGACATCCATTTGTGGGGACAGTGAATTGTCTTCCTTCCAGTGATTGCTGAAATGCCCCTTCTTTGGAAAGCCTTCCCATGTTGGCTGGAACGGAGTGAATGACTTTCCTCTGACCACCCTGCTGAGTGCAGGACCTGCCCCCACCCCAAATGCATTTGCTCTACATCCAGAAATTTTTGTCCTTAATCTTTGATTCCACATTTTTGCCTTCTCTCTCTACGTGTTTTCCATTAGTCAACATAACCTTGGGTTGTACCGGAAGGTAGCACTTGCATGTACAATGAAATCTTAGGATTTTATTTGCAATCAAGTATAATTCAGCATCGAAACCATTCTACTTACAACGAGACCCTGCCTCTGCCTCCAGTACTGTATTAATTACCCTCTCCTTGCTCCCATGAAATTCTGTGTATCTCTCTGCCCTTACATTAGACTATGTTGTAATTATAACACCTTGTGTTATAATTGCCCCTTTACTTGTCTGTCTCTTCTGACTGGGAGCTTCGGCAAGGTCTGGGTTTAATTCATCTGTGTTATGAGTCTCCAGCACAGGCTATGGCACTGAATAGGCAATTAGTAAGAGTTTGTTGAATGAATAATAATTGCTTATGTTTCATCTCCCCTCCCCCCTCCACTACCTGTAAGCTCCTTAAGGACAAAGACTGTGTCTTATACAAATCCCCAGTGCCAGGAAAAGCATGGCATAGGAAATGAGCTCAGTAAATGTATATTTTGTTGGATAAGTGAAAATAACATTTCCTGCCAGGGGCAGAACCCTTTAGAGTTACAGAGCACATTCGTCTATATCACCCAGTTGATTCTCTCAAAATCTTCCCTCTCCCTCTTTAGTTTTCTCAAATCCTTATCATTTGCCCTTTGCCACTCTTGCTTCCACTCATTTCATCTCTGTGTCTTTATGATCTTTCCCTCTTCCTCCTTCAAATCCTTTTGGAAAACTGTCCGAGGCATTCATCCCACCCCACCCTTACTCCCAAGTGTAAAGCAGCCTAAAGTGCAAAAATTGCACTGTGGTCTGCATTGAACCAAACTCATGCTCCCACTTGACGGCTTTGCCATCTTGGATAGGTTCATTAACCCCAGAGCTGCAGCTTTCTCTTCTGGAAACGGAGACAGTACTTACCTTTACTGGTGGTTGGAGGATTAAGCAAAGAGGTGAATCTCAAGCACTTCCCGTAGGTTACGGTTGAACTCAGTAAGTGGGAGTGCCTGTCTTTCTGGGAAAGGCTGATTCTTTAAGGGTGGGATTTCGGGTGTCAGCAAGCCAGTGGGAAGGAATTGTGGTTTAAAACAGACACAGGATGAGGAGGCCCGATTGTTCTGAGATCTCCCTTTCTTGTGGGCCCCATCTCTGCACCAGGCAGGCCCAGTCCTCTGCGCCTGGTCAGCACCACGGACAGTTCCTACAGCCTCTAGCTCTTCAGCTACTAGACTCAATAGCGTCCAAGAGGCCTTCATTTGTAAGTCATACCTTTATTGTATGTATCACCGAGGGAACTAAAACGTGTCAGAATTTAACTCTGACATGCCATGGGTTGTCATTCACATCTCAGTTTCGGAGATGTTGAAAAATGCTTGTCTTAGAACCTGTGAAATAATGACAGTTTATTAGAGGTGATAACAGTGAGCAGTTGACTGTGGCCCTTAGAAGAGTTAATAGTAATAGCGAGCATTTATTGAATGTCAACTGTGTTCCAGGCCTTTTTCACTCCTTCCTCCCCTATCCTAGGTGCTGTCTGCCCTCTATAATTCTCTTAACAAAGATTACATTTGGGAAATATAAATGTGAGACAGGTATACAGTAAACCAACAGTCTTTCCACCATTCTTCTTCCCAAAATATTCCAGTCTTGAGCCTCACTTCTTCAGAGCATTGTGTCCTGCTGATTGATAACTGAAGGCATTAACCTTACGGTCCACGTCATGGTTAACGCATTTAAAAAGCATTTCAGATACATATCCTATGACCCAACAGTTGCACTCCTAGGTATGTGCCCAGAACTGTGAACAAATGGTCACCAAAAGACATAAAAAATGTTTTTGGCAGAGCTATTTGTAACAGCCCCATAAAGGAGATTACCCAGATGCTCATCAGCTATAGAATGGATGAAAATTATTTTGATGTATTTGCACAGTGTACTGCAATAAAGCCATGAGAATGAATGAACTTCAATGGAACAATCAACATGGATGAACCTCACAAACATAATGTTGAGTAAAGAAGCCAGACACTAAGGAATATACACTAGATGATTTTATGTATACAAAAGTACAAAATAGGCAAAACCAATCTGTGCTGCTAGGAGTTAGCATAGTGCTACTGTTGGAGGGGAAGTAACTGGAAGTGTGCAGAGGGCTTCTGGGACATTGTTAATGTTCTGTTTCTTGATCTGGGTGTTGGTTCCATAAATGAGTTCACTTTGTAATATTCATCAAGGTATATATACTTACAATGTGCACTATATAACTGTAGGGTTTTCTGTGTGTATATTACACTGCAACAAATAGTTGTTTTAAAAGCGCCTTTTTCCAGAAGAGAAGAGAATGCTGAGATGTGTGTGTGCAGAATGATGAGTAAGAAATTTGGGGGGTTGCTGGTCAGATGGGATATTTAGAACAACTCAGTGTGAGTAGAATGCAGAGCATACTGGGGAAAAGTAAAAAGAAAACGAGGCTGGAAACGTAAGTTGGGACCAGGTCAGAAAGACAGTGTGTGTTAAGCCTTTGGAGTTTATTCTGCAAACAGTGAGGTGCCATTGGAGGTTTTTGATCAAAGAGATGATGATGTGTGCAGGATTGAGGTTTGGAAGGCTCATGCAGGCCACGGGGTGGAGAGGAAACCGGTAGAAGAGGACACTTGGGTAGTGGGGACACCAGTTAGCATAGAGGAAGAAACCGAGTCGCAGAGGTTAAGTGACTTGCTCAAGATCACACAATTAAATAGAGTAATTCAGGCAGTCAGGCTCCACCGTCCGTATCTGAAGATGCGCCAGAAGTATTAGTGAATAGGCCGGGCGTGGTGGCTCACGCCTGTAATCCTAGGACTCTGGGAGGCCGAGGTGGGCGGATCGTTTGAGCTCAGGAGTTGGAGACCAGCCTGAGCAAGAGCGAGACCCCATCTCTACTAAAAATAGAAAGAAATTATATGGACAGCTAAAAATATATATAGGAAAAATTAGCCGGGCATGGTGGCTCATGCCTGTAGTCCCAGCTACTCGGGAGGCTGAGACAGGAGGATCGCTTGAGCTCAGGAGTTTGAGGTTGCTGTGAGCTAGGCTGACGCCACGGCACTCACTCTAGCCTGGGCAATAGAGTGAGACTCTGTCTCAAAAAAAAAAAAAAAAAAAAAAAAAAAAGAAGTATTAGTGAATGGCTGTGGACTGTGAAAGAGCGAGGCATTGGCAGTTAGGAGACCTGAATTCTGATACCGACACGGTCATTGACTCGTGCCCCTCTTTTGGTTTCCGTTGCACTCTATCCGGTGAAGGTGTTGGTCTGGGTGATCCCTAAGTTCCCTCCAAGTGGGATCTTTGATTTTAAGGGAAGGCAAATCCGATAGCTCTAGGGAGGAGATGGGGAAGGTAAGGACCCCCACAGAAGTTTTCAGGGTTTGTGCCTCCACAGCCTGTCCCTGGAGACACAGCCAGAGGCAACACTAGCTCTCCGGAGGCCTGAGTGCCTGCAGGTGTCTCAGCCTTGATTTTCAAATGGATTTCAAGACCCGGGCAAGGGAGGCCTGTGAGGCTGAAGTCACTGGGAGTAATGAGGCCAGGGAGAGGCTGACGGTGGAGGAAGAAGAGGCAGCAGTCTCCAGGGTGTTTATCTCAGAGGGACAAGCATGGCAGCCGCTGTGGGAAGGGGACGCAGTGAGCCGCAGGCCTTGGTGCTTCTCATCCTGGTATAACTCGGAGCTCTTGTGTCTGGGGGAACTTCATAGGCTGCTGTATGGACTTGGAGTGGGCACTCACAGTGATGGGATTAGATGCTGGTCAGTGACATGGTCAGGGAGCCTGGGGACCTGGAGCAAGTCATGGACCCTCACTCAGCTTTGAGTGTCTCATTGGGAAGACAAAGTGGATAATGCCCATCTTCAGTGAAATGTCGAGGTGGGGAATGGCTGTGTTCTCTCCTCCCACCACCACAATCCCGGGATCTCTGGTGGTTAAGAGTACAGGATCCGTTTCCGCACAGACCTTGGTTTCCAACCTAGCTCTGTCTTGCCTGGTGTAGCCTTGCGCAAGTTGCTGAACTTCTCTGAGCCTGTTTCCTTATTGTAAAATTAGGATAATAATACTTTTGGAGCTACGGTGGGTTAAATTATATGTATGATAGTAGTTGGTACAGGGTAAATACTAAAACTAATGGTATCTGCTCTTATAATTTATCATTGTCAGTTTATTATCCTGTTCCTTAGGAACACTTGCTTTTGGGAGAAGACACATCAAACACATTCATACGCAGGCATAAACTACGGAGTAAGATTTACTTGTTTTCTTTATTAGAGAATTTGTATTTTTCTTGGCGATACGTCCTAAAGTCAGTTAGAGTAATCACACTTTAGTGGGGATGGGCAGCGTGGGCGCTGTCCCTGGTGCTGGATGGCAGTGAGGGAGGGGTGAGCTTGCTCTGTAAACACAGGCATCGGCTGGGTCAGCCGGCTTGTCTCAGGGCAGGTTTCCCCAAGGTAGACCCTGCGATGGGATCCGTGTGCAGGCGGTGTATGAGGAAGGTGCCCCCAGAGGAGACTTAGGGGGGAGGGGAGGCGCCAGACAAGGAAGGAGAGAGGCCGACGAGGGTGTGCTCTCAGGCAGATCCCACAGATGTGGCCCAGCCTGTGTGTAGGTGGCCCCAGAGCCCGTGTTAAGCCTCGGAGTTGTTCTGACCTGAAGGAAAGGAGATGAGGGTCCAGTGAGTCTTTGATGAAGGGGCAGGGCAGGGAATAGATAGCGTCATACATTTCCAGACACTTCTAGCTCTGCCTTTGGGGGGTGGGAGTGGGCTCAGTAGCCCAAGGGAAGACCCCTCCTCCTCCAAAAACTACTGTGGGTTACAGGTACTGACGGTCAGAAGCCACCGCATGCTAAAGCGGGAAGGGAGCAAAGTGGTGGCATCTTGTTTACTACGGCGGGTTGAACAAGGATCTGTTTCTGGTCCTAGTGGAAAATGCCTCTATTAGGGTACCAGCAAGACAGTTGGTGAGGGCACATTTGGGGAGCCCTCTCTCTGCAGTAGCATGGCTCCTTTTATTTAGCACCTACTGCGTGCCTGGCACTGTGGTGAACTTTCTGGCATTTAACCCTCTCGACACCTCCACAGGGCAGATGCCATCCACTTGCCTGAAGTTTTTGTACCTGGGCCATCTGGTTGCAAAGCCAGGCTCACCTGTGTGGGGGGCCAGGGGTGTTGCGAGGCTCAAACAAGGGACTCGATGGGAAGTGCTTTGAGGGCTGCAGAGTGCCCCGCAGCTGTGAAGCAAACCTTTAGGGGATCGAGTCGTTTGTCATCTCCTTTGCTCCTCCCTCTTCCGGGAGAAACATGTCAGACCCAGGTGGGTGGGAGCAGTGTTGGGGATCCAGAGAGCAGGGCCTAGTGGGGAGGCAAGAAGCCCAGCAGGTGTCCACCGCCTGCCTGCCAGGTGCTCTGTCGTTGTCTGTATCCCCAACAGGGAGGGGTGTTTGTCCCCGTACACATGACTGCACTTGTGTGTGTGTGTGTGTGTGTGTGTGTGCGCGCGTGTAGGGACATCTCTATGTCTGTGAGTCTGTGTTTCTGAATGTGCGTGTACCTGTTCCTGTGTCACTTTGTGTCAACTCTGAGACTTCTCTGCGATGCACAGAGAAACACAGAAACAGTGGGGGCAGGGAGGCTGCAGGTGCCAGTTAGGGAAAGAACAAATGGCGGAACGGAGAGGGGGGTCAGAGACCCTGGTTAAATCCATGCAAAGCGCTCGACAGACAGTGTGACACGTAGTAGGTATTCAACAAATGGTAGCTGAAGAGGAGGAGGAGAAGTGATTTGGAGAAGGCTGCAAGGGAGAAATGAACTCAAGGGGGAGAAAAAGCACACGTAACTGAATCCACCAGTAATCAGAACTCATGTGATACTGGTGTTCGGGGTGGGGGTGGCAGGTGAGGTCAGGGGCCTGAGGAGGTTGGTGGGTCGGGGTGGAGACTGAAGCTGGGCAGCCACCAGCCACCAGCCACTCAAGCACTAACCAGATGGCTCATCTCTCTGTCCCCCTCCCACCTGTATCTCTCTCCCCATGTCTCTTGGCCCCTTTGCCCAAAAGGGGATAGCCGGAGGCTGAAGGGGGCCATCCAGAGGAGCACGGAGACAGGCCTGGCCGTGGAGATGCCCAGCCGGACGCTGCGCCAGGCCAGCCACGAGTCCATCGAGGACAGCATGAACAGCTACGGCTCAGAGGGCAAGTGAGTGTGGGGCCCGCCAGCCCTCCTGGCTCTTGCAGCCCCCTGTGGTGGGGGGTGGGCATGCCTGGGCAACACCTCTCAGAGCCCTGGGTCAGCCTCAGGCTCAGGGCTCCCGGGCCGTGCCCATCTTCAGAAAGGAGGGAGAGTGAGCAGAGCACGGGCTCCAGTGCGTGACCGCCTGGATCTGAATCCTGCCCCACCCCTCTCCTGCTGTGTGACCCTGGGCAGGTCACGTCTCTGTGCGATAGTTTCCTCACCTGTAAAATGGGGATAACAGTACCAATCTTATAGGGGTGCTATGAGGATTAAATATTTATAACCATTTAATCCTGGGCTAGTACTTACAGAGCACGGGACAGTGTTTGCACAGACGTGCTGCGTGTCGGTGTCGGGAAGGCAGTACAGAAGGGGCTGGAGAGGGGTTTTATTGTCATGACCCCGCTTTAGTTTCTTAAGTCCCAGCTGGTTTTTAAGCATACATATTACTGCTCGATAAAGGTGTCTCCTGTGCACCAAATCATTAAACAGGAGTGCTGCCCGGCTCCCCGTGTTTCTCTCCCCTGGCTGCATGTCAGAATCCCTGGGGAACGTGTTCAAATGCAGATTGCAGGGCCCTGCCGCACCCGAGCTGCTGAATTAGTCTCTGGGAGTGGAGCCCAGGAACTCCATTGCTGAAAAGCTCTCTGAAAGAAGGATGAATCTAGACTAGCGGTTTCTTATCTTTATGGACCCCTTTGAGAATTTTGGGAAAGCTTTGGGCCTGCTTTCCCCCAACACACATACACACACACACACGTACTCTAACACATACACACTCATTCTCACACACATGGTCACACAAACACACTCTTCTCCTAACTGTAGGAGGTTCCCACATTCCCCTAAAACCATCCATGGATCTCTGGCAAAGAAACTTTCATCCAAAGCAACTTCCTTACTGTAGAGATGACTAGGGCACTCAGAGAGGTTAAGGCGCTTGCCCTGGATCACACAGCATGCTAATAAGTCTGGAACCTGGGAGTCCTGACTCCCAGCTGGGGGTTATTTCATGATATCACATTGCTTCATGGCCCCAGCCATCCTCTGAGGTGGGGTGGGGGCTAGAGGTCAGTGTCACAATCCTTGTGCACATGAGGAGACTGAGGCTTGGAACAGTTAAGTGCCACATAGTCCAGTCCAGCAGTCACTAGACATACGAAACTACTTAAATGTCAGTTAGTTTAAATAAGATGAAATACTGTGTTCCTCTCTTGCATTAGCCATATTTCAAGGGCTTGATTGCAACACGTGGCTAGTGGCAGCCCTATTGGATGGCATGGAACATTTTTGTCATTGCAGACAGTGCTGGCTGAGTGGCTTGTGCAAGGGCAGACGCCCAGCCGGGGAGGGGTAGGGCTGGGCTCAGCCTCCACCCTTTGCTGCCCTGCCTCTCACCAGGGGGCTCCTCCTGGTCGAAAGCCTTCCCCACCCCAGCCCCTCCTACACTGGGCATCTCCGGCCACAAGAATGGCCTCACCTCAGCAGATGCTGCTGTTCCACTCACCTAGCGAGACTTTCCAGTGGGCGAAAAGAGGAGGACAATGGGAGGGAGAGGAGCAGGAGGGAGGGAGCCAGTGTTTTCTTGAACTTGAGAAACATGGCAAGGCAGCAAAACCTGGCGGAAGATATTCTCAGTGTTTGGGAAGCAGTGGGTCCCTGCTGACAGACGCGAGTCTCGGGGGAGCATGAGGCTCGGCTCCTAGTCCTGGCTCTGCTGTTGACCCCCTGGGTGGTCTTGGGCACATCTGTGGGCCTCTCTGAGCTTTGGGGGTGGGCAGTAAACATCTGGTTGGCCTCATGGGCAGATGTGGAGGACCAGATTATGGGGAGGGCAACCAATGTGGTTCAGTGAGCAGCAGCAGGGAGGCTGCACCTGTGTTCCCGTTTTACAGAAGTGGAGGCGAAGGCTCAGAGAGGTCACATGACTTGCCCAAGGGGCGCATCCGGGGAGAGTGTCATGAGGAAGAAACAAGGTGTCGCCACACATGGCAGGTGTGCGCACTTGT
Organism: Eulemur rufifrons; assembly: GCF_041146395.1. Classification (NCBI taxonomy): domain Eukaryota; kingdom Metazoa; phylum Chordata; class Mammalia; order Primates; family Lemuridae; genus Eulemur; species Eulemur rufifrons. The sequence goes on from NC_091002.1 coordinate 15,270,827, forward strand.
TACCATTTGCTGTAATGTGCTGTAAGGGACCAAAGAGTCCAATTATGTTACAGACAGGTTCAAAGCCAGGACTCAGGAGTGAGATAACCCTGGTTTGTGGCTCAGACCCACTGAATCAGAATCTGTATTTTAACAAGACCCCCAGGTGGTTTGTGTGCACGTTAAGGTAGAGAAGCCTAGGGAACACTGACCATGTGCAGGCGGTGCGCTAAATGCCTGCACGTACACGGGCTCATTCCATTCTCTGCTGCTTAGCAGCTGTGTGGCTTCACCTCTCTGAGCCCAGTTTCTTCTATAGAAAGGGGACGGTGATGGTACAGACACTCATAGAGTATTGTGAGGATTAAATGCGGTAATAAAAGTAAAAGCACTTTGAACAGTGACTGGCACCTAGCAGGCACTATAATTATTAGTTGTTATTATTGTTTGTTAATTAAGTGACTATTAGTTAGCTGCTTGCAGTCAGTTGTGTTCTATTGGATATAGTGAGCCACTGCAGATGTAATTGTATCTATAAAGTGCCAAGCACAGAGCAAGCCCTGAATAAATGTTAGCTGTGTTGATTATGATTATTAAAAGGTTTGGGGTGGGTGTTTTGAGCCCCGCTGAGGAAGAATCAGGTGGGTTGGAATCAGGTGTCCTCCCTGCCAGGTCCAGCAGGGAGGATGGTCTTGGCTTCCTGAGAGGGGCTGAATCTTGGTGGATTCCAGCCAAGTGCTGCCACATGCCCCAACACCTAGGCAAGGAAGGGACATAGAAGGGACAGGTAGGGACATTGAGAAGGGACAGCCTCTTCCTTGTTCTGCAGGTATTTTGAGCACTGGTTGGACCCAGGTGCCAAGCTCTGATATAGGAAGGGATGCGACTGTCCTCCCCTCTCCCCACCCCCTGGGCGTCTGCCAGCCCAGCTGGGGCTTAGAGGGAGCCGGCCTGCCTGAGCGGCCCTGGTACCGCTGGGCATATGTATTCCTGCATGCGGGCACAGGAATGCTCCCATGTGGATGTTCATTTCAGCAAATGTGATTGAGCATCTACAGTGTGCCAGGCAGTTGAGCTGGGCACCTCAGTGACCCTGCCCTGACCTCCACGAGCTTTCAGTCTAGGGCACGGACCAACCATCCAGCAGTGTGGGGAGACCTGCAGGGGACAGGTATAGAAAACTTGGGAAATGCTGCGTCCCCAGCCGGGCCTGAGGGGTGGAGAAGGAGTGCACGTGGGTTGGGCCACTCTGTCAGTGAGGATGTCCTGGGCTCCAGGTTGCTGAGACCAACAGCCCGTGGCTTCTGCCTTTGCTATTCAAAGTGTGGGCCACAGCTGGGCAGCACTAGTGTCCCCTGGGAGCTGGTGAGAAATGTAGAACCTCAGGCTCCGCCCCAGACCCACTGAATCAGAATCTGTATTTTAACAAGACCCCCAGGTGGTTTGTGTGCACGTTAAGGTAGAGCAGCCTAGGGGACACTGACCATGTGCAGGCGGTGCGCTAAATCCCTGCACGTACACGGGCTCATTCCATTCTCACAACCACCTGATGTTAATGTCCCCGTTTTACAGATGAGGAAACGTGAGTTCAGAGAGGGTAAGTAACTTACCCAAGGTCACATGGCTAGTAAGTGGCAGAGCCAGGATTCCAATCCAGGTATTTGGAGCCTGCCCTCAGTGATTATACTCAGCTCTTTCTCTGATTTAATGTCGCATCTATCAAGATTTCTGGAGGTGGAAGTTTCAAGGATGGTTTGGTGGATCGAGGATGCTGTCAAGGACCCAGAGTCCTCCCATCCCTCCCCTCCACAGGGCTCAGCGTGTCGGACCAGTCATGTCTATACCCGGGGGCTGGGGAAGGGCTTCCTTTCCCTGAGCCCTTTTCTGCCTGATCAAAAATTAGGGTTCTGTGTTTTAAAGATGGAGAGTAAGCCAGCCAAGCCACCAGAGCAGGCCCATGTCACTCAGACAAAGGGCAGGGGATCAAGTTCAAGGGCCCTGAGAAAGGGCCACGAGAACAGGGACTCCCTAGACATACCCCCCACCCCATCCTGAGACTCTCCCTGTTGACTGTCTGCTTTAGTTTGGGTTTTCCCAGAACCAGACCTGAGCCATGGATTCCAGTGCAAGCGATTCACTTGGGAGGTGATTCTAGAAAATAATGGCGGAGCAGCATGTAAGAGAGAGAGGTAGGGATGCATCCAATAAGGCAGGCTGTAAGAAGCCAGCTACCCCAGGGGGCAACCAGAGCTTGATCCTGATGGGGAACTCTGGGAGCCAGCCTAGAACCACGCCTGAGAGTTACCCCTCCGGAGGCAAGGGAGCTGGAGTATTTACACTACGGCTCTCACCAGTTACTGATTGATGGCCGCTCCCTGTTAACTCTCTGGCTCTTCCTGTGGCTAAATGGGCTCTGGATGTTCAAGTTCTTCAGGGGCTGGAGAAACGTAAGCAAATGAAAGCAGGTGCTGGCAGTTAGAAGTCAGCAAGCACTGACGTGGTCAGGGGTAGGGTGTGGACCGGCAGAGCCTACTGCGTTTCCAGAGTGCATAGAACCACCATCTCCCAGCTGCCCAAGCCAGAAACCTGGGGCACTCCTAGACAGCTCCCCTCAATGCATAGTCCATATCCAATCCATATTGGGCTCCCCCATTTTACTCTTAATTATCTCTGGAATCCATCTATTTCTCCCCATCTGCATCCCCCTGGTCAAGGCCACCCATCACTCTTGCCTGGATGCCTGCAAGTCTCTTTTTTGATCTGAACTCTGCAGTCTGTCACCCAGCACCTGTTTGCTCTGACATCGTCCAGCCTGTCCTAGTCCCCAGCCATGTGTCCCCTGTTCCACCACCCTGAATCTTCATGCTGCCCTCTCTCTCACCTCTGGGGCTTTGCATCTATTGCTCCCTCTACCTGGCTCTCCCTTTTCTACCCCTGCTCCCTCTTCACCCTCTGACTCATTCCTTCTCCAGATCTCAGCTGAGAACTGGCACATAAGCTGTATCTCATGTGCCAGCTCCACTTAATTGATAGTGGCTCCCTGGAGTGCCGTGTTGAGAAGGATGCTGGAGCCCCTCCAGGCTCGGCAGGAGTGCTGAGGTTGATTAGCAATGTCTGCCCTGGGCGTGGGCAGGAGAAGTGGAACAGCAGGGGTCTTCTGGTCCTCTGGCTGCATCAGCAGCTTCCACAGCCCCCTGAGCTTCCCCACCACAGCACCCTCCACTGTCTGTCCTAATTGTCACCTGCGTACCTCTCTGTCCCACTGGACGCTGAGTTCGGTGTTGGCAGAAGCATATACACATTCCGCTCCTTCCCAGTCTCCATCATCTCACAAAATCCAGGGCTTTAGCATCGTCTCGGTCAACCTGGAAGCTCTCAGAGCTGGTTCTCAGCGCCTACCTGCTCCTTCCGTCTGCCCCTCGTTGTCCTAAGGTGTCTGGGTCATCAGCATCCCGGTCCCTGGGTGTCTGCAAGGTCACGGTTGGTCCCATTCCTGCCCAAGGCTATTCCTGATCACGAAAGGCTCCGGAGGCCGGGGTGGGTGGGCAGGACCCTCTTCCCTTTCCTACCTCTGCGATTTAGCAGAGTCATCACCCTTACAGGACAAAGTGGAACTGGATGTGGCCATGGGCTAGGAGACGGGGATTTGTTTTGTTTTGTTTTATAAACACTAGTATTTCTTGAACATTTAAATGTGCCCAACTCTGTTCTAAGGCATTTATCTCATTTAACACTCACAACAGCACTGAAGATTATCCCATTGTTATTTATTCCTATCTTACAGGAAAGGAAACCAAGGCTTTGAGAGGTGAAGAATGTGTCTCTAGTGAGTGGGGGAGTCAGGATTCAGTTCCAAGCCTGCCTGACCCCAAGGCTTGGACTGCAAATCCCTGTGCTCTGCTCTGCTCTGGGCAAGGCTAAGGACCCCTCAGGGCACACGGACAGTCTGACAGAGTGCTTAACAAGGGGCACTCTGGAGCCAGACTCTCAGGGTTCAAGTCCCAGGTCTGCCACTTCCTAGCAGAGTGATTTCATTGAATGACTTAACAGTTCTGTGCCTCAGTTTCCCCTTCTGTAAAATGGGTATTAATTATAAATAACCTAGCTTTTATAGAGTTGTTAAGAGGATTAAATGAGTCAACATTGATAACTTAGTACTTACTGTCAATGCTTGGCTCATGGCAAGTTTTTGATAAATGACAAAATGAATTGAATCGCTGGCTTCGCGCTCGTAAGCCACACCCTCACGGAGTGGGCAGGTTTGGAAATGTCTTGAATGCTTGAAAAGCCGGAATCAGAATTGTGTGATACGTTGTATCCTGGCACGCGGGCAATTTTGCTACAGCGCTTGCTTTCAAAATGAGAATTGGTTCCAACTCCATTGAAGTATTAGGAAACAATTTGAGCATAACGCGATTTTCACATTTGCTCAGTCAGGCACATTTTCATCCGTGAGAAATACTAGGTGAACGCAGAAAACCGCACCTGCATAAGAATATACAAAAACACGCCCCGCGAACACCTACTGCACCCTCTCAGCTTATGGTATATAAGCCACACCCATCCACGCCTGGTGGCACAAGCTTCCGTCCCATTTCGTTCTTTCGCTCACCACTCACAGTCACTCACGTGCTTCGGCCCTTCTGACGCCCACTTGCACAAGCCAACTTCGGGTTGTTTTCAAGGTCAAGTGCCACTTTTATTGTGGTATAATATTTATGCATTTCTTAACCATTTGACATGTATAAAACTCCGCTATTGTTTTTATTGTGTTCCTGTCTTTCCTTCCTTCTTTTTTTTGATGTGATACTGACCCCATTTTCTCCATAAGCTCTGTGATTTTTATAGCAGAACTTTGCATTGCACAGTAATTTTTAGGAATGCATATTTCACGTTGCACCAGAATTGACTGTGTTGCAGGCTCAGCGAATTTGTGGAAAGGTGAATGGATGGACAGATGGATGTGTTGGGGGGTGGGCAGTCAATGGATGGACAGGGAGCCCATAAGCTGCTAAAACCTTTCAGAACCACACAACCCATAATCACCACAAGGGCTGTGCAACCTTTTAATTGCTGCTGCCATTGAGACGGGTGATCCATCTGGAAAAGAGAATAGGATCAAACCCCTGAATAACCTAATTACTTCTTTAACCATCAAGAACACAGAAAATCCAGGGGCCAAACCAAGCTCAGAGGTTAATAATAAAAGACAAATGGGTTTCAGCTCCACAAACAAAAGTAACAGGATTTGAAATGCAGGAAATCTCATTTCACCATTAACACAAAATAAAAGGCCAGCACAACACGGGTTGTAATCCTGTTTCAGGGCTCTGCCTTTGCCCACGTGGCGCTCGTCCCTGGCAGGAGCCTGCTGCTGCAGCATTCCCTCCATGCTGCTGCAGCATTCCCTTCGCGGCCCCCCAGATGGCCTGGGCTGGGTCTCAGGCGGCCAGATCCTACACTTTTTAACAGGTCTGGAATCAGAAATGCCATGCAAATGCCGAGAAGCGGGAGAGGAGGCTCTCTGAGGCGGGGCAGCGGCATCAGCAGGCTGTGGTCTCTCATTCCTTGATGCATTCCGCAGACACTCTGTGCTAAGCACCCTGCCTGCGTTATCTCCCTGACTGTCCCCAGCAACTCAGCAAGGTGATTACTGTTTAGTCCCATTTTATATCTCAGGAAACTGCAGCTCAGAGAGGTTAAAAATTTTGCCCCTGGTTGCACAGCACTGGAATCCAATGTCTGTTATACCAAAGTCCAGTCTTCACTGCTGTCCTTTATTTTCCCAGTTTGAGTCTAGCTGTAGGGTTTGGCAGTGAACATTTATTGAGTTCCTGCTGCATACAAGGACTGGTGTAAGTTGTAGCATATATGTGGCACTTAATTCATCAAGCTCTCTTATACTCCTTTGCTAGTGGATCCTATAAGCAGAGATTTGGGGAACGTTTAAAACGGGTACATCACAGGCACTTACCACCTAAACAGCTGTACACTGTCCTTTGCAGATAAGAACACTGATTGAAGTGCAGAGACAATAGCACCTTGTCAGGTCACACAGCAGGCGTTGGGCCAGCAGATCTGATTCTGTAGCCTCTACCTTCTTTCCTGCTCCAAGGAAGGTCCCAGGGTGGAGTGGGGTCTCCAGTGCAGTCGGACCTCTGGCCAGCAGGGACCAGCCACCACTTTATTCCTCCTTCCTCCAGTCCCTGGATGATATGATAACCCGTTCAGGGTTTCTGGGGCGTCAGCCTGGTTCCTTGGCAGCCAGCGAGGCTCCCTGGGATGGGAAATCAGGCAGCCGCCCAGATATTATAAACAATTACCGCTAATTACCAGGCCTGCCAGTTCCCCATTGTCTGCTCACAATCCCACCAGGAACTGAGGAGCAGACAATGATGATGTTGGAGGAAACTTTCAATTTCAGGCTGTGGAAGCCTCGCTCTGCCTAGGAGGCTGGGCTCCCTCGTGCCTTGGAACCCATGAGGCCCCATCATTTTTCAGGCTTTTAGAGCCCAGACCCTTCTTATAATCTGGAGCCTGGACCCCCAGATGGCCAGGAGGGCAGGGCGGGAAAGAGACCCAAGGGCGTGGAGGAAAGGCTCTGGCGCTAGTGCGAGAGGGTCTAGGGTTGGAGCCTCAGTGCTGTTCATTAAGGGTTTGGTTTTGCAAGAATAGTGGGTACACACTTCAGTCCCCAAACATTCAAATGATTTTATTTTTTCCATACTTTCTCTATTAAAGAAAAAAACACTGTTGCATAAGACTCAGAAGCCCGGCTGCCTGGGTTCAAATACTGGTCTGCTTCTGCCTTTGGTTGGCTTCTTCCAGAGCAGACCCTGACTCAGAGGTTCAAGAGGGAACCCCGTTATTGGTCAGGCCTTCCCAGGAACCCCAGCAGGGGATCCATGAGAAATGAGATGGGAAGGCGAAGGGTGTGTGATCAAGGCTGTTACCGCTGTGGGCAGCTGGAGCTCAGGCCCGCGGGGGAGCCCTGGGAGGCTGGCTGGACATTCATCCTCCTATCTCCACTACATACCGCTCCCCGTTTGTCACCGGGTGGGGGCTGCCTCTGGGGATTTAGCCCTAAGGCACTTCCAGGCTGGCTGAATTTGCTCTCACAGCCAGAAAATCAGCCCTGAGACTGAGTCGGCAGCCTCTGTGTGTGTGGTGAGTGCTGAGAGGGCAGGGTGGGTGGCACACTGCCTATGTGACTTGGGCAGGTTTCTTAACTCTCCAGCTAATCTATAAAATGGGCCCAAAATAGTATCAACCTCATAGGGTGTTGTAAGGCTGAAATAACAAGTGTAGAGCACTCAGACATGAGTGGCTTTAGTGAGCCTATGAGTTTGCTCCGTCTGATCTACCAAGTCCCCATTTTTCCTGTTTGCTGGAAACTTAGTCTCACTTGGTTCAGGATTTTCCCAAGGGTTATACCTATGTCCCAGGGAAGTTTATAGAGAGAGATTCCATGTCAGTTGCTAGAACAGACCCAGGGTGACATTTAAAGTATTTAGTAAGAGGTACAGGCCAGGTGTGGTGGCTCACACTTGTAATCCTAGCACTCTGGGAGGCCGAGGCAGGAAGATTGATTGAGACTGGGAGCTCGAGACCAGCCTGACCCCGTCTCTACAAAAAATCGAAAAAAAAAAAATAGAAAAGTTAGCCAGGTGTGGTGGCGTGTACCTGTAGTCCCAGCAACTCAGGAGGCTGAGGCAGGAGGATCGCTTGATCCCAGGAGTTTGAGGTTAGTGAGCTATGATGCTGCCACTAAACTCTAGCCCCAGGTGACAGAACAAGACCCTGTCATTTTCTATTTTTTTCGTAGCATTTACCACCTGTAATGTACTGTGTTATGATATTAATTATTTGCTATATGTCTCCCTCTACTAGGATGTAAGCACCTTGAGGGCAGGAATCACTGTTCACTGGTGTAGTTCAAGTGTCCAGAACAGTGCCTGGCACATAGTATATGCTCAGTAAACATATGTTGAATGAATGAAATGGATCAAATGGATGCTGGCTGTAATGCTTGGTGTCCCAGCTGAGCATCAGCGCTGGTTAGTATTCAGTAACATTGGCTGCCATTATTGTGCAGCTGAGATGTTGGGGACAGAGTATGTGGTCCTCAATCATCCATCCTTCCAGTGTCTTCTGGAACATGACCGTACTGTCTGTTCCTTGGTCATTGTTTCACACTGGTCTCTTTGCCCAGACCATCAGATCTGCCTTTTTCTCGGGTACATCTGGATCATATGTTCCTGTCTGGGGTGTGCAGGGATGTACTGAGAGCTTCAAGGGCTCTCCCAGGGGGTCCAAGGGGTCACCTGACAAGACACCCAAGCAGCCTTTTCTGCAAAGCATGTGTCCCTTGCTCAGCTCCACCCAGTAAGAAGGGTGGGCACAAGTCCTCTCCACTTCAGGTGCCCCAGACCTGCCTGGAGTTTCCCGCCATCCCTCAGGGCCACCAGCTCAGCCCAGGGACCACAGCCCTTCCTCAAGGGTCCTGCAGCATCTCCGTTCTCTTTCCTCCTCGCCTGACTTCCTCTGCTCTCCACGGCTGGGGATTTGTCTGTTTAGGGGCAGGACAGCCTAGTTTAGTTTTGTACCTATTCTAAGTCTGGTTTTGTTTTTTTTTTTGAGACAGAAGTCTCGCTTTTTTGCCCGGGCTAGAGTGAGTGCTGTGGGGCCAGCCTAGCTCACAGCAACCTCAAACTCCTAGGCTTAAGTGATCCTCCTGCCTCAGCCTTCCGAGTAGCTGGGACTACAGGCGTGCGCCACCATGCCCGGCTAATTTTTTTTGTCTATATATATTTTAGTTGGCCAGATAATTTCTTTCTATTTTTAGTAGAGACGGGAGTCTCACTCTTGCTCAGGCTGGTCTCGAACTCCTGACCTTGAGCGATCTACCCGCCTCGGCCTCCCAGAGTGCTAGGATTACAGGTGTGAGCCACCTCGCCCGGCCCAAGTCTGTCTTTTAAGATTTGGAACCGAAAATTCAAGAATCTGAGTCCCTTGTTGTCTGCATCCTACTCGGAGGCGGTAGACACAGGACGCCCTGGCTGCTGCCTGCACGAGGCGGGCAAGCAGGCCGGGGGGCGTGGGAAATCATGAAAAGGAAAAGCATTCAGGCCAAAATGTCAAATGACTGTCTTGCCATGAACTCTGCTGACAATTTAAGGAAAAACAGAATCTGTTGCATACGCTGACGGGGCACCTCACAGGGCTGAGGGAAGAGCTGAGCGGCCAGGGCTGGTAGCTGGCAGAGTTTATGGTCTCTTCGCAAGGGAAGGCCATTTGTGTGGCTCAGTCCTCGTGACTTTTAGTCTCAGGGATTCTCTTTTATTTCCCAGACAGAGTGTTTGGTTGGTCTAGTTTGGGTCAGGACTCTATCCCAGCTCCGGCGGGAAACAGTGTCATCTTTTTGCTGGGCAAATGTGTTCCTTATCTGAATAAAGGTGTTAAAGGTAAACCAACCTCCTGTGGTTGTGGTAAGGGTCAGGTAAGAAAATGGGTTGCAAGCGCTTTTGCTCCTCAAGGAAACAGGGGTACATCAGGCATGGTACTTAGTGCCTCACCTCACAACAGACCTAGGGGATAGGAACATTGTTATTCTCATTTCAGAGATGGGAAAGAAACACTTCAAGAGGTGAAGGGAGGGAGAAATTTTACCGAAATAGGCTTAAGCAATAATAAAATTATTCTTGTTATTGTTGGTACTGACTTATATAACCAAAAGATGAAGTAGCTTGCTTCAGGTAGAGCTTGATCCAGGACACCGCACACTGCCATCATTTTGATGGCTTCGTTTTGGGATCCAGGTGGTAGCATGATAGCTGTCAGAAGCTCCAGTCCTGTGTCTCAGACTCCTGGGGTGGGAAAAGAGAGCTTCTTACTCCCCACAGTTCAAACAAAGCTTCCAGGCCAGATTCTCATTGGCAGAAATGGGCCTCATGCATGTCTCTGAGCCAGTCACTGGCCAAGGGGAAGAAATGCCCTGATTGGCCTGGCTGAGCTGCAGGCCCAGCTTCTGGGGCTGGGTCTGTTCCGCCCTGCTGCAATCACATGCCATGGGGAGGGAGCTCCCCAAAGGAAATTTGAGGTCTTGTTACCAAAGAAGGGGAAGCAGGAACGAATGCACACTGCAGAGTCCAAACCCGCAGTTGCATCTCAAACTTTCACATACAAATGGATCATCCAGGGCTCATGTTAAAATTCAGATTCTGATTCAGCAGCTGGGGGTGGAGTCGGGCGCAAGTCTGTGTTTCTGTTTAGCTCCCAGGGGATGCTGATTCTGCTGGTCTCTGGACCAAGCTTTTGAGTATCAGGGCCCTGAACCTCATGAGCCAGGGACTGGCAGACTTCAGCTCCATCGATTCTTGCAGTCACCCCAGGACATAAGTATCAACATATCCATTTCATGGGGCTGGAGCCTCAGGCTTAGCAAGGAGAGGTAGGGTGACAGATGTTGACAGAATGCCGGGGAATGTGGGGTGTTCTGGACCTGCCCGCCTGAGTCGTTGGTGCTGCCATTCAGCCTGTTTGTCTTGTCTCATCTTTTCTTGCAGCCTTAACTATGGGGGAGTTTGCCTGGCATCAGATGCACAGTTCAGTGACTTCCTGGGCAGCATGGGACCAGCACAGTTTGTGGGCCGCCAGACCTTGGCCACCACGCCCATGGGTGAGTGCCCCAAGGCCTGTTCCAAAGGGACTGAGATGGGGGGTGGGGAGGGCCCAGAGTTTCTCCCTCCTGCCCGTCTGCCTGTGGGTACATCCTCTGAGCACCCAGCCTGGAACCTGGTGCACACTGCCAAGCCCTCCGCAGAGCCCAGGGGGTGGGAGCTGGTTCTAGTCTTGTTTTGGGCTGGGCTTGGGGAAGGAGGTTTCATCCTCAAGCAGAAGGGAGGGGCTGAGTCCTTACTTGAGCTTCTGAGCCACTTCCCAGTCCCATCTCTCGGGGCCTCTTGCAGGGGACGTGGAGATCGGTTTGCAGGAACGGAATGGTCAGCTGGAAGTGGACATCATCCAGGCGCGGGGACTGACGGCCAAGCCAGGCTCCAAGACACTGCCAGGTGTGGGGGCTAGAGGTCAGGGAAGATGTCCTGAGGGGTACTTAGGTTCTAGAAAAGAGAAAACTGGGCCCAACTGTAGGCGACCCCTCTGCTCCGACTGCAGTGTCTTACATGGAACTTGTGGTTTAGGGTTTGTTTGGGGCCCCAGTTGAGATTGTCTGTTGATGGTGGTGTTCTCCCCAACAGGACTGAGCTGGAGGGTAGGGGCCACCTTTCCTGTTTGTCATTGTACCCCAGTGCCAAACAGGATACTTGGCACGCGGTGGGTGCTCAGCAGGCACCTGTGGGTCAGCAAGTGAGTGTACAAGCCAGGGAGGGGGTGGGCCAGTAAGGACCGAGAGAGGAAGGAAGTGAGCTCAGAGTGAGCAAAGGAAGGGGGAACCCGCCGGTCTGGACCAGCAGAAGAGGTGGAGCGGGCCCCACCTAACCCTGACTGCACCTGCCACCCCCAGCCCCACCTGCCCCTGTTGCATCCTCCCCAGACCCCATGGAGGTACTCCTGTCCCCAGCAGGGGGTGGGCTGCCTCGCTCTGTTGTACCCTTTGTCTGCCAGCAAGGAGCCAGACTAGAACTCACCCCTGCTGACCTCTCTCCCAGCGGCCTACATCAAGGCCTACCTGCTAGAGAATGGCGTCTGCATTGCCAAGAAGAAGACCAAAGTCGCTCGCAAGTCGCTGGACCCACTGTATAACCAGGTGCTGCTGTTTCCCGAGAGTCCCCAGGGCAAAGTCCTGCAGGTGAGGGGTGCTGGTGTGTGTGCAGTACCAGAGTGAGAGGGGCACCCTTGTGGGGGTCTGTGGAGGGCCTCGCCTGGAGGAAATAGACACTGCAGTTTATCTGAGCTCCATAACTTACTGTGCGACTTTGAACAAGTTCCCTTCTGAGCCTCAGTTTCTTCATCAGCAAAGTGGGGATGGTATTAGTCCCTGCCTGGTAACATTGCTGTGACAGTGGAATGTGTGCTGCGTGCAGGAAAAGTATTTGCAAGTTTGGCCAGTAGTAAGTGCCAATGGCCATCGTCGTCATCGTCATCATTATCATCATCATCATCCACCACCTCTAAAGGTCAGAGGCTTGGCCTGGAGCACAGTGATAACAACCTGCAGGCCTGTTGTGGACCCCAGAGAGGTGTTTGGCTCCAGCCATTAGGGAGGACCCTAGTGGTCACCCAAGCCGGGGGCTAGAAGCAGCTGCCCATCCAGGGAGCAGGCAGGGCCAGGGTCAAATGCCTGCAGAAGCCATATGCCCGCTCTCTCAGCTGCCGCTTGGGTACCTGTGGCTTGCACCTTAATTTTTGCATCCAACCTGGGCAGGCAAAGCGACTGCGGGCAGGGCTAGAGTGTTACAAGTTGCCAAGACAGTGGGGGACTTTTGCCAAACTGGGAAGCCCAGGTCCTGTCCAGGGCAGAGTTTTTCAACCTGTAGGTTGAGACCCATTAGGGAGTTGTGAAATCTATTTAGTGGGTCTCAACAAGCTTTTTAATTTTTAATGGAATGGAATAGGAAAGAAAACATTTATCACTCTTAGTAAGGGGAATATTCTTCCTTGGGGCACTTGCTTCAATTACTCGTTTCCACGTGTGCGCTGGGTGGTGGGATAACGTCTTATTGTATATCGCTGTCAGAAATGTCTGGGAAGACCCCAGTCATCTAGAGGTATTCAGATACCACTTAAAATAATCCGAAGACCATCTGGGGCCACACTTGGCCTACCGGATGAAGGTTTGTGCATTCTGGCCCCCAAATCTTTAGGGAAGCCTCGGTACCTGTCCCTGTCTGGGGTGTGGAGGGGGCGGGGAGACAGAAGGCTGAGATGGGGTCCCTGCTGCTGGGTGCTCTGACCAATGTCAGAGCAGGACAGACTGACCGTGAACGATGTTCCTAGTGTCTCTCTTTGTCTAAATTTCCTCCTTTTATCAAATAAGGACACCAGTCAAATTGGATCAGGGCCCACCCTAACAGCCTCCTTTTAAGTTAATCACCTCCTGAAAGACCCCATCTCCAAATTCAGCCACATTCTGGGGTACTGGGACTTAGGGCTTCAACAAATGCATTTTGGGGGAACACAGTTCAGCCCATAATACCAGTGAAAATGAATCCATCCATACCCTAGAAGTGGGCTTCTGATCAGCTGCCTAAGCGGCACTTAAGATTTAGTTGAGTGACTCTGGGCTAATGATTTAACTTCTCTGAGCCTTGGTTTAAGCAGCTGTGAAATCGGATCATTTTTTGTAGGGTTGTTGGGAAGATTGCATCTAAGGCTAGTTTAGCCTCAGAGCAGTTCCTGACACACAGCAGATGATTGTTGGCTCCTCTTGTTTTAATGTCACCCTGTGTGCTTGGGAGCAGCTGACAGCTTGCAGTGAGCTTTTATAACCGTTACCTCCTTTGATCCTCACCCTCGAGGTAAGCTGAGCAGGGATCATTCCATTTACAAACAAGGATGCTGAGGCTCAGTGAGGTTAAATGACTTGCCCAGAACCACACAGCCAGTAAAAGTGGTGGAGCTGGGATTTGAACCTACATATACCTGACTCCAGAGGCTTTAGCCCACCAGGCTCTACCAAATGATCAAGCCAGCCTGCCTTCATAGAGGGGGGTGGAGTTGGGAGCCGAGATGCAGAACAGCAAATGAGGGTCTTGCAGTCACAGAGACCGTCCAGCCGGCAGCTCCGAGACCAGGAAACAGTTGACCAGGGTGGGGGAAGGCCCTGCAGAAAACAGTTGGTAGGAAGAAAGCTAGCGTGTGCTCCACACCAGCCACTTTTTAAAACTGTTTCACAGGGAGGGTTTCTGAGGATCTGGAAGCAGAGGGCCCGTGGGGGAAGCAGTAAGGGGACTCACAATGTAGGGTCAGCCCTCTAGGCCTGGTTCGAAGGTGGGGCGTGTGGAGGATGGAGCGGAGAGGGCAAGACCGGAGGCAGGAAGCCGGTCACCCAGGCAAGCAGTAATGGGCGCTGGAGCTGGGAAAATACGGTCAGGCTTGAGCAACTTTACAGAGGTGGAATTCACAGGTGAACGGCGCATGGGGGCAGCCCCAGGCTCTGGTCCTGGGCCTGTGGGTGGCACTGGCAGGATTTGAACCACTGTGTCTCTTGCCCCACAGGTGATCGTGTGGGGGAACTACGGGCGGATGGAGCGGAAGCAGTTCATGGGCGTGGCGCGCGTGCTGCTGGAGGAGCTGGACTTGACCACCCTGGCCGTGGGCTGGTACAAGCTCTTCCCCACCTCCTCCATGGTGGACCCAGCCACGGGCCCCCTGCTCCGGCAGGCATCCCAGTTGTCCCTCGAGAGCACCGTGGGGCCCTGCGGAGAGCGATCTTAGTGCTGGGGATGGGGAGGGGCTCCCCAAGAGGGCCTATGGGACCGCCCAGCCCTGATCTGGGACCCCAGGCCCATGGGCACACTGGACAGGAGGACGGGGTTCTCCCCCACAGTGGGGAAGTAGAACGGGGAGACCTGCCCCCCTTGGGCCCCTCCTCACCCCTTCTTTGCCTCCTACTCCCTGAGACCTTCCCTCTCCCAACGGGATTGGCTACACTTTTGACTTGGCGGGTTCTTGACCTGGTGGATGTGGCTGCAATCCGGAGAAAGGAGAGACTGAGGTAGCAGAGCAAACCACTCTCCTGCCCCAAACACTGTCCACTTCCCCTTTTTGCCTCCTCGGAAGCTCGCTGCCCGGAGCCAAGTCCAGAACCCGGCCGGCCATCTCCATGGTGCCAATTACCAGCAAGTGTCTTTCCTGCGGCACCGGGTTCAGGCAGCTACTCCTGCCCCAGAGCCGTCGGGGCAGCTTTGCAAGGATCCGGAGCCAGCTCCCGGGGGCCCAGAGCCCCCCACTGAAGAGGAGCTCGGGCTTCCCTCTGCCTGCCCGTGGAAGGAGCTTTGCCGCAGCCTGTCCGAGTCCATCTGTCCATCCCCTCCTGCCTGCTCCTCTTCCGGTGGCTCTAGAAATTGGGGTCCAGCAGGGATCAAAGGAAAGGAGGGGGTGCCTGGGGCCTGAAAAAGACCCCCAGGGTGCCTTGCTCCATGGGATTGCAACAGTCTAGTTTGGGAACTATTGATGGTCTGGAAAGAATGTTGTCATCTGTTGTGGTGGAGAGGCTGTGTGACCTGAGTTTTCATAACTCCAAGCCTAGAGCTCACTGTCTCTTCATTTGGGGGATGTTGGATTGGAGGGGGAGGCCGAGGAAAGCTGGGATTGGGACTGGTGGTGCCAAGGTAAGGGTTTCCCACGTAGGAGAACCCCTCCTTGTTGGATGAGGTCAAAAGTCATCTTGTCTGCCCCTCTGCCTCCAGGCCAGGGGTCTGGGGAGGCAATAGAGCCCCCCTATTTTAGTCTTTTTTAACACACCATTCTGTACTAAGGGCAGAACCCAGTGCCCCAGCCTCAATTACCTTGGTTCAAGGAAAGATGGTGGTAGGAGAGAGAATGAAGAGGTATGAGTGTAAGAATTGGGAGATTCCTTCTCAAGCAGGCCTGGGTTGCTGCCTTCCCAGCCTGGCCCTCCCTGGGGCCTGCGGGAGCCCTTTTGCATGCGAGGGAGGACATAGGCTGGCCCCTCTTTATAGAAGCACATTTCTGCCACCTCCCCTGGGAGGCACCCAGCAGCCTACCACTCCTCTTTACCTAGTCCCTGCTGTGTAGGGCGTAGTCCAGGTTAGCTGGGTAGAATTAGTGTTCCAAGCCCTGGGGCCTGTTCTTAGCTCACACATAGTCCTTTCAGAGCCCCAGGACAGTGGGGAGGAGACACAGGAACATTCCAGGAGACCACTGTCTCCTTGCTGGCCTGGCAGCCTGGTTTGCGGGAGGCCAGCCCCTCCTCCCCCACCCCCTCCCTTCCCCTGTCCCCCGTAGGGTTATAGCTGGAGCTGCCCGTTAGACTCACGTTCCAATTTATTATCCTTGGTCCTGACTTTCTTTACGAGGCACTCCTGGGGATCACGGGGCCTTGGCAGACGGGGCCTGGTCTCCGCTAGAGGGTGTCATTTCCCACTGAGGACACCCGGGCTGTCTTTGGACCCACCCTGTTCCTGGTCCCGCCAGGTGATTCCTTCCACCTGGAAACTTTCCCCTGCCCTCAGCCTGTTTCAGCCCTGGGTATCCGTCAAAGTTCTGTCGGTTATAGCGCCTCCTTGGAGCGTCTTACACTGCTCTGGGAGGAGGAACTGGGGAGGCCCCTTCTATCCGGGGGGCCTTCAGAGCTTCCCATGACTGTGGCGGGGCAGATCCCAAGGCTGTGGGCAGGTGGGAGCAGGTCTCTGGGTGGAATCAGCACCCCGCCCCCCGCCCTCCATTTGTGTTTTTAACCAGTGTGATTTCTCTGCTGTTTGTTTATTACTCACCATTTGGAATATTTTGAGCCAGGAGAGCGACTTCTCTCTCCAGCCGGCACTGCTGCGGTTGTTCAGGGGTAGCTTTTCAAAGACAGGGCAGGGCCCGGCTGTCCCAACCAGAGGGGGAGGCAGCTCGGCCTGGCAGCCTGAGCCCTCCCTCTGGTGGCCGCACAGCCTTTATAAAGAGAGAGAGAGAGAGCTCCGAAGCAATAACAACACCCTGGGGGTGGTCAGCGAGGGCCCCCTCAACGATTTTCTTGTTTGTTCTGTGAAATCTCGCCCACCTCCTGGAGGGGTGGGGTGGATGGGGGCTGGAGCCCTATTTCTTTGTGTCATCGTTGTGAGCACATGCCCCTCTTGTTCGGGGCTGTGACCATCAGGTGTGGGAACCACCACCGTCTGTCCTCACCAGGGGCTGGGGGTTTGGGGAGGGGAGTGCCATTTTCATTACCTTTAAGGAAGCTTCAAGCCCTGCCCAGCCTGTCCCTGCTGCTGTCTGATCCTTTGCCAGCTCAAACCGCATCACTTGGAGAGCAGTGGAGAGGTGGAGTTTGGGGGCCTTTGGGGTCTGGGGTCTCTGGGGGTGATTTCATTTTCAATCTCCGGGGCAGGGGCACCACGGGAGGGAGCCATCTCCACTTTCCGTCTCCAGAAACCCCTTTCATACTAAAGGGAAAGGGCCTTTGGGACCATTAGTCCATTTTCATTTTACAGACAAGGAGACTAAGGCCCAGCACAGGGGAGGAGCCACCCCTGGGGTCACCTGTGCATTCAGTGGCACCCCCACCTGAGTCTCCCTCCCAGCACAGGCTGACCCCGAGCAGGGCAAGATGAGGTGGGGTCGCCCCTATGCTCACTTCCTCCTCCCTGCTCTCTTAGGAGCCTCCTAGTGGCCCTGGGAAGACAGACAGGACAAGTTGTAGCCCATCGGAGAGGTTAGGAAACTGAGGCCCAGAAACAGGAAGTGACTCGCCCAAGACCCCTCAGCAAGTGTGCAACAGGGTGGATAGAACTAGGGCTCCATGGTGCACCCTTCCTTCAGGCAACAGAGGACGTTGCCCCAGAGCATGCCCGCCAGGGCTGCACAGCCCTGCTTGGCTCCCGCTCTGTGGGCAGGAGCTTCTGGGTGTTGGTTTGTGGGGAGGGTTGCCAGGGAGACTCAGCCCTGCTGGGGGTCTGGCCCAGCTGACTGAGGGGCCACAAGATTTGGTCCAGGCCTCGATGTCTGGCTGGGGGCTCCTGCTGAGGGGCTGTAACCTCTCCGGGACCAGCTGGAGGGAGGTTAAGAAACACCTGCTCCTGCCTGGGGCTGTGAGCGAGTGGGGGCAGCCTGGTGCCCCTCAGCCTAGGGAAATCTCCCAAACCTTCAGATGTAATGAGACCTGGCCCTCCTGCAGTGCTTTTCAAACTTTCTGTTCTCCGAATGCTTTCACCTTGAGTGTGCCCTTTGGCCCTCACAAGAGCCCCTGGGTAGAAGGTGGGGCCTGTGTCGCCAGCCCCATATTAAAGAGGGGAGCTGAGGTCCTGGGCGGGGAGGTGCTTGCCTAAGGCCCCACTTAGGCAGGTTAGTGGCTGAGTCAGGCCTGGAACTCAGTTCCCCACCAGTTCAGAGCTCTTCTACGCCCGGAGGTGAAAGGGATAGTTTCCGGGTAGTTATGCATTTAACAAGCTGATTGACCATCCTGTTCCTTAAACCAGGAGCTCCTGGGTGCATTTCGGCATCAGAAACAGCACTGAGTCCCACTCCTTTTGGAGGTACAGCTGTTGCATCAGGCAAGGTCACCTGCATTTATTTATTGAGCAGCAGCCGTTCCAGGCCCAGGGGACCGAGCCCATTCCTCTGTAGTGACTCCGAGGCCCTCTGGGAGGGCCCGTGTCTGTAGAGCAGCACCTCGGAGTGGACAGAAAGTGTCCACGGCTCCCCTGACTCTCAACCCCTGTGAGGTGGGCTGGTGGTGCCCATTTTACCCAACGCTTCTGTGAGGCCAGAGTGGAGACTTGAACCCAGGGCCGTGGGCATTGCCTCTGGAGCCGGTTCACTCTACGGCTGCCTCCTGATGGGGTGGCGGGAAGGCAGGGCCCTGGGTCCTCAGGCTGGGGGCCTCTCTCCATCCACTCACCTTTCCCTCCTTCCCTCTCCAGGAGCAGGAGCTGCCCAGGCCTTTGGGGAGGGAGGGTTTCCAGGGCCCCTGGGTTGGAGTGGGTCACATTGCATTGTGTTCATGACCATGTAGCTCATGTTGAAAATTAAAGTTTTTGGCTTTTCTAACCTGGCTTGCTCTTGCTTTGTGTTGAACCGGTTCTATCTGGGAGGCTGAGGGAAGTTGGTGTTTTGGGGGGCTGAGTGCTACAGGTGCCAGGACACCACACCAGGGGCTTTTTTCATGGCCCCTGTGGCACACGGGCCTGTTCCAGAAAGCCCCGCCAGAGATGCAGAAGAGGGACAAGGGTTCTGGGTGAGCCCAGTCACTTTAAAGATGTGGCAACTGAGGCCCAGGGAGGGGATGTGATTCCCCAAGGTCACATTGCTGGTGACTGAGAGCTTGTACCACAGCATTCGGCTGTGTCCAGGTGGCCCAGTGACAGTGGGTGTCATGTCAGCAAGGCCCCCCTCATCCCGAAGTGGGGCTGGCCAGGGACAAAGCATCAGCTTTACGGGGTGAGGAGCAATCGTTCACACGGGGGCCAATTTCACTCCACACCGGCCCATCTCTGTTCCCAGCGCTGCTGGAAGCCTGAGCATCTGGCCTCACCGATTCCGATGAGGATCCCGGGGTTGAAAGTTGTGCATTTCTCCTACAACACGGAAAACCAGGCTCTTCACACAGAAGAGGGATTTGCTCCTGCAGGGTGGCTGTAAAGTCTGGCGCGTGCTTGTGATGCGACTTCAGTATATTTCTGGAGAGGGGGGAGGGGACTAGCCACAGAAGGTGATGAGAAGCTGCTCCTGGCGGAAGACAGCACTGGGCCCCTCACCCTCTCCAAGCCCTGGGGAGGGCGCCCTGGGAGGTGACGCCGCCCCTGCCATTCCGAGTTCCACCGGGCCGGGGTAGCGCTGTCAGATGGACCTCCGCCGGGCCCGGGGCCTGTCTGCCTCGCCGCCGCGCACGGCCCCCGGGCTGGAGGGGGGCGAGAAGCCCAGATTGTCGCGGGCGCACGTCTCCAGCCGGTGCACGCGGTGGGCGACGGAGGCGGAGCCCCCGGGGCGGGGCGCGCGGCCGGGCCGGGCGGGCCGGCTGCTCTCGGGCGCCCCTGGGCGGTGCGGGCTGGCGCCGCGGTCAACGCGCTCGGGGGCGTCGGCGCTGGCGGCGAGGAAGCGCAGGACCACGAGATTGAGGAAGGCGCCGATGACCGTGAGCCCCAGGAGGATGTAGAGGAAGCTGAAGGCCACGTAGGGCGGCTTCCTCTGCAGCGCCCCGTCGTTCTGCAGCGCCACGAAGTCGCCGAAGCCGATGGTGGTGAGGGTGATGAAGCAGTAATAGTAGGCGTGGAAGAAGGTCCAGCCCTCGAAGTGCGCGAAGGCGGCGGCCCCGAGGGCCAGGGTGGCGGAGCACGCCAGCAGCCCGGCCACCACCATGTTCTCGGTGGACACGCGCGGCCGCCGCAGGCCCAGGCAGCGCTTGGCCGCCAGCAGGAGGCGCCGCGCCAGCGTGTTCAGCCGCTCGCCCAGGCTCTGGAAGGTGACCAGCGCCAGGGGGATGCCCAGCAGCGCGTAGAACATGCAGAAGACCTTGCCCGAGTCCGTGCCCGGTGCAGCGTGGCCGTACCCTGTGCGGGGAGAGCGGAGGGGACGGCTGGTGAGTGCCCAGCTCCATCTCATATCAGGTGTCCCTCCCCATCCTCAGGGCCCGCAGAGCGTCTTCAAATATTAGTTCTAGCTAGGTCATTTCCCAGCTTTCAAACCTTGCGTGGTTATTCCTAATCGCCCCAAACTGCAAACTACCCAGATATCCTTCAACTAGGGAATGGATAAACAACCTGTGGTACATCCAAACAATGGAATTCTTTTCATCAACAGAAAGGAATGAACTACTGTTACCTCCAGTAACAAAGGACAGATCTCAAATGTATTGTGTTGAGCGGAAACTCAGAAGCCTTTACCTACTGCATGGTTCCATTTAAATGACATTCTGGAAACAGCAAAACTATAGGGACAGAGAACAAATCCGTGGTTGCCAGTCACTCAGGGTGGGAGAGAGGTTAACTACTTCCCTGTCAATTGCATGACATGCAATTGCATGATAGCATTTTGGGGGGTGATGGAAATGTCTTGATCATGGCTGCAGGTACGCAACAGGTATTCACCTGTCAGAACTCACAGAAGTGTACACTCAAAAAAAATGGTGAATTTTACTGCATGTAAATTATGCCTTGATGGGGGGGGGGGAAGCAAAACCTTTCCTGTTTCCCAGTACCCACAGGTAAGGTCCCAGTTCTCACATGGTGTCCAAGCTCCGTCCTGAACAACCTCCCACCCCTCCAGCTTCACCCCCTTCTCTGTACATCCGCACGCTCCAGCTACACCCCGGTTGTTTCCCCAACCAGCAAGTCCCACCTCCACATGCCTTTTCTTTCAAGTTTTTTTCCTCTCCTGGATTGCCCTGTTCTCCCCACCCCCAGTCTCTGCCTGCCCTTCCACATTTCGGCCAGCCCTCGCCAAACACCTGTTGGTTCTGGCTCAGTCTGGTGTGGCGACTCTTCACTGGGTCCCCTCCACTGTTGTAGGGGCTCTAAACATGACTGGGCTTCCTTGGGTCCTGGAGCGTCATGCTGTCGCCGGGGAATGAGTGGATATGTGCCTTTTCTTGGAGAGAAGAGCAATAGTTTTCATGGTATTCTCCAAGGGGCCCACACCCGAGGAAAAGTCAGGTGGATCTTCTCCAACAGAATTGCCTCCTCTAGCAGATTGGCCCCATCTGCCAAAAAGTAAAATATACAAACCCTTTGACCTATGCAGTTTCACCGTTGGGAAGTTAGCCTCCAAAATACATGCATGTGTGAAATGTCTATGCACGTGGGTGCTCACTGCAGCATTGTTGGTCATAGGAAATATCAGAAACAACCTAAGTGTCCATCAGTGGGGGCCTGGTTAAATAAATTGTGGTGCATCCAAATGATGGAATACTGCACAGTAGCAGTTCTCAACTGGGAGTGGTTTTGCCCCAAGGGGACATTTGGCAATATTTTGAGACATTCTAGTTGTCACAAACGGGGGTGGGGAGTGGTGCTGTGTTGTACTGGAATCTAGAGGGTAGAGACCAGGGATCTTGCAATGCACAGGACAGCCTCCCACAGCCCAAAATGTCCGTAGTTCGAGGTTGAGAAACTCTTCTATACAGCCACGAAAAAGATGGTGCAGCTCTTTAAGGACTGATATAAAAACATCATCAAAATATATTAAGTGAAAACAGCAAGAGGCAAAACAGTGTATATAATATAATGTCTATATAATGTGCACGTTTTAAAAATATATATACAGGCAGAGAATATATCTGGAAGGATGAGAAACTGGTAACTGTATTTGATCCAGGGAGAGGAATTTATGAGCTGAGAGACAGGATGGGAGGGAGAATTCCTTTTCATCTTATACCCTTTTGTGCCCTGTGAAGTGTGCGTATGTGCTATATAACATTCATAACATCAACCCAATATATGTATTGAAGGACCTATGGCTCCATTTCCACATTTTGATTGCATGGCCCCTATTATTTGGTGGGGCATGGGGGGCGGGGAATCTGCCCATCATCAGATTTTGAGCTCTTTGAGGGCAGGGACCATGGTGGTCACTTCTCTATGGCCCCAATCACCATTGCCTGGCACAGAGCCTGACACAGACTACAGGCTCAATGACAGTTTACTAAATCAAACCAAGTTGAAGGGCATGCTAGTGTGAGACAGGGGAGCCTCTTTAGAAAGAAGAGGCCAGGAAGTGCTGTTGTCAGCTGTTTGGGGCTATGACAGGTTTTGGCAGAGAGTGAAATGAATAATGATAATAACTAAATGTGCTAGGTACTCTACATGGATTATCTTATTTAACACTTTCAGTGACTATATAAGATGATATTATCCCCATTTTACAGATAAGGAAACTAAGTTCCGAGGGAGGAAGCTGCCCAAAGGTCACAGGGCCTGAGCCATTAACCACTGTCCTCATTGCTTCTCAGTGCCACACTTCTAGCCAAGCAGAACTCAAGACTCTTGGGCCCTGGCCACTGGCTCTGCAAGGCTGGCTTAAGCAGATGGTCCACACAGCAGGTGGTGGCGCCCCCAAGTGGCCAGAAAGCCAAAACTTGTTTCTACTTACTCCAGACTCTCAAACGCATGTCAGAGGGGAAAAGCCAGGAGAGGAGGCCAAACCCATCTGGGAAGTCTCCGAAGCATGTGGGGAAGGGCAGACAGAAGAGGGGGATGGAGTCCTATACCAATCGGCCTGGTGACAAGGAGGGTCTCAGGCTAAGCCAAGCTAGGGACGCAGGGATGCCCATGGGGACAGGAGGGGCAAAAGGGCTGAATGAGAGCTGGGACCACAGTTGACAAATAATGAATTATTATTACTAATTAGTAGTGCCTGCTTAGCGTCAGACACTATGCCAAGCCTTTTTCATGCTTGGCCTCATTTAAACCTGGCAACCACCCAATGAGGTGAGAACAACTGCATTTTGCCTTTGAGGAATCAGGGCTCAGAGAGGCACAATCAATCGCTGGAGAAGGCACGTGGCAACAGAGATGAAAAAACAACTCCAGTCTAGGTAACTTCAGAACTTGTGCTTTTAACTCCACCGAAAAGCCCACAGCTCACAGTCAGTGGCAAGAGTATTATGGACAAACTTCCCCCAAAGCACGGGCTTCCAGGCTGGCGGTCCAAGCCCGAGGGGTTTCCTGGACATCCACAGCTGGAGCCCAGGAGTGTGGCTGGCACCACGCTTAGAGCCCCGCAGAGCCTGCTTCTCTCCTTTCCTGTTTCCCCAGGCGGAGGCTCAGCAGGTACCGGCCAGACGGTAGTCATGGCAACAGCTGGCGGTCCAGATGCTACAGAGGAAATGCTCTGGATCCCCGAGGGTGAGGTCCAAAGCTGTGATAATCAGTCATTCCTTTAACAAATATTTATTGAGCATCTATTACACACTAGGCACTGGCCATACAGCAGTGACTAAGACAGACTAGGTCCTCGTTCTCATGGGGTAACAGAATAATCACCATTATAATGCAAAAATCAATTTTCTTTTGTACTGCTCTCTATGTGTCAGGCCCTGTGCTAAAACTTTCTGCATATACTATCTCCTTGATAACAATTATCTTACCACATCCCTGAGATAAGACCTATCAGCACTCCTAGTTTACAGCGGAGAAAACCGTGGCTCAGAGAGGTTAAGCAACCTGTCTAAGGTCACACAGCTAACGGGAGGCAAGCAGGTAAGGAAACAGCTCCAGCCACTCGGTCTCCCAGCCCCTGGGACGTTGTCTGTGCACTCCCAGGTCAGCCTCTTGGCAAATTCGACTTACTGACTCCTCCCGGCTCCATTCGACAGAGGGAGGCAAGTGAGGCTCAGGGAGCCGAAACGACCGGTCCAAAGTCACTCAGCGGGGCAGGGGCAGAGGTGGGGCTGCAACCCCGGGCGGCTCGGGACGGCGCGGCTCACCGATGGTGGTGATGACGGTGATGGCGAAGTAGAAGGAGCCGGCGAACTTCCACTGCGGGCCGGCGCGGTGCGGCTCCGCCTGCCGCGCCAGGCGCTCCAGCTCGCGGTAGTCCTCGGCCGAGAAGCCGTACTTCCTCCGGAACTCGCCGCGCTTCCGCGCCAGCAGCCGCTGGCGGCCGCTCTCCGCCTCGGACTCGAGCGCGTGGAAGACGGCGGCGCCCACCAGCAGGTAGGACACGATGCACAGGATGAGCGCGGCCGTGCGCGCGCTCTGCTTCCTCATCGCGGCGCCCGCCCGGCCGCTCCGTGCGCCCCGACGGCGGGTCCGCTCCCTCGCGCCGCGCGCTCCGCCCGCCGGGCCACGGGGCGCAGGGGGCGGGGGGGGGGGGGGGGCGGCCGGGGCACCCGGGGGCGGGGCTCGGCGCGGGGGCGGGGCGGGGGAGGCGCCTCCCGCAGAGCCCGCCTCCCGCACGTCTGCCTTAGTTTACCGGCTGGGGTCCCGGGACTAAAGTGTCTGGAGGCAGTGACATCTGGAGCAAAGGCCCAGAGCCTGGGTCCACAGAAGACCTGTGGCCTTGGCCAAGTCATTCCTTCCATCCTTCATTGATTCCTTCACTCAGTCACCTGACAAATATTTACCAAGCACCTACTGGTGCAAACGACATTCCTGGTGTAAATAGAGCTCATACCCTAGTAAAGGATGGGATGCCTCAGTTTCCCCATCATTAAAATGGGGTAAAAAAAATCCTATCTCATAAGGAGCTGTGGGAGGCAGAATGCCGCTCCCCAAAAGACGCCCACGCCCTCTGGGACCTGTGACTACTTTAGGTTACAGGCAAAGGGGCATTAAGTCTGCAGGTGGAATTAAGGTTGCTAATCAGCTGACCTCGAGAAGAGACATTATCCTGGACTCTCTGGGTGGCCCGGGGTAATCCCAGCGTCCCTATAATGGGAAGAGGGGGATGGCAGCCTGAGGGGGGCTCAGCCTGACGTTGCTGGTGTTGAAGGTGGAGGAAGGAGCCACAAGAGGGGGAAATCGGGCGCCTTCTGGAATCTGGAAAAGGCAAAGAAACAGATTCTTCCCTAGAGCCTCCAGAAAGGAACGCGGTCCTGCCAACACCTTGGTTTTAGCCCCGGGAGACCAGTGTAGACCTGCGTCCTGTAGAACTGGAGCGTAATAAATTCGCGTTAAGCCGCTGTTTGTAATGATTCATTACAGCAGCAGGGGACTAATACAGCGGTTCTGAGGATTAAATGAGCCGATAGACGTGAAGCCTGAGAACTGTGCTTGGCCCTAGGGGCTTGTCTAGAAGTGCGGGCCACTGTTGCAGATATCACGAGCGAGCCGGTGCCAGGGCCTATAGGGACATCAGACCCTGTGCCTGCCCGGCCTCAGTTACCAGGCAGAATTAGAGCCCAGTGCCTGCTAGAGGGGGCCTTGGATCCTGTCATTCCCCAAGAAGCAGGATGGAGCTTGGTGGCCCAGAAGCAGGGTGCTGGCACTGCGATTTCAGCCTTATTTTTAGTAACAACATCAGCAAGTTTGATATTCTGATTTCTGCTCAGACTTCAGAGGACAGAAACCTCTAGAGTCTCAGGGTGGGGGTGGGTGGGGCACCAAGGACCTGCAGCCCAGAAGGGCCTGAGAAGAGGTGTGGAGACAGTGGGATTGGGAGCACAGCCTGTTCTTGCGGGAAGGGCAGGGCCCATTCATGGCAGAGTTAATGAGGGCTTGGTCCTGGACACAGCTGGAGCCAACAAGACCTGGGTTCGAACTCCAGCTCCTCCACTTTCTAGCTGGGTGTCTGTGGACAGAACACTTCCACTCTCTGTGCCTCAGTTTGCCCATCTGAGAAACGAAGGTGATAATAATGTTCCCCTCCTAAGACCACAGTGAGGATTATAAAAGCTATTTGGTGCCACTATCCAGCCACCCCTTACCTCATAGCTATTTTTCCTTCCTTTTCACAACTGTCTGCCTGCAGATGTCAAGAATTCTTTTTTCAGAAGCAGGGGCAAAGCTAAACTGTCTGTGCTAGGCGTAGTCACAGACATCACTCATGGGACTCTCACCTGACAGCCCAAGAAACAGAGGCACAGAGACTTGCCAAGTCCTCCCAGCCAGGCTGTGGCTGAGCAGGGATTGTCTTCAGGGCCTGCTGGCCCCTAAGGTCATGCTTGCCAGGCAAGGTGCTGCTGGCTTTATCGTCCCCCGTTGCCTCTCTGGTCCTCATTTTCCTCATCTCTGAGATGGGGCTGAGGACCCTTGGCTGTGAGCACCCGTGACGCACAGCGGAGACTGTGCCTGCTGGGGCTGGGTGTTATTGGGGCCATGGGGGAGCTGTCTGGCCCTGCCAGGCAGGTGACTCTGCCCTGTGCTTGGCATACTTGGTGCACTAGCTCTATTTTAAGCCAGAGGAGGTTAGAGGTTGTGTATGTGTGTTTCTCAGCTTGGAAAACTGTCAGTGAGCAGTCACCAAAAACAGCAACACCCCAAGGCACCCCCTTCAGCTCACCCTCCCTCTGCCACCTCCCTTCCATCTTCCTTTGGGGACCTGAGGGGACCTAGTGATTTTCCTCTGTCCCATCATGCCAAAGTCGCACCCATGACACCTCAACGAGGCCTTGGATTTTCTTCTTCCGGAGCTCCGATGTTGTCAGCTTCGAGGACAACAAAAAAGGTAACCCCAGTTCCCAGCTGGGCCCTGGGCACCCTTCGAAGCATTTCATATCACTTATTTATTTATTTATTTATTTTGAGACAGAGTCTCACTCTGTTGCCCGGGCTAGAGTGCCGTGGGGTCAGCCTAGCTCACAGCAACCTCAAACTCCTGGGCTCAAGCAATCCTCCTGCCTCAGCCCCCTGAGTAGCTGGGATTACAGGCATGCGCCACCACGCCTGGCTAATTTTTTCTCTATATTTTTAGTTGTTCCGCTAATTTCTTTCTATTTTTAGTAGAGACGGGGGTCTTGCTCTTGCTCAAGCTGGTCTCGAACTCCTGAGCTCAAACGATCCTCCCGCCTCGGCCTCCCAGAGTGCTAGGATTACAGGTGTGAACCACCGAGCCCTGCCTTCATATCACTCATCAGTCTAGATCTTTCTGAAAGCTTTGTGAGCCGGGCAGAACTTGCCATTCTCATGTCAGAGAGAGGAATCTGAGGCTCAGAATTAGAGAGAGAGAGAGAGAGAGAGAACTCACCTAAGGCTGCACACAGTAGGGCAGCGCTTGAGAAAGAACATGGGTTTCAGAGTGAGCCAGACCTTGCTTCCACTTTGCGCAAGTGACTCCACCTCTCTGAGCCTTGGTTTCCTCACCGGCGAGCTGGGGGTAGGAGTATCTGCCCAGCAGTACCCCTGTGAGGACCGGACGGAAGCCTGTGAGAAGCTCTCAGCGCAGAGCAGTGCCCAGTGAAGGTCAGTACTCCCTCCACCCAGTGAATTCCTTCTTCCCCCTCTTCCACGCTGCCTATTCCCCAGGCCTCCTGGCATCTGAAGGGATTGCTTTTCATAGTTAGAATATAGTTCAGTAGTTCCCCAGAAGGCCAGGGGGCCCAGGCGTTTTCCCTGATAAGATCGCTCTCTTGCCTCACTCCTAAAAGAATGGATTATTTTAACCTCAGGGAACAATAGGTACCAGCTCTTTAGAGATGGCAGCTGTGGCCTTTCTGCAGCCTGCTTACCATTTAGGGATCTGGGCTGCAAGAAATTAAAAGCTGCCTCTTACTAATTTAAGGAATGTTATAGGTAGGATTCTGGGGTCTCCCAGAATCTTCTGGGCACTGAGAGACAAACCATATGGTTTGGGGGAACCCAGAGGAATGGAACCTTGAGTATCTCCAGGAAAACACCATAGCCACACCCAGCGGGGGGGAACCACTGTTCCCAGGAGGATGAAGATATTATTTGGGGGACGAATGACAACGGTCTGAAAGTGACTCCGTCTCTGACTGTTGGGTCCCACCCAGCCAAGGCTGCTCAGAGGAGTCCTAACACGTGTTTGTGACCATTTAGTTGGAGCCATTGAGAGTTTGTTTTTCAGCCTCCTAAGGATTGACATCTTTGGGTTAATGGAGATATTAAATCCTTTGGTTAATAATTTAAAAATCTAAATGATAGGAGTACGGAGCTTTATTAAACCATTTCCTCTACTTTCATGTATGTTTGAGAATTTTCACAATAAAGCGAACCCTTTTGCTCCATCCCACCCCGATTTTTCTCCTGCTGTTCCTTTGGTGTGACGGGGAGGGTGAGAGCAGACACGAACGACGTTTGCTGAGTAGTTACTGTGATCCAAGCACGAAGCAGGCATCACTTCATTTAATCCTCACCGCACCATGGAGTAGGCCCTTTTAATCCCACCCTGCAGAGGAGGAAACCAAGGCTCCGAAGGATGCAGTGATTTGTTCGAAGTCACGTTGCCAAGGAGGGGGGTGCTGTCTGCTGAGCTCTTGCTCTAAACAGCAGC
Source organism: Eulemur rufifrons (assembly GCF_041146395.1). Classification (NCBI taxonomy): domain Eukaryota; kingdom Metazoa; phylum Chordata; class Mammalia; order Primates; family Lemuridae; genus Eulemur; species Eulemur rufifrons. The sequence continues at coordinate 15,299,318 of NC_091002.1, forward strand.
ACTTCCCTGCCGGCGAGGAGCTTAGCGTGGTGCTGGCACAGATGGCAGCTGCTACCATATGGCAATTTGAGCTCAGCTGCTGCTGACAGAGGCCTGCCCCCGTTCCTCCTGCCAAGGTCCACCCCTCCCTTCCCCAATCAGCATAATATATTGCAATCCAGAGACGCCTGAATCAAAGGGGGCGGGGCTTGCGTTTCAGAAGACATCACGACCTGGAAAGAGTCAAGGCAAAGAAATAGCCTGAGACGTGGTGAAAGGTGTGTGCTGATGTCACTGTAGCACAGAGCTGCACTGTCCAATACCTGAGCCACTGGCCATATGTGGCCATTTATAAAGTAATTAAAATTAAATCGAATTGAAATTTCAATTCTTCAGTCCCACTAGACACTTTTCAAGTGCACACTAGCCACATGTGCTAGTGGCCATTGGACGGAGAAGATGTAGATCATCTCTGTCACCATGGAAAGTTCAACTGGACCACTCTGGCTTAGAGGGCAAGAGCACAGACATTGAGAGTGGACTGGCTGGTTTTGAATCTTGGCTCTGCCCCTGCTATTATCCTGGGCCTCAATTTATTCACCTATAAAATGGGGATAATAATCCTGTAGAAGCCAACGTATCCAGCTTATTTGGGACCAGTGGTTGGTCAGTTAATCAAAGAAGCACAGAATTCTTTTAAATGA